>NC_142157.1:18224271-18838414 GCF_024610735.1 Ursus americanus
CAGAGTTCTCGGGACTTCCTGGATTCTCGACCTTGACACACCTTGACATGACTTCCTGGTCTTCTTCATTATTTTCTGGATCCCGGGCCTTGCTTGTCTGTTACAGTCGTGGCTCTGCAGCTTCTAGAACGCTTACCAGGTCTTGATGTCTCATCATAGAGTCCTGCTCAGATTTTCACCTTAATAACTCAGATCTTGACCCTTTACTGGTTTCTACTTCCAGTGTTCCTCTAGTCCTTACCTTCTGTATCCCCAGCACCCTCCCTTGGTCATGCTTGTCATTACCGCTACCTCCACCCCAGTGTGAACAAAGAATTTTTGGTTCCCCTTGCAATTCCTACCATCTTCATAGCTGTGGTCTACATCTGGTTCTCTAAAGACCAGTTTTAGTAAGGGTATATTCAACCTCATGGTGACACCTGCAAGATCACATGAACTAACAGGATATCTTTCTTAATATGGCAATTCTCTTCAGATAATATCAATGGAGACTTCATAATAACATTGGTAGCATTTCATTGGCCTGGCCATGCCCCACAAATGGAGAATGTTAGTAATTTTCTATGACCAGCTGTGGGTTACAAAGAATGTTATTAAATAAACCATAGAAGATATGGAGATTCCTGAAATGGCAAGTATTTTCTATTCTCAGTGATGAAAACCAAATATGCTGTTCACATTGCAGACATGTATAACCCATTGGACTGTTTCAAGAATACAATGGGATGGAATCAGTGACTAAGAGAGAACAGAAAATAAAACCCATTCATTCACCCAGTCATAGATAGGCTGAGAGAGAGCCAAGGTCATTGCTAGGAAGATAATCTGAGGGCCAAGTGTAAAGAGAGGGGGAAACCAAAGATGGAAGAATAAGCCATGATGTAAAAAGCCAGAAAGCACGAGAGCTGCATGGAATGTGGCCTGAGGAATGGGTCAAGGCGAGAAGTTCAACATTAAGATCCTGGACAGTGGAGGCACTAAACTCTTATGTGGCATGGAGGCCAGCTTGGCTGCCGAGAGCATAGAGAGTAAACATGGTGACTCAGTGGCCCCTGAATGGGATGATTCACGAGGGGCAAAAGTTATTCTTTGCTATGCCGATGGAGGCCCTCCTCAATTCTTACAGGATCTGAAATCTCATTAAAATAATAACTTTAGACAATTTAGAAGTGGAATAGCTTATCTTGAAGAATTTTAGTGGAACCATACAAGCTGTACCAATTATCTACTTGTTAATGGCACATTTTTGTAACAATGAATCTACTCTTCAAAAGGAGACAATTAAAATAGTCCTTTTCATATCGCAAACTTAGACTTTAAATAAGGTCATATTGACCCATTTAGGATGGGACTTCTTAATGCAAAATGATCAGTCAGTTCACAAAAGTGGGGTAAAGAATGTCATAGCCTAGTGTGAGATGTGTTCATTTTATGCCAAACTTAGTAGACTCTTAAAGCCCTTAGTGTTGGTGAACCAGTTGGCGAGATGTTGGCTTGTATGCGATGGATGTTAAGTCTCTTTATTTTCCCAGCTTTGAGGAAGGTGAGAGAGGGAGAGGGAGAAAGAGAGAGAGAGGGAGAGAGAAAAAAGAGGGCATGAGAGGAAGAGAGAGAGAGAGAGAGAGAGAGAGAGAGAGAGAGAGAGAGAACCTCCCTAAGCCCTTGAGGGGGAAACTTCTTCAGAGTGAACCAAGTTTGGCAAGTCTCTGAGGTCTGAGTGAAATACAATAAAATTTGCATTTATATAGCACTGCTTATGCTCTTGCTTTATATGTGCTGTCCATATTAAATAAAAACACAATTAAGAGTTAGTTCTAAAATACCAGGTCAAACATATCAAACAAAATCAGGAATGGCAATTAGTGCTAGAATACCAGAACAAACAGATGGCTATTGAGTTTGGATTTAAGAAGAGAAATAGGATGTGCCAGTTGCATATCAATAGAGGAGTAAGTCTGGAGTTTGGGCGACAGGGGCTGGCGGTTGGGCTCCGGGAGAGCCGAGTTGGGACAGTGATCAGGCCTGTAGAGAGGAATTAGTACAAGTAGGGAAACGTCAGTGCAGCGAAATCGCTGGGCATGGACCCCGGGCCAGGTACTATGCCCTCTGCCGAGGATCCAAGGATAATCAGATTGGAATTCTGTCGTCAAGCCACGTCTGTAGTCGGGCTTAAAGAAAGGGTGCATGTGGGAAACCTGTTGGGGGACCCTCACTCTTTGTGGCAGGATCTGATTTTCTTGCAGGGTAAAAATAAGTCCATTCTGCTCCAAACTGCCCCCGAAAACCAAACAGCTCTGAAAACCGAGAAGATTGTGAGATGGAGCCGAAGCAGTGTGACCTGGATCTGTCTCGCTTGCTGTGAACATCTGTATGATTCGCTGCAGACGTATGAATATGTTTGATTGTGGGGTCTTATCTCAGACTCTGCTGGGCGCATTACATCTAATCTAATATGGTACGTGCGCTGTATTACCTTCCTCAAACCCCAAAATGGTCTGAATTCTGAAATCCATCAGACTTCAAAGGTTTTGGGTAACGGGTTACGGTCTGTCATAAATTTTTGCCCCCAGCCTCCATTTCTTCATTATGTGTATTTCCTATCAATTCAATATCTGGTTCTGTTCCCCAGACTCCAGCTGAAATTGTTCTCACCAAGGCCCCTTTTTGCCAGATTCCCTAGTCTTTTCTTTGTCTTACTTCCCCTAGATCTGGTGGCGAAGGCACAGCGTCCCCGTTAGCACCGGCTCTCGCCTTGACTTCATTCCGTGAGGCCCGAGTACCTATATTCCCCTGCAGCCTCTTGACCAAAACTATTTTGTCTGCACCTTCTCTTGGGCCAGTGGTGCTCCGCACAGGGCCTCCCTCAAAGTAGGATCTAAGAAAGAATTGTAATGAAGGAATTCCCCAAGACTTGGATCTCAGATCTTGTACTCACTACTCTCCCTGGCAGAACTCCGTTCCCAGCTGTCACCTGAATTCTGGTCTGGCCTGTCCCTGGAGTTCCTCTTCCAACGGCTGCAGACTGATCTCTTCACCTAATTAATTGTCTTGCTAGCACCTCCTTATCAAGTTTCCCCTCAAAAGTCACCCACACCCTTGCATACATGTGAATGGGTAGGAATAGAATTTCATAGGAGGGAGACTTTATAAATTTATTTATTTATTTATTGCAATTTTTACTGTCCCTTCTGATTGTGGTACCTGAAACATTCCTTGACAATAAAATCATTTCTTTTTCAAAGAGAAAAACATTTTGGGACCGGCAAAACTGGGAAGATGGTAAAAAGATCTGTAGTTAATACCTATTGCAGGGCGGGAGGGAGGACCAGGAGACGGAGGGATTTTAGGGCAGTGAAATGATAATGGCCGGTACCATGAATGGGGGGAGGGGTACGTGTCATTATACGTTTGTCAAATCCATAGAAAGTACAACACCCAGAGTGAAGCCTAATGTCAACTGTGGACATTGGGTGATAATGACGCGTCGATGGAGACCACAGATTGTAAGGAATGGACCACTCTGGTGGGGGATGTTGATAGTGGGGGACGGTGTATGTGTGTGGGCGTGGGGGTCTCTAGGAACCTTCTGTGCTTTCTGCTCAATTTTGCTGTGAACCTAAAGCTGCTCTAAAAGATAAAGTCTATTAATTAAAAAAAGACAAAAGGCAGGTCCTGAGTTTGAGTGCTTGGGGTTTGGCTCTGCAGGCTTCCTACATTTATGCTTACTACAGTCAGTGTGGACAGCTTGATTATTCATACGAGGAAGAAGTAGTCTGTTGATACCTAGCTCCGTGCACTCACCCAGGCTGGATCCTCGGAGTCCCTGTTGACTCTGCTCAGCCCTCCGGGTCTGTCGTGACTTTGGCTGCCCCTGTGGGTCAGGCTCCCTTCAGGTCACTTCTAGAATACTCCAACAGTTTCTGGAACTGCACATTTCTCCTGGATGTTTCGGCCTCTTTCTCTACCATTCTATACAATGTTGCCTGATTAAAATGCATTTGCCTGCTTTCTTCATATCATTTCTTTCCTCTTCAAGTTTGGGCTTTTTCTTGACTCTGGAAGACCCCAGTTCACCATCCATACCTTCTTGCCAACTGTCTTTTTCACTTGTTCCAATCCCCCCCGCCTCGCCCTGTCCCAATCCTGTCTCAGGTACCCTCCAGGCTGGAAATCCTAGAATCTTCT
Source organism: Ursus americanus (assembly GCF_024610735.1). Taxonomy (NCBI): domain Eukaryota; kingdom Metazoa; phylum Chordata; class Mammalia; order Carnivora; family Ursidae; genus Ursus; species Ursus americanus. The sequence continues at coordinate 18,228,457 of NC_142157.1, forward strand.
TCCCCAGTCATCACGTTCCATCCCAAATCCAACTTCTGTACGGGCTTAGGTTTATTATTTTTTTTTCCAGTGTCTCGGGCTGTGCTGCGAACTGAACACTGAACTCTGATCTTTTTGGTGTGGTGTTTCTGGGAGTGTGTGTGTGGGATCAATTTTATTTGTAGAAGCAAGAACGGCACAGACGGAAGAGACAGCCGTGTGTCTCCTGCCCATGTGCTCTGGAGCTCCGGCTGGTTCCGATTGCTGAAGGAACATTGCTGGGATTTATGCTGGGTCTGGAACCAGCCTTGCCAATCATAACTTGCAAGATCTGCTCGGGTACTAGGCAGACTTAAGCAGGTTATTTCAAAACTGGCTCCTTCTGGAGTCCTTAGGGGGCTGTCTGAATTCTCCAGAGAGGCAGGGGTGTTTCAGAAGTTGGGTCTTATGGTATAAAATTAACCTGAGTTTTTGGTCTGTATATGTTTGTAGAAAGTGGGTTTTATATTTGCCCTCCCGTCTCTTCATAAACTCTTACAAAGCTCAAGCGAGACAAGGTTATGAAGACACCCTATGAACCAGGGGTCAGCGATGTATAGCTCACCCACAAAATTCGCGGGTTGTCTCTTGCTGTATATAGCCTGCAAGCCAAGAATGGTTTTTACATTTTTAAACTGTTGAAAAAAATTTAAAAAGAACATTTTGTGACATGCGAACCTTAAATGAAATTCAAACTTCAGTGTCCATAAATAAAGTTTTATTGGAACACAGCCACGCTGAGTCCTTTCCTCTTTGTCTGTGGCTGCTTTTTGCTACCACAGCGGGAGCGAGAAGGCGTGAGGCTGAATGGCCCGCACAGCCAGAATATTCGGAATATTAGCCCTCCGGCCTTGACGAGAACGCCTGCCGTCCTCTGACACGAACACTCAGGCACAGTACACACAGACGACCTTCTTAGCACTGCCCTGATCTTTCCCAATGCAGCTGGGGCTTTGCGCTTTCTCATTGTCAGGTCCTGGAGTTGCCTGACCCCAGGGAGGGACCGTTCAAATAAAATACAATGGGAATAGCGCCCCCTAGAGGAGGCCCGGTGGGAAGCAGCCGCGTGTGGCGGAAAGGCCCCTGCCCTCTGACCAGGCCTAACTGAAGGATCCTGGCCCGCTGAGGACTCCGTGGCCGTGGAACTCGGGCCCATCACCTAACTGCTCTGGGCCTCAGATCCCCAAATCTGTAAAAAGGCGTAAGGGTGTTGTACTCTCAGTGGCTCTCAAACTTCCTTTCTCCCTCCCTCCTGGGCTCCTTCTATGCCTTCTTCTTAGCAGAACCTTCTACTCAAATGCATTCTCACATAGACCCCGAAGGCATGAAACAGCTAAGAGCAGAACATCTCTGCTAGAGGACAGGACCAGCCCGAGTCCCTCCGTGCAGCATTGCCCAGAAGAAACTTGAAAAGTCGTCCTGGCGCTCCTCCCAGTTAAGCTCCTCTCCCTGACCGCAGGCCAAGCCCACAGCTCCATCAGACGAGTTCTTTGCAGAGCTTGTTGGGACCCGCTGAGCAGCCCCACGTACTGGAGACCAGGTGTTCTGGTGAACCAACCAGAATCTTCCGTGGTGCTGGTTCTTCCCCTTAAGGAATCCATCATCACCTACCTAGATGCTCTTAATAATAATAACAGCTAAAATTTACTGAGCACTTCTGCTCACCGGACAGGGCTAAGCCTTCCATGTTGTGCCTTTTGTCATTTAATGCAGACCACAGCCCAGTGAGTAGGTACTCGAGTTACTCCCACGGTGTCAATGAGAAGGCAGTCCTGGAGAAGTGTCTTGCACGGGATATGCCACTAGTAAGGGTGCAGAGGCTGGGAATACACCCAGGCAGTCTGATGTCAAAGCCCATCCCCTTAGAGGGAGTGTGGAGGCCGCATTCATCTCAGGCTACTACCCCCCCCCAAAGATTTTATTTATTTATCTGGCAGAAAGAGAGAGAGAGAGAGCACAAGAAGGGGAGCAACAGGCAGAAGGAGAAGAAGAACAAACTCCCCACTGAGCAGGGAGCCTGATGCGGGGCTCGACCCAGGATCACGACCTGAGCCAAAGGCAGACACTTAACCGACTGAGCCACCCAGGCACCCCTACTTTTTTTTTTTTTTTTAGCTTTATTTACTTAAGTAATCTCTACACCCAAGGTGGGGCTCGAACTCATGACACTGAGATCAAGCGTTGGCCGCTCTTCTGATAGAGCCAGCCAGGCGCCCCACTCTCAGGCTATTTCAATCAACAGTTACGAGGATTTATTTATAACTCACTTGCTGTGTGGCTTTGCACACAGACAACCTTGCTAAGCTTCAGTTTCCTCATTGGTCAAATGGGAATAATGACAGGATCAATAACAGTGTGTGGCTTAGTGGGATACAACATGGAGTCAGTGCCTGGCGTTGCTCAGCGCTCGGTAATAACCATTACCTTCTTTTAGTATCACCGACAGTCACCCAGTGCCTCTCACCTTCTCTTTTAGTCCCAGCGAACTGTTTTCTCTGAACATGGGGCTCAGAGCCTTTCCATGGTAACACAGTCGGCCTCGACCACTTTTACGGTCACGTCCACTGATTTTATGGAGGTCATTTTTGAAAGACCCAGTTCAAGGTTGCTTTCTTTAGGGGGTCTAGCTCTTTTCACTTGCCCTAATGGCCAAGGTAGCTTCTGGTTTCATTGAACCTCTATCAGTAATAGCCTCCTATTCCTTGATTGTTCTCTGTGTATGTGTCTTACTTTTCATCTCTACTTCGAGCCCCACTGGGCTGGGACAGATATTAGCTACACAGGGCCACGGAAAAAGCATAGGCTTTTTAATCTGAAAGACCAGGGTTTAAATTCTGTACCCCTCTTGACTCACCACGTTCTTACTTCCTCTGTAAAACGGGAGCAGTAATGGTGCCATTAAATGAGATGGTATCTGAAAACTTGCTTGTGCCCCGCCTGCCCATAATTGCTTCCCTCTTTTTTTTTTGCACCTACAATGATGGGGTTTTGTGCTCCGTAGTTGTTCTCTGAAAACCAGTTCAACAACCGGTAGCTCATGGTGTAAGAAGCATGTCCAGTTTAAATATTTCTCCAGCCTCCCAACCAAGAGTGCCATCTGTCCCAGGGTGGCTGAACTCAGCTCATGCTTTTTTCTCGAGGAGTCATCACTAAGGCACCATGAAGTCTGTAAAGATAAAGGCGGGTCCTGCCCTCGAGGTGCTGAACATCTGATAGAAGACAGGAGACCCCTTGTGTATGGGATGTGCTCTGGACCTCAGGCCAGTGATCTAGAAGTTCAGAGGGCAGGTATGGTGCTGCCCGGTTCTTGCCCTACAGGCTCTCACGTCCTAGCAGGGCCATGAAAAACTACACGCAGTAACAATCTGCGGGAGGAGGGAGTTCGATTGCCAAAAGAGGGTCAGAGGAAATAAGCAGATACCATAGAATTTAATAAGAGAGGGGCATGTCCGTGAGGGGCACGTTCTCCAGGTGGGGGTCAAAGATGAGTGGGTACAGGTGGAACATTTGGGAACACAAAGTTCAGGTGTGGAGCGTTTGTCTAGGGCTCTCAACCTCAGGTGCACACTGGCATCACAGGAAGAGCTTATAAGTCAAATAAAACCAAAAGAAATCATGGCAAGGTCCCCAGTTTGAGCAATTCAGATTTAATGGCTCTGGAGCAATTCAGATCTGGAATCTTCTAAAATTCTTCAGTAGAACTTTCTGCAGTGATAGAAATGTCCAATACTGTAGCCACTAGCCCCAGGTTACTAAGTCCTTGAAATGTGGCTGGCCCAACTGAAGCGCTGAACTGGCATTCATTGCAATTGAAATGGCAGATAGCCAGGTGGGACTCGTGGCTTCCGTATTGGACCACACAGGCCTAGAGAAATTGGGGGATGATTTCTGTTGAGTGAAGCTCACTCTGTGCATAACATACACTGTTTCATGTCACCCTCATAGCACTTCTCTTCAGTCAATGAAGCTCAAAGGGGTCAGGTGACTTGCCCATGGTTTTGCATGTGGAAACCACGGACACAGCTGAGCAGGACCCAGGCCCGGTGCTCTCTCATCACTGTGAGAAGCTCTGCACAGGTGGGGCCAGGAGCAAGGCTGGATGTCGGAGTGTTTCTTTCCCAGTTGTCCCATGAGCATGCAGAGAACCATACACCCCTGCCGCTGGAACTGAAATGTTGGGAGGCACTTACCCCGCCCTGCCTGTGAATCATGGAGGACGATGCTGAATGGCTGAATTCTACCACAAATGGGGCTGAAACTCACTGTCGACCTAGTCGATACTGGATGGCCACAGAAGGACCTTGGCCACCCAATATCAACTAGGTCGACAATGAGTTTTGGCCAAGAAGAAAGTTCCAGAACAAAACCAAGGCACTGTGTTTTGAGAGGTACAGTGGGTGAGGCCTGCTGGGGCCTCCCTTGGAGGAGAGTTTTGGGATTTGAAGACAGCTGGCAGAGAAGGGCAGCTCAGATTTGCCTAGCCTTACTGATTGCCAGCCTGCAGTAGGGCTCTGGCTGTCAAGGTTTTGGTAACATACACACCATGTTTAGAGACATAAGTCCATCTTATTTGCATTTGGGAACTTTCCTGGAGACATCAGAACAATAAACAGGCCCCGCAGGGTCCATGGAGATGGGGAGGGGTGTCCTTTGGAGCTACACCCAGAATGGAGATGACGGGTCTCAGTTTTCCAGAAGAAAGGCACCAATTCAGCAAAGCTGCCTCTGAGAGAGACTGCTGAGAATGAGACATTTGGTGACAACCAGAATGCCTTCCCACCTGCCAGTGGGAAAAGATGATCACAGTGACAAGGCCGAGTAGGGAGAGAACGAGAGGAGTTGAGACTCTTGCTCTGAGGAGACCCCGGAAGGCCTCATCAGCACCCAAATAAGTATCTGAGGCTGATTCATCAGTGCAGAGACATTGTCACAGAGATAGGCAAGGAGGGGGAGACTGACAGGGTCTGACATTATAATGGTTCATAAGACTTTCAAGTTGATGACAATGGCTTCCACCCCCTCCCTCTCTCCTGCCAACTTTGAGATGCATGCAGACAGCTTGTGAGATATAAAGGACTCAGAAATGATGCTGGGCCCCCAGAGCTGAGGTCCTCCATGATGCCTGTGGAACACATGCCCAGTTGAATTAATCAATGAATGAGCAGAACTAGAAGCAAAATTAGAAAAGGGTGGGGCTTATTCTGCTTAGTGTAGACAGATTGGTTTTGCACTAAGATTTGTGTGAAATAATAGGGACATTGGCCCTGGGCCATGTACCTGCTGGCTGTGGATAGTAAGTTGTGATGACAAAACACCAAACTCCTTGCAGCTCAGTTTTGGTGAGAAGAGGCTTCCCTGAGGAAGGGGTGGAAGATTTCTAGAAAGCGATGCAGGTCTTATGGTCAGGACTTGGAAAGCTGCTCGCAAACACTTTGGAGGCTGGGGCCTGGGGCCTGGGGTGTTTATGGTGGGATGAATCCTTTTTTGCCAAGGATGCGAGTAAACTTCATAATAGCTGAGCCCTGACACTAAGGGAAAAGAGTCTAGGTTTTAATTTTTTTTTATGTTTATTTTTAAAAAAGATTTTATTTATTTATTTGAGAGAGAGAAAGTTTGAGTAGGGGGAGGAGCCGAGGGGGAGGGAGAGGGACAAGCAGACTCTGCACTGAGTGTGGAACCCGACGTGGAGGCTTGAACCCAGGATCCTGAGATCATGACCTGAGCTGAAATCAAGGGTCAGATACTTAACTGACTGAGCCACCCAGGCACCACCTGGCTATAAACCCAGGAAGGTGGTAAGCTGATAGGTCTATGTTAGTTTAGGTTCTAACTTAAAGCAGACAAGCCTGTGGCTGCAAGTAGTTTTGTCAGAGGGAATCTCAGGAAACACAATGAAGGAGTTGGGGAGTGAGAAAGGGAAGGGAGAAAAGCTAATATAGGGTATGTCACTGAGTTAGTTACCTCTCTAAGCAACTGGGGCCCAATCTCCTAGGGATGCATGGAGACTGAGTATTGGAATCATCTCATTTAAGGTCAGGAAACTGGGGAAATGGATCCAACTCCAGGGGTTGAGGGTTGCTCCTTCAGTGTTGTCTGTCAAGGGCAGGCATGAGTCTGAGGAGGCCAGAGAATGTCCTCAGGTGGAGAGATGCAGGATGCTAGGATATTCATTAAAAGCTTACAATGGTTTAAAACAACACACATTTATGATCTCATAGTTTCTACGAGTCAGGAATCAGGACACAGTTTGGTTGGAAGACCCTCTGCTTCGTGGTCTCTCATGAGGCTGCAGTAAAAGTGTTGACCAGAGTACGGGTCTCATCTGAAGGCTCAGCTGGGGAAGAATCCATTTCTGAACTACTGATATGATGGTGGGCAGGACTCATGTCCATGTGGGCTGTTGGACTGAGAGTGTGGGCTCCTTGCCACCTATTGACTGGATTCTCCCCAGCTTTTTGCCCCATGAGCCTCTCCAAAATGGCAGCTTGCTTTCTAAATCCAGCAAGAGAGTCTTCTAACAAAAAGGAAGTTAGAATGTTTTGTAACCTAATCATGGAAGTAACGTTTCCTACTTTGCCATATTCCATTGGATAGAAGTCAGTGCCTTAAGGGGAGGGGATTACAAGGGCCATGAGTATTAGAAGGTGAGGATCACTGGAGCCGTTCTGGGGGCTGCCTTCCACAGCCAGGGTGGGCAAGGGAATGTGGACAGACCTGACAGCATCTGCTGCGGAGGGTGAGCACATTCTGGCTGAGGGAAAGGGGGTGCTGATGAGGGAGGGGAAGGAGTGAATCACTGTATGGATAGGCCAAGCACCCCAGGGAGCCTTTAATCCCCAAAGAGAGGAATCCCCTCCTCCCCCCCCCCCCCCCCGGCTTGGATGGGCAGAGCAGCTATTGGCAGCATCCTAGTCTCAGCCTCCAAGGGTACGACTAGAGTCTGAATTCTGAGGGGTGCTATTCTCTCTGCCTGGTGGTCTTTCTTGTGTTTCCGTGCAGAACTGTCAGCATGGGACCACAGAGCAACACTCGGTACGGACTGTAGGGCATAGGGAGGGATTGTCTCCTCCTCACTGTCAGCAGACCTGGGGTATGGAGTCTCCAAATCTCAAACTGGATCACAGCCTGAAGGCTGGCAAGTTCTACCAGCCCCTGGGATGTGTAACTCTCTGCCCAGCTCAGTGCAGGGAGCCCCCAGGCTGGGACTCTCTCCCTCCCACTCCCTCTGGCACTATTACACAGTAATGAAATCTATTTCTCAGAAGCTCCTTTTGGTCTTTATTCTCCTTCAGAGAAAATCAATTCCCTTTTTCCCAGGACCAGCCCTCAAAGAGAAAACCTGCTTCTTTGGATTCTTCATCCTGATGAAGTTTAAACATGGTGCTCAGCGCTGCGTATTGTGCTGTGTGTGTGGTCTGTTCAGAGCACGTGTTGGAAGGTTAAAGGGGAAGGGCCACCTCCCCACAAACCACCCTTCCATTGACCTTGTCCAAGAGCCCACTTTGGCTCCCCACCCCCTTTGGCTGGCTGTCACCTTCCATCACATGAAACCTCCAATCAATAAATGACTCTGTTTGTTTGCAGCGAGCAGCTGCTGAGTCAAATCTTCGCTCTCTGGTACCTGGGCATGCATTTGTTTGTTTTGGTTGGAGGGGAGTAAAAGGAGATTTATCCATTTTGCCCCTGCCAGAGGACAGAGAAGGCTGGTGTGATCCTGGGCTTAAAGGGAGAATTGATCTCTCAATTTTATGGTAAGATGACTTTAATGGATACAATGATGACAACTTAGCAAAAATGCACAGTCAACCGTCCAGGGAGAATGTATACAAAGGACACTAATAGCAACTAACGATGACTTGACCATCTACACTGCTCTTCCTCTGATGACCTCATTTAGGCTTCAAAATGATGCTGTGATGGAGTTATTAACGTGCCCAATTTATGGCTATAGAAACCAGCTTTCAGAGAGCCAATGCCGCATAGCTATCTGATGGAAGATCTGGAACAAGAACCCTGGTCTTTTGCTTCCAATGCACAAATTCTGTTCTCCTTAGTATAGATACTGACTTCTGTAAACTCTTCAGTCCTTAGCACATTTTTATTGAGACCCTACTAAGATAGGAGAAAGCATAAGTTGTGTAAGAGTTGAAAGACTTGCCCTCGAGGAGTTCCTGACCTTCTGGAATAAGAGAAAATCTATACACCAAACCACGATAAAAGTATGGAAAGCAGGCTCAGACTCTCCCAGACTGTAAGCTTCTACAACGTTCTGTCGGGGCTGTACTAATTTGGAGACGCGCAGCTTGATCGAAGATGCTTCACGGAGAATCTCGATAGCTTACAACAGTTCCTGAGCGATTTGGCACAATTAAAAAATTAATATTTTTCACAGAAAGATGACAAAAAAGTGAAGGGGAGTTGCAGTATCGCTTATGTCCACCAGATGATGCCACTATTCAGTGGAATTCCAGAGCGTTTTGCTTTGGGGATACAAGTGCAGTTGTGGTAAGTTTGAAATAATGGCTAGAAAGCCATTTAAAACTGTTTCAGACATCGGTAACTTTCTCACTGTAACTTTCCATGGAGCCCATGCACGTTAGCCATAGAGAGTCTGCAAACAAACAGAGGACTAGACAGATTTCTCTTACGTAAATTCTGTCCCTTGACGCATTTCCTCACTACCTTTCAGTATTTGCTCTGTGCAAGTCAAGTGACCATGCGACGAACAGAAGGCAGCAAGAGAGCCATTTCTGGAGACCAAGGCTGGGAGGGAAGGTCACCACCTTGGAGATAAACTTTTTACTCTATTAGGCATTTGCTCTCACTCCATATGCAAATATATTCCCTACAGTGGGTCTTGAGAAATACCAGAGCCGGCCCAGCGGAAAGGCGGCTATGGACGGCCTGAGGCAATTATAGTCAGCATTAATGAGCTGTGGGCTCCATCCTAATGTGCTGATACTTTGTTAATATTTGATAATGAAAGAGAATAGAGCCTTTGAAGTCAAAATGTTCTGGTGTTGCTGGATATTTTTCACCATGAACATTCATAATTTTGACAAATTGGCCTGCTTTGGAATAGTAAACACCCAGTCCTTAGGGGGTGAGGAAGATAAAAGAGCTGCAAATATTGTGCTCACTGAGACTATTTCCCAAGAAACCCAAAGCACTCGCAAGGTTTTCTCTGGCAGACCCCATCTCCGCGATCCCAGGCCCCTCTCTCTGGAGGTGGCTGTGACAGGCGTGGTCATTGGCACGGTCATCTGCTGGAAGGAGGGCCCGCAAGCTGGAGCCCAGCCTGCCTCGGCCAGAACCCGGGGCTGTGTGTCCTACTGCTGTTGCCGGCAGCTGGCCCCACTCAGAGGACTCAGGAGGCACGCGGGCCCCAGACGGCTAAGACGCTGTTGGGAATGTCCTCACGGAAGGCCAGCTGGACAGAAGAGGTGACAAGTGTCCTCTGTTTCTCTGTGGTTTCCAGCAGGGACTGGGAAAACCCTATGGTGTTTTTTTTGCATTCTTGTGAGGAGTTCAGCTCTGGCAGGGGCCAAAATATAGTTTAGATATAATTATTAATCAGTAATGGTGGTGACAGCAGAGAAGCATTAAGTATTGAGTTCTAGACACCCTACAAACCGCTATGGATGTATTATTTTATTTAACTCTGAGCCGTCTGCAGATCCCAAATCCGCCCCACTCCCTTGCTGGCACAACCTGGATTTTATAATTTCTACTCTCTCCTGAGTGGCCATGCACTGGGGGAGGGGTGCATTTCAAACACCGGGGCTGAATCGTGGCTAATGGAAGGCCAAGCCCACCCTCAGGGTCTTGTCTCCCTCGCCAGTGACTGGGGTAGGAAGGAGCGTGCGGTCATGTGGTACTGGGCGGCTACACATGGGCTTGAGGACCACACAAAGGTCTAAAGGGGCACCATTCCCATCATAGACATATATTAACCGATGAGAGCGTTCAAGCGTGGGTCTTCTGGCTGAATTACAGGGCAGCTCTGTCCCGTAGATCTTTCTGTGATGGTGAACACGTCCTGCACTTTCCAGTCGAGCAGGCATCAGCCACACGGAGCTACTGAACACTTGAAACGCGGCTGGTGGGACTGAGGAACTGGATTTTAAATTGTGCTCACTTTAATTAGTTTTAAATTAAATTTAAAAAGCCCCGGTGGCTATCATGGCTGCTATACCGAACGGTGTCGTTCTAGAGCATAAATCCATACCAGTCCCCTCCACTGAGAACACAGGAGAGCGGGCAGGGACCAGTCCCTGCCAAGAGCAAGCAGCTGGGTGCCCCCCAGGCCACATCGCGTTTGAGGAAGAGTCAGTTGCCTTTCTCCAATGTGCATAAAGGTGGGGTATAGGCCGACCGCTGCTCTGAACGTGGTCCGTGTCTGGGCGATGAGATAGGAGGATCCGGCGGCTGGAGGCTTCCGGGGAAACCTGCCAATTCAAAGAAGACATACCAGAAGAAACAGCCCCCTATTCTTTTCCCTGGATGTTGCCATTATCTAGACAGTGTCTGGAATTGCAGCAGCCATGGTGTTACCAGCAGGAAGATGAAGCCAATGTGCAGAGAAATTGAACCAGAATCCTGATGGGCTGGGCTTAGAGGCTGCCCTGATTTTGGATTTTTTGTCATGTGAGAGAAAAAAAAGCGCTGCTTATTGGTTAAGCCCATAAGGATTCTCCATTATTTGCAGCTGAAAGCAACCTAACAGACACTCCTGTATCTGTTTTATTATTTATCTTGTATCTATTTTATGGATCTCATTTTACAGACGAGATCACTCGGGCTCAGAGACTTTACAAGCTTGTCCAAGGTCACGAAGCTAGTCCTTTGCAGATGTGGGTGGGAGTCAAAGCCAGGTCTGTCTGACTCCAAAATCCACGTCTTAATTACTGTGCTGTATTATCTTCTGAACGAATTGCAGATTCCCCCAGTTTCAGGAACCCTGGAGAACCTTTTGCTCTATTCCTTGTGAACCGTGTAAGCTCCTGCCTCTGTTCTCCCAATGTGGGTTGCTTCTGAGCCAGAGAACTTGCTTTCCCTGGATCTGCCCCATCTTCTGAGTTCTGTTTCGCCATGTGGCCAGGGCACGGGTGCCAGAGAAGCCCAGTCCCTTTTCCTGCCCCACTGAAGGGCGCCAGCTAATGCTCCTAATTCTCTGCACGCTACCTGCCGACCTGACTGTCGTTTGAAGGCTGTGATTCAAAATTCTCAGAGTCTAGAAAGCGTTAGGCCTGCAGGGAGACCCCCTTCTTCTGGTGACTGTGGAAGAAGATAAGGAAGAGACGTGACAGTAAATCTAAGGCACCCAGGTTCAGTGATCCCAGAAAGTGCAGCTCGTAGCTGGCTGTGGAGGGAGGAGGGTGACAACGGACCAGACCTCTGTGCTTCTGACCCTTTCCTCTCGCGAGGGTATGGCATTCACCCTCAAGCTGCCGTGTCTCCGTGCGCAGAGGACTCGCACACATTCTCCTCGGGCTCCAGTGAAGGGCCCAGATGCTCCCTCTTGGGTGTTGGAAGGCCCTTCAAACTCCAAGGGTTGAAAACCAAGCTCAGGATATTCTCTTTTGTTGAATTTGGGAGATGTTAGCCATAGTGCTTTCCCTAAAGGCTCAGGACTGGTTGAGAAAAGGCGTTGCCTCAGAGAGCACAGTTTGTATACCTCACGTCAGGAGAACTCAGCCAGCTGGCTAATGCTTTGCGGGAACTGAAAAGAGTTGAGGACAATGCCTGCAGAAGGGGGTCTGCTTGCTCCCTTTAGCACTCTGCTCCTGTTGGGGGGCAGTGGCCCCGGCCCCTCCTGGGCCTGAGATCCGGTTCCTCACATGGTAGCTGCATGCCACCCGAAAGGTCCCAGAGAGGGGCGCATCCCTGTCCCCCACTCCATTCTGGGGGCCCATGAGAGATGACTCTTGTGGACCACTTGGGCTTTTCCAGCCCCATCCCTTCTGTTCCCAGGCTGCGTCCCTATGACACCACCTCAGCTGAGGCCCAGGTAAAGGGCATGTGCCTCACACCCCAGGCAGAGTATAAGCTTCTTAGTGCAAGACTGGGGACGGTTTCTTCAACTGCAGTTCTCTGGAAAATAGGAATACCTCAAGCAGTGAGCAGGACGATTAAATGGGCTGACAGACGTAAAAGTCATTAGAATAATGCCTAGAACACAGTACACGTTAGATTGAGGCTGCTGTTGCTATTATGGTGACTCTTGCTTTCTTGTTATTATGAGATATCACATGACAGAACGAAATCTGGGCGTCCACTAAAGACCCCAAGTAGATACTTTCGTGCCTCCTTAAAATCGCCCCGGGAGGGGCTGTGGGAACTGTTTTCAGATGGCCTCTCTGCCCCTGACGCTGGAAGAGGACCCTGCTCCCGTGTTAGTGCATTTGTGTAATCTTCTGTCTGGGTAATTGTCTCCCAACGTGCTATTTAGAATGTCTACGCTGTGCATTTAAAGAGTGTCTTGTAATCATGGTGTACTGGAAATCACTACACTTGCCAGCAATTATCACAGAATCACAGGCTGGAAGGAAAGACAGATGTCATTAAGTCCAGCCCTCAGCCCCCAGCCCCCTGGCTCAGACACAGGCCTGGCCTTATCTCACAAATGGGGCTCTTCGGGGGAAATTCTTTTTAAAAAAATGTGACCTTGAGTCTGATCACTTCTTGAGAGAAAGAACAGCCAGCCCTATACTTAACTGCCCACATTGGTTAAAGCTCGCATCTGCTTTTCTATCCCAGATGAATTCCGCCCCCCCACCCCCGGTTTCCAGCCTTGGCCCTGGGGGCCTTGCAAGGCGTAGGGTCTTCAGAGGCCCAGTGGGCACAGACCCAGAGCCCCTGTGCCCTGGAGCCAGCTGAGAGTCACGCAGCCTGGGTCCCCCAGCCCAGGGGAGGGAGAGAGAGAGCACACCGTAATTTCTAAATCCTGTGATTTGGGGGGGGGGGGGGGAGGAGCTACTCTTGTTGACTCCAGGACGCCAAGGCACTCGCTCAATCAGTTTAACCTCCTCCCCAGCTCGGCTTCACATGGCAGCCGATTCCAGGCAACATCCATCCTCCTCCGACATTTTCCCCGGGGCCGAGGTCCTTCATTCTTGGGGTTCATTGGAACCGTTTCCATGGCGACGGCCACTTGTTGAGTTTTGAATCTCCCATCGAGGTCCTTGCAATTTGCCAGCTAAGCCACCGATCACCAGGCGTGTGTGCCAGGTTAATAAGACAAAGTCTGTTTTATTTTCTCCTTGCCTTTTTTGTCTGCCTTCAGCTGGGGGCAGCCTCACAAAAGAGACGGCCTTTTGGCTTTCAGAATTCTTAGGCCTCCGCTCATTATCCCAGGCGCTATTTGGGACTGAACCAGCGAGCGGTGCCTTTCCCCGGCTGTCTCCGGGCCACGTGGAGCAGCCATGGCAACAGGCTGGGGGCGTGGCCTCACCCGGCCGGTCACGTGGGGCTTCTTTGACTTGCACGTGGGTGTGTGTGGGGGCAGCCAGCCCTGCGTCTGTAGGTTAAAGGTAGGGGGACTCGGGCAGGGAACAATTCCATTGCGTGGCTCGGTGGCTACCGTTGGAGGCTGGAATCCAAATGATCTTGCTTTCTTTTCAGAGACTCCTCTAAACCCTCTGTGACCCTCCGACAGCGACAGAAAGCGGAGAAGCCTGGAGCCTCGTGAGCTCCCAGCGCCCTGCTGTTTCCTGTGTGTACAGACGCGTCCTTCTCCGATTCCCCAGGGGGTGTTTAGACTAATAGGTATAAGCCAAGACCTGCCAAAGGTCTTAGTGATTCAGGAGAACGCCCGTCCCCACAAGGAGAACAATGGACGAAAGAGAGCCGATAAAGGGGGCAGCAGATCAAAGCGCTCGTGGCCACCCACCATCCCCTTCTTGGTGACTTCAGTGAAAATGCCTCCTGTCCTCGCGTCTCTGGCTGCGCTTCTGCGCTCCTCCGCGCAATTTGTAAGGACCCGGGCCGCTTGTTTCTCCCTGTATTTTGCAAGTTACTCTGCAAGATTTTGTCTTTGGTTTGCTGTTGAGCTTACCGAAAAATCTCTGCAGAAAAATGCTCCGATCCAAATGACTGTGTGTGTGGCCGGAAGTGCAGGGAGGACACGCAGAAGGGCAACATTCTTCTCGTGTAGGAGCTGCTAGGTACAAGGGAGGGCTGACGGGGGTGCAGGAGGGGAGGGCTGGGCCTGCAGAATGCCTGAGAGCCCTGCCTGTCTGGTTTCATCATGGCTTTTCACTGAGTACTTGAAAAAGGAAGACAGAGGGACATAATGATCCAGAGCCTACGGCTTCTTGGCTGCAAACAGACCAAATACTTGGACCAGTGAACACAGAAATCAAGGGCAGTTTATAAAGCGGTGTTACAGTACAGATCTATTCTAAAGGCGGGCGAAAGAAAAAGAGGGAAATTATCTAAATTAAAAGGAAATGTTTCTAATTGCAAGGAAGAAAATGGAACACGTAACGATAGAATAAAGAAGCCCATCAGACTGTGTCTGGAGCCAGCAGGCCCTGCCGGTGGCTTTGGCACACTCTAGGCCCTGGGCCCTCTCCAGAGTCTTCAGGGCCTTTGGGAAAGTGGCTCTTAAGCAGATTGGGTTGGATGACCCACTCTGGTCTGGTGTTGTCCTCAAAGAGCCAGAGACTGCAGAAGTCTGGACTGGATTCTCGGATGGATTGGTTAGTTCTAGGGCTTCCTGGGGACTCTGATCATGAAGGAATCCTTCTGTTTTAACATCACCCAATTCAAATTGGTTCAAGCAATAAGGAAACCTTGATTTGCCTAACAAGAGAGCCCAGATGGAAGGCAGGGCTGGGCTGGTTGGATCCAGCGGCTTAATGGTATCACGGAGGATGGGGTTTCTTTCCCTCTTCCTGCTTTTCCTCCAGTGGTATCAGATTTATCCCACGGCTGGCTTCTGTCCTGGTTGCAAGGCAGTTGCTAACTGCCTTCAGGGCAATATGCTTACTCACCTATGTTCAGAGAGAGTGAGCCTACCTTAGATCATTCCCGTGTTCCCCAGGTGTACCCTTGCTATCACCGTGGCCACGGACATGCCTGGGCTCATTGCTCTAGATGCCTGGATTATGACTCATCCCTGCAGCCATCACTGTGGCGAGGGGGGGTGGAATGCTGCTGACTGGTTTAGGCCATTTAGGGCCTCCTCTGGGGCTGGGGGTGGCGGCCAGTCCCATCCCAAATGCAGGGCTTTGCCACCAGGAAGATCGGAGCTCCCTTAAGGGAAAATCTGGGTCTTGTAAGCAAGAGGGAAGCATGGGAGGGGGTTGGATGCTGGTGAAGCACCAGTGTCCTTTCCAGTTTCTGATGTTTGGGGTCAGAAAAGTCTAGAAGGGGCGGTGGGCAAGCAGCAGAGCTTACAGTTACATTCTGAACCCAAGGAAGCAAGCGTGGGAATAAACTGGGAACTTCTTTGAATCATTTTCATAGCGGAACACTCACTTCCTCCTGCATCCCTGTGCTTTCTTCTTTCCCTTCCCCAAACAGGGACGGCACAGCCTAGTGATTAGAGTGTGTGCCCCAGTATGGGCACCACCACCAGCTCTATAACTTAACATCTCTGGCCTTCATTTTACTTGTCTGTAAAATGGGGATATAATAGTGCCTCTATCACAGGATTGTCGGGACGTTTAAAGGAATTAGAACACTGAAAACATATAGGACAGCGCCTGACCCAAAGTGTGTCCTCAGTAAATATTAGCTGTTATTCCATTAAAAAAATCTGGGGGTGCCTGGGTGGCTCAGTCGATTAAGCGTCTGCTTTTGGCTCAGGTCACGATCCCAGGGTTCTGAGATCAAGCCCCACGTTGGGCTCCCTGCTCAGCAAGCAGCCTGCTTCTCCCTCTCCCTCTGTCTGCTGCTCCCCCTACTTGGGCACTCTCTCTCTCTGTCAAATAAATAAATAAAATCTTAAAAAAAAAAAAATCTGTTTCCTTGTCATGTCCAGCATTAGACAAAGGCAGCCTTTTGATGTATTTATTTTCACAGCGCAGCTCCCAGCAGTGCCGGCCACATGGGGGGCTCAGGAGGTCTGGGCCGGATGGATGAATGTGTGGAGGAAGACAGCTAGCCAGAGGTTTAAGAGACCCTAAAACCGGGCAGAGTGCAGTTGGACTGTGAGGCTGGCGCTGTCGAAGTGTTCTCTGGCACAAATGAGGTCACTTTTGGTTTCTCTGTTACAGTTGGCCTGTCATGAAGGCAGTTTGGCTCCTGGCCCCTCTCTCCCCAGCTCTTCGCTCCCACGTCTCCTGTTGGCGAGGCTGGCCCTGGTGCTTACTGGCCTTTGCCATGCTCACACCCACCGTGCGCCTTTGACCACACTAGTTCTCTGAGCAGAATGTCTTTTGACTTTTTTCCATCCAAATTCCACCATCTTGCACAACCCAGATCAGACCCAGTTCCCCTCATGAGCCTTCCCAGCCCAGTACGATCCCTTTCTTTCCTGAACTTCCACATACTTAAAAGTATTATCTCCTGCCACACTCAGAGGCAAGCTCTGCGTAAAGCAACCCGAGTCCACGTCGTCCCACATCCGGAGCATGCCTGGGATCACTCTGCTTTTGGTCCCAGGAAGCTTCCCCTGGAGGCTCAGGGGAATTAAACCCTGAGGGGCCAAGCGAAAACCACAATGAGGTGCCACTTCACGCCCCTAGGCAGCGATAATCAAAAAGTCAGATAAGGGCGCCTGGGTGGCTCAGTTGTTAAGCGTCTGCCTTCGGCTCAGGGCGTGATCCTGGCGTTCTGGGATCGAGCCCCACATCGGGCTTCTCCGCTGGGAGCCAGCTTCTTCCTCTCCCACTCCCCCTGCTTGTGTTCCCTCTCTCGCTGGCTGTCTCTCTCTCTGTCAAATAAATAACTAAAATCTTAAAAAAAAAAAAAAAAGGTCAGATAACAACAGATGCCGATGACAATGTGGAGGAATCCGAACCCTCGTGTACTACAGGGAGGAATGTCAAATGGTACAGGCTCTTTGGAAATTGGCAGTTCCTCAAAAGGTTAAGCATACAGTTACCATTTGACCTGGCAATTCTAATCCTAGGTGTATAACCAAGAGAAATGAAAACTTATGTGCACACAACACCTTGCGTTATTTGTAATAGCCAAAAAGTGAAACCACACAAATGGTCATCAACAGAAGAATGGCTAAACAAACTGTGGTCTATCCAGACAATGGAATATTATTTGGCAATAAAAAGAAATGAATTACTCATACATGGGATAATGTGGATGGACCTTGAAAACGCTACACTGAGTGAAAGAAGCTAAACACAAAAGACCACCCATTCTATGATTCCATTTATATGGAATATCCAGAATAGGCAAATTCATAGAGATAAAAGTAGCACGGTAGTTGCCTAAGGCTGGGGGAGAGGAGAGGTGTTGGGGGGGAAATGAGGAAGAATGCTAATGAGTACAGGGTTTATTTTTGAAGTGATGAAAATGTTTTAAAATTGGTTGTGGTGATGGTTGTACAAATCTGTGCATGTACTGAAAACCTTTGCATTGTGTACTTTCTTTTTTTTTAAAGATTTTATTTATTTATGTGACAGAGAGACAGCCAGCGAGAGAGGGAACACAGCAGGGGGAGTGGGAGAGGAAGAAGCAGGCTCATAGCGGAAGAGCCTGATGTGGGACTCGATCCCGAATCGCCAGGATCACGCCCTGAGCCGAAGGCAGACGCTTTAACGACTGCGCTACCCAGGCGCCCCTGCATTGTGTACTTTCAATGAGTGAATTGTTGGATGTGTGAATTGTAACAATGAACCTCAATAAAGATAAGCAAACAAAAAACTTACAGAGGCATCTTTTACCAGTGCAGCATGGGAGCTGGTGAATACACGCTCTGTCCTGCCATGTTTGCAATGGACAATTCTGGGGGGGGGCATTCTGGATGTTTCTGGAAGGTTCTGCCTCCAGAACCCCTCTTGTGTATAGTAATGGTCTTGAAAATGTTCCTTTTAATCATCATCATCTCCTTCACTCTCGCTCTTCCTGCTTTGTCACTTGTTTCTTAGAATCACCTTATATGTATGTAGTATGTATACGCATACATATATTTTCCCTTTTTAAAAAGATTATTTATTTAAGAGAGAGAAAGGGAGAGAGCATGCGGCTGGGGGTGGGGGCAGAGGGAGAGAGTCCTAAGGAGACTCTGCGCTGAGCATGGAGCCTGATCTCATGACCCTGAGATCACGACCTGAGCTGAGACCAAGAGTTGGACACTTAACCGACTGTGCCACCCAGGCGCCCCAATTCCCTTTTCTATTTCAACCAAACTGTTACATCTTGTGGAAACAGACCATGACTTAAACTTCATTAGTATTTTTCAAACCCTACAGCAATGGACAGGAGCAGTGCTTACCAGCTTTTGTGGACCAGGCACTTTACATACATTTTCTCATATACCCTTAAAAGAACTCTGTGAAGCTCTTAATAATATTCTGCCAAAGAGGCCTTGGCTCAGCTCAGAAAGGTTAAATTCACCAGATTTACCGAGGACCCATAGCCAGAAAGTTTGCTGAGTTTACTGGAGACACACAGTCTAGTTAGAGTAAGGATATTTATCTAGGTATGTTTGAGCCTTGGTGGCATATAGTAGATTGAAACTAATACTGGATGGTAGACTGTAGCCAAGTTGATACTTTATTCCTTGTTTGGTGGTTTTTATTTCAGGAACCAAATCATATAATTTTAATATAAAATGATTGATGGATAAATGCGCTGCAAAAAAGCTGTATTGGTATGCTGATAGATGGTTAAGCAATTGGCACTCTGGAAGAAAAGGCCTGTTTTTAGTGGTTGTCAATTTCTTTTTTTTTTTTTTTAAATATTTTATTTATTTGACAGAGAGAGAGACAGCCAGCGAGAAAGGGAACACAAGCAGGGGGAGTGGGAGAGGAAGAAGCAGGCTCCCAGCGGAGGAGCCTGATATGCGGCTTGATCCCGTAACGCTGGGATCACGCCCTGAGCCGAAGGCAGACGCTTAACCGCTGTGCCACCCAGGCGCCCCTGTGGTTGTCAATTTCTGTAGCGTCAGTATCCCCGCCGTGGTGGGCACCAGGCTGTTGATGTGGAGTTAGGAAAAGATGCACTGTCACCAGTATATATTCTATTTTTCCTCAAAGATACAACAGACAGAAGTAACCCCAACAGCATAGACAATCATAAAACGCAGAAACATAGCGAGGAAGTAATAAGGTTAAGTATTTGTTGCCTTTGGTTTTATTTTTATTTATTTTTATTTTTTTATTTTTATTTTTTTATTAATAATGATTTTTTATTATATTATGTTAGTCACCATACAGTACATCCCTGGTTTTTGATGTACAGTTCGATGATTGATTAGTTGCGTATAACACCCAGTGCACCATGCAATACGTGCCCTCCTTACTACCCATCACCGGTCTATCCCATTCCCCCACCCCCCTCCCCTCTGTAGCCCTCAGTTTGTTTCTCATAGTCCATAGTCTCTCATGTTTCATTCCCCCTTCTGATTGTTGCCTTTGGTTTTAATAGAATTTATTTAATTGTAAATTTATATAATTTAATTTTTAGTAATGGTCACGTTTAGCAGCAACGGGCTTGCAAAATCGCTGGAAATCGAACAGCTCTCCGGGGCCAGAATGAGCTGCCTCCCCATGCCTCTGGACTGTCGCTTGGAAGGGAAATTAAAAGAAATTTTACTAATGAATTTATCTTCCGAATTTGTCTCGGAAGGCAGGAGGTGAGTCACTTGCCGTTGTTGGATTACTCCCTGAAGCTAAAAACTCAAAGTAAATAGTAGTTAAGAAGGAATGTTTTTGATGCAGCGCTGCCCCATGGGACTTGCCTAGTATTACTTATCCAATTGAACACCGTCCAATACAGCAGGCCCGAGCCACATGTTGGCTCTTTGAACACTTGAAATGTGACTAATGAATTTAAATGTAAATTTAAGTAGCTGCAGGTGGTTAGTGGCTGGCACGTTGCGCAGCACAGCTTACACTTTGGTAAATAATTTTTAGGGGGTCTTTATTATGAAATCCCAAGCCCGCTCCTCGGCTTGCATCACCCGACTCCGGCTGTCTCAGCCTGCCTCCTTTTATTGCTTTCTACTCTCAGCTTGGTTCCTCTACCCAGCGCCACTGATCTTTTTTCCATCCCTAACACACATATTCAGATGACCTGCGTATCTGGCCTTTGGACGCGATGGTCTTTCAAGTGCCCGTATGTGCCTCTCATCGGTTACAAGTAAATGTCTCAGTTTCGCTGGAGCTCCTGGGCGAACCCCCTTCAGACTCAAGCTGATTTGTGTATGGGGGTGCCTCAGAGGGTGACGTGGTACCCGAGTCTGACAACTGTCATATGGCCCCTACGCAGAGGGCTCCTGTGATGTCAGCTTTCCACAGATTCACCACAGCACTCTGTGTGGCTAACGAGCTACTCCTCCGTCAGGACTCTGACCTCAGCAGCCAGCCACAGAGTGGGAAGCTGCCTGTCGTGGACAATTGGCTTTGCTCTGTCTAGTTCGTGTTCCAGGTCCCCAGGAAGTAAGGGGCAGGCAGTCAAGGGGTATGGTGCCACTCTAGGCGTGGTCCTAAATCTTCCTCCTCACATCGTTCAGATACTTCTGTCCATTTGTGGCCGGTAGGTCTTTGGAGTGTTGTCTAAGCTAGCTGCTAGTTAATTGCCTTATCAACCCATGTACATTCTGCTAATTAAAAATTCCATTATTGGGGCGCCTGGGTGGCACAGCGGTTAAGCGTCTGCCTTCGGCTCAGGGCGTGATCCCGGCGTTATGGGATTGAGCCCCACATCAGGCTCCTCTGCTGTGAGCCTGCTTCTTTCTCTCTCACTCCCCCTGCTTGTGTTCCCCCTCTTGCTGGCTGTCTCTATCTCTGTCAAATAAATAAATAAAATCTTTAAAAAAAAATTCCATTATTACTTTGAAATTCTCTCTATAAAAAGTACTGATTGAATTAGAAATCCACCTATCTTGGGGGCGCCTGGGTGGCTTAGCCATTAAGCGTCTGCCTTCGGCTCAGGTCATGATCCCAGGGTCCTGGGATCGAGCCCCGCGTTGGGCTCCCAGCTTGGCGGGAAGCCTGCTTCTCCCTCTCACATTACCCCTGCTTGTGTTCCCTCTCTTGGTGTCTCTCACTGTCAAATGAATAAATAAAATCTTAAAAAAAAAAAAAAAGAAATCCACCTATCTTATCATAAGACATTTAAATATTGCATTTCTCAATAAAGAAAATAAATCACTAGTAGTCTTTCAGTATCATTTCATCTGTTGTATACTTTTGATAGTTGTAAAAATAGTTTTTAAGTTCTTTAAGTTCTATCCCATATTTGTGCAATGCTCCTCATTGATGGTGACTTTCAAGAATTTGAAGACATCATCCTTGAAAGTTTGGCATTTTGGGCATTATTGGTGTCACTTGGTATAAACAACTTATATTCTTGCAAGTAAGCTCAAGCTTTCGTTTAAAAACCTCAAAAATATTTATTTGGAATTCATGCAAATTATATTTAATATAATTCCCTAATTATTGGCTTTTTCCTTATTATAATTACATAAGGTGAAAAAGTAATCATCTTTTCCACCAATTATTATCTAAATGGTCCCCTGCCTCCGTCTCTTCTAGTTTATCCCTGCGTGCCAAGCCAATATTTCTTTCTCTGTGTGCTGTGACTTGAAAAAGTTTGGGCAGTCGTGCCCAGATTGTCTTCCTCCCTCCCGCTCTGCCCCTGTAAAGCTGCCTCTCTTTGAGACTCGTGCCCTCCCTGCTTCTGGACACTCGGCAGCCAGCAGCTTGGTCTCTGCCCTGCTGTGGTAGGAAGGCCCTGCTCCTTGTGTGGCTCTCTTATTGTTCTGTACGTTCATATCTTTTCTTCCTAATGACGCTGTACATTCTTTAAGTGTCATATCTATGGATACTTCTGGGTATTTCAGGTCCTTCAAAACTCTCAACAAGAATTACAAGATCCAAACTAATTCACCCAAAATCAAGAAGTGGAGTTTATTTTCTTTCTATCTCCCTGTAAGGAGGTTAATATAAAATAATTATCTATCATCTATCTATCTATCTATCTATCTATCTATCTATCTAATCATCTACCAACACATTTTGACTTTTTTCTTGTCTGCTAGTGTCAGTTTCCACCTATTCTGCCGGGGGCCCTTACTTGCCTTGGGGAAGATTAGAATTATTACACAGATTTGCAAAAAGAAAGAACGAATCAATGTTGAATGTTTGATATCCCAAATAGGATGTTTCAGTCCAGAGCAAGGCTATTGAAAGCCAGACTTTGAAACAGAGGAAGTGTTTTCTGAGTTTCTTAAGCTCCTTTTAATGCATCAAACGCTGGGAGGCCTGAACATTAGGCTTTTCTATAAGCCAAGGCTGTGATGCGTGTGGGAAGTGGGAGATGCTGGTGCCTTTGGGTCCTGAGGATGTTGACTAAAGAGGCAGGGGTAGAGGAAGGCAGTGCCAGGCACTCGAGTCCTGACTTCCCTCCTTGGACCAGCGTCTCGGGACGTGGGGCTGGTTCTAGATGGGGAAAGGGGAATGCTGAAAGCTGAGAAGGCTTATTATACTCTGTTCCTCATTTATTGGTCTTTTGGGAAAGAAGAAGAAATAAGATTGCATTCACAGATTTCAAGTGAACATGAATTTTGGGGGGATACAATTTGACCGACAACAGAGGCAGAGGCAAAAATAAAACACTGAACATTCACCCCAAAGAGACTGACCTAACTGAATGGGACTATTTGAACCTGAGGAGGCTGAGATGTTTAAATTGCCCTCCCCGACCCTGGCCACTACCCAGAGGGATGGGGGCTCGTGAGGAAGGTTACGTGGTGATAGAAAACGAACAAGTTACATTTTCCTATTTGTATCTGAGTGGTGTTGGGAGTTAAAATTGCCACATCACTGTATCTAGCCAGCCACTGCTCCAAAGGGACAGAAAAGAAACAGACACTAGCAAATCACTACAATCGAGGTAGACGGTCACAAGTGAAAATAGTACAGTTTGTGGGAGCACAGAATGGGGGAGAAAGGGAAGAAAATGATTAGACTGGAAACCGAGGCTTAAGAGGAACAACTACAATTCATCAAAAAGTACTGCTACTTAGCCCTGAGTTTCTTGGCAACCAAGAAAAGAAAGGAAAGATGAAAGATTACAGGACCTTATTATTTAGTACAAGGAAACATACCATAATGCCACAAGATTAAAAAAATATTTTTAAAATACTGGATCTGAGAGGACTCTGTCATAAAGGGCATTTATTGAGGAAACAGACTATCATGAACTGTGATTTCTTTTTTTTTTTTAAAGATTTTATTTATTTATTCGATAGAGACAGAGACAGCCAGTGAGAGAGGGAACACAAGCAGGGGGAGTGGGAGAGGAAGAAGCAGGCTCATAGCGGAGGAGCCTGATGCGGGGCTCGATCCCAGATCGCCGGGATCACGCCCTGAGCCGAAGGCAGACGCTTAACCGCTGTGCCACCCAGGCGCCCCTCCTTGTGGCATTTCTTATGTCTACCCTTAATATAGCTAATTTTAAACTAAGGGTATAATATCGATTTGAAGTTCTGAAGGCTTTTGTGTGAAAAGCTAGAATAATACATTCTGAGTATGTGACTCTCTGTGAAAAAAACTTTGAGAATCTAGGCATTGCATTGTCCATATGATAGCCACTAGGCACACAGTTTACTTAAATTTAAATTTGAATTAACGTAAAACAAAAATCAAAATCCAATTCCTCTGTTATACTAGTCATATTTTGAAGACTCAGTGGCCACGTGTGGCTAGTGGTTACTGTTTTTAACTGTGCATAGAAATTCCCAGCATTACAGAAAGTTCTACTAGACAGAGCCTAGAGGAATATGTGGAGATACCTTTTGGGTAAGAATTGTTTTGCAAACAATTCTGTACTGAGATTGTGAGAAGTATGTTAAGACACAAAGTTTTAGATAAACTTGGTAAATATTGTAAAGGATTTTATCAAAAAATGGGCAGAAGATATGAACAGACACTTTTCCAATGAAGACATACAAATGGCTAACAGACACATGAAAAAATGTTCAAAATCATTAGCCATCAAGGAAATTCAAATCAAAACCACACTGAGATACCACCTTACGCCAGTTAGAATGGCAAAAATAGACAAGGCAAGAAACAACAATTGTTGGAGAGGATGTGGAGAAAGGGGATCCCTCCTACATTGTTGGTGGGAATGCAAGTTGGTACAGCCACTCTGGAAAACCGTGTGGAGGTCCCTTAAAAAGTTAAAAATTGAGCTACCCTATGATCCAGCCATTGCACTACTGGGTGTTTACCCCAAAGATACAGACGTAGTGAAGAGAAGGGCCATATGCACCCCAATGTTCATAGCAGCAATGTCCACAATAGCTAAATCGTGGAAGGAGCCGAGATGCCCTGCAACAGATGACTGGATTAAGAAGTTGTGGTCCATATATACAATGGAATATTACTCAGCAATCAGAAAGAATGAGTTCTCAACATTTGCTACAACATGGACGGCACTGGAGGAGATAATGCTTAGTGAAATAAGTCAAGCAGAGAAAGACAACTATCATATGATTTCTCTCATCTATGGAACATAAGAACTAGAATGATCAGTAGGGGAAGAAAGGGATAAAGAAAGGGGGGGTAATCAGAAGGGGGAATGAAACATGAGAGACTATGGACTATGAGAAACAAACTGAGGGCTACAGAGGGGAGGGGGTGGGGGAATGGGATAGACCGGTGATGGGTAGTAAGGAGGGCACGTATTGCATGGTGCACTGGGTGTTATACACAACTAATGAATCATCGAGCCTTACATCGAAAACCGGGGATGTACTGTATGGTGACTAACATAATATAATAAAAAATCATTATTAATAAAAAAAAAAAAAGAAAAAAAATATTGTAAAGGATTTTAAAGATAAATTTAATTTTTTTCCCTCTTTTATTTATTTATTTGAGAGAGAGAGAATGAGAGAGAGAGAGAGCATGAGGGGGGGAAGGGTCAGAGGGAGAAGCAGACTCCCCGCTGAGCAGGGAGCCTGACGCAAGACTCGATCCTGGGACTCCAGGATCATGACCTGAGCTGAAAAAGCTGCCCAACCGACTGAGCCACCCAAGCACCCCTAAATTTAATATCTTAATATTTATTTTAAATGTAATACTAAATGAATATACTAAATAAAAATTAAATAGAATGTTTAAATAAGATATACCTAATACCATACACAAAAATTAGCTCAAAATGGATCAAAGACCAAAAAAAAAAAAAAAATAGATCTAATGTATGACCTAAAACTATAAAATTTTTGGAAGAAAACATAAGGCAAAAGCTTCATGACACAGGATTTGACAACTTTTTTTTTTGATGTGACAGCAAAAGCACGGACAGCAAAAGAAAAGAACGGGCAAATTGGTCTTTATCAAAATTACAAGCTTTTGTGCTGCAGAGGACATTATCAACAGAGTAAAAAGTCAACCTGCAGAATGGGAGAAAATATTTGCAAATCATATATCTGACAAGATATTAATATCCAGAATATATAAAGAACTCCTGACTCAATAACAAAAGAATCCAATTCAAAATGGGCCAAAGACTTGAATAGACATTCTTTTTTTTTTTGAGAGAGAGGGAGAGAGACTGCAAGTGGGTTCGGGGCCGAAGGGGCAGAGAGAATCTTCAGCTGGGTCCAACGTGGGACTAGATCTCAAGGCTCTGAGATCACGACCTGAGCCGAAATCAAGAGTCAGATGTAAAATGGACTGAGCCACGCAGGTGCCCCTCTGTGAGTTTAAACCCACGTGTAGATTCATGTTTCTGCCAACACATCAGTATGTGGGGTAGATCCATCACCCCTCAAACTCCCGTGTGCTACACCTTTACACAGCCTTCCCCCCCTCGCCCCCGCAACTACTGGTTTGTCCTCCATCACTATAGTTTTGTCTTTTCCAGAATGTCAAGGACATAGCATCACGCAGTCTACCACCTTTTGAGATGGACTTCTTTTACCTAGCACGATGCCTCTGAGATGCATCCAAGTTGTTGCGTGTATCACTGGTCTGTTCCTTTTTATTGCTGAATAGTATTCCATTATACGGATATACTGCAATTTCAAAATCCCTTTACCAGGTTAAAGACATTTGTTTCCAGTTTTTGGCAAATACGAATAGAATTGCTATAAACATCCATGTACAGGTTTTTGTGTGACCATACAGTTTCCTTTTTCTAAGATCAATCCCCAGGGCTGGGATTATTGGGTCATATGGTGCGTGCATGTTTAAAAGAGACAACTAGCAAACCATCTTCCCCGGGGGCTATGCTATGTTGCATTCCCACCAGAGGAGTGTCATTTGCTTCACTCCCTGTCAGCGCTTGGTGTGTTACAAATATTTTTTAAACACCTGGCTTGGTGCAAGGTGTTAGAGATAGAAAAGTAGGGGAGACATAATTCCTGCTCTTGAGGCGTTTGTGATCAAGTTTATTAGAAGCCTACAGCAATCACTGCATCAGATCGCACATCCCCCTACACACTACTGAATTGTTCTGCTCAAGCAAAAGAAATTTGTATGTGGAGATTCAGTGGAAGAAAGTCAAATACTTCCTCGGGAAATAGGAAAATTTTATGATCATAATAATACACTCGGCTGTGAATGGCTTGACTCCATGATTAACACTGCCATATGGTGTTTTTGTTTTGGGTCACTTGGCTCGGTCGGTTAAGTGTCCGACTCTTGATCTCAGCTCAGGTCTTAATATCAGGGTCGTGAGTTCAAGTTCTGACTTACATAAATTTTTTTTTTCCTCTTGGAAAGCTGATTCTTTTCTCCTGGTCAGAATGGCTCTGTTATGAGAAGACTGACCCTCAATTTAGAGTTTATTTTAAGATTAGTAGACATGAGGGGCACCTTCGGCTCAGGTCATGATCCCAGGATCCCGGGATGGAGCCCCGCATCGGGCTCCCTGCTCATCGGGGGGCCTGCTTCTCCCTCTCCCACTCCCCCTGCTTGTGCTCTCTCTCGCTGGCTATCTCTCTGTCAAACAAATAAAATCTTAAAAGAAAAATACTTAAAAAAATTAGTAGTCATGAGTAAATATAAGAATAAACCACTCTTTCCTTATGAGGGCAAACTGCTTGTAGTCAGTAGTTAACTTGATAAATATCATTAAGCTCATCTTACCTATTCAGTAGGATATTCAGAATAGAATAAAACATATGATAGTTCAACACGTACCTTGTCGAAATTGCTAAAATCTGATGTTTCTCGGAAGCATGGGCCAAAGTCGCTGTGTCTACTTGTGCTTCTTAAGCTTTCTGCTTTCTTGGGTTTAGTACTCTTTCTTCCCAAGTGTTTCCTTTATAAATGCTGGCTTTTTTTCTAGACGGAGTGGACTTCCTTCTTGGATGGGGTCAGGTAAGGTGCCTCCTTTCGCCACCAGGGTTAATCCCAAGCCCCTCTCTCTTACCTCCTTCGCTCATTGTAAACTGACGGCTTTGATCGTAAGCAGTGGCCATAAATGGCCGATTGTAAATGGACGGTCACCAGCCAGAGACCAGGTTCTTTGTTGATCTCTTCTGATTTCTGGAGGCTTCTTGCACAACATGTGGTTTATACTGAGAGTTTTCCTTTAGGAAGCAGTAATTTTTCGCAGTATTAATGAGGCCGTTCAGATTTAGGTATTGGAAACGGGTTTTTCTCATCCTCTGACTCTCTTCTCAAGCGAAACCTAAACTCAAAACAGGATGGAGAAAACACTCGTTCCTCCTTTCAGACTGACTGCAATGCTCAGGCAGGGCCTTTGGAGAATGGCACACGGTCAGGGGTGGGGCTGAGCCGTGTCCCATGTAGTCTTCTGCCATTGGGAATGGGGGGGGCCTCACCGTTCTTAGGAGTTCCTGTTTGATTAGGCCAGTAGTTCTCGAAGAACCAGCGTCAGTGTCATCTAATCAGTGAACTGATAGGAAATGCAAATTCTCTGGCCCCAATCCCAACCTGCTAAGTTGGAACATCTGGGAGCAGGGCCCAGGGAAAGTTTAACAAGCTCTCCCGGTGAATCTTACACATATTGATGTCTGACAATGACTAGTTTAGAGGTATCCTGTTTCTACAGACAAAATTGGCCTCTTAGAAAATTGTAACTTGGCTGTTGGTATTATCTCCATGGGAAAACAGTGTTTAAGAAGATAGGCCCTAAAGGCGACGGTCTTAAATTTTAATCCTAGACCTGCCACCTAACAGCTGTGTGAACGTAGGCATGGTATTTCTTCTAAGTTTCAATTTTTTGTTTAAATCTCTGAAATAGGGAGAGTGAACATACGCTTTCAGGCCACAAACTCAGGGCCACCAAAAATAACTTCTTTTTTCGAAAACTGATCTTTACTGCTCTCTTGAGACCGTGTTCTACCTGATGAAAGAGAAGCTCCCAGTTTTCGTTAATAAAGACTAGTAATTATTCAAGAAAGGAAATTTAATCATAGTGGATTACTTGGCCACACAGTGAAACAGGATTCCTAGCATCAAAATAGTGTGAATAAAAAATGCTGATTTTTAAAAATATTTTTTATTATATTATGTTAGTCACCACACAGTATATCCCTGGTTTCTGATGTAAAGTTCGATGATTCATTAGTTGCGTATAACACCCAGCACACCATGCAATACGTGCCCTCCTTACTACCCATCACCAGCATATCCCATTCCCCCACCCCCTCCCCTCTGAAGCCCTCAGTTTGTTTCTCATAGTCCATAGTCTCTCATGCTTCATTCCCCCTTCTGATTACCCCCGCTTTCTTTATCCCTTTCTTCCCCTACTGATCATCCTAGTTCTTATGTTCCATAGATGAGAGAAACCATATGATAATGGTCTTTCTCTGCTTGACTTATTTCACTTAGCATTATCTCCTCCAGTGCCGTCCATGTTGCAGCAAATGTTGAGAAATCATTCTTTTTGATAGCTAAATAATATTCCATTGTATATATGAAAAAATGCTGATTTAACTGAAACCCATGGTATAAATTATTTTGGGAGGTTGGGGGATGGAAAAGTGGATTGCTTCCTGTTCATCTACTGTAAGAGGAAGCCAATAGAAAAATACCTAATATTGGGAAGTCATTATACTGCAGTACAGAGTTTGGTAATTAGAAAATCAACGTAAAAATAAGCTTAAGGAGTTGCAAGTTGTGACTCACAATTTGGGCTAGGAAAGGCCGGGATGGAGTGTGGTCGAGGATTGCTGATTTTTGTTATAATTTGTTTA
Source organism: Ursus americanus (assembly GCF_024610735.1). Lineage (NCBI taxonomy): Eukaryota > Metazoa > Chordata > Mammalia > Carnivora > Ursidae > Ursus > Ursus americanus. The sequence continues at coordinate 18,257,792 of NC_142157.1, forward strand.
GGTCAAAATAAAAACAAAATTACAGCTTTTCTGTCCAATTATTTTCTTTGAGTTCCAAAATTATACTTGGAAACTAAGAATAAACGTTTTCTTTTGCGTTTCTGCTGGAACACCTTTCCGCTGAGGGGGGTGAGTGCAGAATGTGCTCCTTGCCGCTAGATGGGGAGCGAGATGGAGGAAGGAGCGTAGGCGGCTGTTTGAACGTGTTCCCCAACATGGCGCTAGAACGATGGCCCCTGTCTCATGACAGTGGCTGTGAAGATTTAAGGAGAGGATGCATGTAAAGTGTTTGGCACGGTTCCTGGCAGGTTGTAAGGATTCCCTACCTGTTGTTAGCTAGTAATGATGTTAATGTGATGATAAATCACCCAGGAGAGCCTATCTACAAAGAGGCTAGATTATGCTTGACCCTGCAGGTTGACAGACTGGTTATTTCTTTTTTGTCAGAGGTCTGGACATCTCGAATGGATGTCTACAGTGATTTTAATCCCTGCTGTTCGATACTGTAGTAGATTCTGACTGGAGACTCACCAGGGGTGGCAATCAGCTTGCTTTCTCCCTCTTCTTCTTCTTCTTCTTCTTCTTCTTCTTCTTCTTCTTCTTCTTCTTCTTCTTCTTCTTCTTCTTCTTCTTTTTTAAGATTTTATTTATTTATTTGACAGAGAGAGAGCGCACAAGCAGGAGGAGCAGCAGAGGGAGAGGGAGAAGCAGGCTCCCCACGGAGCAGGGAGCCCGACATGAGACTCAGTCCCAGGACACCGGGACCATGACCCGAGCTGAAGGCAGACAGTTAACCGACTGAGCCACCCACGTGCCCGGCAATCAGCTTTCTTATTAAGTCCCCGGATCATTCATTCCTTCAGGTGTGTGGCCGAGAAAGCAGGGGTCAAAGCGTTCTGAGACCCCCAGAAGATTAGAAACGTAATCCTATATGCCTCAAACTCTGCTACAGAAAGGACCCTGTTGGATTTCCCAAAGCGGTGATGTGCTCAGGGTTCGCTGTTGCTTTTTCCTTCCTGTTCTTCCTCCTCCTAGCCCTTGCTAACATTGCATATGTCACTGTGTCTGTGACCTCGTTTACAACTCCCTTAGACAGAGCTATATGGACACGCTCTTTTTCAGTCCTGGCTTGAAAAACAACAGTCAATTCTTTTAGCCATTTGATAAGTTGAAATGTTCTAAATACTTCGTAAATACAAGCTACCTATAGAATCGTTGGTAAAATGCCTCCTTACCTCAATTTGCCCGGGGAAGCTGCAAAGTCCTCAACCAGTACGACCGAGCATTTCTTACATGAAATATGGGTCAACCCAAGAACCAAGATGCCCCGAGACAGATCCCAGGTCCTGGTCTGATTTTTACAAAACATCACGGGACTAGTCTCTCCTAATTCTTTAATGCTGGGGAGGGTTGTCAACACTGCACTGGCCATACAGGACCCAAAGACCCCTGCGGCCTCCCCCCCCCCCCACCCCAGGAACAGAACTTCCTCACCCAGGGGCTTGCTCTCCAGGCATGGAGAAAGTTCTCACATGCGCTGCTCTCTCTCCAGCCCTTAGCAAATGACTTCTTATGACCATGACAATTAAGCATCAACCGCGGAACATTTGGGAGAGAGGATACACTAAGAACACTTTTCTAGCACAAAGGTAGAAACGTCAGGCACTATTGTGTGAGTGCTGTGTTGACCGCTTTGCAAAAATCCATCACTTGTGGGGCTTGATGTAGGACAGATGTTTCCAGATGCCGCGCGGAAGCAGAGCGGCCTCAGACGTGCCGCCGGAACCCAACCTGGGAGCTGCTGGCGGCTTCGTGGCTCAGCTCAGTCCTGTCAGGCCTCTTGCTCCTCTTTTTTTTTTTTTTTTTTTTGCTGGCATCAGGGTTTTCTGGCTTTTGACTCCGTGAAGGAGGAGCTCATTCCTTGTTTGAGAGATACTAACATAAAACTGGGACATAAGCTTGAACGTATGCCCAGGAATAAACACGTGAAAGGGTAGAGAAACATGCTGCAAACTGGGAAGAAATCCTCTTTTCACAAATCTGTGCAGTTGATAAAAATAAAGCAACAGAAGAAACAGAAAATATGAGAGTGAAAACCCAGAAAATAGGGCCCAATAGAAAATGCTCCAGATGCCGAAAGTTTTAGACCGTTTGGGAGATGTTCTGATACTGTTTCTCCTGCCCTGTTCTGTTTCCGAAAATGAGTGCCCTCCTGTTTTTGGGGGGGACATCACAGAAGACACGAAGCCCAGGAAATATAACTTGGTTACATATATGTCCTTCTAACCTTTAGATTTCTCTTACTTATCATAAACTAGCCGCAACTAAGAGATGGTATTTTAAATTCCGAGCTTGTAACTCCATGGGGTATAAATTTTAAAAGACGCACCAAAAAATCCAATAATGACTTGTAATGATATTAAATGTTACTTTTATATTTAATATATAAAACATAATGACTTTTTTTTAGCAAAACAAGTGATTAATATTCATTAGGCTGAATTTACAGGCAATGAATATGTATAATTCTAAACTAACAAAGGGATTTCCAATGTGCCAAATGTATTGAAAGACTATAAACATGAATCCGACAGAACCCTATGAGCAGAACCCAACTCAATATTTGGTTCCAAGAATTTGTGGCTTACCTGGTTGGAATTTAGAAGGGTTTCTTTTCTTTCTTTCTCTCTCACTCTCTCTCGCTCTCTCTTTTTTTTTTTTTTGTAGGATTTTGTTTATTTATTTGAGATAGAGAGAGAGAGAGTGAGTACCAGGTGAGCTGGGGTGGGGGGGGGCTGCGTAGAGGGAGAGGGAGAGGCAGACTCCCCGCTGAGCAGGGAGCCTGACACGGGGCTCGATCCCACAACCCCGGGATCATGACCTGAGACAAAGGCAGACACTCAGCCAACTGAGCCACCCAGGTGCCCCAAATTTAGAAGTATTTCTGATAGAAAGAGTGATATCAGGCATGCATGGGTGGTTAGGCCAGTCCATAAAATTCTATTGAGCTCATATTTTATGGTACCAACAGGAACACAACATTTTTTAACGAGAAAGTCTGTGCTGAGTTTTGACTAGGTTGGCCAAGATCACGGTTCCTCCAGCAGTTCAATGGGAGAGTGGTTCTGGCAGTTGGGGGTGGAGTGTGGGGTTCACAAAGAGCAAACTCCCAGCCCCCTCCGAGCGTGTAGGGGAGTAGCACTCCAGAGATGCTAGGTTTGGAGCTCTTGCAAACAGGTCCTTCTCTAGAACCTGTAAAGGGCTGGAAAGGACTGGGGCTGGCAAGGGAGGTGGATGGACTGGGCTGCAGGCAGTGGGGCGGGGGGCTCAGGGGGTCTGTTTCCCTCGGTATGTGTAGCAACTACCCAGGTCCCTGGGGAAATAATTTGAGCTCTTCAACTGACTATTTCTGGGAATTTTTATTTCTAAGGAAGAGTAAAATGTTCAGCGTCTGAACATTAGGCCAAAGCTAATTGTAATGCACTTGTTAAAAAAAATGTGAAACGTGTCCTGCCGCTTCACCAGGGCAAATTGGAACAAAATAGGGTCTCTTATTCAGGAATTTGGGGCACTGGAGATAACCAAGCCAGGCAACTCAGGATAGGACGGTTGGTGTATCAGAATTATGAAAGTCGTGTGACTTTACCCATGAAACAGAAAGATATATTCACCTGAAAGACCATTTCTGGTGCTGTTTTAATATATCACGGAAACAAGCGTTTCGGGCATGTAGTTCCGATAAAACGGCACGAAATCTACGAAGGCTTTGAAAGAGAATTTAGAGTCAAACGTGTGTAGCCCTGGGTTTCCTGTGTTGTCAAGGTAACCAGAGCCTTCTTTTTCTCGGTAACTTGAACCTGCCAAGCCAACATCAGACACCTCACTCACTAGCTAATCAGCCACCTGCCACTGAGTTTGACTGTTTTCTGTGGGTCGAGCAGCCTAAAGGCCCCGTTTTTCCTCGTCTTTTCTGCCTTCCACCCTTCTTCGGTTGAGGCTGCGTTTAGAGAAAACACTCCATAGTCATTGTCATGAAGTTGCAGAGCCGGACTATGCCCTTGCTCTTAGGAAGAAGTACAACTATTTATATCATAGCTCTACTGCGTTCTACTGTGTGACCTTGAGCGAGTCATGAACCTCTCTGGGCGTCAGCCCTCTATCTATAAAGGGGAGGGATAACAATAACACTTCATTGGGGTAGTTGTGACGATTAAATCATTTAAAATGTGTGAACTCCTGGATTTGTTCCTGGTTATAGTAAGCGCTTTAAAAGTGTTCACTATTGTTTTTGCTGTTAGTGGAGTGTAGTGAGAGGTGCAGTGCTTATGAGACCAGAGAGAGTTTCGGGTTCATTTTGTGGCCCAAAATATATCAGATTTAAGATTTATTTAATTTGATATGCAATGGGGGAGTCATCAGAGGTTTTTTTTTTTAACTTAAATTTTTTTTTTTTTTTGGTTAATTAAAGTACGTAAGTAACAGCGCCAGAAAGACAGAACGTCAGGAAGGAACAACACTGTAAAATTCAGTCTTTAAACACGTGGTATAGTCTCTTTTGGTTATATTTCCAGCCATAACCCCAAAGTGCTAAGCATGTTAACTTCTCCCTTCGGCGGCTGAGACTGTGAATTAATTTGATACAAAACACCTGTAGAAAGAATTACTGAATGCTAATCTTGCACAGGTGGAGAGAAAATCGATTCAGAGAGGACCAACTTCTATTTTCTCATATAAATAAAAACTATGGGGGCTATGAATGTCAAAGCCGGTGGCCTTGAACCCTTCTCCACCATAAGGGGCTACAAGCCTGTGCAATATATCATTAAAAAAACAAGTCATTTCTTTTCCATTTTGTAATGTGTTCTGGGAGATTTGACTGATGACCTATATTTCAGGAAGCATGAATGATTTCCACATCTCGGATGAGATAGGTGTGTCATAAATCAATACATGGTGTAGTAAAACACTTTTTTCTGCCTTGACACAGCCTTGATCCCTAATTATAGGTGAGAACAAGGTAAATATATATATATATTTTTAACAGCGAGCAATCTGTAAGAATTTTATTGACCCAAATTGTTTTTATTTGCCTCCGTCAGTTCATAGACTCTGGGTCATCTATCGCCTCGAATTGCTTGGGGTACTTTACATTCACTGTTTGGAGAACAGTTGTTGAGTTCTAAGAACATTCGTGCTTCCGGTTCTTCTGACCCGTGGATGTATTTTTGTGACCTCTCCCTGGCCCTTCTTTGATCTCCGCAGGTCGGCTTCTTTCTCTCTGATCCGGAGGCCTCGGGTGCTGGTTGCATCTCCCCGCTAAGCCTGTTTTGGCCTGTTCCAGAGGAAGCCAGCTGCTCCGCGTCACCTCCCTTCAGGCCCGTCAAGGACTTTCCAGTGCTCTGAAACGAAGGGAGACGGTGGTGAGCGACAGGTCACGGAGGGGCTCCCGTGGATGCAGCGGTCTTCTCTGGAGCTATGAAATCTCTTTGGTCTCCGTGAAGGAAGGTAGGTAGATTTGTGACCCGCGTCTGCTGAGGTTAGCTCCGAGCTGGGCAAAAAGGTGGGCTGGAGGAGGGAGAAGGGGCTTACGAGCATGTCAATACTTCATCACGTAGGGGAGGAGCAGTATCTTCTTCCTTCTCCCCTTCTCGAGTCCTAGCTGGGTCTCTGTAACAAAAGACAGATGAGTGAGAGAAAAGCACACAAATTTACTTAATGTCACTTTTATGTGACCTGGGAGACTTTATAAGGAAACGAAGACCCAAAGAACAGTTACGCCTGTGTGTTTTTACCCTAGGTTTGATGGAGACTGGAAAGTTGTGGAAAAACATGATAGGACAGGGGAGATGAGCTAAGTGTAGTAGCTTGGAGACACTTGGCTAGGCCCGTATATTCGGATTCTTCTGGGCATCTCTCTGTCTTGGAGATCAGATGCTCCCTTCTTCTGGTGTAGGGAGGGCACCTTCCATGGGGGTCTTACGACCCGCTTCAGGGGAAGGTCTGAGAGTCCTTCCTGCATCTGCCGTTTCTCAGATTCCTTCAGCTTAAAATATTCAATAGGCTAGGGTGCCATATTTTGGGATAGTGTGTCCTGAAGCCCGTTAATGAGAATGGTTTGATTTCTCTGAATCCAAACCACTATGGCGTCGGAAAGTCAAATCCATTCACCCCCATCAAGAGATCTTTCCTTGTATCTTCAGCCCTAAAATGAATATTTTCCCAGATTGTTTAGCTTCTTTGCAAATATATGCTTATGCTGGATGGGTGTTAGGATGGAAGAGTCCTTCTTAAATTATAAGCGGTAAATGTCAAAGGACCAAACATGCTCTTAAAATTCTGAGCAAGTTGAGACATGCAGGGGCGATAGGAAGAGGTGGTGCTGTCCTTGCAGGAAAGAGCCCTGAAGCCCAGCAGCTCAGAGGAGCCGTGCCTGTTAGTGGGGTCATAGAAATATCTGAATGGAAGAGTGTTTTATCGACACCCCTAATAGGTGACTTTTTTGTTTTGAAATAATTATAGATTCAAAGGAGATTGCAAAAAAAATACATAGAATTTTGCGTGCTCTTTGTCCAGTTTACTCCAAAGGTGACATATCATTGTAGTACAGTGTCTAGGAAATAGATATAGTAGGTGACACTTCTTTCTTCCATTTTTAAAATTGTGGCAAAATGCACACGAAATTTACCAGCCTGACTACGTTGAAGTGTACAGTTCAGTGGCGTTAAGTAGATTTCATATTCCTGTACAACCGTGTAACTCCGGAACTCTTTTCGTCTCACAAAACTGCAACTCTGTGCCCATTAAACACTGACTCCCCATTTCCCCTCCACTAGACGCTGGCACCCATCATTCTACTTTCTGCCTCTGAAGTTGACTACTCTGGGTACCTCCCGTGACTGGAATCCTGCAGTATGTGTTGATCTTTTTGGGACTGGCTCATTGCACTTAGCATAATGTCCTGAAGTTTCATCCATGTTGTAGCAGGTGCCAGAATTTCCTCCCTTTTGAAGGCTGAATATCACCCCATTGTCTGTATATGCCACAGTTGGTTTATCATTCATCCATCAAAGCTTGGGCAGCTTTCTTCTTTTAGCTGTTGCAAATAGTGCGGTTATGAACATGGGTGCACACATATTTTCTTGAGACTTTGCTTTCAGTTTTTCTGGAAACCTACCAAGAAGTGGAATTGCTGGGTGTAGGTGACTTCAAAGTCTGCACTTTGCTTGTTTCTTCCAAGTCTGGGAGCTCCGAGTCGTTACCAGTTCCCTGAAGCCACTGCTTTTAAATTGTCCATCATCCCCCAGCCCCCACAACGTCCCCAGTTTCCTGGCTGTCAGGCTTAGATTTTCCATCAGGGGAACTACTTTCTTGCATATTCTTTCAGCTTCTCTGTAGGACATCAACCCTGCTTTTATATCCTATCAATTTTCAGCTTCTGTACCAAAGTTTCTGCTCTCCTTGGCAGACCAAACCCTTCAAACACTTTTGGTGGTGGTGGTGGGGCTCCAGAAAGCCCATGCTCTCTGGGGTTCCCCCTACCACACCAGTTGGCCCATTTGTTCTTGATAGCTCATCTATTGCTTACAGTTTGTCCTTATTCTTCAGATTCTTCTCTTCTCAGTCTACACCTTCTCTCTGGAAGGTCTTTTCTAGTTCCAGTGCTATAGTGACCCCTAAATTCTGGTGAATCTCAAATTTTTCTCCAATCCAGACTCTTTCCTTGAACTCCAGATTTAAATATCCCACTGCCAGCTCAACATCTCTTGGCTCAAATAAGCATCTTAAACTTAATTTGTCTGAAATACAATTATTGACTTCCCCCCCAAACCTGCTCAGGGGCCCCTCGTTTTATCTTTCTCGGCAAATAGTACCCCAGTTCACACAGTCGCTCAGGCGTAAAGTCTAGGAGTTGCTCTTCATTCCTGTTTTTCCTTCATATCCCACGTTTCCCACGTTCAGTTGTTCAGTGAGTACTGTTGGCTCCATCTTCAAAATATACCCTGAATATGGCCACCTTTCCCTTCCTCTACCCCATCATTCCAGTCTGAGCCATAGTCACCTCCCCTTTGAATAGAGACGTCAGCGATTGTTTAAAACTGTGAGTCAAGACCAAGTCGCCCTCCTGATCAAAACCCTTTCAAGGCTTCCTAGAACACGACATCGAATCCAAGCTCAGCCATGCAGATTAGAGACACACATGGTTTGGTTTCTACTTCGCTCTCTGAACCCCATTTCCTACCATTCTTCTCCTTGTCTGCCCTTGCTAGTCACACTGGTTGGCTTTCTGCTCCTTGAACTTGGCAACTTTGTTCTGCCTCAAGGCTTTTACTTTCTCTTCAGAGAAGGCTTTCTCCAGACGGTCACTAGCTTGTGCATTCGTATCATGGAACTCACTGCACCTGTGTTCTGTCCTGACTCTAAAATCGCTCCCCCCACCACGCACTGTATCTCCGTATCCTCTTTTATTGTTTTCTTTCTTTCTTTCTTTCTTTCTTTCTTTCTTTCTTTCTTTCTTTCTTTCTTTTTCTTTCTTTCTTTCTCCTTCCTTCCTTCCTTCCTTCCTTCCTTCCTTCCTTCCTTCCTTCCTTCCTTCCTTTCTTTCTTTTTCTTTCTTGTTTTTATTTAAATTCCAGTTAGCATAACATACAGTGTTCTGTGAGTTGCAGGTGTACAATATAGTGATTCGGCACTTCCATACATCACCCAGTGCTCATCATGACAAGTGCCCTCCTTAATCCCCATCACCTGTTTCCCCCACCCCACACCCACCTCCCCTCTTATCCTCTTTTATTGTTCTTTACAGCAAATACCTCTGTAATAAATACTGTATTTTATTATTCGTACATGTGCCTGTCTCCTCCACTAGAATGCGAGTTCCGTGAAGGCAGCTCTTTTGTCTTTCTTGGTCGTCACTGCATCCACCCAGATGTGGCAGGTGCAGACGAGTTCTCAATAAAAACGAATGACTAAAGGAACCTGTGTGTTTACGCCTTTAGCAGTGTATTATTGTGAATCGACTGATTTCCCTTTGTTCAATGGATCCCTCTTCATTTGGACAGAAAACATAAAACAAAGCCGAATTTTAATACTTTCAGTTTGTGTGACTAAGAAGAAATCAGCTTGCATGGAGGTTGCCTTAGTTTCTTAACGCTAGTAAATGTTGGTTTCCAGTCTGCAGACCATCTTAAGTTAAAGATTCAAATGGAGTCGAAGTGGCTTCTCTGAGTAATAGAGGGAATAGAAGGGGACGTGAGAAAGTGAGACTGTTGACACATTCAGTCTTGAAACCACCGCTCTCTTCACCATAATTTAAGTTTTAATAAACCATGTCAAAAGCTCAGAAGCACAACATGGAAAGGAAACCAATGTTTTTCTTTACCTTTTTTTTTCTTTTTCTTTTTTTTAAAGTAAGAGGTTACTGGATCTCAGGTAATGTGCTTTCATAGGCACGCTCAGTTCATTTTTATGACCGTGTTCTAGAAAAGGTATTTTTACTCCTTGTCGAGATAAGGAAATCGAGAATTCGAGAATGAGGCTCTTGCCGTAGGTCATAGTAAAAGGCAGACCAGGTTTGGGAGTGGCCTGACTCATGTTCTTTCTATCTCCTCACACTGCCTCCCATGGGGAAAACGAGGGTGAGAATCTCTTAGGTACATCTGAATTATTTTTATGGGCTATCAAAATTCCAATTTAAAAATGAAATTGAATGTTTGCATCTAAAAATGCCACAGCAGGGATCTCTAACCCAAGAGATGGAATTAGCTGATGAGCCATGAACTGGAGAAAGAAGAGTTGATTCATTTTGAAAAACATTGTGCAGAGAGGACACGGTGCTGTGGAAAGTGGGTCCCATGGAAAAGGGAAGGTTCCTGCTCTGAACAATTTCTGTTAACGTCGGGCCGCCGCACGAGGTTCACGATGTGCCATTTAGGTTGACCCCCCGCCAGGCTCTGTGCTGGCACGTATTAGCCCCATTTTACACATGAAGGTCCATGACACGCTGAAGGTTCCCAGCTGGTGTGTTGCAGAGATGTGACTGAAAGCCAGGTCCATCTGCTCCTGTCTACACCTTATCCATTTGGATAGATCCCCTCCGATGTACTCGAGAGACAAAGAATAGAAATGAAACAACCGGGGGTAAAACCATGTAAAACAACACCGCTTACTCTCCAGTGGTAATACGAGAGCTGAGAGAGTTCCAGTAAATGGTGAAATCAGGTGTGGTTAACTCCACAGCAGACAGTTGTCAAAAGTAATATCTGTTTCTTAAAAGTTCTGTAATTCGGAGAAAGTACTAATTCATTTTGGTCTACTTTTTTTGACATTATTCCAACTTGGTGAAACTGTATCATATTATGCTATGACGCGGTCTAAGTCAAGATAGGTTGGGCTGTGCTGTAGTGATGAACAGTCCTCAATCTCAGTGATCTAAAGCAACAAGGGTTTTTTTCTCCTTGAGTTGAAAGGGGGCTTGGGTTATTTCCCTGGGTTGGTGGGGGGCTCTGCTTCATGTTGTCCCTGTCCCCACTCTGGGAAACAGACTATGACAGAGGGAAAAGAGAGGTCTGGAGGGTCTCACACTTCACTTCCATCGGCCATTACAAGCTATTGGGTGCCACCAGACACAAGGGCTGTAGAAAGTGCAGACAGCTAGAAATCGTCCATGAGACAAGCCAATGGCCTGAAGTAAGGGGAAAAGTTTCATTTTTTAAAAACAAGATTTTATTTATTTATTTGAGAGAGAGAGAGAGAATGAGCAGGGGTGGGGGAGGTGGGAAGGGCAGAGGGAGAAGCAGACTTCCCATTGAGCAGGGAGGCCAACATGGGCTGTATCCCAGGACCCTGGGATCATGACCTGAGCCAAAGGCAGATGCTTAACTGACTGAGCCACCCAAGTGCCCCCAGATTTTTTAAATAGAATAATAATAACTAATATTTACTGAGGACCCACTTTGGGTCAGGCGCTGTGTTTAACCGACTGAGCCACCCAGGCGCCCCTAGGGGAAAAGTTTCATGATGTGAAATTACTATGTATCTTGAATATAAAAATATCTAGTATGGTTATGTTTTAGAAATTATACTTCCGGAAAATAGGATAAGATTGAGGTTAAACGTGTGATGACTGTATTTAATTTTCAGAAATTATTTTGTTTTGCCTTGCCCACTTAGAAGTGGTTTTTAAAAATCATTGTGCTTTTCCTTCGATGCAAATTTTAAAAACTCTACCGGGTCTATACCTGTGTGTTGAGAGTAACCCACTTGGAAGGTAGGTTTGAGAATCAGCAAGATGGTGTCTGATTGACTTTGGCCAATTCAAAGGAACATTCATTAAATACTTGGGATTATTAGTTCTAACTTCAAGTAAGCAGAGTAAAACGGAATACCCTTTCCAGACGAGAATGCTATCATTCTCTGCTTTCCTAACTACTGTTCTCAAAATCTGAAAATTCCAGAACCACCTTTAAAAAATGTAAGTATCTACTTTGAGAATCAGCGGTTATCCCAAGATTGCGCCCCTTAACACATACATTTTTACCACAGCTCTCTCTTAAGGTGTCCTGGCAAAGCAAGTGCTTCTGAGTGACCTTAGTGATACTTGAGTACCGTGCAATGTTTCTTTCTTTTTTTTTTTTTTAAAGATTTTATTTATTTATTCGACAGAGATAGAGACAGCCAGCGAGAGAGGGAACACAAGCAGGGGGAGTGGGAGAGGAAGAAGCAGGCTCCCAGTGGAGGAGCCTGATGCGGGGCTTGATCCTGTAACGCCGGGATCACGCCCTGAGCCAAAGGCAGACACTTAACCGCTATGCCACCCAGGCGCCCCCGTGCAATGTTTCTTGACAAAATAAAATGTACTTTGGAAAAGCTTATAGCTTTTCTCTGACCTGGGGGAGATGGTTTATATCCAGAGAGGGTGGAAAGTCAAATACCTCCAAGAGGAAGCTTTCCTTAGGCCTGGAGACCACTCTTGGTAATCAGGAGCAGAAACAACATTTCCATATAAAATTAATGTTCGTTGCCTTTAAATGAGAAATGTGCCATTTTTAAATGCCTTCTTTCTTTCTTTCTTTCTTTCTTTCTTTCTTTCTTTCTTTCTTTCTTTTCTTTCTTTTTTTTTTTTTTAAAGATTTTATTTTTATTTTTTTGAAGAGATAGAGACAGCCAGCGAGAGAGGGAACACAAGAAGGGGGAGTGGGAGAGGAAGAAGCAGGCTCCTAGCGGAGGAGCCTGATGTGGGGCTCGATCCCATAACGCTGGGATCACGCCCTGAGCCGAAGGCAGACGCTTAAGGACTGTGCCACCCAGGTGCCCCTAAATGCCATTTTTAAAAAGGAAAGAATATATAAGTAATGATCTAATGCTAAAACTACTGAAAGTTTGGGAGTTCTTTCAATAGTCAAACAATAGTCTGAAATAAGGAATTAGCTGAATGGAGGTAAGGAGGAGGGCCTGAAAAGGTTCTAGGGGAGGGAGGATGCACTGAGATGGAGAAACCATCCCATAAACAGGTTTTTAAGTTCATAGATCAGAACATTTCCAATTGGAAACAAACAAAAAAAATTACACTTAAACCTAGCCACCCAGTGAACAGCAAAAACTCGTTAGTGATTTGAGATTTCAGCTGTTTTGTAGGGAAAAGTATTAAGAATTAAATTGGGTGAAATCTTATCTGTGAGATTAGGGGCTGGGGGAGCAGGGGAGGAATGCATATTTTAAGAAAACAGTAGTGAGGGTTGCCTGGGTGGCTCAGTCATTAAGCGTCTGCCTTTGGCTCAGGGTGTGATCCCAGGGTCCTGGGATCGAGCCCTGCATCGGGCTCCCTGTTCTGCTGGGAGCCTGCTTCTTCCTCTCCCACTCCCCCTGCTTGTGTTCCCTCTCTCACTGGCTGTCTCTCTCTCTCTGTCAAATAAATAAATAAAATCTTAAAAAAAAAAAAAAAAAAGAAAACAGTGGTGATTTGGCTGGGTTAGAAATTTTAGGTTTAACAACAAGAAGGTATTAGTGGCAAAATATATATAAATTTATATATTTTAAAGTTCTATCAACCAATGGCAGCAATTAACCGGTAGATTTCGTAGGAGAAAATGAGACTTGAAGAGTCAAAAGAGAGCAAACAAAACGAAACAAAATCTGCAGTTGGAATGAATTATTCCCTAAGATTTCAAAACAGTGGAAGTGAAACTTAAACCAAATCATTAAACGTTGCAAAAGCCCCTCTCAATGTCAGATATTACTCAACTGGAAAAGGTAAATTTCAGAATAAGATACTGGTCCAAGAAAACAAAAAAAAAGATACTGGTGTAAAACCTTTTGAGGTGACCCGGGCAGAGCTCCCCACATCCCACGCTGGCTCCCCGGCTCCCTGTGCGGTTCCCTGGGTGGCTCGGAGGGGAGGCTGGTTACCTCCTTCCCCCAGGGGGCGTCATTTGTCACCATCCCTCCCTCCCCCAGCAACCGGTGGGGGGTTCCTAGGTCTGAATGTTTACACGCCACGGTGGACAGACGGTACAAAGATCAGTGAGAGAGGACAGAATCCAGGAAAGTCACAGCATTTGGAAATGTAAACACTCAATTCTCAGATAAAACTTACCCCAATTTTGTTTAAAATGTAGAAATTGCACATCTGTAGTTCCCCCTCCCCTCCAAGTATGTTCGAGAGCAATGAGAGCCGACAGGCATATGGTTTGGCAAGCTGTGGTTGCAGGGGGCTGAGTTCTCAGGATGGTAGGGGAGCTCATTTATATCAGTGATTTTTTTTAAATGCCAAAACGAGGATATTTGAGACAAAAACAGAATGATAGAAGGATAAAAGTCTAGGAGTACAGATAAGTTTACATACTTTAATGCTCCTGAAGCCCACTAGGTTATAACTCCTAACAAACGCATTTTCGTAGCAGAAGTTCTAGTTTTACATCTGTCCTGACTACTTTGTAATTTACACAGCCCTCGGCTCTAAAAAACAGACATTTTATTTATTACTGGTAGTCAGTACTTTCTCCTCTCACTCCATTCCCGCCCCCGCCAAGGACACACCCACATCGTCCATCCTTAGAAAGGTTTCCTTTTTTAACAAACCAAAGACTGATGCAAATATCTTTTTAACCTCACCACACACATTCCCCAATTTTCAGTTGGGATTTTAATCCCTACTTAACCAAGAGAGCATTTATTTACTCGTATAACAGGCAAGGTCACCAAACATTTAGGTGTTTTCTTCGTGCGGTGGCAAAGGAAATGGAGAAGCCAGCTTTATAATAATGGCTACTGTCTGCCGGAAACCTCATTTGTGGCAGGATTGTCACGAATATCACAAACCCTCATCAATCCCATAGAGAAGATGTTCTGAAACTCATTTTACAGGCGAGAATGGGGGTTCTGAGCAGCCCAGAACCTTATCTGCGGTCATACAGCCCGTAACTAGCAGAGCCTGGTTTCGAATCCTCAGGTGCGTGACGCCCCAAACCTGCCTTTTTCCAACAGCAGGGTTCTAGCGAGCTTCAGGGGTTCAGGTAAATGGAAGGCAGTTTGCGTTTAGAACTTGCTGGCCTCCCGGGCAATATCCGGGAGAGCTGTTCAGCACCCTTAAATAAATAAACAGCCGTCACTCCTCACGCCAGAACACACCATATAGAGTTACTCGCGGGAGCGGCTTGGCAAATCCATGCCTGGAATTTGGAGGGTGTCCCTTGTGACTTTTCACTGGGGAATCAGGTTCGGTGTGTTTTCTCTCTCTCTAGCTGTGGCTGGCCTCTCACTTCTCAATTTGGGAGGACCTTCTAGAACTTCTTTCCAGGACCTCTCAAGTAAATTTTGTATCCCCCTCGCCAGTTTTGAGCTTTTTGGGGGGATGCCAGCTTCTCGGGGTGCTGCACAAAGTACTCCTCAACAACCATGGAGCCAGAGTGGATTAACCGGGAAGCTAATGAGGCTTAATCGGGACCCCATGTGAATGACCCCGTCCCAGGGACATGGTGTTCATATGGTAGTAGTTTCAGTAAAATTAGCAAAAGTAAGATGTTCCATTGCAGGTGTTTAGGTCTGTTGTGTCTTTCTCTGCTGATGTCTTGTCATCCTTCCCCTCAAGCTGGAGTGGCCGTAGACATTTTTGGGGTCTGGCTCACAGAGCTTGAGTTGGGGGGGGCATTTAGGTGGGGTTTGGTGGGATGTGGTTACGTGGGTCAGGGTCACTCTATAGACACGCCGTGGCTGGCTGTCCAGTGGAGGAACGCGTTTCGGGAATACCCTCCTGCCCACGGTGGCGACTTGTGTGGAACAGTGAAACGAAGGGGTAGGTGCCAGAGGCTGGGGTGTGAGACGAGTCTGTCCCATGGTGCTGGCACTTCCAGGAGGTAGGGGTGGAGCCAGCAGCTCATCTGTGAAAAATATTATGGTGGAGGGTCAGCCGGTTCATGAACAGATTCCTCCATGTTGCTGGATTTTGTGAGGTGTGTGGTATTTGTCAACATTTACAAGATCTGTTACTAGTTGTGAATTCTTTTCTCATTCTAAATTTATTTTTTGTGCTATGTTTTGCATTCATGATTTTGTTTTCTTTTTTCTTCCGGGAACACCCCCTCCCCCACCAATTCGACAAGTTTTGCGCTTCCTAAAAATTAAGTCCCGTCCCTTACATTTCAGGGACATTCTTTTCGAGAGTCTCCTGAAGTGACTTTCATAAGCACCATGAAATGCCTATATTAATATAATTTAACACCAGTGTACATTCTTAAATTGTGCAGATCTAACCAAATTGGTTGTGAGGTAAGAACAGAGCAACTGAAACTTCATTTTAGTTATTTAGGTCTCATCTTCAAGTTATGACGATTAGGAGTTTGGCCAAGTGGCAGGTGTCGTCTCTTCATGGGGTTGGAGGTATCAGGGTAGGATGTGGTGAAGTGGCCCAGGAGTGCGGTGTGGGTTTGGGCATCAGCCTCACTGCCACTCATTGGCGGGGGAGGGAACTAGATCCGACGGGATGGGCCAGGGTCCAGTGGGTGGCTCCTTCAGTCTCTCTTCCCTCCCTCCCTCCCTCCCTCTCACCTTTTCTCCCTCCCTCTTTCCTTCCTCCCTCCCTAGATCCCTCCTGTTGTTCTTTCTTTCTTTCAACACAGGATGTTCTCCTCAAAGAATCTAATGCTACAGGTGAAACCCAAAAACATCAACAGTGGTTAATTCTGAGAAATTGAATAAGAAGTGAATTCCTTTTTTTTCCTTTTTGCATACATACTTTCTGATCTCTTTGGGAATAGAATGGGAGCAATAAGAAAAAGAAGCATGTGAGGACCCCTTCCCCTGCGGCACCCACAACCGTGTGTGTGTGTGTGTGTGTGTGTGTGTGTGTGTGTGTGTGTGATTTTACTGCGGAGATCGTTTCCCTTCCCTCCCTCTTTTCCTTAAAATAAATGCGTAAAGGCTCACTAGTGTCTTCCTAACTCTCTGGGAACCTTCAAAGAATGCCTTATTTTATACCATTTAAAACTGTGTGCAAGATACAGATTTTTAAGTTGAGAAAACATACGATAGGAAGCAATGTTCTTTGACTTCGACTTTTCATGTGTGAATGTGAGAGATATGTAAAGGGCAAGTCCATGAGTAAATTACCAATTAATCATTGAGAACTGAAGAACACGGATGCAGAAATTAATATCTAATTACCTGTCTATAGCATTGTCATTCAAGACATGAAACTGCCGAGTTTTATAACTGTGGGGAAAATCTATTCCCTCACGGCGTTGATATTGTTATGAAAGTCCCCAAGCGGTGGCTTGGTTGCCTGCGAGGACCCACTGTGCCTTGACTTCATGGGGAGGGCGTATCAGGCTGCTGCAGCCCAGGCTGACACGTCCTTTGGGCACAGGACACAGGCATAGGGTTTTCTTTATTTACTCTCTGCTTTTCAGGCCGCCCCAGGCCTTCTTCTGCACTCGCTTCGTGCCTCAGGACATTCTCATTGCAAGGTCCTTGGAGCCCTGGCTGAACGGCTCATTAACACTTCTGGCTACTTGTCAGTGTCTCGGCTGGTTTCCCTGCAGGCTCTTGGTTAGCCCTGGAAGTGCGCACAGTAGGCATCTGGACCGGGTCGTTTCCAATGTGCATTGCACAGATAAAGTCCTTGAGGATGGTGCACAAGGTTCCCCCCCGAAGCTCCCCATCCACCCCTCTCCACTCCCTTCCTTCAGCCA
Source organism: Ursus americanus (assembly GCF_024610735.1). Classification (NCBI taxonomy): domain Eukaryota; kingdom Metazoa; phylum Chordata; class Mammalia; order Carnivora; family Ursidae; genus Ursus; species Ursus americanus. The sequence goes on from NC_142157.1 coordinate 18,274,975, forward strand.
GCCCCACCTCTCCATCTGTGTCTAATCCGCTCCAAGGTCCGCTTTCTCTGGGTGCCTGCGGGATGGAGACTGGGCACTGGGTGTCTGGCTTTCTGAAAGGAGCCCTATCAGTGTGCAGCAGAACCAAATGCACACGGAAGCTGAGGGCAGTTGAACCGTTAAGTGACCCTGGTCTGCGAAGCCTACTTTTTCTGCGTTCTTTGAGTATTAGTGTGGAAATAGGAACTCCATCATAAGCGATCACTGGCTTTCCTATTTATTTATTTATGATTGAAATATATGTGACAACACAATGCTAGGTTAGTTTCAGGTGTACAACCTAGTGATTTTATAGTACTCGGTGCTCATGACGGTTGCTGTGGTCACCATCTGTCACCGTACAAATGTTGTTACCGTATTATTGACTACGCGGTACTTTTCAGTGTGGTGACTTATTTATTTTATAACTGGAAATGTGTACCTCTTAATCCCCATTCACCTACTTTGCCCACCCCCCACCCTGGCAGCCACCAGTTTGCTCTCTGTCTCTAAGAGACTGTGTGTTTGTTTGTTTGTTCATTTGTTTTGTTTTTTTCAAACTATCATCGTCAGTCCAACTCCAGGTGATGGTCAGCAAGGAGCGCTTGGATTATTCTGCGATTAAATGGGCTAACATGCGGATATGTGTTCACAGAGCCCCTGGGACACAGTTGGCACTCCAGGAGAAATTCATTTTCTTCCTTTTGTCACGGCGGTCCAGTTCCATTTGTAGCCCTGTGACAGTGCGGAGCTCTGCTCTGTACAGAATCCCTAAGAACTCAATGAGCTGTCTTTCCTCCAATGCCACGGGCTGTGTCAACACAATGCTAAACATTGTGACAATTCTTGACTGAATTGAGTTAACTGACTGAATGTTTTGAAGTATTGACACAGCAGCTTAAAGAGTGAGAAATGTAGTCAAGCCAGCTCTTCGGTATGATGACAAACGGCAACCATTTCAGGAGTAAAACCTAGGAGAGACACGTGAGAAGCCCGTGGATGTGAAGTGGCCACGGGGCCATCGGAAATCACTTCCATACGACCCGGCTTGGGGGCAGACAGGGAGATGGAAATCTGAAGATGTCCCCACATCACCGGACAGGCACAGCAAAGTGGAGGAACCACGGGGTCTTACCCCTTTTACCAAAGCCTTCTTAATTGACGCCGAAGGAACGGAAGTAGAAAATGGGAAAATTTTGCAAGTTTTTGAGAAACGATGAGTGATGGTTTATTCCTTCTGTCCTCTTCAGCCATTGTCTGCCGTTAATTCCTTCCTCTGATGGCTCTGAGGATGGGTAGAATGCTCTCGAGTGCTGGGGGTGGGAAATCGTTGCAAGGAAAGTTGGGGCAAGGATTGTTCTAATTGGGAAATATTACGATCTGCAATTTAATTGTCAATTAGATTTTTAAAGATTAAAAAGTTTTGCTCTATAGGTATATGTAAATCTCTAAGTTGTTACGTATGCATATCATAAATAATATATAACAAATAATATGGTATTGTATCTCTGCTCTATTATAGATATAATACATGTAGTATTATATATACGGTACATATACAGTGTTATCTCTCAGAGGTGTAGTGAGATAACACTTTGTACCGTACATAAAACATTATACGTATAATGTGTAGTAACATATGTATAATACGTAATATATGGGGCAGGGAGAGAGAATTGCGTAATTTTCAATCTACACATATTTAATAACATGGATATCAGTGTGTCAGAGCAACTGCACTTGAAGGTAACTTGGCAGGTCATTTCTGAACCAAGTCGTCAGTGAGAAATTCTCTGCTTCCCCCACTACAATCAGGGACTGAATGAAGCCATGGCTACAGGTCAGTTTCCATCAACACAATAGCTCTTCGTTTGAGGACCCTTCTCTGGCAAAAAGAGAGTTGGCAATGGCCAACGTAGTTGACACAGCGAACATTGGATACAACAAAATGTTACTTGAAGAAAAGGACTCAGACAGGTTTCTGAAGTTGTTTTAACTGAATCTGGCATCTCTGTGTGAGTGGAGACCACAGCTAGTTTACTTTCCTTGTCAGGGAAGCAAGACTTCTGAAGGGGCTAGTTCAGGTCAGACTGGATCAAGTCAATAAAGTAACTATGATGACGGGTGTTTCGCTCCAGGACTTTCCCTCCTTACATGCCATTGATAAGGATGATCCAATCACTTCGTGCGGTCATGGACTTGAGACCGTCTATCACTCACTTTCCCTTGTGGCCTTTATTCCTACTCATTCTATGGCCCCTGACTGAGAATATGGATCTTTTTTTTTTTCTTTTTTTGCCACAACATTTTACAGTGTTTCCAAAGAATCTAGAGGGCACGCTTGAAACAATAAACGCAACCCAGCGAAAATGAACTCCTGCTGGCTAGGATAGCTATAAATGTCAGGCTCCAGGATTTTAAAGACTTACACTGGCTCGCACATAGCTTGTACATTTAGAAGCATTATTGGGCTGAGAGATAATGACGGTCACATGTTGAGAATAGAATATGACATCGTAACGTATGCTCTTCGGCTCTGTAAGTCTCCCGAGTCCAATTATCGAAACTTAAAAATGCCGCACTTCTGTGCGTGAACTATGGAACCAGTGGGAATAATTAATATCCCAACTTTTAATCTATTTACAGGCTTTACAAAACACCTAGAGTAATAGGGAAAAAAAGAGTCTCGACAAAGACATTTAATTGTACAATTTTCACTTTGAACTTTGGTTTATAAAAATGTACGTATTCCCACTTAAAAATGCCTGCTGTGTTGTATCGCCTGATGTTAATCTTATTTCTGTGTCTTGGTATAATGAGAGAACTGTTGTCAAATCCATTAGAAGTACACGTACTGCGCTGAAGAATCTGGTTTTATCGGTTAGATGTTTTCCCTACAAGGAAAACCTGAAGTCCAACACACATGATCTTAAACAACGAGGACACTGATGGGCTCATGTAACTAGAGGGAGGGCAGGCTTTAGGGTCACTTAGCCTGGTGGGCTGGTTTCTTCTGGGGAAATTCCATCAGCTGTGCCCTCATTTGGGTCTCGATTTAATTCTCCCGCTGCTTCCCTCATCCCGACAAAAAGGTACAGCAGCGCTCCTGGTGCAACTCCCTGTGATTTTGTTGGGAAAAAAAGGAAAGAAAAATAGGGGGGAGGAGGAAAAAGGGGCAGGGAGAGAGAGAGAAAGAGAGAAACAAAGAATGAGCTATATAGCAACAGAGATGGCTTACAGAGATGGCAGTTTGTGGTACGTCTTAAGAAGTCTGGGCTGACAGCGTACCAGGTAGGCACGGGGTTGCCCTTATCCTTCTGGACCCACATTCTTTCCATCTTTCTGCTGCTGGCCCTGTAAGACTCATGTCTACGGTTCAGAAAGAAATCAAGTCTGTCCTCTCGTAACAGGAGACAGATAAAACTTTCCTGAAGGCCACACCCAACAGACCCTTGCTTACGTGCTACCAGCAAGTGTTGGATCATACCCAATGTTCATTTTTCCTTCTTCCTCACCACCAGAACCTTGATGGTTTTTAAGAGAGACAGTGTGGTCATTAAAAAGAGTACACATTTCCCAGGTTAGACTTTCCAGATTCCGCAAAAACAAACAGAAGACAGGATGCCCGGCATGGGACACACATAGTCATACAAAACATGATTTGTTTATCTGAAATTAAAGTGGAACTGAACGTCCTGCATTTTATCTGGCAACCCTACCCCTGCCTTCCTTGAAGGTAGTGTGGCCATGAAAGAGACGGTCTGCTCGAGGGAGCTTCCGGAAAAGCCTGGTAGAAAGGGACCAAACTTATCAGACACGATCCTTTTGTCCTTTGCACTTTGCCTTCCCTGCTTCATCCTGCCCAGATTTTGGATAGAATGTCCAGAACTCTTCTGTAGCCAGAGAATATGCTGTTTAAGGATTGCAGAGAAATGAGAGGGAGAAGCCTGGTTCCTTGAACATCTCTGAGTTGCCTACCCCCAGATTCTTTATTATATAAAAACAAATAAAGCCCTTATTTTGTTCAGTCGGCAGAGTTCAGTTTTGGCTGCATGCTGACAAAGGCCATCCTAACTCATGCAAGCTGCCTCTCGCTGGAAGAGTGAGGTAGAGGCTGGCTAGTGGTTTACCAAACTACTTTGTTTTCTTCCTTGTTACACAGCTAAACTACACTTCCCAGCCCCCCGCAGTTAGGTGAGGCCGTATGACTGAGTTCTGGCCACTAGAAAGGGAGTGGAGGTCAGGTACCCAACTTCCAGACCTGACTCATGTTCCTACCAGTCCCATATTTCCAGCAGGAACAAGGGGCCCCAGGCAATAGTGGAGACACCGGATGAAAGCAGCCGGGTCAGTGATGACTCATGCAGACCCTCGCTGTATTGTAATGTGAACAAGAAATTAACTTTCTTGGGTCAGGCTACTGAGATGGCGGGTTCTTTGGGGTCAGCCATGTCAACGATATCAGGCGTAAGAGAGAATGTATCAGGCCTAGGATTCCAAGCACGAATCCTGAGATTCACTTTTACTGGATCACACTTCTGGCCATCCCTTAATCAGTGCAGGGCCATGTTCTGATTGGCTTAAACAAATCACGGTGCATCCTGGAGCTGGGGCTGGGGCCCACTTTTCTCTGAGGCCCATAGTCAGTCAGGGTCCCAGCAGGAAACAGAGTCATCTGAAGAGAGTTTAATAAAATGACTATTTACAAAGATGGAGGGGGGTAGGGAATTCACAAAAAGAGTGCAGGACCCTGTAGCTAGTTATGTCAGCATCTTAGCACCCCCAGGCCTGAAGGGTGGGTTGGTGAATGGTTTCCAGAGCCTAGAGTTGGATGTACCACAGATACAGAGAGCTAGCTGGGGAGATGGCTGCTTGTCCACGCACATGATGTTGGGCTCAGGAAAGCAGCCAGCCTACATGGTAAAGGCCAACTATGCTGACCTTCTTTTCCTGCTTTCTGCTCTTCTTCAGGGCTCCTCACTGACTAAACCCAACTGGAAGCCAAAGGTCATGAGTGCCCATGACGTAGTCCATACAGGTCAGGCTCCTAAGAGAAAGCAGGGTGGAGAAAGGAGGAAAGAAGATCTGGACGGGACATACAATGCAGGCTGTGTGTGCGAAAAGTCCAGACTCAAACCAAATCTGGGTTCTGTTAGGATGGCAGAAGAGGGAAAGAACAGTGGGGAGCAAACTATAGTTTCTACCTCATTGGTTATATCTCAGGCCCTGGGGACCAAATACGTCGTGATAACTTATTTTTTCAATATAAATCTTTTGGCCAAAGGACAAGTACTTAGAAGGAATGGTTTTTGAATTTTCACGCACATGATAAGTTCCAAGTTCTGGAAGACGTCGAATAACTTATTTATCAAAGCATTAGAGTTGCCAGGACAACAGAATTTAATTTAGTGGTGTTCGATTTACACATTGCTTTAATTCTCCTGCCAGAGCTGCTTGTTTAATTCTGTCTCCTTTGGTTTGGAAAGTGTTCCTGCTAAGAGCAATTATAATATCAGTAATATCCACTGCTTTATTAATATTTTTATATAATCCCGTGCTTGTTTTATTGGCCGGGACTTTTTGATCTCTTGTAATTGGTTTTATTCCAGAACATCTTGTTGTAACTGGTGCTGAAGACCATCTGAGGTTTGTACTTTTAGTACTGAATGAATTCCCATATTGATTCACACTTGATGGCTAATTGTTTGTGCATAATCTTAGCATTATTCTTGCGCCTGCTGACATTAATCATAGCAGCCCTAGCGCATGCATTGTTAAATTATATGTCAAATGGTCTTGAAGGTTCTCATACATCTCCTATGGGCGCTCTCCTTAACTGCATGTTTATGACATTTTTAGTGACAGTCGTGCTCTCCCACGTGACACTATCCCAGGGACTTAGGCAGAGCAGGTGTTGTTATTATATAAAATTTTGGTAAGTAATTTTTATTATTGAGCAGTCATAAGTACATCTAAACAGAAGGTGAAAATAAGCATCGTCTTTGTTCTACCAACCAAATATAACTTTGATTACTATATTAGGTATATATCCTTTCAGAATTTTCTCCCAGATTTATATATTCTTCTTCTGGGATCCCACCGAGTATACTGTTTCCTGACCCTTTTTTTTTTTTTAACTTACAGCATGAATATTTTTTTCATATTAAAAAACATACTTTAGCAATCACTCTTAATAGCTGTAAACTATCCTACTACAGATATATTATATTTAATCTTCCCTTAATTTTGCTGTTTGATTTGTTTCTAATTTTTTGCTTTTCGATACAGTGCCTTGAAAATAACTATTGGGTATTCAGCTTTGAGCTCTTGTCCAATTGTTTCCTTTGGACAATTAGCTAGACATGGAACTGCTGGACCCCACGAGAAGCAAAATGTCAAAGCATTTGATACCTACTTGGGGCAGATACTGTAATCATATCTTGCAGAAAGTATCCCTTCAGGGTTATCTACTCATTTGCCTTGCTTCAGTTCCAAATCCGTTTTCCTTTTGTGCTTTTGGACAGTACGATGCAGACGACTCGGGTAAACTCTCGTTTTCAACTCCAGGTTTAACTTGGGGTGCACAGTGAGCGTTCTTATTTGCGACAGAAATGGAACCGACGGGTTTGAGCAATAAAGTAATTTATGCTAAGGTGGCTCTCTGAATCCTTGGCAGGGCAAGGTGCAGGGCTGGTGCGACCGTGGTGCGAGGCTAAGCAGCCGGGACAAGTGATGAGAACGTTGAGGCAGAGCGGGTCTGCCATAAAACACTAAATGTCATAGTTCCCCGGCTGCCCTGGCGCAGACTCGGTCGGTGCCCTTCGGCCCCCACCGCTCTTTGCACGGTCATGGTTTCTGAGCATACCCGTGATGTTCCACCTGCCGGCTGCCTCTGGCAATGCCCCGCGCACCCCACGTGGGGCAGGCTGGATGTCGCCGGGCCGACGTTCATGAGCAAAGAAGGATGTCTCAGTCTGCTTGGACTGTCAGAACACAACGGCGTACACTGCGTGGTTTCACAGAAATTATTTCCTCACAGTTTTGGAGGCTGGGGTGTCAAGATCAAGGTTCGGGCTGATTGCATTCCGGGTGAGAGCTATCTTCTTGGCTTGAAGACAGCTGCCTTTTTGCTGTGCTCACATGGCCTTTCCTCCGAGTGTGCATGGAAAGGGAGAGAGAGCGAGGCTCTCTGGTGTCTCTTCTTAGAAAAGACACTAAGCCTGTAGAATAAGGGCCTCACCCTTATGACCTTTAACTTTAATTACTTCATTACTCCAAAATAGCCACCCTGGGGGTTAGGGCTTTTAACGCATGAATTTTGTGTGGGCCCACAGACAGGATAAATACTCAGGATTTCTTGCCTCTCAGAAGGGATACGTCTGAAACTCTCTGCACCATCTCCTGGAGGTCCCCAGCAGGACTGAACCTCTTGTGTCACAGGGGTGTGACCCGTTCCCTGGGGCACCCTGTATGGCTTTCTTCTCTTCTCCCACTTCCTGAGATCGTGGCCCAAATAAACCACTAGTCTTCAAATCCTTATCTCAGGGGCTTCTTGCGGGGGCATCCGATTTGATAGTTTGGGCTAAGGGATGTATTCCTGAAGCAATGCCTGAGAGCAGGCTGAACTGTTGGTGCTTCTTGTGCTCGGGGTCAGCCTCTGCGAGGGGGCCCAGGGTGACCTGCCAGCATGCTGGCTGCAGGGAACCCTGGAGAAGCAGGCATCCGACGGCCATCAGAGTTTCAGGCCTTCAAACACCTGCAGCCAAAAACAATAGTAAATGTCGTCTAAGAGGGGTCCCCTGTGTATTTTTTGCCGGGTTACTTTCTTTTCCCGTTATGGAAATGGGTGGCATTCAGACCTGTAGTGAAAGCCATTGTTAGCCAAGAAAATACGGAGATGCCCCCCTTTTCTGCCTCTGTACCCTTCTGCTCCACTCTTCTGTTTCAATTACAGAGGCAGTAATAAGGCATTGGCTGCAGTTCCACAAAAATAGAAAATTATCTACTGGCCACTCATAGGCGAAAAGAGAAATGAAGTGAGAAATTCTTCTCCCCAGATAAACACCCATGGGGTTTCAGCCACAAGTTGGAGAACTTTTTTAGGAAAGCAATTTCTCAGTTCTTTTTACACTAACTTATATAGATGATTCTGGATCCTCCAGGGAAAATCCTTAACTCAGGATTTCTGAAGTTCTGAGGCAGGAGCGTTTGGCCATCTGGGCCTAGGTGGTGACTGCACAGAGAATGTCTTGGGAGAGACAGATGATTTATTGGCAGTGAGGGAACAGCGTGGTACCGTCCTTCCTCCTTGTCGAGAATCCTTGCTGCAAGAGAACAAACAGTATATTAATCAATGTAGGGTTTTAAAAGTACCTACAGCAATGAGATGTTTCACACACTCCGAGAGCACAGGGACTTCCTTCCCAATCTCACAGAGCTAATTTTTTAAAGTGAATATGCAAATATGCTTCCAGTAAGTGCCTTGCCAAACCTACTCACTGTAATATGCCATTCCTCATCTGTGGGGAGTTTCCTGTGGAGAGAACAGAAATTCTCCAGAAGCTGGATACACTGCCCTAGGTGTACATTTGCCAATGATACCATGACTTATTAAAGAAAACATTTTCACTACTTTAATGTAGGTGAAATTCTCTATTCTGTTCTCTACAAGCTTACGCCGCTTGCTTTGTGATAGGTGTTTCTAGAATGTGGATCTATTGAGAAGACATCACAAACAACGCAACAGAAATTCTCAGGGTATCCTTTTTACCTCAAAAAAATAATAATCATGATAAGAATCGCTTACATTTGTATGATACTTCTGTAAGCACCATAAAATTAGCTGCCATTCACATCTATTCACATTTAATCCTCACGTTAAGAAAAACAACAACAACCACTGAAGTGACTTTGTGAGGTGCACAGGGCTGGTCTTTGTGACCTTTACAGACCTTCTTTTACTGCCCACAGCGTTGATTACATGGTGTCATAAAATAAAGATGCTGGGATAGATGTGGAATCATGACAGGAAACTGGGGGGCAGGGCGGGGTACGGGAAGGACGCAGACAGAGGAACAAGTTTGAAATGCAAGGCGCCACAGGCTATTCTGTATTCTTTCAAATCTACATGAAAAAGAAATCTGATGGAGTTCATTCTCTCAACTTTGACAGTTGAGTGAATTTCTCCTGGAAATGTACGTGACATTTCCAACAATAATTTATGAAGCTGAAAGAAACTTTACTAAACTATCAATAATAAAACACAAATTTTGATCCATAATGCCAGAGGAAAGGCTAAATTATCTTTGTCTCATCTCTGGGGGGAAATATTACAAAATTGATGCTATCAAAGAAGATGCAACCAAAAAAATGTAGAGAAAAAGTCTTAGAGAGGCATGGCGGACAGTTAAGTAATATGGTTACTACTGCAGTTTCTAGATTTTATGATGTTTGTGGCATTTGTCACCTTCCGAAATTTGTCATCTGTGGTGATTTTTCCTTACTGAGTATAAATACGTTCACATCTACTTTGGTATTTAGGATTTTATAGCCTTTTCCTTGAAGAAGTGCTCCAAAATTGTATTAGCTTCAGGACCCACAAAGCCTGGATCTTCCTTTCCATGATGATAAATGTACTAGTCATGCCCCAAGGTAATTCTTTTTTTTTTTTTTTTAAAGATTTAATTTATTTACTAGAGAGCGAGAGAGAGAGAGCAGGAGAGCAGGGGCAGGGGAAGATGGAGAAGCAGACTCCCCACTGAGCAGGGAGTCTGGGAGCCTGACACCCGCTCGGGCTCAATCCCAGGACCCTGAGATTATGACCTGAGCTGAAGGCAGCCACTTAACTGACTGAGCCAGCCAGGTGCCCCAAGGTAAATTCTTTTTAAAGTAATCTTTACACCTAATGTGGGGCTCAAACTCACAACCCTGAGATTAAGAGTTGCACGCTCCAATGACAGAGCCCTCCTGGTGCCCCAAATTTGGATGCACCCAATGCACCCAGAGGGATGGTCTTCAGATTAGATCTTTAAAATTCGGCCTCTTTTTTTTTTTTTTAAGATTTTATTTATTTATTTGACAGAGATAGAGACAGCCAGAGAGAGAGGGAACACAAGCAGGGGGAGTGGGAGAGGAAGAAGCAGGCTCCCAGCGGGAGAGCCTGATGTGGGGCTCGATCCCAGTAGGCCGGGATCACGCCCTGAGCCGAAGGCAGACGCTTAATGATCGAGCCACCCAGGCGCCCCAGAATTCGGCCTCTTAAAGTATAAAGATGACATCCTGTTCATTTGGTCATCATGTCAGGAAACAACTTTATTTTTTTTTTTAATTTTTACAGTATACTTAGAGACAGAGCCCAGCACAGTTAAGGAGAACAGGCCCCTTCCTGAGAAGTGGAATTTGTATTCCTTTATTGTGAATTACGCAGAGAGCTGAAGTAGTAGCCACTTGTGTCTTGGTGCCCCGCCCTTAGTATATGTCCCTTTTGGTACGGCAAGCAAAATTCTGCAGGAGACAACTGGCTTAGCTGTTGAAAACTCTGCTTTTTATATCATCTTCATGCCCACAAGCTCAGTCACTGAAATCCAGGATGACAGTCAGCCTGCCTCCCTTGGCCGGGGGTGCTGGCGGACCACACGTGGCCTCTGTGCTGATTCGTGGATGCCCTCACCCTTCCAGCTATTAACTATTTCGCATACCGTCCTGCCAACATGTCTGGAGTCATGGCCATTATGCAGGTAGGCTTGGGATCTGTTACTTCGCACAGTCCATAAATGTAGCCTGTTGCCTTTGGTCCAGTTTTCCAGGAAATAGACTCGGAGACGGTGAGTCTTGGAGCAGGTAGGTGACTGGGGAGCCTTGGTGGGAGAAGCACCTGCCGAGCAGCGAGGGATGCAGGCCCAGGGCCAGGCAGACGTGGGTATGGATGAAGTTGCAGCGGCTTCCCTGGGCCTCTGTTTCTCTGCAGGAGCAGTTCTTCCCTGTGGGCTGGCCCCAGGGGTGTGCGGGAGCTGCTCGGGCTCTTCCCACCTCCTCCATCAGCGGCTCCGTGTTGTAGCTTGCAATCCGCCTTGGCAGGAATTTGGATAACCTCAGAACGCTCCAAAGTCAGGCCTCCTCCAACCCCCAGCCAGTTGTTAAATATGTACCGAACCATCCCTGGTGGTGGTTGGAGAATCCAAGATTCTAATTAGCAAGGGCGTTGGGAGTTTTCAAAGGGTTTGCGCAAGGACTTCTTTGTATTTAGAAAATCTTTCAAGAGTTCGAAGAAGCTTATAGATTTTAAAAAAATTTTCATTATGAATTCAGGCTGATCTCTGTGAAGGGTTTGGGGACACGTTTCCTGGACAGAAAACATTCATTTCACAGTGAGTGGTGATGTTTCTGAAAGAGAATGGTTGCTTTGGATTGCCAAAGGGCTGGACAGGTTTTTAGGGACTGATAGCAGAGGGCCTGTCATGCAGCAGCCTCTGGAAGATGCGGTGACCAAGGAAGAGCTCCATTACTCTGTGCACGAAGAGTAGAGGCCCTGGGGGCTGGGGCCGGCAGCTGGAGGGGAGCAGTGGGAGACCTGGCAATGGGCAGGGCTCTCACGGAGGAAGGCAGAGGGCATCTCCATGTAAGAATGGCCAGGAGACTTTCAGAACAGATTCTGAGCATTCAAACTGGAATTTTTCGCTGAGCTCTGCTCTGCACCCCCACCTCTGTCGCTCTGAGCTCTCGCTCTCGCTCTGCATTTGCGCCAGAGCCTTTGGGATGGTGGTGCTGTAGGCGGTGCTGTAGGGAAGGAGAGTGTCATCAGGGTATTTGGTAGGTAAGGGTGGCACGGAAAGGGGCAGCAGGAACAGAGGCGAAACCAGGAAAGCAGGGAGGGAATCGAGAAGAAGCAGGACCTTGAAGACTGCAGTGTACTGTGTGTTTGTTGAAGACTTATTCTCCATGTGCTGGTGCTTGGAGGTAGGGACTTAGGGAAGCGATCAGGTCATGAGGGTGGAGCCCTCAGGAATGGGATGAGTGTCCTTGTTAAAACAGACCCCAGAGAGCTCTCTCGCCCCTCTAGCAAGTCAGGACATGGAGAAAAGGGGGCTGTCTGTGAACCAGGAAGCGTGCTCTCACCAGGCACGGAATCTGCTGGTGCCTTGATCTTGGACTTCCCAGCCTCCAGCACTGTGAGAAGTAAATGTTTGTTGTTTAACACACTCCGTCTATGGCAGTTTTGTTGCAGCAGCCTGAGCGGACATAGAGCCCCCAGGAGCGTGGCGGGAAATGCACGTTTCTCGCACTCCTCCTTCCCCTCCCAGTAAGTCCCAAAGCTATGGGAAAGGTCTCTGAGCTCTTCCCCTGTTGAAGAATGAGATCTAAGTTAGTTTTATCAAGAGCTCAGAAAAGGCAGGGACCCCAGCAGGCTGAAGGACTCGGGGACATCCAAGCAGCAGACAGCTGTGTCACACAGGGAAGAAGCTGGTGTTTGGAGGAGGGTGGTGAAGAGTGTGACAAGCAGATGTCAGACTTTACGGCGGAACAAGGTGACATTCCTTGTGTTCCGAATCTTATTTGCTCCTTCTCCATTGGAGTCGCTACCTAAAAACCGTACTGAATGGCTGCTTTCAAAACTTAGGACTGAATTTATCTTTACGCCCCCTTCCCTAAGAAGAAAAGCTTTTAGACATATTGTAGAACAGCAGTTCCCAGTGCTGTCTGCCCACGAAAATTACCTGTGGTGCTTTTAAATATACAAATGCGAGCTGCAGATTCCGGGTTTCTGGCAGCAGGGCCATGGGCATCCGTATGTTTAAACAACCTCACAGGGATTCTGATGGGTAGCCAGGGCTGGGCGCCACGGCTGTAGGAAACCATTTGATAAAAATTCACCAGTAGAGAAATAACCATTTTTTCACAAGTTGAAGATCAAAATTAAATATGTCATTATTTTTAGAGGAACCTGTGCCAATGTATCCTCATCGTGTTTTAGTTTGTAAGTATGCACTCCATCCTAACTGCTAACTAGCAATGTGAGAAAATGAACTAACATCCCGGCAGATCGCACTTCGTGGAAAATGCTGCTGTGCATTTCCTTAGCAGCAAAGCTCACGTTGAAAGAAAAGATAGGATTGTAAGGAAAAAATTTAGAACAAGATCCTGAGGGTGTTTTTTTTTTTTTTTTAATGCTCAATCATGTTACTCGTTGAATGCTCAATTATGAGACTGGGTCAAAGTGACACCGGTGAGTGGTGTAGGAAAAAATCATTCTCAAATCAGTTGTTGAAAAGAGGCCTGGTACAGGAGAGAAGCCAAGCTGCGTCCCTGAAGCCAATGGAGTAGTGAGATCCAAAAATAGAGAGCTATCACTAGCATTCATAGTGCGAAAGTCAAGGAAGGAAACAAAATACTCTTTGCAGGGGTTTATCTAGGTAGAACTTCAACCCATGGCTTTCGTTTTGGCTTATGGATAGAGCCCTGGTGAAATGAATTTGAAAAATATTTTCGCAGAATCCTTGCGATCGATACCACACACCACCTGTATTTCCATTCGCTTATAACGTCCTTCGGTAATGTTGATTTACTTAGAGCTAATAGGCTAATAACATGTATATTACGAACTCTAGGGGTAGTGGGTGGGAGGTGTGCTATATGGTATAAAAACAGTGAAGAAGAATTTGTTTTTCAGCTCTTGGAATTATAGTTCTGCAATTAAATGGCTGACATCCAGTCTTCAGCTAGTCACTGAAGGCCCGTGTCTCATGGATGAGGTGGCCTGGCAGGTTCATGGAGGGAATCTAATCAGAGGGAACGAAAGTCCTTTCTGGTGACAGATAGCTGATTTAATTACTAGAATGTACTGTATATTTGGATATGTTGTGATTTTTATGCTGAGTATCACCCTGACAACTTGGAGATTTATATTTTTAGAAAACCTAAGTAGAGTTAATTTTATGGCTGTCACTCAAGTTGAGCCAGGTGTATTTCCTCATTTATTATCGCCTGCGTTCTCTTCCTTGTGGTTTAATCTTGCTGAGTGATGTCTCTCCCCAAATTTGAAGATCTTCCTTTCATCAAGATGGCTGTACATATCTTACACTCCAGGGTGCCTGGAGTGATGGATAATAATTCTGACAGGAGATAAGAGAGAGCAAGCCAGACCTTTGTAAGAGATTTTTAATTCTATCAGTTAGTCAGTTGTGATATTCTAAAAGGTGCTTAGAAATGCAAGCCAGTTTAGATTACTCCCTTTCCCTCCTTGCTTACGCTCCATTCGTTCCGTCTATCCAGGTCGCATGCACCCAGCGTAGCTATTGACCACCTATGGAGTTCATCCCGACTGTGGTGCCTTAGGCAGATCAACCCCATTCTTTTTCTTGGACTATGTCATTAGCTTTCTATCTGATGTCCCTGAGGTGAGTCTTGCAGGTATGACCATAATGCTCTGTAACAGTTAGGATTCTTTCGGTTGCCGAGGACTGAAAACTTGAACCAAAGTAGTGAATGCAAAAAAGGAATGTATTGGCTCATATAACTGACTTGTGCGTATAAGATCTCTGAGAGACTTGCTGTGGCCTCAAAACATGGGCATAGGACTTGCTTTTTCCCTCTATTCTTGCCTCCTTTAACAACCTTAAGGGCTGTTGGCTCAGAGAATGGTTCTGTGAGGCGTAGAAAAAGGTGCCTCTTCCCTTAAGTAAGCAATATTTTGCTTAGTACACTTTATTTCTCTAATAAGAATAGAATTTCTCTAACAACCAATTTTGTAAAGGTACACAAATTAAATCATTGAACACAAAATACTAAAAGTTAGTAATCACTCGCAAATCAGTAATTAGAAAATCAAAATCTGTGTGATTTGATAATTTGTTGTAAAATAGTAACATGTCTTGCTTTTGTCATCAATGCTAATTTGCTTCAATAACTTATTTTCTATAAAAAAAGTTTGCTAGATGTAACTTTGACAAATTTAAGTATTTAAAAATACATTTTCATTTTGAGAAGCTACCTTTTTCAATGGGGAGAAAGAGTAGCTTATCATTTTATCTTTGAGTCTGTAACATGTAAGAGTACATGCATGTAAAAAGCTGCTAAATTTTAACAGCAGTAAATTTTCGTGCTAAAGAAATCTCTAGGACAACAAATAAACAGTGCTATCGTGTAAGAGACAGCCCATGCCGAGTTCCTCACAGAATCATATAAAGATTTAAGGGCAAAATGCAGAGGGAATGCATGATGCTGGGCTTGAGTGAGCCTTCAATCAATATTAGCCATAATTATTATCAATTATTACTTAGACTTCGGTCGTGGAATCCACATCTCTTCTTTTGTCATTCTGGCTCTCAGTGGTTGCTCTAGAGTTTCTATAGAGAAGGGCTTTGGAAAGCAATCTGGTTGGAAAGAGCTCTGTAGGACTTGGCTTGAAACAGTGTTTGCACAGCAAGCTCATCCCTTCTTCAAACTTGGATTGTATGTTGGGGGCTGGGGGGCTGCTGAAGGGGGTGAGGGTGGGCACAGGTACTGAAGCTTTCCCCATGCACCCCTGCACGTGCCCTTGGTGGTCTGTGGCCATCTCAGGTTTTTGGCACTGGCTCTCTGAATTCTTTGCACTCTTCAGTAATCAGCGTTCTGTCCACTTCTGGCCACTGGCTGCACTTGTTCAGATCTCAGACTTCCTTGAATTCCTAGACTTCTGCAGGGTCCAAGTCTCTAGGTGCTGACCTCTTGTATCCCTCATACTTCTGGTTGGATTCCTCTTTCCTAGTTCACCCTTCTATTCCCATCTTGGTGACTGGCTTGCTGCCTCCTGGGATCATGGGCACCTCCCCAGTGCATTTGGACATTCTCTTCCCTCTGTCTGGAACACCCTGTCCCCTCTTGACTGCCTTGCAAGCTTCTTGTCCTTGAACTGCTCAGCTCTGAGTCAGTCTTGGCAATCTTCCACCCCTGGAGTGAAATGTGCCTCTAGGGGGCTCTAATAGCGTGTCATTGGGATTGAAGATGTTTGTATATTTTATTGTTTTTATTTTTTATTTAATTTTTTATTTATTTTATTATTTAAAAAAAAATAACCCAGCCTCTATTTCTTTTTTTTTATTTTAAAGATTTTATTTATTTATTTGACAGAGAGAGAGAGAGACAGCCAGCAAGAGAGGGAACACGGGCAGGGGGAGTGGGAGAGGAAGAAGCAGGCTCCCAGTGGAAGAGCCTGATGTGGGGCTCAATCCCAGGACTCTGGGATCACGTCCTGAGCTGAAGGCAGACGCTTAACTACTGAGCCACCCAGGTGCCCCTAATTTTTGTTTAATTTTTTAAAAAAAGATCTTATTTATTTATTTGAGAGAGGGAGAGCAAGCAAGAGAGAGCACCAGTGGAGGGAGAGGCAGAGGGAGAGGCAGAAGCGGGCTCTCCAGTGAGCAGGGAGCCCGATGACATGGGGCTCGATCCCAGGCCCCTGGGATCACGACCTGAGCCAAAGGCAGATGCTTAACTGACTGAGCCACCCAGGTGCCCCTTATTTTACTGTTTGTAGTCTGTGAGCAACTTGAGGTCAGGAATTTTGTCCTATAACCTTTTATTCCTGTGCTTATCACTATGACTGGTATTTAAAAAGTACACATTTGTTGAATTGAGGAATCAGGAAGTACCTAGAAACTTCATTGCCTGGAAGAACCCACCTACTCAGAAGTAGTTTTGTTAAGAACACAGGAATGATGAGTTATCTACAAGACATGCTCTACTGCATAAGTCATTAAAGAAACAAAGCCCTGGAGACCCCTTTGCAAAGAGTAATCAATAGCCTTCTTCCCCATAATGCTCCTGCTGAGCCTGTAAAAGAGAGATTCTAAAGACTTGGCTGTACCGACCTTTTACTGTCTGTCTTTCGGGCCCTCCTGTGCAATTTCCAGTTTTACCAGTTGGGGAAGCTTTCTATCATCAAATGTTCTGTGGGAAAGCATGTCAGTCCTACAAAGGGAGGGGCTGAGAAAATGATCTTGAAGTCGATGGGATTTGTTTTTTGATAAGAATGACTCACTGTATAGAATGCCTTCAGCTAAAAATAATAATATTTAAAAATTGTACCTATTGTCAAAGGCTTTGGGCATGTGGCCAAATGATTACATAATGGGATTCCAGAAGCCAGTTGCAGATGCCGGGTTCATACTTTTCTCATTGAACCAGCCTCTCTGACATATGCAAAGTAACAACAACAAAAGTTCTGATCAGAAAACTCAGGTCTTGTCCTGGCAATAGAATAGGATGTTCCACAGATAAGAGCTTTCACTGATGGGAAAAATGTGGGGTCTGACTTCTTAACCTGGAAACCAGTTGCGATACAGAAGTTTCCAACATTGAACAGTGGGTAGGAATTCAAACTCCAAAATCAGATGGCCTGGCTTGAAGTCCAAGTTCTTGCATGAGTTATTTACTGTCCACATGCCTCATTTTTCTCATCAATGAAATGGATTTAATCATAATATGACTAGTGTTCTTGTGAGGAGTAAATTAGCCAATATATGTGAAGAGCCTGACATAGCATAGGCATCTGAGAAGTGTTAAATGATGTTAGGCCAGACTTAGGAATGTTGGGGGTGGGGCCACAGTAGGAAATTGGCAAATTGAGTAAGAACACTTTAGTGGAACACTAAACACTGAGTATCTTTAAAACTCCATCTCTCTAGGGGCACCTGGGTGGCTCAGTTGGTTAAGTGGCTGGCTCTTCGTTTCAGCTCAGGTCATGATCTCAGTGTCTTGGGATCAAGCCCTGCCTCAGGCTCCCAGTGTGGAGTCTGCTTGAGTTTCTCTCTCCCTCTTCTACTGCCCCTCCCCCAACTTATGAGTGCACCATGCACATGCGCTCTCTCTCAAATAAATAAATAAATAAATAAATAAATAAATAAATAAATATCTTTAAAATTGCATCTCTCCATTCTTCTTCTTTTTCTTCTTCTTCTTTTAAAGATATTTATTTATTTGAGAGAGAGTAAGCGGGATGGAGAGGGAGAGAGAATCTGAAACAGACTCTGAGCTGAGCTCGGAGCCTGATGTGGGGCTTGATCCCACAACCCTGACATCATGACCTGAGCAGAAACCAAGAGTCCGATGCTTAACCAACTGAGCCACCCAGCCCCCGCATCTCTCTATTCTATGTAGCCTTAAGGTTTTCTCCATCAACAGAAAATTCTTTTTTTTTCAGCAGAAAATTCTTAAAGGCATTATCAATTATAAAGAGGGAAATAATTACAAATGAAAAAAATGATTAGTGAGCAGTGTCCAATTCTTTTCTGCAAATAACCTATTCTCAGTCCTCAGAGAGAGGGGAAAGTTGAATTATGAGGTAATTTGGAAGTATTCAAGTATCATCATTTCCCTCCAACACTAAAATATGCCTGGTTAATAGAAAGGACACATCTATTACCTAGCTTTATTTACTTGCTGATTACATTAGCATTTTATTTTTATTCTATAAGCATCATAGTGGTTATTCTATGTCCTATGAATGTGTTTCAATATCAATAACTGTTTTGGCCCTTAGATCTTCTGTTTTTGATGAATCTGTTCTTTTTTTTTTTAAAGATTTTATTTATTTGACAGAGAGAGACAGCCAGCGAGAGAGGGAATACAAGCAGGGGGAGTGGGAGAGGAAGAAGCAGGCTCCCAGCAGAGGAGCCTGATGTGGGGCTCCATCCCAGAACGCCGGGATCACGCCCTGAGCCAAAGGCAGATGCTTAATGACTGCGCCACCCAGGTGCCCCTGATGAATCTGTTCTTAACGATCTTTTAAGTGTTTGGTATAAGCAGATTATGACACCCAAGTTGCATTAAGAGATTAATTACATTGTATAACCCACTCTTAATAATCAACAAATGGATCATCTGTACTTCAAATTAGCCTTAGATGATCTTGCTTTCCAAATTCTTATTAACTGTTCAGAGAGGTACCAGATCCAGGATCTTTTGTTGTCTTTTTGGTCAATTGATATCAAGTATTGGGTTTATGAGTTAGTAGAGGACATGGCTTCTTTTTTGCCCTAAAGCAAAATAGCCTTTTTATTCAAAATACCTCAATTCTGGGATGATGTCTGGGACTTTGAAAAATTTCAAAAGGGTAACTTGATTCCAGCTGTGATTTTGTATCAGCCACAGGTGAGAGTTGTGTCAGGGGAACAGCTCTGAGCAGAGGAGTAGAATGAAAAAAATGACACTTTAGAAAACCCTTCTAAATATGCTAAGACTTTAATGGAAAAAGTAGAAAACACACAAGAACAAATAGGTAATATAAGCAGAGAGAGGAAGGCTCTAAGATTGAATCAAAAGGAAGTGCTAGAAACAAAACCCACTGTAACAGACATGACGAATGCCTTTGACGGGTTGGTCAAGAGACTGGCCGTGGCTAAAGAAAGAATCAGTGAGCTTGAAGACATGTCAGTAGACTCTTTCTAAAACTGAAATTCAAAGAGAAAAAAAGAACGAAAAAGATGAAACATCTAAGAAGTCTGGGACAGCTACAAAATATGTAACATGTATAATGGGAATACCAGCTGGAGAAGAGAAAGAAACAGAAGCAATATTTGACACAATACTGAGAATTTCCCCAAATTAATGTCAGACACCAAACCACAGATCCAGGAAGCTCATAAAAGCTCAAGTAAGATAAATTACCCCCCCCCCCAAAGTCACACCTAGATATATCCTATTCAAACTGCAGGATATCAAAGACAAAAAGAAAACTTTTAAAATTTTTTAAAAAAAGATTTTATTTATTTGAGAGAGATAGAGAGCAGGAGCGGGGGGTGGGGGGGAGGAACAGAGGGAGAGGGAGAAGCAAGCTACTCACTGAGCAGGGAGCCTGATGTGGGACTCAATCCCAGGACCCTGGGGTCATGACCTAAGCCAAAGACAGATGCCTAACAGACTGAGCCACCCAGGCTCCCCAACAAAGAGAAATCTTGAAAGGAACAAGAGGAAAGAAAACCCTTACCCACAGAAGAGCAAAGACAAGAATTTCAGTAGGCATCACTTCAAAAACCATGCAAGAAAGAAGAGAGTAGAGTGAAATATTTAAACTGTTGAAAGAAAAAAATCACCAACCTAGGATTTTGTATCCAGTAAAATTATCCTTCAAAAATGAAGGAGAAATCAAGACCTTCTCATATAACCAGAAATGGAGGGGATTGTTGCCAAGGGACTTGCCTTGCAAGAGTTATTAAAAAAATTTTTTCAGAGAGAAGGAAAATGATATATGTCAAAAACTCAGATCTATATAAAAAGGGTGTTAGAGAAGGAATAAATGAAGGTAAAATAAAATATTTATTTTTTATTATTAATTGATCTAAACAGATAACAGTTGGTTCAAAAACAATAATAACAATAATGTATTCAGTGAGTGTCGCTTATGGATAAGTAAAATGAATGACAGCAATGTGATAAGGACAGGAGGGAAAACTGGGAATACTCTGTTTTATGTTGTTGCACTGTCTGTGAAGTGTTATACTATTATTTGAAAGAGGGCTTGGATTAGTTGTAAATGCATGTTGCAAACTCTAGGGCAACTGCTAAAACAATTTAGAAAAAGAAGTGTAGCTGATATGCTAAAAGAGGGGAAAAAGTGGAATCTTATAAAATGCTCAAGAGACAAGGCAGAAAAGAGTGGAAGAAAAAAAGATGGGGAGCTTGGGTGGCTCAGTTGTGGAGGGTCTGATTCTTGATCTCAGGTCTTAATCTCAGGGTTGTGAGTTTGAGCCCTGTATTGGGTGTGGAGCCTGCTTAAAAAAAAAAGAAAAGAAAAGAAGGAAATAAAACAAAGACAATGAATAGAAAACAGTTACAAATATGGTAGATATTAATCTAACTATATCACACAGTTTACTTGATTGTATAATCAAAACCACTCCCTAGTGGGCTGTTTAAGAGCAAGGGCTACAGTCAGACTGCCTAATGTTCTGGAACTTGCTTTCTTTTTTAAGCTCCCTCTGTCTTGGGGCTCCTGGGTGACCCAGTTGGTTAAGTGTCTGCCTTCAGCTCAGGTCACGATCTCGGGGTCCTGGGATCCAGACAAACGTTGGGCTCCCCACTCAGCAAGGAGTTTGCTTCTCCCTCTCCCTCTGCTCCACCCCCCTGCTCCTGCTCTCTGTTTCTCTCAAATAAATAAAATCTTAAAAAAAACCTCTCTCTGTCTTAATCATCATTTTAAAAGTGCAGAATAGTAGTACCACTCTAATAATATTGTAGGGTTTAAATGAGTTAATATATATATTAGACTTTTATCTTTATTTTTACTTTTTAAAAGATGTATTTATTTGAGACACAGAGAGAGAGACAGCAAAGTGAGAGCACGAATGGGAGTGGGGGTGGGTCGGGTAGGAGATGGTGCAGTGGGAGAGGGAGTAGCAGGCTCCCCTGCTGGGCAAGGAACCTGATATATAATAAGCTTTCAATAAATTCCTACTGTTATTTTCCAACAGAATTAGATGTTTACTGTATTTATTAAGTGTTTATTAAAATATTAAGTACCTACTATGTGTTAGGTATAGTATAGATGATGTGCTGATATAATTTGGATTGTGTCTATTTTATTAAATAAAAATAGTATGTAATATGTACATGTAGAAGAATCAGGAAATACATCAAGGTTGAGAACTTGTGTGAGAGAGACATGGGGAAGAAAAAAATCCTACCCTTCAGCAAAAACCATTGCCAACACCTTGATAAACTTCTTTTCGGACCTTTGGAGATATATAGCTATAGATATAGATATAGTGATTTCTTTAAAGGTCATTATACATGTTGTGTTTTACCTGCATTTACATGTTTATAGCTTTCTATGCATAGATACATTTTTACGTTTAAGAAGTGTGCAGCAATTTTATCTGATGTTTTATAGTTTAAGTCACTTTTTGCTTTGCTTTTTATCCAATGATGGGAATTCCGAGAGATGCAAATGGGAATGAACAAAACAACAGTCCTCTTATCAGAAATCAAAGCCTCTGTGGGGTGCCTGGGTGGCTCAGTCATTAAGCATCTGCCTGCAGCTCAGGGCGTGATCCCGGCCTGCTGGGATCGAGCCCCCCATCAGGCTCTTCCGCTGGGAGCCTGCTTCTCCCTCTCCCACTTTCCCTGCTTGTGTTCCCTCTCTCTCTGGCTGTCTCTCTCTCTGTCAAATAAATAAATAAAATCTTAAAAAGAAAAAAATCAAAGCCTCCGTAGACCAAATCTCTGATGTCTTCAGTGAGCTTCGCTGAGAATTCAAGCAGGGGCAGGAATATAATTGCATTTTCCATTTTCAGCTGAAATGTTGAAAAGTAAAAGAAAGACAAAATGGAAGGTCTACAAAGGTCAGACATGAGAGTTTTCCAAATAGCAGAATCTATTGCATATACTACTGGAATTTTAGGAAGGCCGTGTATGTGTTGGAGGGAAACGGAGCCGGAAGAAGAGGTGAAATTCTGTGCTTAGCTTGGTGGTGAGCTTCGAGGAGCCCCACCCTCCTTCATTCCTGACCCAGGAGATGGGGGGTGGGGTGAGGGGGGTGGGGAGGGGTGGGGGGACTCTATTTCCCTCCCAGCAGGTCTCAGCAGTCTGTGAACCGACCTCGGGCTCTTGTCAGCAGCTGCACCCAGGGCTGTGGGGTGGTACCAGGCACATTCTTTAAAACGCGAAGGAAACAAAACAAAAGCCCACACCCTAAACTCTGTCTTGCAAACTGGTCATTGCTTCCTCTTGGTTCCACCTTACTTTCTAATGGAGCAAATGAGGGACCACTTGAGTGACAAGGAGACCTGCCACTTTTCGTGGCGGTGGTGGAGCCACATGGGAGCCCGGGTGGGGTGGACAAGGGGAAGTGGGGAGAGTATTAGGCAGCGATCTCACACACAGAGCCCCCTTATGCTTTACAGAAGAGTTTTCTTTTCTTTTTTTTTTTTATAATTATTTTTTATTATATTATGTTAGTCACCACACAGTATACAGAAGAGTTTTCTTGTTGAAGTGATGTTTATTGGAGAAAACTTGGAAAATATGAATAGAAAAGAAAATACCAACCCACCGTTATCCCACCTCCGTTGCTGGTTGAGCGTACACGCGTCCGACGTTCTCTGTGGGCATTTACTTACATAAAATTAACAAAGATGAGATCATAGCCAACGCGTGTTTTTATAACCTGCTTTCTTCCCTTAACCAAATACCGGAAACATCTTTCCGTGTCATTAAACGCTCTTTAACATTATGTTTTACCTTTTCGCTTTAATTTTTAAGAGGTACTCGGTTACGACATTACATCTCTGTTTTGTTTTATTTGAGCTTTAATACGTATTTTTATTGGATGAAGCTGCTGCCGCAGCACCAGGGGCTCGGGTTTCTCTTTTATATAATGAAGGCTCTTTTCTCCCTCCGTCTCCATGCGGTCCGTTCCACTCATTTCTCTGAATTTCTGTCGGTCCCGCCGAAGAACACGTGGGCAGGGCTTGGACCATGGGTGCTTGTGAGACGGTGAGGAGCAGAGTCCACGCTTCCTCGGGCGAGGACTCATCCTGCAGGACCGGAAAGCCACCTTCCCGGTCTTGCAGGGAGACGGCAGCCCCTGGGGGGTGGGGGGGGGGGCGGTGCTTTAGCATGGATGCCTCGCAGGCACTTTTGCCAGGACACATTTTTTTTTTGCAGCAGCATTTGAGACAGGGAAGCCTCTTCTGAGGAGCTTGAACCCACAGCCCGCTGAAAAACGGTGATTATAGCCAAGGAAAAGTGAAGAAAAACAAACAACACAAAACAAACCTGTTGGCCCCTTGAACGACCGGCTCAGTTTTCATTAGGGTGGCCCTTGTCTTCTTCACTCATGAAAAACCCGCCCAGCAATTATTTTCTCCTTAAGGGGAGGCCTTCCCATGGAGCTCATTACCAGGAGCTCCAGCAGATGAAGCAACTGTATCAGTTGGTTGATATGAAGCGAAACATACTCTACTTTTGTCAACCACACAAATGGCATTTGTCCTTGACGCTGCTCTGTTGATTTTTCCAGGCTCTTGATTTTTATGAACTGCATTTGTGGGCCTGGCTGACTTCAGCCATCACAGACGCCTGCCTCCCTGAGTTTCTGGGGCCCTTGGCTTTTGTGTGTCCCCCTCCCTCCGCTCCCCAGCTGTGTTCCCTGTTGCGCATGCTCAGAGGTTCCTGCACCCCTGCTCCCCCCCCCCCCCCAGCTACCTTCTGGGCAACACAGCGCCCTTTTTGTTGTTGGTCAAATTCCCTTTTGCTCTGTGGTCGCTACCCTTGCCTCATCCATCTCTCTCCTTTCACTCCTTTTCTTCTGCACTTTGTTTCCTCTTTCCCCATCTTCTGTCCCCTTCTCACCCTCCTCTGTAGTGACTCATTCACCTGCACCTGCATCACCGCCTTTTCCAGGCTGCCCACACCCTGTTCTGACTGGGGATGAGCACATCAGAAGGTTAAGATAATAATATAATAATAACATTATATATAGAATATTTATTATCATAATATTATATGCCAAATTTATCCAAATTATAATCATCATCACAAATATTTACAATTTTAATATTCATTTATATAATTTAATAATTATATTAATTTTAACATTCAGTTATAAATATGTATAATTATATTATAAATGTAATTAGGTAAATTAGGTAAATTAGGTTAAGTAAAAATATATTCCTAAAATATCTTCCACTTCTTCCTTATTACTTTTTAAGATGTAGCTCCTGGAAGATGTGAAATTACACATGTGACTCACGTTTGCAACTCTCACTAAATTTCTGTTGGATAGCACATATACAGACCTTTGTATGGTTGCTCCGAATGTGCTGATTCCCAATTGCTAAGAGCTCAGAGCTTTCTTTGACGCCATTGTGAGGTCCTTGTTCTTACTTACTTTTGTTTCTTAGAAATGGGAATAGCATATCTTCAAGACAAGAATATATGTATTCTTCTGCTTTAATTTAAATTTAATTTAAAAGAGAAAAAAACTCCCACAGCTACATCTTATTTTGGTCAGATTTTGGTCTATAATGGTATTCGGATTTTAAAAGTGAGCCAAGGGGGGCCTGCGTGGCTCAGTCGGTTGAGCATCGGACTCTTGATTTTGGCTGGGGTCATGATCTCAGGGTCAGCAGATCAAGCCCGCACTGGGCTCCAGAGTCAGCGCGGAATCTGCTTGAGATTCTGTCCCTCTGCCCCTCCTCCTGTTGGCCTGCATGGTTGCACGCACATGTGCTCTCTCTTTCTCAAATAAAAAAATAAATCTTAAAAAAAAAAAAACCCAAAAAAGTGAGCATAACCCTTCCCTCCTTTTTGTTCTTGAGCTTCCTTTAATTTTCTTTTTAAAGAAGATTTTATTTATTCATTTGAGAGAGAGAGAGCATGAGCAGGGGAGAGAGGCAGAGGGAGAGGGAGGAGAATACTCCCCAATGAGCAGAGAGCCCAATGTGGGGCTAGATCCCCAGGACCCTGAGATCATGACCCGAGCTGAAGGCAGACGCTTAACCACCCAGGCACCCAAGCTTCCCTTAATATTCTTTTTTTTTTTTTTTTAAGATTTTATTTATGTGACAGAGAGACAGCCAGCAAGAGAGGGAACACAAGCAGGGGGAGTGGGAGAGGAAGTAGCAGGCTCATAGCGGAGGAGCCTGATGTGGGGCTCGATCCCATAACGCCGGGATCACGCCCTGAGCCGAAGGCAGACGCTTAACGGCTGCGCCACCCAGGCGCCCCTTCCCTTAATATTCTTGATGGGTCAGGCCATCAAATGCTTGCCTGGCCACAGCTTCTGTGAAAGGGTGGGTCCCTGTTCCTGTGATGCTGTCTGTGTCCCGTCCTCATTTCCCCTAGAGCTGCTTAGACCTGACGTCAGGACAAGGAAGAAGTGTACTAATGACCCAGAGATGTGAGAAGATGAGCTGGGCTGATCAGCATGGTTTTCTGACCTGAAAATAGGGAGAAAAAATGATACTGTTATTTATGGGAGGTAAAGATGAAAAAGGTGCTAGAAGAAGCACTTGGGGCCATGTGTGGTCATGGCAAACCAGGTTTATAAGGAAGAAATTATAAG
Organism: Ursus americanus; assembly: GCF_024610735.1. Classification (NCBI taxonomy): domain Eukaryota; kingdom Metazoa; phylum Chordata; class Mammalia; order Carnivora; family Ursidae; genus Ursus; species Ursus americanus. The sequence continues at coordinate 18,301,034 of NC_142157.1, forward strand.
TAAGCAAGATCTGTGAATAGGGAAACCTGTCTATGGAGCAGCATGGGAGATAGACAAATGGGGGTGACAATAAGCAAGTAGTGACAGAGAGAAGCAGACATGTGGAGATCAGCTGAATTACCCTAGTAACAGGTGTCTGTGCACTCAGGCTGCTGTAGCAGAAATACCAGAGAGCGTATACACAACAGAAATTTATTTCTCACAATCCTGGAGGATGGGGAGTCTAAAACGGAGGTACTGGCAGATTCAGTGTCTAGTGAGGGCCCCCTTTCTGGTTCATAGATGGCATCTTCTTGCTGTGTCCTCACATGGTGGCAGGTGCAGGGGAGCTCTCTGAGGTCTTTCTTACAAGGGCACTAATAGCATTCATGGGGGATCCACCCTCATGGCCCAATCATCCCCCCAAGGTCCTGCCTCCTAATGCCATCACCCTGGGGTGGTACAATTTCAATATCTGAATTTTGGGGGAGACCTAAACATTCAGACCATAGCAACAGGTCACTAAAGTAAAGATTCTTAAATTGATTCTATTATAGATCTGATTTTTTTTTCCTCATGGCTTCACAAAGATTCTGTCTTTTTTGGAGCTGGGTTGTTCAACTTTTTTTTTTTTTTAAAGGTTTTATTCATTTATTTGACAGAGATAGAGAGAGAACACAAGTAGGGGGAGTAGCAGGCAAAAGGAGAGGGAGAAGCAGGCTCCCCGCAGAGCAGGGAACCCAATGTGGGACTCGATCCCAGGACCCTGGGATCATGTCCCCAGCAGAAGGCAGACGCTTAACCAACTGAGATACCCAGGCATCCCTGGGTTGTTCAGCTTTTCCTGGATTTCTATAAAGGGAACATTACTATCAGTCTGTTTTCACTCGGTGTACTAAGTGGCTCTCTGTTTCTTGTAACTAGAGCCTAAAGGAAACATTACCTTCATTTTGGAAAAGTTTTAGAGTTAATGTCTTTTTTTCACCAAACTAATTTTGATTTTCAGGTATATTCTAGCCCTCCCCCCCTTTCTGTTAGGTCCACACAGAATTTTAATCAACCCTACCTAACCTTAGTTTTGTTTCTTTTTTTAATACCAAAAACAACCCTTTTTTGACTGCTTCTAAACCATACAATGTAATATTATTTTAAAAAATGATCACATTTTTAGTTGCTTTTGTTTATAGTAAGAAGAGGATGATCCTTCAATTTGTCACTGAACATAATTGCAATTCTTGCCAAGCAGGTTAGAAATCTACTTATTTTTTTGAAGTTCAGAATTAATGCTGATGAATGAGTCAGAGCTTTGGTGCAAAAGCATAAGAACTTACTACAAGGAATAAAAAGCATGTGTCTTTATTTCTATTACTATTGTCATTGGGCAAGAAGTACATTTTCCTTGATCTAGTTCTCAGTTGGCTGTAAGCCACGTTGAACGTTAGGTCCGGCTGCTCTCGCAGCATACTATGACCGGCGGGTTAAACAGTAGAAATTTATTTCTCAAACTTCTGGAGGCTGGGAGTCTGACCTCGGGGTGCCAGTATGGTTGGGTTCTGGTGAAGGCTGTCTGGCTGGCTTGCAGATGGCTGTCGTCTTGCTGTTGTGCATACATATGGGGGTGGGGAGAGGATGGGAGGGGAGAGAGGAAGGGAGAAAGGGAGGGAGAGAGGAAGGGAGCAAGTAGTTGGAGGAGGTGACTGAGAGGGCATGATTGCCTGTTGACCCATGAGCTAGACTAGGGCATAGGAGGCTCCTTTTACCCTCCCCTGTTCTCCGTAAGTACATTTCCCACACGTTTCTTGTACCAGGAGCCCCTTCAAGGGTGTAGCCTTGAGAGAGGGATGTGTCATTCTTGACTGTATACATGGCTGAACACTGCTGAGGCCCTTCTGTAAACTCTTAAGTTTCTGGCAGGAGGATGTGAAGATCTACTCATCTTGCAGCTGCCCCAAGATAAGCCCCGTAGGTAAAGTCCCCTTATTAAAACGGCCATCAACGGTCTGAAGTGGTCTGCCTTTTTCTTCCGCCCTTCCTCACCCTCCAGGTATGAGGGCCAGTTTCAAACTTCACCCTGAAAACTCCCAAGGTTGTGTGAGTCAACACAAGCTCTCTGCTGTCTCTTCTTCTAGGGGTACTACTCCTATCAGGAGGGTCTCAACCTCACGACCCCATGTAAACCTAATTATCCCCCAAAGGCTCGTCTCCAGATACCATCACATCGGCAGTAAGGGCTTCAACATGAATTTTGGGGTGACATGATTCAGTTCCTAGCAGGTTATTAAAGGCAAGTTATAATTTTTTTCCCCATGTGAGTATTTTAAGCAAAGCTTTTTTTTTTTTAAATAAGATTTCTGTCTGGCAAGGTCTTCACCAAGGCTGTCAGACACCGATGCAGGAAAACCCAACTGATGGGAGCCAGCAGGCGTGGGCGGCTGCCCTCCATTTTCTTTCTCTTTTTAAAAAGATTTTATTTATTTATTTGTCAGAGAGAGAGAGAGAGAGCACACAAGCAGGGGGAGCAGCAGAAAGAGGGAGAAGCAGACTCCCCACTAAGCAAGGAGCCCCAGGCGGGACTTGATCCCAGGATCTTGAGAAGGCAGACGCTTAACCGCCTGAGCCACCCAGGTGCCCCTGCCCTCCATGTTCTTCAACCCTCCCTCTCCAGGAGCCGGGCCACTGTGCTCTCTGGCTGTCAGTCTGGGATCCCCAAGGCATCGGGTGTCCTGTGAGCCCTGCCCTGGTGCGACGAGCGCTGCCGTCCTTGCTACCGCAGCCTGCTTCCACCTCAGCTTGCCACCTATGCCCCAAAGTATTTTTTGATATTTTGTGAGTTTTATATAATGCGGGTTTTATTTTTATAGCTTGATATTTATCAAGTTTGGCAGATGATTCATTCAGAAAGCAGTCTTAAGACACATGAAAAGGGTAATAATAACTATCACATACTTGTCCCTTCCTTTCTGATTTGTATTAAAATATAGCAAGGAGGTCAGGCTTATTTACTTCTTTTTCTAGTTGTTCAATGATTACGCAAATATTTTACTAAGTTTCTTACTGGATGCCAGACACTGTATTCGGTGCTTTACATGAATTAATTTTTCTTTGTTAAAATAATGTAGTGTGGGGTCCCACAATTTCCTATCTATGTCATCTACGAGTCTTGTCTGGGGGAGTGAAGTCCTTTCTCCTTTTGTGTCCTGTCTGCTGATAAGAATTCTTAGAGTGTTGTGCCAGAACGATCCAAGGAGGACATGGTAAGTTGCTAAGCTAAGGCAGTGGTGGTGGGTATGGAGACAGATTCATGAGTTCTTTTGGAGATAAAATTAACAGGATTGGATAACTGGACAGGGTTGGTTAGGAAGAGAGGAAGGAGTTTGGGTTGATTTCTAGGGTTCTGGCTGCAGAGATGAGGATGGTACTCATCGAATAGTTCTATAGAGGAGGAGAGGAAGATTCAGGGAGACGTAGAGAGAGATACGGTGACTTTGTGAACTGCCTGTAATATTTGTTTGTGCATATGAAAAATTAAGTGGAGAAGCAAGGCAATTATCTGAAGACTGAAAGTAAAATAAGTCCTTTTATTAGGAGAGAAAGTGAAGGCATGTTACACTGGTAAGCACTTTGCTCTGGGATCTCCCCTTTGGAGACAGTGATGATGAAGAATCATAGCCATCTCGATTGCCAAGTGCTTCCTTTAGCAGTTCTGGATCTCACTGAGTTCCTAACGACACAACAGAATTCACATACAGACGGTGTCTTAGTTTCCTCTCACAGCTGTAACAACACAAACTTACCGTTGCGTTTTTAACAACACCATTTTGTCATCTTCCAGTAGTCCAGGTCAAAAGTCCTAAAATCAAGATGTTGGCCGGACTGTGTTCCCTCTGGAGGTTATGGGCAAGAATTTGTTTCCTTGCATTTTCCGGCTTCTAGAGAATGGCTACATCCTTTGCTTTGAGGCCCCTTCCATTATTGTGCAGTCCAGCAGGGTAGCGTCGTCAAATCTCTCTCCTGTCTGGCCTCTGCTTCTGTTGTCACATCTCCTTTTCTGACTCTGACCCCCTGCTTCCTTCTTATGAAGGACCCTTGTGATTACATCAGCTCACTGGGATAACCTAGGATCATCTCTATCTCAAGACCCTTAACTTAATCACATCTGCAAAGCCTCTTTTGCCATGGAAGGTGACATAGGTTCTGGGTCTGAGCATGAAGACTTCTTTGAAGACCATGTTCTGCCACCACAAAGGTCTGTTTTGCCCATCATCCTAGGGTGCTCAGTCCCATGAGGACCAGAACAAGGTGCTGTGGTTCCTCCTGCCTTTCTTCCTCTCCTTTGCAAGTCCTGAAGGTGTTGGGTTAAACTTAAAATTACGAGTTGATATATCTACAAACATTTTTGGTAGATTGGGGGTTTGGTGGGGCTTGTTTGGTAAAATGTGTCATCGATTAAGAAAGGTTTCATTATTATTTGAAGTTTGTGATTGTGCTATGTTGGGCGGGGCATTGAAATGATGTAATACTTTCAGCATGTGTGTAAGAGCAGAATAACTCCGAAAACAGGGGGAAAAAAAGGGAAATCACCCTAAACCCTCCCCTTAGGGGCCTTGTATTCTTGGGAGAGGGGTGCCAGCTAGTTCCTACTCCTTGTAGAAAATGCAGTGACCACTTCCTCCAGTAGCATTTCCTGACTTCCCCAAGCTGAATTAGAAGTTCCTCCTCTTCTCTGCCACGATGTCTGGGGTACAGCTTTATTTTAGAGCATTTATCACATTATAATTCATTGCTTGCTGACCTGCCCCACTAGATTTTATTATGAGGAGAGATTATGCCTTATTCCCCATTGCATTCCCTTGTGCCTAAGACCTGCTTACCAATAATTGTATATTGAATGAATGAATGAAAGGAATTGTTTCTAGAACAGCTTCTGAATCTTGAATTTCCCTTAACGTTTTTATTTTATATTTCTCACTGACTTGCAGGAATACTATAACTGTAAATGAGATAATTTCTCTAAAGTGTGTTAAGATCTTTGGAGAAAAGTTTCATTAGCCTGAGTCTCAGGCACAGCTATTAAACAAACCTTAAATTTATTCTTTTTCTTTAGTTTTATTTATCGGAGTTGTTGGTTGGGAAAACTTGCCTCCATGATGAATTTGAGCCAACTGGCAAAAATGTATACAATTTTATATAATGTCTGACAAATAGAAGACATATAATAAAGCTTTGTACAATGACAGAATGAATAATTAATTAATTCATCATAAGAGCTATGCTGTATTGGCCACCACACTTTTAACAGCATGCCTTTTAGGAAAGTAAACAAAACAAAATAAAGCAAAACACACACTAAATCTTGTATGTAAACCCATTAGTTCCTTGTTGACAAAGTAGAAAGCATTTCTCTTCAATTCTCATCATTGGTCAGCTTTTGCTGCAGTAACAATCCACCCTCAAAATTTCAAGGGCTCAACAATTATTTTTTCCTTTCCTGATGTGAGGGTTGTGGGCTTGCTTTGGCTCTGGTGGGCATGCTGGGTTTACAGAACTCAGTTGGGCTGTATTGGTTGGATGGGTGTTTTCATTCTTGGACAAAGTCAATGAAGGAACCACTCCCTGGGATATGCTCTTCTCATGGCTGGGCGCCAGAGCTCAAGGGGTTGGAGAACAGAGGTAAGCTGTGCAAGTACCTTAAAGCTTCTGCTCTATTGGCCAAAGGAAGTCACACGGTCAAGTACAGAGTCACTGCAGTGGGGAAATACACTATACCTACAGGAAACATTGCCAGGATAGAAGGGAACCAAAAAGTTGTGAAGCAATGACACAAGCTATCACAATCTGTGCCCAGGTAATGTTTGTCAAAGTGCCCTTTGGCTTTCTGAAATAATAACTGCTCATGAAAGCTTTTATTCGAAGTTCAATTTTTTAAATTTAAACAGCAAAGGCGATTATCCGGTCTTCAATAGGTTCTATATAAATAGGCCCCACAGGTAAATGTAAATAGATTTGGGAATTTTAGCTAAAGGAAAAACTTAATTTTATAAGTATCTAAATGTTTTCATGAGGGTCAACATGGTCAGTCGTTCTTTATATCTGTGGATGTCTAAGCCAGCAGAAAAGGATTTAATTAAAGTAGAGATATTGGGGTATAGTTACCATAAGGAACGATTTCTTGACCAGTCAAGTGCAAAAGACATGAAAGGGGCAAAAGGTCTCCCTAGTGGATAATTAAATCATTCATCTGCTTGAAGGAGGAAGGCTGGGCCTGATGACAGGTTTCTGCCAATTCTCTTGTTTATAGTACTTTGAATTTTGAAATAAAGAGGTCCTTTTAAAACAGATGGTATTAAAATTCCTCTTACATCAGTAAAATGACACTAAGAAACTTAGAAGCTGGATTAATACAGAAAATGAAAATAGTAAGAGAAACAGATGTGAGAGGAAAACACAACTCTAAGCATTCATTGTTTACTTTTGAGAGAACAGAACATCATCGTTAGTTCCAATTTTAACACATTCATTTGTTTTATTCATACTGTCTTTCAACAAACAATTAGTACCTACTATGTGTTCTGCATTTTGATAGGTGATGGTTGGCTATGAAATTATATAATTCATAGTTAAAAGATCTGATAAATCAGCTGTACATGTCATGATCACCATCAATCTTCCTCAGAATTTTTTGCATACCATTTACAAAAGAGAATAGGATTTTAATTTTTTATAAATATATATTTTGTATAAATATATATTATTTATATTTTATTTCTATGATTTATAGTCATGAAAATCTAAATGCTAAAAAATTATTCCTTTCAGATGATCATATATGCCTTTCTTGGGCATTTCTCTTCTTTCTTTCTTTCTTTCTTTCTTTCTTTCTTTCTTTCTTTCTTTCTTTCTTTCTTTTTTAAAGAATAGATATCCTGTGGTTCTTTCTTCTCCCCTCGGCTTTATTGAGGCATCATTGACAAATAAAATTGTAAGATATTTAAAGGGTACAGTGTAATGATTTGATATACATATACCTTGTGAAAGGGTTTCCCCCCGCTGAGTTAACATGCACATCATCTCTCATATTTACCTTATTTTTGATGAGAACAATTAAGTTCTACTCTCAGCAAATTTCATTTGTAGAATACAGTGTTCTCAACTGTAGTCACCATGTTACATGTTAGATCCTCAGACCTTATTCATCTTATAACTCAAAGTCTGTATTCCTTTACCAGCCTCTCCCTATGGTCCCCACCCCCAAGTCCCTGGCAACCACTTTTTTTACTCTCTGTTTCTATAAGTTACACTTTCTTCCCTCCCTCCTTCCCTTCCTTCCTTCCTTCCTTCCCTCCCTCCTTCCTTCCTTCTTTCTGATTCCACATCTAAGTGGTACCATGCAGTATTTGTCTTTCACTGTCTGGCTTATTTCACTTAGCATAAAATCCTCCAGCTTTATCCATGGTTTCAAGCATTTTTAAAGGGCTCTGAGGTATTTTAAAATGACAACTGATCCTCTCTGACAGCAAATTATTGTTTTATTTGCTTTTGAGGGGGATTTATGAGCAGGGCAAGGAGGGGTTCAAAGGCTCTTGCACTGGTGAATCTCTTTTAAGAAATTATCTTTTAAAAAGTCAAGCAGCACAGCATCATTAGGAATGAGATTTCATCAGTGCAGACTGCCAAAGAGGCTCAGCAATCAATCGTTTTCTTTTTTTCACGAAAGGCTGCAGCTATGACTTTAAAAAAATGACAGAAATATTTGTCACAGTGGTTGCTATGTGGCATTACTGAGTCTTAATCTGTGTGCTAGCCACGGAATGTGTTTGCTTATTTGTTATACCCAACCTATGATCAATCCTAGTTGACACTTATGTAGTGTTTACCAAGAGGCAGGCAGATCGAAGCACTTCAGAGCTGCTGACTCATTTAATCCTCACAGTAGGAGAGTGGGAGCTGTTTCTGTAGCGCTACGTTATCCCCATTTTGTAGATTAGAAAACTGAGGCATAGAGACCCTAAGTGGCTGCATAAAGTCACAGGACTAATAAATGGCAGGCTTGGGCTTTGAACTCAGGCATTGTAGCTCCATTTTGCTGCTTTTTATAAAGCGAGTCCCACAACCTGAGATCTTACTGAAACTTAAAACTGCTTTCTATTCCGGTTGGTTTCATCCTGCCCTCAGCCTTGAGCCTGATTTTCTAGACCTACTGGTTAGGACCATGAGTTTGTAATTGCTTCCCTTCATGCAAGTGAAGAACTTTCGGTAGATTCTGTGGTGTTTAACTGTAAAAATATACAGTGCACACACACGCACACAGAGACACACAGCAGAATGAATGATGACCGTTTATTAATCCAGAAAGGCTTGATGGGGCCTAAGATGACCACTCGTTCTCCAAGAACAGATACAAAAAGTGGAGGGGTTGGGAGACCGTGAGAGAAGTCGCCTCCCCACCTAGGGTCTGACGCCCTCACACAGGCGCCCGGGGGCCGCCTTTCTCCGAAGACGCCCCTGCGAGCGGGCGCGACACCACGCGCGGCGCCGCGGGGACGTGAGTCTCCGGGGTCCCTGCGGGTCTCGCGGCTCCTGGGCCCGAGCGCGTGGCCGCGCGCGGCCGGGACAGCTTCGGCCCGGGGACCGGCTTTGCGTGGGGCTTTGGTGCCCGCCGCGCAGGGGCTGGAGGAGGAGGGCGGGTTCAAGCCCGCGACCCCTGGGTACCAGGAACCCCGCCTGCGAGTGGGGTGACCCCGCTGGGGCAGAAGACAGAAGAGGAAGGGCAGGGAGTGCGCGGGTCTGAGCACCCCCTCCCCCAGTTTCTCGCACCCCCAGCGCTTCCCTCCCCGGCCGCCGCCCACCTGGCCGCCCCCGGCTGCGGCTGCTGTTCCGGCTCGCTCCCAGGCCTCGCAGTCGCAGCCCGCGGCTGCCTGCGGAGCTCTCCCGGTCTCGCCCTCCCCCTTTCCCCCCGCTGCGCCCTCCCTCCCGGGTGCCCGACGTGCTCGTTCCCTGCCACTTGGGTCCGGGCGCGCCGGTGGGTTTGGCCTGCGCGGCGGCGACGGCGGCGGCAAGGCGGGGGAGCGAGTGAGCGCGAGGGGCGGGAGCCAGTGTCTGTGTGAGTCACCGGTACCTGGAGTGCGAGCGACGCAGAGCGAGCGGCGCGGAGCCCGAGCCAGAGCCGAGCCGGGCCAGCGAGCGCGGCCGCCCCCCGGCGCCAGGCCCCGCCGCGCACCCACCCGCGCCCCCGCCGCCCTTCCCGCGCGTTGCGCGCCCGGCTCACCAGGGGTCCGGCGCCGACTCCCGACCCCGGCGCCCGGCCGCCCGCAGCCCTCCCGCCTGCCCAGAGGCGGTGCCGGGCTCGCCGGGGGATGTCACAGCGGCTCCTCGGAGCCCCCAGCCGCTGCCGCACAGCCGCCGCCCCTGGGAACCGCGACAATGAACCCCCAATGCGCCCGCTGCGGAAAAGTCGTGTATCCCACGGAGAAAGTCAACTGCCTGGATAAGGTGAGCGAGGGGGCGCCGGGCCAGCCCGGACCTGCCGGGCGCCGGGCTGCACCTGCTCTGAGAAGTTTTGGCATCTGGGACGGGAGGAGAGGAATGGGTCTCTGTGTTTGTGTGTGTCTTGGCACAGGGGAGGGCACGCAAAGGAAAACGCCCGCAAGAGTATCGAGAGAGCACGCTTGGCGCGGGTGATGTTGGAACCCGCAAGGGTTTTCGTCGGGGTGCGGGCGGCGAGGGTGCGGGGCTGCGCCGGCGTCGGCAGAGCTGCGGCGGAGGGCGCGCGACCCAGGGTCCGGGGAGCGCAAACTGGACCCCTTCCCTCCACCACTCCTGCCCCTCACCGCCCCGCATCCCCGCCCCAAGGATCCGCCCGCACCCCACCTCACCGCCGCCCCAGCGCCTCCCGTGACGGCGGTGAGGCGGAGAGGCAAATAATAATTAATATGTCGTGGGGCGGCCGCTGCGGCATTGCTCGGAATAATCCCCGCCGGAGAGCCCGGCTCGGCGCGGCGAGCGGCCTCCACGGGGGGTTCGGCCAGCCGGCTGGGGAATTCCAGAGGAAGTGGCTTTAGGCCGGCCCCTGCAGCCCTGCTCCCTGCCCTTCCCGGGCGTGGATGGAGTGGAACAGCCTGCGAGAACGACCCCGGCGCTCTCCTGAGTGACTGATAATTGAAACCAGCCGGAGGCGGTCCCTGTGAAACGCTCGTGTGGTGATACAAGTGCCTCGTGAGAGCACACCGCCATCCCGTCAGTCGATCCGGCCCGAGGCCACCTTCCCCACAACCGAGTAGAAGCTGGACAGGGATGGGGGGGGCAGGGGTACTCACATAGCCCCCCTCCCGCTCCTTCGGGTTGCCTGACTTCCGGCGGACCCACACTGACTGAGGTGCTACAAACACCGTGTGTAGGCACTTTGAGCTGGATTCGTCTCCCTTCTGAAGCCACCCCACGGGCTCCATTCCTCCATGAACCGGTCTAGGATTCCATGCGGGCTGCTCCTAGAAGTGCAGTACGGCTAGCGCCTTGGCAGTTCTTCCGTCGGAGTCTGTACTTGGGGTGGGGATTCATTTAAAACTCAATTTGAATAGCCTGCCTGCCTTATTTACTTAAGCGAAAGTAGGCAAACACATCTCCTGTTACCTACAATCATTTCGTTGTAGTCTTTTCAAATCGGGGTGGGGACCGCGAGGCGCTAAAAATATCTCTGTGCCCGTCCTGGAAAGCGCTGGCATTGATCTCAACTTTTAAATATTGATTATTTTTTTTTCAGTATTGGCATAAAGGATGTTTCCATTGTGAGGTCTGTAAGATGGCTCTCAACATGAACAACTACAAAGGCTATGACAAGAAGCCCTACTGTAATGCGTAAGTATTGTCAACACGGCATGCCAGGTGCGGCCCCGCCTCAGAACACAGGAGTGAGTGGATCTGCCAGTTCTGAAGAACTGACGCACTGTGTGGCGCAGGAGGGGCAGTGGCCAATGACTTGTTTATGCCACAGACTCTAGGGCCAGGGACTTTGCTGGAGGCTCATGGCATGGGTGTCGTTCTTCATGTGCAGGGCAATTTGCGTGTGTCTTCAGCCAGGTTCGTTTTTGAGGCTCACAGTGTTGCAGAGTGGGGCACATTTGTTAGAAGCTGCAGAACTACACACCGAGAAAGTGTGGGCTCTGACGTGCATGTCAGCTTTCCATTTGAATCATATGATGTTGCCATATTGCAATTTTATATCTGAACCTAGTTGCTAGGGAAGGAAGTCTGGCTTCGTCTTAGCCGAGACCACTGCAGAGATCCTCGAGCTTACACAGGGAGTGAAAGAATGGTGACATAGGTATTTCTGGCTGGTTAGTAGTAGGTCTGTTGGTGAGGATGAAAGAAGGCAACCTTCTTTTGGCAAGCTTTTCTGTAGGCGTGCTTTTAGCCTATACTAGTAGTAGTTAGCTAGCATTTATACAGTGCCGACCATGTGCTAGGCCCTGTTCTCAGCACTTTATGCATACTGACTCATTTAATCTTTACAGGCTCAGGAAGGGGCTCAGTTCCCTCCTAGAATCTGGAGATGGGTAAACATTGGCCATTGGTTCCAAATGTCTACCTTGCTGCCCTGGGGCATGTGTCTCTCTACTTGTGGAGCCCCCGCCCACCCCAGAGTCTTCTCAGCTGTGGGCTCTTGGCCCTGGTTGTTGAGTTGCCTTCTTCCCTGTTCCCCTGTGGAGTCCACTCCAGCCTGGAGGTGGCAGAGGGTCCCCTGCCTTTTGGCTGGAATATTGCCAGAGATTCATTCTCTTTGGAGTTTTTGAAGTAGGTTCGTTCAGGACTTCCGGAGATGGAGGGCCCACAGTTAATTGACACTTCACTCATGGGACCGTGTTTTCAGAGACAGTAAATTTTCAGTAAACAAATGTAGTGTGCTCATATGTCTCTGGTGAAGAACTTTTTTTTTTTTTTTAATCTCTTTGTGTTTCGGTTGGGTCTAGCTTAGTGCTTATGGATAGACTAGAAACTTTTCAAGAAATCAGAAAATGGGCACTGAACAGAATTCAGGACTTTTTTGGATAAGTGAAATTGACAGATATTGCCCAAACTCATCAATGTTTTCAACCCTCCTGTACCATGCCTTTTACCGGGATAACATGAAGCAAGAATGAGATTTCAGTGTCATGGTCTCCTGCTTCTCTTAAAGAGAGGTATGAGGGACTGGTTAAACATCAAAGGCAGTCAGCAGTACCTAGATGGGAAAGGGTCTCCTACAACCCATAAACGAGATAATTGTTCTTTAGTTTAAAGGAAAGTGAACCGTTTTCCCGTAACTACTCCAGCCCTTGGCCTGATTCGATCAGTCTTTATGGACCACATCAAGATTCTTTATGGCTCTGCAGCCTGGAGTTTAACCCGGTGATAACAATGCCTTTGGGTGGCCCTGGTGGTTCTGGAGGAATTGGGAGCAGAAGAGGAAAGACAAGGAGAGAGAGAAATTGAGGAGAGAACAATTACATTTAATATGATATGATGGAACATGTATCATATACATATCTATGTGTGCATGTATACATACACAATTATGCACACACATACGTACGTATAGATAAAGAATTGACTTAGGGAGAAAAGAAATGATAAAAATAAAAGGCCAAAAAAAAAAAAAAGAGGTACAACTGAAGGAGAGGGTGTTTGGTTGCATGGGGCCACTTGAAAATTCAGGGCTTACTCCTTCGTTTCAGTTCAGTCCAATTAAAAAAGAATATCAGATTCTGCAGCAAGTCGTGGATGGCTGGTTTGCGCTCTGACTTAATAGTGAACTTGTGCCCAGAACTGTTGAGATTTGGACCCCAAAACAAAAAGCCTCTAATTGTAGGTGGGAAACATCCTGCTGTGTTGTTCCATAGGGACCACATCTTATTTTAAATACTTTGGGTATGTCTAAATCAAATGCTTACAGATTTTTCTCTCTAAACTTTCTTATATAATTCAAGTGCTTTGGTATGGGGTTTAAGTGGAATTTTGGGGATAGCATCTCAGGTTTCTTGCTTAATATGAAGCCTGGTGGTTCACTTTGTTGAGCAGAGCCACAGGGGAAGACAGAAATCTAGCTTTAGTGGGTGAATGATTCGAATTGATAGTGTCAATTTGTTTAATTTAGCTTTAAGTTCATGTCACAGCTTGATACTCTGTCTCCAGAAACAGAGCCTTGCCAAGTTGCAGGTGCTGTCTGCTGTGAAGGTTCCAGGCTGGAAGACCCGTGGTCTCAACCCTTATTTTTCCAAGGGCACAGGTTGCCATGTAAACTTGCTGGGCGGTGTGGATTACCCTCTGGGGATTCTGATGGTCTCCGCTCTAATTCAGGTGGTGTATGTCAATCAGCTGTTCCCTGTGGTCTTGGCCAGAAGGGTTGCCATAATTTCTCCGGGTCAATGGTGGGAAATTGATTCTCTGAAGCATACTGTTACTGGAAAATGAAACAGTCTGTGTCCATGTAGAGCAATATTTTATCTGTACTCAGTTTGGCTCAAGAGTCAATATATGTCCATGTTTAAATGAAAATGGCTGTCCTTCCCTCCACAACTTGTTACTGTGAAAATTTGCATATACACAAAGTGGTTGAAAGAATAATACAACGAACATCTGTATATCTTCCACTGAAATGCCACTGTTATTAACATTTTGCCACATTGGTTTCATATTTCTATTTAGTTATATGCACAAATTTATTTATTATTGTCAGACCATTTGTCAGTTTCACGCATTAAGTTAGTTTCATATGTTGATATATCATCCCTGAAAACTACATCATCCACGTACTAAGAATAAATATATTTTCTTAAAGAGTCATAGAGCCATTGTCACACCTAGGAAAATTAACCAACATTTCATAATATCTAAAATCCTGTCTCTTTTCGCATTTCCTCCATTGTCCTAAGAATGCCTTTTATAGCTGCTTTTTTCTTTTTAAACCAGATCCAATTAAAGTTCATACTTTACATTTAGTTAAAACGACAACTTTTTTTGATTATTGGAGATTCAGTATTCTTTAATTTCATTTCTGTTGATTTACATAATCTGTCAGAGTTTTCATGAAGAGGACTTATGTAGCATTCTTGTGGAAAAAAACCCTTGAACATAAATATCAAGAATATGCTTGATAATTTGAAAGGATTAACAGACATTTAAGTTTATTTTAAGAAAACATAAAAGCTTTTTATTTTAATTGATACCTGGGGGCATTTTTTTAATGGGATGAAGTAGTGAGTATTTTCTTCACTTTAAATATGTTGCTTGTTTATATTCTCATGTGTTTAGAGAAGAAAGTTTTCTGTTTGATTTCACGCCAAGGAGAACACGTATAAAATATAATTTACATAATATTTAAATTTTGATCTTTTGATAGAATGATCAAAGTGTATTACACACTAGATGTAAGATGGGCCTAATACACATTTAGCTCCCAATGCAGTAGCGCACACTATTAAAATATTTAAAAACAAGCTGGTCTACTTGAATACATGCCATGTTTTCATAGCCTTTATGTTTCATAAGCAGGCGGTGGATTCTTTAGCACATTCAGGATTTTTTTTTTTCATCATGGAACTTGCAAAGAAAAGAGGACGAGGCAATATTTTTATTGCTAAGAGATGTTGAGAAAATAACAGTTTGTGATTAGACAAAAAACATACCTCATTTTTGTATGTGAATTTCTATGCCAAGCTAAACTACCCAACAAGCCACCCAAAGAATATAAACTCCAAGGCCCTTTGGCAAATAAATTATTTAATTTATCACGTGTGAAAGTCAAAATTGCACTTACCATGTGTTTGTAAAGAATACATCATTTCTTCAGATTTTCAGAGAAATATTGTAGCTCAGAAATAGCAATGTCAGTGACTGGCCAGTTAATGCACTGGCACCAAAAGTCTAGTTATTTTAGGTCAGGGGAGGCCCCAGTTAATGATGCAGTAGTTTTAAGCAGGACCTTGTCAATAATTCCCCCAAGTCATCACTTCTGCAGACATTTTTTGGGGGCTGAGAATTTGTCCCAATCTGCCCACATTTGGTATACCCTCTATCTGTGTCAAATGTATCTTTAAATACGGGGCTGAAAGAACACAAATATCTGTGCTCAATATGTTTAACTATCTCTCCAAATAAGATTCCCTCCCAGCAAATAGTTTCACTTAACATCATTTTGGGAGATGTTAAAAATAAAACAGTAGGAGCTGTGCATCGTGTTTACTTTCACTCTGCCTGTGTTAGCATTTGTCTTGTGAATATTTATTGACTGTCTATAGCCTGGGAGATGCTGAGCCAGGTGCTGCTCATTATGAGATGCCCAGAACGGTCAATGCTATTCAGCCAGTCTGTCTTGAGGGCGATTATCTAGGCCAACGCTCCACTAGCTCTCACTTACCATTTCTCTGCTGGTCAGTCCTTGTTATTGCCTTTACTAAGGGTGCTCTGAGGACACGGAAGGAAATTGAATTTATACCTGAGAGTTTTTCCACCAATCTATTTCCCTTATCTCTGTTTAGACCTCTCAAACCCAGTTCTGTAACCCGCCAAGGGCTTGAGTTATCTCAAGGGGACTTATGAAATTCTTGCTATTAAGTTAGCTTTAATTACTTAAGAACTTTTCATGAAAGGCACTGTGGTGTAATTGGAGTTTCGAAGCAAGACAGAACTGGATTTGAATCCTGGCTCCATCATGTTCTGCTGAGCAAGTCCCTTGATCTCTAAGCTTCGGTTTCTTCATCCATACAACGGGAATGGTAATGCTTACCCTTACAGGGCTGCGTGGGACTAAGGAGACAGTGCACGCCAAGGTTCCGGCAGTTTCTGGCATATAGCAGACCTCCAGTAAAGAGTAGTGTTTTTATTTTCTCAGTGGTACTTTCTAAGGGATGAAGAAGGAAAAAGAGGATAGAGAAGAGGAAGTACATCAAAGAAATAATAGTTATGCCTATTAAAAGGTTTATACCAATGTTTTTCACACTGTGGCTTGCCACCCATTAGAGGGTTGTATCCAGAACTGAAAGAGAGCGCGTGCGCGCGAGAAAGAGGAAATATCAGAGTGCATCTGAGTAGTGAAATGAGTATTGTTGTGGTAAACATTTTTTTTCCAGTTGTGTGTGTACAGTGTGTATTGGATCATGACGTAAAAAATATTTTTACTGGCAGCGGTGGTCAAAAAAATTTGAGAAACACTAGTTTCGCTTCATATTCTTAATGCCCCACACATCAGGGAGCACTGAAAGTTGCCGTTGAGGACCACGCTGTGTATACTGAGTTCATGAATTCAGATAACCATTGCTTTCCCACTCTTGGGGCCAACCGCATCCTACCCCATACCTGTCAGCCTTCAGGAGTCCGCTCAGCCCTCAGAGCCATCACCATCCCAGGAAGGCACCGTGTGCTTATTTATCTGTCTGTACCCTCTTCTAGTTTGGGGTGGCTCTGAGGGCATCTGCCTTGCTCACTCTGCTTCCCCAGAGCCTGGCACTTAGCACTCAATAGAGATTAGCTGCATCAGTGAGTGTGAAGGTCGTGCTGCATCAGTGTAGCCCTGTCTTACCCCCCGGGTCGGGGCACGGCCCAGCCTGCTTTCTCTTGGGCAGGCAGACAGAGGTTGGGCAATGTGAGAAGCTGGCTTGAGAGTAGGCTTTGAGGAACCTGAATGGTGGTGTAGTGGTTAGGTTTCCCAGAGTCTGAATACCAAAGGATGAAGTCTCCCCACTGAGGCTCGCCATTGCCAAGCCATAATGAACATGGTAGGATTTCCCTTCACTGCTTACAGGCTCGGTTTCAAAACTTGGTATCGTTCTAAAAGATTCCTTACTGATGTTCATTAATTTTCTTCTGGGTTTAATTATAATCTGTGAAATAAGATAATAATTTCTACCTAACAGGGGCACTATAGAAATTAAATGGGGGAAATCTTTGTAAGCCTTTACACATCAAATGACACCTATTAGGTATGCAAATGTTAGTGCCCTCCCTTAATTATAAAAATTGAAAATTGTTTCATATTTCCTCTTAAAGAGAGGGGGAAGTGTCACATTGTTAAAAGTAACAGTTTCTCTGGAAGGATATTGTGGTTTGTGGGAGTTCTGGTTAGCATCAATTATATATAATATGCCTTGCCTGACTTTTTAGTTACATACTACATAGGAAAACATTCAACCTCTTGCTCCTTGACATAGACCTGACGTGGGAAGATGATAGGTTTTTATTTTTTGTTTGTTTTGTTTTGTTTCGTTTTTGTATTTTTGTTAACATTGGACGATTGAAAGTGAGGAGTGGAGACATTTTATTTGAACCAAACAGAAAGGTTCCAGTGTATATGCAACCTGATCGGATTCTCAGTTACCTTATTGAACCATTGATGGTATCTCATGAATTTTAGTATCTTTTGAAATCATTCTAGAAGACTATATTTACACATCAGGTACTGAGTTCTGTCACATTTAAAAGTGTTTGAGAAAGGGGCGCCTGGGCAGCACAGTCTTTTAAGCATCTACCTCTTGGTTTTGGCTCAGGTCGTGATCTCAGGGTCGTGAGATTGAGCCCCTGGTTGGGCTCCGAGAAAATCTGCTTAAGATTCTATCTCCCTCTCCCTCCACACTACCCCCCTGCCCACTCTCTGTCTCTCTCTGAAATAAATAAATCTTAAAAAAAAAAAGTGTTTGTGAAAGGTGCCTTCAATGTGGAGACTC
This sequence comes from Ursus americanus, assembly GCF_024610735.1. Lineage (NCBI taxonomy): Eukaryota > Metazoa > Chordata > Mammalia > Carnivora > Ursidae > Ursus > Ursus americanus. The sequence goes on from NC_142157.1 coordinate 18,318,703, forward strand.
TTTATGATGATGTATTTATTATGGAATGATGTCAGATAAGAAAAGATTTGGAGATGAAGCACAGCAAATATCTCCTAAATCATGGTGGAATGCAAGGTTAATGCAAGATATAGATGTGTGTGCTTAAAGGGATATTGATTATGTGTCAGGGGCCCTGTGTAAGGGTGCATTTCAGTATGTCTTCTTTAAACGTTTTCAAAGGCGTGCTTTACAAAGGAACAGTGGTTCCTGGGGATGTGAGAAGCAGACATCCCCCCAGAGGACACCTTCCTTCTCCAGAGCCCGAGGCCTCTCCACGCTCCCTCTCTAGAGGAACGGAAAGCTGAATTTCTTTTCCTTTCTCTTTCTTTTCTCCTGTAGTTAGTGTTACTAGGAAGCCCTAGGCTTTTAGCAGTGTGAACGGTGGAATCTAGAGTAATATTTATGAGCTGAGTACCCAGAGCATTTCATAGGCTTTGTAAAAGCATTATTATTGATTCTGAAGCTCAGCTAGTGAAGAAACCATTCTGCAGCCTTTCTTGTTGAACCAAGATATGGCGGCACAGGCAGAACCAGAAAACAGGAAGTTGTGAGAAGGACCAGGTTTGAACAGCAAGGATTGTTTATTCCAGCACTGGAAACCCATTATTAATTTTATCTATAGTCATCTGTGCATTTTTCTTTGTGGCGTCCTTGAGGGAGTTACTTTGTGTTCAACTTCTGTTTACTTTTCCATGCTCTGTTGACTCATTCCCATTGAATCCTAGGACCTAGAAGAAAACTAGCTCGATGTGTGTAATTTAGAATAGCATCAGACCGGTAGGTAGACTGGTGGTCTGCTATCCTTCTGCTTCAGCTCAGCAGTCTAAAAAGCCAGTTAGACAAAAACCTTTGATTTGATCCCCTGATGCTTATTATCCATCAAAAGCAGGTGCAAGTCAACTGCAGAGAGGGTGGGGAGAGCCGAGGGCCAGAGATCTGGGATGTGGACTTAGAGGGTTGCCCACCAGTATTGAGTTTGGGCTTTAAATGTGACTTCATTATCCATTAATTGATCTAGAACGTGAACTCCAGCAACTCAGGTGATGTGCGGAAGCATCAAGAACAGTGTACTAAGCCCACACATCAGTACGGAAAGACACATCGGACGCACAGACGTATTTTTGATGCTACGTTTGGATGACTGTACCATCCTCTCCTGGCTACTCTTCCCACCATCCACCTATTGGCTGGATCCTTAAGCATCTCAGTTGCCTTCCACACCTCCCTCCCCCTCATCCCATCCCTGTATTCATTTCTTCTGTCCTTGCCTGTGCTCTCACTCGTGCTCTCTTATCATGTTTGGCCAGTGATCTGACCAATGTCCCCTAACTGGTCTCCCTGTTCCAGTCTTTCTCTTTTTGAAGGTTTTTCCTGCCACCATACTTATCTCCTGAAACCATGGCTCTGGTGACTTCACTTTCTTGCACAAACACCTCGGATGGTCCCCATTGCCTACAAAAAAAGAGATTGGGTTTCTGACAGACACCTGGGGGCTTTTCACCACCTACCTTCCCCTGCTCACTTCTGTCTCCTCTCTAGTCATACTGGGCTGCTTGCCTGATGCCTTTATCAGGTGTCTTCAGCTAAGTCTCCTCATCTGTAAAATGGGTATAATAATAGACTATGATTAAGGCTTCATTGGAATATCAAAATAATAAGTTGAACACAGTTTCAGGCACGTGGTAAGGAGTTAATAAAAGATATAATTGTCGTCATTATGAAACTTGACACATGATCTGACCCTTTACTCATGCCGTTTTTATGCTTTCCTGCCCTCCCCTCTTTTAAAGTTACTTTCATCTTTAAGGTACACAGCTGTGACAGCCTTTGTGAAGCCATCCTGAATCTCTCAGTCAATCACTGGACTCTCTTTGTGTGTTCATTGTAATTTTTTAAAAAGATTTTATTTATTTGTTTATTATTTGGTGGGGGAGAGGCTGAGGAGGAAGGAGAGGGAGAGTGAGAGAATCTCAAGCCAACTTTGTGCTGAGCGCAAAGCCCCCACACAGGGCTTGATCTCGTAACCTTGAGATCATGACCTGATCCGAAATCAAGAGTCAGACCCTCAACTGAATGAAGTATCCAGATGTCCCTCAATGTAGTTTTTATACCTCAATCATATCACTTTTCAAAAGGCCTGCCTTGTACTATAGTTGTATTTTTCTCCCCATTGGAGGCAGTTTCTTGCTGAGAGTGGACCATGGAAGTTCACAGCCTGGGTTGGAGGTGGATTGGGGGTTCGGGAGGTCAGGTCAGCTGCAAGAGCTTGACTTCTTAAAGGTATTATTTCTGGCATGTGTTTAAGGAATTGAGAATGGGTGTTGCAATGCTGCAGTGTAGTTCTGAGGCTAACCACCCAGAATTAGTGTCAGCTCCACGAGTTAAGGGTGTGGTCCCCAACCAGACAGAGGCCAGCTGCAAGTTCAGAAGTCCCCAGGCCACCCACGCCTCTGACCAACTGGCTACAAATTTGGGGGTTCCCACAATTAGCTAATTAGCTAGAATGACTCAAAGAACTCAGAAAAGTGCTGTACTTAAGATTATTGTTTTATTATAAAGGATACAAATCTGGAGCAGCCAAATGAGGTGAGGGAGGGTCCTGGACATGGAGTTTTCTTGCCCTTGCCCTGTGGAATCTGGATGTGTCTCCCTGTGGGTACATTGTTGTGTTAACCAATTAAGAATCTCCACTGAGCTTTGGTGTCCAGAGTTTTTATTGAGGTTTCATTACACAGACCTGATGACTTATTGGCCATGTGTGATTACTCAATCTCTAGTCCCCCTCCCCTCCTTGGACGAGGTCCACTGATATTGCCCGACTCAAAGCCCCAACCCTGTAATCACATGATGCCTGGAGTGGTCAGTCCCATCCTAAGACCATCTTGTTAGCATAACTCACGTATGGATCAGGGGACTAATGAATAACAAAGATATTTCCAATCACTTGGGAAATTACAACTATTTAGAGCATATCTCAGGAAGCGGGGACAAATGCTGGTCAAATTCTTTCTTTCTTTTTTTTTTGTATAAGATTTTATTTATTTATTCGACAGTGAGAGAGACGGCCAGCAAGAGAGGGAACACAAGCAGGGGGAGTGGGAGAGGAAGATGCAGTCTCCCAGCAGAGGAGCCCGATGCGGGGCTCGATCCCAGGACTCTGGGATCATGCCCTGACCTGAAGGCAGACGCTTAATGACTGAGCCACCCAGGAGCCCCTGGTCAAATTCTTTATTATACAACAGGTGTGCTTCTCAGCGTCCTTATCAGATATGCTGTTTGAACTGTTGACCCAGTGTTGCTCTCTCACATCATGAACCTTCCTGTCCCATTATGACAAGAATGATGATCTAAAACCCACCATATCTATTTAGTCAATCAATAGAAGTTGGGTAAGAGTTGTAAACTGTTTGCTGACTGCTCACGGGAGGCTGATGGGAGGACCTACATGTGCAAGGACCTTTGATATAGCTCTCTAGATTTGGTTTTCATCAATAGACAAGGCTTTTCAGTAGCAGATTACATTTTTGAGAGCAGGAATCATCCTGATTGCCTTGGTATGCCCCAGCACTTACTCTGCGCTCTAACTATCCCTTCGGTAGAACCCACTGCCCAGCTAGCTTGTTGGGAGGGCGGTGAGCCCCTCTGGCTGACTGAGCCATACAGCTCAACCGCAGGCATCCCTCGCTGACAGAGCTGACGCAACAAGAGGGAATAGACTTCTTTCCATGAGGATCCCCATAGTGATGCCAGCTGGAGCTGGCCACGCTTGGACTGATAATGTATACATGAACAGCAGCTACCACTAGAGAGTTTAGGTGAAATATTGAAATTTATTGCTAGATTATTGGCCACTGACATGCAACTGAACAAAGGATGACAGGAATAATGTCTACAGAGGTACTTAGTAAGAATCACATTGTGACAACCATGTTTTTCAAAGTCTTAGAAGTGAGCCCTGTTTTTAGACATCAGACCATGTGCCTATTCATTTGCATATCCATGTATTTTTTTTTCTGGAAATAAGTATGACTTATTTATTTTCTGAGACAAAATGTAATCAGGGATGAATGCATTAATCCCTGATAAATGACAAGTCTTTACATTCTTTTATGGAAGAATTTAATTTTCTTTGGTGACTTTCTTTCAATGCTCTGTCTTTTCTCTAAGATTTCCAGAACTTCAAAAACAACTCATCAAGATCTGTTCTTCTTCCCCCGTCCCCCTCCCCCATGCCAGCGCTCCCTCTCTCTCTCTCTCTGTTTAAAGTCTTTTCTGTTGCCACTGACGTAGTTCTCTGATTTTCTTAACATTAAGTGAAATTCTATTTAAAAATTTCTAGATGCTTAAGGCACATAATAATTAAGGGTTATTCCTGTCAGGAATAGAAACACCATATTAGAACAGTTCTTCCTCAGAGGCTGCTAAAGAAGGAAAATCCTGTTTAGAGGGTTTGCCTCTGTGGTTTTTTTTTTTTTTTTTTTTTTTAAATGGCAGTTATGTAATGTCAGGTTTAATTGGCCAGGAGTCAGGAAACTGGTTTATTTGTGCATTTCTTGTGTCATATGTACCTGAGGGGTGAGTGGTCAGTAAAAGCACCTGTAATTTGTACATGGGGGCTATTGCCCAAGAAGTGTCCTGTGCAATGGCATTTTGACAGATGTTGAAAGAAAAGCATATTGGTTTTTCTTTATACAGTGACAGGTGTATAACAGACACTGAATAAACACGCGTGGATTAGCTTTAAAAGCACATTTATTGTGAATGGGAGCAGTCTTTCATTTGACAGGAAGCCTCCTAACGGGCATCCTTCTCTGGTGGGTCAGGAGAGATGGCTACTTGGGATTTAAAAATGAATTCCCTAGCAGAAGAAAACAGGTGGAAACACAAAAGAAGTACCTCAATGGGGGAAGGATCAAGTCACCCTCGGAAGGGACCGGTAGAGGAGTGCCGATGACCTCACCCCTCCATGCCAACGCAGAGACACGAAGGGAGGCTCCCGAGCAATGTCAGCAGTGTATGTGTGTGTGTGGGGGGGGGAGAGGCTGATAATGAAATTCTGGCAGCGGGGAGGCTTGCTATGCTAAAAAAGAAACATGTCTAATAGGTGGATCCATGTATAGAAAGAAAGAACCTTGAAGGTGGAAAAATGATGGAGAACCTGGGGGTGAGATGAAATGAAGGAGAAAGGGAAGTGGAACGTCTGCGGGCAGATGGGAGGATACAACCGAAGCTTTCTCAAGTGTTTACGCTTGGGCGCAGAGGCGAGATGCAGCAGGGAAGGGAGGCTTTCCTGAGGTAGCTACCGAAAGTTGAAAAGAGAGTATGAGTTGATTTTTTTTTTGGGGGGGGGGGCTTGGCTTTTGTGTACAGTTTCACTGTTTTCAAGCTGCTTTGGCCTTGATGTGGAAAATAAGGAAGGACTGGTCGGTGATGTAGCAGCTGTGAGGGCTTTGGTACCAGTGGACTCTGTTGCCTTGGAATGAAGGGAGGAGCTGCTGGTCACACCACACAGCCGACTTTAGGGAAGCCTGGTGACCGTGTGTGAGGAGCGAGAGGGGCCGAGTGGTGCAGGGAGCCCTCGCTCGTGAGAAACTCTGTGAGGCAGGATACCTGGTGACCACAACTGCCCCTGTCTCACAGTGGGCCTTTATATGATTTACTGAGGAAAGGAAAGAAGGAATAAAAAGAAAGGGGACTCAGTGAGGCAGAAGACTTTGAGAAATAAAGTTCTGACTGAAAATGTGTTATTTCTGTTCACGAGGAAAGGGGAATGCCTCTTAAAACAAAAACCAAGCCCCAAACCAAAAAGCCATATAGGGCATCTCCTGGGGGCTTTCCGAGCTCTGATTACTACAACACACCTTTTAAAAGATGGAAAACTGAGCATTCCAGAATGCACAAAAAATAAGAATGGGGTCAAGAAAGCTAATGGTTGGGGCGCCTGGGTGGCGCAGTCAGTTAAGCGTCTGACTCTTGGTTTCTGTTCAGGTTGTGATCTCAGGGTTGTGAGATTGAGCCCTGCATTGGGCTGTATGCTGGGTGTGGAGCCTGCGTAAGATCCTCTCTCTCTCCCTCTTCCTCTGCCCCATCTGTTCCTGTGCTCTCTCTCTCTTTAAAATAAATAAATCTTTTTTTTTTTAAAGCCAATGTGTGCAATGGCTTGTAAAAACACTAAAGGAAAGTTTTTTTTAAAGATTTTTTTAATTTGAGAGAGAGTGAGAGCGCAAGCAAGGCGGGGAGGAGCAGAGGCAGAGGGAGAAGCAGACTCCCCACTGAACAGGGAGCCCGATGCAGGGCTCAATCCTGACACTCCGGGATCGTGACCTGAGCCAAAGGCAGATGCTTAACCCACGTAGCTGCCCAGGTGTCCCTAAAGACAAGTTTTAAACACACTTATAGTCAAGAAAAAGGATGAACCATGACTTGGGAAAGATGGAGTGATAATAAAAGATGACAAAGAAGGATGTAGAGTTATTGGGTTCCTAGTTAGCTTTCATCCTTTCAACTGAGAAGAAGCTATTTAAAACTAGAAAAGGTTCACAAACATCCATAAGAAATTAAATATTAGGAGAGTCAATAGTAAGAAGACACCAAGCCATTCAGTATAAAGCTGAGAACTGTTCGAATCTCTAGATCCATATGAATGGCACCTCAGGGACCAAGGACACCCCGGAACTGAAGCCTGTGATCCATGGCCCTGAACCACAAGAGAGGATGTGGTGGGGGCATAAGGGAACAGACTCCAGCGCTCCTCGGGTTTCGTTACTTCGCCTCACTGTGCCTCAGTTCCCTCGTCTGTAAACTGGTGATGCTGTGTCAGTTATTTCATCTGCAAAAGGAGGAGGTTGATGATAGCAATAGTTCATACATGACTGTAAGGAACAAATGAGATAATCCGTGTTACTGACTGACTCAGAATTAATACCATGTAAGTATTAGTTGTATTCATTATTTCCCATTCTTTCTGAGAAATTATCTGCAAAAGAGGGCTCTGAGAGTTTTGGAGAGGGGAAAATATCCCGAGTTTTAGAAAGTGGAAGAAGAGACAGATTGTAGAAATTACAGCGTAATAAATTTGACATTAATTCCTGGCAAAATTTTCCTGTGGGTAAGTACAGAGATGGTTTGTGAGGATTAAAATAAAAAGTCCTCATAGCTTCTGTGTTAGTTTGCCAGGCCTGCTGCACACAGTACCACAAACTGGGTGGCTTACCTCACAGAAAGAAATGTATTGTTTCAGAGTTCTGAGGGTTAGAAGTCTGAAATTAAGGTGTCTGCGGATTGGTTTCTTCCGGGGGCTGTGAGGATGGATCTGTTTCAGGCCTTGCTCCTTGGCTTGTAGATGGCTACCTTCTTCCTGTGTCTTTTCACATCATTTTCCTTCTGTGTGTCCTCTATGTCCAAATTCCCCCTTTTTATAAGGACAGCAGTCATACTGGACAAGAACCCACTCTCATGACCTCGTTTTAACCTGATTCTACCTCCACGTAAGGTCACATTCTGAGGTACAGACGGGATGGGGGGGGGCGGTTAGGACTTCGTCATATCTTTTTTTAGGAGCGGGGCGGGGGAGGGGTACAATTCAACCGACCCATAACAGGTTCACTAACAAAAGTCAAGCAAAACAAAATTAGCCTTATTTTTCCAATAGTATAGAAGAAGGGAGACATACATATTGTGAACTTTGAATTTTTAAAAAGGCATTCAATGCGGTTAATTGTCATAAATGAAACTTACAGTGAGTGTATTCTCTTCCCCCTCCCTGCAGGCATTTAGTTTAATCTGCATTTGAATTACATGGGTCTGTTTCTTCATTTGATGAGTATGTTTTCAAGACCTCACTATTATTTTCAAGGTTTAATAATAATCTTCTCTTCCATCCAGGACCTTTACTTTGTGACATTATGTGCATTGTAAGCTTCTGAAACAATTATGGAATTGTTCTTTGATGGATTGTTCCTGCTCATAGGAGAATGGCATTAAAATATTTATAGGGAAATGAATTTCAGTTTCAAACTGAAAAGACCAGAAGAAATATGGTTTTAAACTTCATAGAAAATGACACAGTTCTTATCATTTTATTTTAAAAAAGGGGAAAAAAATCTCATGACTGTGACCTAGCTCTAGCACAATTGAAAGATTCTGGTGTGGAGATTTATAATCTCAATATTCCCACGATTTAGGATTTATATTTCAATTTCAGAATTTAATTATTAATTTTATCATGAAACTTACTCAGATGGCTTTACTTTCTTTTATTATTTTATGAAGTAAGGAAGAATTTTCTCTGTCTCAAGTGTTGGTTGAGTAGACTTACTTTTGTGACACTGGCATTTATATGGAAGTGTCGGGCTGCCAAAAGGAATGGTACATGCTAGGGCGCCTGGTGGCTTGGTTGGTTGAGTGTCTGCATTCGGCTCAGGTCATGATCCCAGGGTCCGGGGATCGAGTCCTGAGTTGGGCTCCCACCTTAGCGGAGAGTCTGCTTCTCCCTTTCTCTCTCTCCCTCTGCCTGTCTCCCTGCTTGTGCTCGGGTGCTCTTGCTCTCTCTCTCTCAAATAAATAAATAAAATCTTAAAAAAAAAAAAAAAAGGAATGGTACATGTTCCCAGTGCAGGTGGATCCTGTGATAAGGCTCATGTTGGTCCTGGTTTGTTTTCAGTGGACGCTCTCTCTAGTTAGCCTATTCTCTCAGGTGAACTTTAATACCCGATAGACATCTTACCCACCCATGGGGTTCACGCATACTTTGAAAAATAGTATTTCTGCTCCACCCTTGTGCTCCTGCCCCCGACTTTCAAAACAGATCCCAAACACACGCCTCCTTTTTCCTCCTCATAATCAGATCTTAACTTTGAATGTCTCCAAGTACTGTGGATGTTTCTATCTTGACTTAATTTTTTTTTTAAGATTTTATTTATTTATTTGACAGAGGTAGAGACAGCCAGTGAGAGAGGGAACACAAGCAGGGGGAGTGGGGGAGGAAGAAGCAGGCTCCCAGCAGAAGAGCCTGACGTGGGGCTCGATCCCAGAATGCGGGGATCACGCCCTGAGCCAAAGGCAGACGCTGAACGACTGAGCCACCCAGGTGCCCCTTGACTTAATTTTTTGATAACTCTTTGTCCACTTATACATGATTACTTTTTGCACAGTGCTTATAACGCTATTGACAGGATGCCAGATGGACATGTCTCTGGACCTTAAAAAAAGGAGAAAACAACTTCTCCCCAGTTACACTATTATAACCCTCCCTCCTAACTCCCCCCCCCCCCCATAAATGAATGACTGTAGATTTTTTTTTCTTATAGTTTCTACTGGTCCTTTCTGTTTTTACCACTTGAGTGGCCAGAAATGGACATTCTTAACTTTTCTAAAAACCTCTGTTCTCAAGTAGAATTTCTGGGATTTCTGCTTGAAACTGTAGTGCAGTTTCCTATCAGGCTTTTGAGAAACAGCAAAGGCTGGTGGCTGGGCCCACTCCACATCTGTCCTCATCATGCGGTGGGGCAATCTCTGCAGAGGCACTGAGTGTGAGAAGGAGAAGAGCAAATGAGTGTTTATAAAGAGCAGGGCATAGCCCTCTATATGTGGGAGCAGTAAGGATCCCCAATGCTGCCTTTCCAAAGTGCACTCAGTCTGTTTTCTTCTCTCCAGAGCTGGGCTGTGCTATACCCAACCTGCTGTCCACTCTTCAAAGGTAGCCATTGCTTGAGCCTGCGCAGTGCAGTGATTACCTGGGTTTTGGGTGTGAATTTTAAAGCCGAAGAGTTAAAGTTTTACAGGCACAGTCCCCAAGATTTCAAGTTCTTGTGTATATTTTTCAAATTGGAATGCATTTTCAAAATTCCTCATGGTGAACATATGAAAGAGACTCTTAGCTGTGAAGATTTGTTTTATGATATTGTGGAGGAAGATGAATATACATCGTCTCTTTGACATTTCTAATAATGTTGAGAGTTGTGCTTTTTTCTTTCATGCTGTTTTATATTGTGAGTCTCTAAACACACAGGTGCTGTGGAAGCCCACGAGTGCAGAAGACAGAGGGGAAAATTCAGTGTTAGAGCTCGTTTACATTAGGACTCACTTTCTAAATTTGACTTTAGTGCTTGCTTGAAAGAATATTTATTTTCATGGGGCACCTGGGTGGCTCAGTCGTTAAGCATTTGCCTTCGGCTCAGGGTGTGATCCCGGCGTTCTGGGATCGAGCCCCACATCAGGCTCCTCCGCTATGAGCCTGCTTCTTCCTCTCCCACTCCCCCTGTTTGTGTTCCCTCTCTCACTAGCTGTCTCTCTCTGTCAAATAAATAAATAAAATCTTAAAAAAAAGAATATTTTCTGTGTAGTATTAATAATATAAGGCCTTTTGAACTGGGGAATTGTTCTCTTCATCGTTAAGTCAATGTTTTGTAAACATTTCCCAAAAACTCTGAAGAAGGTGAAACGTTTCTGAAAAACATACATTCATGTGTGAGCTCATTATGAATTTCCTATTTGCCTGCTCCATTTTATGTGGCCTTATTACATTATGCATCATTTAACAGATACAAATGCAGCCCTGCATCCTACTTTTATGCTGTAAAGACATTTTATTTCTGTATATACTCATTTCAAGAAGCTAATTGGTAATACATTAGCCTCTGTAACCTTGCTGTATGGCGTAGTCATTAGGAGCCCAAGCTTTGAAGTCAGACATTTCAGTTTGAGCTCTGGACTCTACTTGGAAAGTCACTTCATGTCTCCAACCTTAGTTTCCTAATCTGTAAAATGAGGATGCCCCCTGGAGTTGTTGAGAGGGTCACATGAGATAGTATATGGGAAGTGCCTGACCCATTGTCACTGCACATTTCTGAGCCAGGAGACACGTGGTATAGGGTAGACAACTTGGGGCTAGCAGACCGGAGATCTGGGATTCGAGGCCAGAGAAAATCCACAAAGGCTAGAAAGAGAGGTTGAAACCAAGGAGAACAAAACCTTGGTTCTAAGGACATAGGGTGGTGCTGCTTTTCCGTTGGGTTATTCTATTATTCATATTGCTACAAACAAGGAAATGGATACAGAGAGCACCCCCCCGCCCGCCCCAAAGTCATGTTTTACTTTAGCAGAATACGTAGGAAAAGATTTGTGGTCATTGGCATGCTGGACTAGAACTTGATGCATTTATCTTTATATTTTCTCCAAACAGGAAGTTAAATTACTGTTCTGAGGTTCATGAGTTCAGAGCAGAGTTAGTGCCTGGAACCCAGTATGTTACCTGATCTACACTTCGCTAGTTAAGTGTTTGGATGGCATGATATGCTTTCCTTTTTCTTTTTTGGCTTCTTCTGTTCTGGATTAATGGTGAATGTTTGTCGACAGTGGATCCCTCTGTCCTTGTAGCCTATGTTGTGAGGTGTGGCCTGCGGGCATTGTGTGGCGTTGGGGAATGGAGGTGGGTCGATGCTCACTGAGTGCCGAAGGAGTTCATGAGATTAGTGGATTTTAAATATGACACTGGAGGCATAACCAGAAGCTTAGTTTATAACCAGAAGCTTGGTGTTGGGGATAGAGGGATGGCCAGATGAAGAACATGAGAGAAGGTCCATCCTGGATTGCACTGTTTTGCGACCCAGGCCCCTTAGAAGCTAAGGGGGGTGGAAGTAAAATTGGGCTTGTCTCTGCCTGCATTCCTGTTAAGCCCAGTAGGGCTCACCTTACTGTCCTATTCCTTGAATGGTAGAATTTCAGTCCCTTCTTCGTTAATTCATTGGTGGAATTCATTCATTCATTAATATTGATTGAACATCTGCTACACCAGACACTGTCCTAAGTATTTGGGAATATAGTAGTAGATGTATATGTAGTTCAAAGCAGATGAAAATACTGCCCTCATGGAGTTTCCATTTTAGAGGGAAGCACAGACAATATACACAATATACACAACAAATCTATAAGTAATATATTAGAAAATGATAGATACTATAGAGAAAAATCAAGCAAGGAAGGGAAACAGAGTGTCAGTGGGTCAGGCGGGGGTTGGAGGGCTGCTTGCAACTTAGAATAAGCTGCTCAGAGAAATGGAGTTCTTACATTTGAACAAAACCTGGGGGAGGTGAGGGACCAGCTCTGCGGAGACCCAGACCAAGGCAATAGGAAGGACACACAGAGAACCTGAGGGTGTAGGAGAGGCAGGCCAGCCAGGGAGCGTGTGGGGAGTGTGGGCAGAGGAGAGTGGTCGATGAGCTGGAGGACAGCCAGCTAGTGGGGGCTGGAGGGAGGGAAGGAGGGGGCAGTACATATGGGGGCTGTGAAGGGCCTTATAGACCATTATAGCCACTGGGGTAGCTGTGAGTGAGCGGGCGCTGCTGGGGGGTGTTGAGCTCAGGAGTGATATGACATGTGACTTAGGTTTTTAACAGGATCACTCTGGCTGCTGTGAAAAGAATGTGCCTACTAATAGGCCAAAAAAAAAAAAAAAAAAAAAGGCTTTCTGTGCATGTGTGTGTGCAAAGGGATGGTGACGTGGAGGGTGTACTGATATCATCTTTACTGTAAAACAAGAATATATTTTATCATAGGATTGCAGCCCGAGTTATTGTGAGGCCCCAGTCCTCAAGGGAGTTTCATCCCCTGGGTGTTGCTTGGACACGAGGGTCTGAGGAAAGGGACAGTGCAGGGCCATTCCGCCATCGTCAGTGACTCTGTACGCCTTTTGACTTAAGCAGGGTGGGCACATTGTGCACGTGGTTTTATTTCCTGGATGTCATTTACACCTCGATTGCTTTGGAGGGAACTTGGAAAAAAGCCTGGAGAATGATTGAGTCTTGTGGATTTCCCGACAGGTCACCGCCTTCTTTCTCATGCCCTCCCTCATTCTGTCCTCCTCTTCCTGCCCCTCCGTGGTGATCGGGGCTGAGGGCATTGCCCTAACAGACTGTATATTTCTGAGTGGTGGTCATTAATTTTCCTTGCCTTGGCTGAAGAAACATTCCCGTCACCTCTTTTGAACGTAGAGCACCACCTTGGCGTGAATGAGTTTTGACAACAGAACCTTGTTCTGCAGCTAGAGGTTGGCCCAGTTCCACTTCCTATTAATTTTCTTGTACAGTTAAGGCACCTAGGAAAACATTTGAAGAAAGTTTTCATTTTGGGGGCTAATAATAAATGCCATAAGGTAGTTAGCCAGTCTTTTGGCTTTGGTTGTGATTTTTGCACACAAAGTGTACAAACAGTGGCGTCTACAAAGGTGAATTAGGAGCAGATAATGACTGTCTTTTGAACGTTTGATTTACACAGATAATTGTTCTGAAGTATTCACATCTCACTTTTATATTTGCCAAACGTCCTTGCTAGCTTCGCTTCTTGGCAGTGCAAATGTTTGGAGACACGTTGTATGTTCTCCAGCGTTCGTGACTTAGTGTCCCCCCCCCCCCCCCACATTCTGTAATTGTGCAGGTTTGTGGATGGAGCCAGTCTGGGGGAACTCAGCCCATCCTTTCGGTTTTAATTACTTGTGAAATATTAGGAGGAAGGCAAAGTTATTTTACATTCAAGTGACTTTTTTGGGGAAGTGGCAGATTAAATTTTATGGTAGCAGCTGTTCTGAGTGGAATTTGTCACAGAGTTGATGAGAAGTGAATGCTTCCAATACCCTGATATAAATCCTTAGTTTAAAAAAGCACATGCTACGAATAAATGAGGGTGTTGAAATAGAGAACAATATTTTTGTAAATATATGTTTTAAAACCTAAGCTCTGGTGTTTGTGTGTGTTTTCTTCTTCCTTCCTTCCTTCCTTTTTTTTTTTTTTAAACATTAACAGCCTCAGTCTTTCAAAAACAATGATTGCTCTGATTTTGCAATGGGAGTCTTTGTTTAGTTTAGACGCCAATAATGATATGCTACCAAAGAAAACATAAGCTAGTAGGGAGGCTCCCTAACGGTGAGCACACTGGAGAAAGAATTTGAGAAGGAGCAGGACCTTTGAACATGTTGTTCCTCTTCCTGGAGCACTGCCTTCCTCGCCCCTACCTCCCACCATGAAATTTTGCCTCCTTGATGACTTTTCCTCACTTAGTCCTCAGCTCGCAACAGGGATGCCTTCCCTGAGTTAGCTAGTTCTTTCTACTGCAAACTCTTAGAAGCCTTATATAGTTGTTCTTCTTAGCACTTACGGTGTATTTATTTGAAGAATTCCTTATTCTACCAATTCCATGAGAGAAGGAAGAGTTTCCTTAATCTTTTTTGTTATTATGGTGTCATCTCTGCCTACATATAACGGCTGATACGCTGCTAAGTATTTGTTCAGTGAAGGAGTCCATATATGAGTTAAATTTGGGTGGCTCTAGGAAAGCTGGTACAAAGTTTTAAGCCTATGGCCTCAAGTTCAAATGCCTGGGGTGGGGGGGGGGCAGGCAGCCATCATAAATGAGTGGAGTAGACTTCTGAAGCGACCTGAGATGTGCTGGGCAAACCAGATAGAATGTCTGGGGACAGGGGCCTGTGGAGTGGATGCTCTCCTCCCTCCTTCCATGGCGGCTCTTTCTTTTTACCACAGGGATGTAGGCTTGGATGGTGGCAAATTAGAAGGACTCCCTGGGCAGATGGGTTAGGGTGGAGTGGATTTAAACAGTAGGAAGAATGGGGAAGGAAGGCTGCCGGAGGGCATGGAGTGTCAGGAAGGTTTTTGAGCAGCGGTGAGAGATTGTCAGATTAGAAAGTGTTTAGGAAGAAAATTTTGGCAGTGTGGGAAGTCTTCAAGTAGATAGGAGACTCGTCGGTTCTGAGGCTGGCGTCATAGTCCGTATGAGCTAAATGAGGCTGGGCCCTGGGAGAAGTGTGGTGGTAGAACCAACAGTTTACTGTACGGCAGCATCTTTGCAACTACAGAGACAGACACGTATCGGAAAAACAGATTTCTGAAAATTATACTACTCTTCATCAACGTCTTTCTAGAAACAACAGATATGGCGACTGGAAAGGGAGAGCATGAGGTCAGGTCCTATTGCTGTGGGTTGAGGACTGAGTGGGAGGTGAGTAAGGACCACCAGTGAGCAGACACATGTCTTCTGAGAGGTTTCTCAAAAATAGGAAGAAAAGAAACTGGACCAGAAGCCGGGGCAGAGGAAAACGCCAGAAGGATCCAAGGGGATGGATTTACTGTGCCAGTGAGGATCCCTTCTTCTGAGATCCTGAGAGCAGAGCTGGGTGGGGAAGACGTCCAGCCTCTGAGGTGAGCGTGGCCAGCAGACGGCCAGGTCTTGCCAGGTGGCAGAAGACGCAGAAGTTCAATGAGGATTGTATGTGAGGTTGGGGCTTTGCTTTGGGGAAGATGTGTGTAGGACCTAGTGCTGAAATGCATTTCCATTTCCACTTTTACCACAGATTTTATTAACAGGTGATAAACAAATATTCTTGGAAAGATTGAGGGAAATCATCCCTTGATTTTCCCTTCTGACTTGAAAACTCACCAGGAGCCTCAGACACCGCCTGAAATCTTGAACAGAAGCAGTCTCAAAACTATGCCATGGAGGATATTTCGGACCTGTGGAACTCCAGAAGCCATTGCTCTTCTGTGTGGGATCCTTCTTTGACTAAATGTCCAAGGCCGATCTCACAGAGCTTTGGCCATCAGCTGCACCTGAAGCAGGTCTGAAAATAATAGTTTGGTAATAAAGTATTATGAAATATAATGTAATATGAAAATATGAATATAATATTATGAAAGAAAATATGATGACACTACCATAGACCTTCAGTAATATCTTTGGAATAAGGGAATACTCAAGTTTGCTAGCACTTTCTTAGTTAAAAATTTTTTCACTTTATCAGGCCATTGCTGTTTTTCCACCACACTCAGGTCTTTTTAGAGTTTCTCATAATAAGTCAACAAATCTATTTCAAACGTGTTTGTTACTAAGCAACGGTTACTAAGAGTGTCTGTAATTAAGATGAAAGTTCCAAGGTAACTATGCCCAAACACAGCCCCATTTTCAGCAGTTTCTGATAAGGCGAGTGTAGGGTGAATAAAAGTGAAAGAAGGCTGTTTCAGCGAGAGCACCGTGCCTGCCATTTCTGAATGTGTTGGCTGTCCTCTCGCTTATCCAGGACAGAGAGTTTGTGTTTTACAGATCAGCGAGTAGTTTTTCCTCATGCATCGGACATGCATGTTCCTGGTGTGAACAGGTGATGGCTGTTGGAGGCAGCCCCCGGCACGGCCGTGGCTCGGTGGCCACGTGGCACCAGGCCTGTGCCGTGTGACGCGGGCTGGTAAGAGGGATGACCGGACTGAGCCCCATGTGAGCTCAGCTCTGCAGCGATGACTGACCTAGATTGAGCAGCAACGCAGGCATGGTCTGCACTTCGTGTCACAGCGCACTGTCTTTTTCTCTTGGTGATTTGTAAAGGAAGGCTCAGATGAATTTTTTCCCTATTCATCGTGCCTGGCTCATTGCAGGCACTTCACAAATGTTCCTCTTTCTCTTCCCGCTCCATTCTGTTCCAGGGGCGAGGGGAGGAGGGTGGGGTTTCCATGACGACCTGTTGTTGAATGACCTCTTTTTAGACCTGGTGTTAGATGCCCAAGTGGGCCCCAGTAGAGGTCCAGAGAGCCAAGCCTCACCTAATGGGAGGCTTTGTGGTAAAAGAGGAATCAGTCTGTCCCAGTCCACAGGCAATTGCTGAGTGACCCTCCAGCTGCCTACAGACTTGGCGCTCCCCTTTGGGGTTTGCTTATAGGTTGGCCTCACTGCAAGCAGAGTGAACGCCAGCCTCGAAAGAGCGCTGACCAAGAATACCTTAGGTTTATGATCTTGGGTTAAGTCATAGCCACCTTGAACTTGAATTTCCTCATCCTTAACGCTAGGGACAGTAGTATCTGCTTGGCTCGTATGGTAGGGTTGCCATAAGAATTAGATGAGACAGGGTATGAAAGTGCTAGGACACGTGTATATATATTCATTCATTCATTCATTCATTCATTCATTCATTCGGCAAATACTTACTAAATGACACCTGTGTGCCAGGCACTGTTCTAGTTTCACAATATATTTCATGTCAGGGGAAATAAATAGATCTGCCTGATTCTTCTTTATGTCCGTTTAATATCCCATAGTTGAGGTGTTCCATAATTTATTTAACCATCTTCCCATTAAGTGAACAGTGCTGCACTGAACATCTTTAGACGTATATTTTTGGCATATGTGAGAATATTTCTTGAGGAGAGTATCGTGAGCGATCTTGCCAGATCAAAAGCAGGCATATTTAATGTTTTGTTGGCTACTACCAAATTCCCTCCGAAAGGCAATGACAGCCTTTCCACCTGGAATATCCGTAACACCCATTTTCCCATACCCTGGCTAATATAGTCTTTTACACGTTACCAACCTGTTGGATGAAAAATAATATCTAATGGTTGTGTTATTTTCAGTTCCTCGATTTATTAAGGAGCATCTTTTCATCTTTGTTGCCATTTTTACTTCCGTGATTAGCCTTTTTAGCTCCTTCTCTATCTACTGGGAGGTGGATCTTTTTCTGAGTAGTTTGAAAGGGTGTTTTATGTATTTAAAACATGTCTGATTTTACTTACTTTTCCATTGAGATGACAGGTGCAAAGTTAAGTGCTATATATATATATATTACAGAGGAGTAAGAGGCATATGAAGTTATGTAGCTAGTTACAGGTCACTCGGCCAGTTAATGATGGGACTTGATTAGAAACCAGGCTCCTCCTAGTCCAGTCTAATTTTATTTGAGCATAAAAGGTTACATGGGACGCTCAGCAGGCTAGGGAGGGTGGGTTACCTCAGTGGGGCAGTTGGAGGGCTGGAAGCAGCAGAGGGAGGGCATTGGGTTACAGAAGGAAGCCAGGACCTAACACAAGATTCTCCAAACGCCTGCAGCTCCTTCAGCCCAGCCTGCAGGAGCTGCCTAATCCTGGGAAAAAGGGAAGGTAATTGAAGGATTGAAGGCTGATGACCGTGACTTTGTTCCTTAGGGCCTGGGGGAGTGAGAGGGACAACCTCTGTAGGGTGCCGCCCTCCGTTCTTGCCAGGACACAAGTAACTGCTTCAGCTGCCTCTGCGCTGGGGAGACCAGAGAATGTTAGTATTCTTAATAATCACAAGAGGAACAGAACAAAGATCCTCTTCTTATTTGAGTTTTCTACAGTACCTCCTTTGACTAATCGTAACTTGTTTCCTGATTGAATAGTTACCATTTCCTTTTCTGCGTAAAGGAGTGAACTATGATATAAGGTTTTTCTGAACTGGCCTTATTTTAGGCTTTCTTTTCCTTCTTATCTTGGTCTGGCTTGTTATGTATGTTCAATGGGGCTAAATCGTAGGATGGAAATTCTAGATTTTTTTTTTTTTTTTCAAGACTGGAAGCAACTTGAGGGGCCATCTGGTTTAATTCACTTATCAAACAGGTAGGGAAGCCAAGATTTTGGGAAGTGGGGTGGTTTGATGAAAAGATTACCCAGTTGGGGCCCCTGGGTGGCTCAGTTGGTTAAGCATTTGACTCTTGGTTTCTGCTCAGGTCGTGATCTCACGGTCGTGGGTCGTGTGATCCAGTCCCCCTGCCAGCTCCGCGCTCAGTAAAGAGTCTGATTGAGATTCTCTCTCTCCCTCTCTCCTTGCCCCACCTCCCACTCACACTCTTTCCATCTCTCTCTCTCTCTCTTTCTCAAATAAAAATAATTAAATCTTAAAAAAAAAATGAATACCCAGTCTTCCAGATTAAGGACTAGCATTGGGGACTCTTCTATTTTATTAGGACCTCTGGTTTGCCATTTAACATCTTTCTGAGATTTGCCTAGTTTTTTTTCCCCAGATTTCTTACCTTGAAAAATGAGGCTGATTATATTTATTTCATCAAATTGTGTACTAAGTATTTAATAAAGCACTTCTGTGTTTGAATTTTAACCTCCATGTCTGTATGGTTTTGAAAGCCCCTCCTTTCTTAGCTTCCATTATACATGTATCATGTGCTAGTCAGCGCTTACTGAATTAACCAAAGGTTAAGGTAATTGTTATACATTTCCATGCTTCAGTCTCTCTCTTTCTCTGTCTTACACACACAACCACACACACACAACCACACACACATCCTTAGTCTCACATTCACCAACATATAACCACTTCAGGTTTATGTAGTTTCAAACATGAGAATATTTGAAATATTCAAAGTAAAAAAATTCTCCCATGACTTTAAAGAATTTAAAGAAGGGGATACCACAACTTCCTTACACGTTCAATCTGAATTTTGATAACTGATCATGTTAGAAAATGTCTTTGTCTGTTTTAGTTTCTGTCGATTCCTGTTTTCTCTTCCATAGTGAGTGCTCTGTTCTGCCCCTTGGCCGAGCAGGTTTCCCCTGAAGTGAGAGGTCAGGCAGTCTGTTGTCCTGCAGGGCTACAGAGCACAGGGTGGCTCAGGTCATGCTAGTAGATGGGCCTGGTGCAACCCAGGGTGAAGCCATATTTGGTTGGTCTGCCTGGTCATGGTCTCAGGCTAGGGCTGGGCACATTCGAAGTCAGGTATCTGTGTATTGAGAACACCACCCATAGGGAATGCTTAGGAATGATGGGTTATATTACCAAGGAGAAAGCTAAGAGAATTGCTATTCCTACAAGTTCCCCTACTGAATAAGCTCTTTTGTCCTGTTACAAAGAGTGATTCACAACTCCTTAGTCCCGTCCTGGCTGGGATTGAGATGTGGATACCAGGGGTGGGAACTGCCTTCTACCTAGAAGCATTTGGCTTTAGATCAAGAGGGAGATTTTCCAGAAGATGGGTTATGCTGAAGGGGGCAGGGGAGGCCAAGGGTAATGATCCCGAATGTCAGCTCCTTTGCTCGGTGAGACCTTGGGGCCGGCAGTTGCAGCGGGCACGGCACACTCTTGGTGTCAGACCTGTCATCTGAACTGACTTTGGGTTCAAGGTAGAGGAAAGCTTACTATCCTTTAAGTCATCTTTTCTCTAATTTTCAGACTTTTCCCAAGAATGGAAAGCTTTCCTCTTGTCCATTTTACTCAGTCTTCCTCTGCCCTCTGAAATTTATTTTTCCTGCTTTTTTTTTTTTTTTTTAGATTTTATTTATTTATTTGACAGAGATAGAGACAGCCAGCGAGAGAGGGAACACAAGCAGGGGGAGTGGGAGAGGAAGAAGCAGGCTCATAGCAGAGGAGCCTGATGTGGGGCTCGATCCCAGAACGCCGGAATCACGCCCTGAGCGGAAGGCAGAAGCTTAACTACTGTGCCACCCAGGCGCCCCTATTTTTCCTGCTTTTAATCAGCTTTTTGTGCTTCTCGGTCAGTGGGTGATTTTGGATGTGCGAGGGTGGCATTTTTTTGAACTGTTACTCTAATATTAGTTTTTCTTGAACTTTCATTTTGACATAATACTGGAAGCATAGGACAGTTGCACGAGTGTTGCAAAGAATTCCTGTAAACATTTCACCAGGATTCTCCAAATGACATTTTAATACATTTGTTTTTATCTGTTTCTCTTTTTTCTTTTCTCCCTGAACTACTGAGATAAGTGTAGACACAATGTCTCTTTGTCCCTAAATACTTAACTGTGTGTTTCCTAAAAACAAAGGAATTCTCTTACATAAATACCCTCCCATTTTCAAAATTGGGAAATTAACATTAAACCATAGTACTATCTAATCTACAGACCTGATTCAGATTTTCCCAATTTAAACAATAATGTCATCTTTAGTGAAGGAAAATCCCGGATCATGCACTTTATTGAAATGTCAGGTCCCTTTGGTCTTCTTTAAATTGGAATAATTCTTCTTCCTTTGTGCATGTGCGTGTGTGTGTGTGTGTGTGTGTGTGTGTGTGTGTGAGAAAGTGACATTTTTGAAGACTTTTCTTCTTTCTTTTTTTGTAGTAATGCCCTTTATTTTACATTTCATATCTCCTCATGGTTAGATTCGGTTATGCATTTTTTGCAGAACCAAAATTAATATTACTTTTAAATGAATATTAATTTTAATTAATTTTCATTTTAATTAACAGTCACTTACTAAAGTAAAAGACTAGACTTATTTTTATTTTTATTTTACGCTTTTAGTTTACTTAAAATACTTGTTATTCTATATATGAATCTCATAAGTCGTATATAAAATAAGAACAGCTTTTGGGTGTTTGCTTTAAATAAGGGTGAATAAATTCAAGTTGGATGGACCAACTTCCCATTCATTTAGTTTTTAAGTGAGTCACATTTCCTTCAACATTTAAATTTGCATTTGTGAATTAATATATCTGATCTTTTTAATCATTTCAGATGCCTACTAACACAAACCTAAAGTTCTTAGCAAAAAATACCTTAACTACTTAAATAATTCTCATAAATTTAAAGGTTAAACTTATAAATACAGAGAATTTCTCATTCTTAACATTCTAATATCGTTTGAGAACACCCATATTTTCACCTTTTAGTCAACGACAAGTCTAAAATCAATTACAATCTGGCACATTCTCAAAGATGTCACATTCTCAAGCATGCCATTACAGCTTAATACCTGATGTAGAAAGATTATTCTGAACTCAACATAAGGCTATTAATACTATGATTTTCATTAACTTTAGTATCTCAATGTTTTATTCCAAATCTTGTCAAGATACATGCTCACGGCGGGAAAAAGAGGTATACGAGGTAGGCTGAGGTCGCCATGCTAGCTGTTGAGGTGACTGGGCCACCCCACAGTTGTTTATCTGGCAGAGATTTGGGGTTGCCGAGGCATATGTCCAGGTTCTTTTTGAACTGCCAGGAAGTCCATTTTATAATCACTATGACAACAGGAGGCTAAGTCCTTTATGGTCGCTATGGCAACAGAAAGAGTGGTCCACACCCTTCCGACGTGATGGGTTTTCAACCTTGATCTCCTGGGCTGAAATCCTTATGTCCTTCTTTCATCTGATTTAGGTGGACATATGTCTGTATCCTCATCCAGGTTGCAACTGCTTTTCTCCCCTGCTTGATTACATTCTGCATTTCTTCAGCTCTTGGCAACATTAAATAGTCATTTTATTCCATCTGATTGTATTTTGCATTTCTATTCAAATCTTTGGCCACAAGTCTAAAGCTTCACGTTAATGAAAATGTCTTTCTCTAATTTCTCCATGTTACTTTGAATTATAGCCTTGAGAGCTTGGCTTAGATTCCCAGAAAGAGTTCCACTAGTGCTATGTAACTTGATGATGAGAAGGCCTACGCAAGCCACTGCTCTTAACATCTGAGAGCTCTGTGTATGTATTGTAACTAGAGATGACAAAATGTGTTCTTTGAATTTGGTGATTGGATGGCTTTTGAACAGACTTGAAGGCTTAATCACAGTTGAATATATAGACTCAAGTAGGAATAAATCCTGTGAAGAATATCATGAAGTCATGGATAACGGCTACGGTTTACTACGATGTGCTCTTTACTTTCGGTAATTTAATTTCCTTTTGCTTACTTGCAGTGTTTGGGACAATAGTAGTCACTGTTTTCTTGGCAAGAACTCTGTCCCATTATTGCCTGTTTCTGATTCTCTAACTTGTCATCCTTGTGTTTTTGTCGCCAGCTGTTGCCTCTGGTTGACCTCATCTCCTCCTCTGACATCCTGTTGAACCCTGAGCCCTCTTTTGGTTTTTCTATAATCTATGCATTGCTTATGTTCTCTATGTTTTTTTTTTTTTTTTTGTAAACCTTGTAATCGTGGTAGAGGCATACTTGATGGCCCATTTATTTTAAAGATCTCTTTGTCTCCTGGAGGAGCCCTTCAAACTTTACCTTCTGGGCCACCACATGCTGAGCTTTTTAGGAACCCAAAGGCCATCTTCTCTCCCTACCTTAGAGGGTCATTTCTTGTATGTGTCCTTCTCTTCTTGGTCTTGGAAATGCCAAGTAGAAAACAGACACAGATTATAGGTGCTTAGTGTAAGTTGGGACAGTGCCATCAATTGTCCCAGGGATGCAGGACTGTCTCGGCTTCTCCTGTTGGAGGAAGCCAGTCTGATGCTTCTTCCAAGCTTGCCTTTCTTTATAGTCATGATTACCCGGTAGGCAGGGGAGCCTGGCAAAGAGGAGCTGAGTACTGACCACTAGAAATCTCAATAACTATCATATCATTCCCACCATGCTCAGCTCCTCTCCACATACCCAGTCACGCTTTTGCTTAGACAGTGCCAAGTCTAGGAGGTGACCGACGAGGCAGCATCGTCTATGACCATGCTTTTGAATGGATTTTAAAGGCTGAAAAACCAGGAGGAAATTAGCAGCAGTAGTTGCGGTGCACTCAGACACTGCACAGGATCATTTGGTAAACTGGACTAATTTTGTCCCCAGTTTTGTCGAGTTGTAAATGAACACCAATCCTACATGAATAATTAAGCACGGAGACTAAGCACACAAGGACAGTTTTGTGTAGTTGAAAACAGCAAAGTTGTCTGGGCAAATATTTACTATCTGCATACTCTTGTAGTGCGAGTAATAATTATTTGTTAAGTACTAGATGCCAGATACTTTGAAAAAATTGTTTCATTGAATGCTGACCACCTTCTGAGATAAGTCTTATGATTACCTCCAGTTTTACAAGCAAGAGGTTACGTACGTTGGGAAGAAAGAACAGGACGGCTGCAGAGAGCTGATGGGGGGGTAGAGTGGCCCCTGAGGACTCAGGACTGTCAGTTCTGAAACCAAGACAGTCCCATGCAAACGGGAATGTTGGGCTACCCTACTTGCTCAG
Organism: Ursus americanus; assembly: GCF_024610735.1. Lineage (NCBI taxonomy): Eukaryota > Metazoa > Chordata > Mammalia > Carnivora > Ursidae > Ursus > Ursus americanus. The sequence goes on from NC_142157.1 coordinate 18,342,439, forward strand.
AAGTCCTCATTGTTTAGACCCGTCGGTAACTGTTTCACATGCAGAAGGGCTTGCCGTGGTGTCTCTGGCCAGGCGAATAGCCCAACAGGTCTGATCTGTATGTAGTTGGAGTGGTTCCTTTTCCTTCATGGGGTAGTTTCTTTGGTTCTTTAGGTTCATTTCCTGTAGCTGTAGGAGGCTGAGAGCAGGTAGCTTCACCTGGCCTGAGAAATAACTTCTCAGTGCCTCATTTTGTCAAGTATTATTATGCCAAGAATCATTGCCAGTTTTCTCCCCTCTCTCTCCTTCTCCACGGAGGCTGTCACTAGGGCGTGGGTTTACGGAGGCTGGAAAAGTTACATCTTAAAACAGCCCTTTGGGAGGTTAAGGATGGGAAAACACCAGAGAAAGGGGTTTGGGGAGGTTGGGGGAGATGGGCAGTCCTGTTGGCAGAGGCCCTGTGGCCTCACCTCACCCAGTGGTTCTCCTCTTTTATTAGCTTCCTGAATTCAGTTTGGAAGAGGGAGACGTGTTTTCTCGAGTGAGGAATGTCCCGAGGGTGGAGCTCAGGCGGCTTTGCTCTCAGCTTGGGATCTGGGATGAAATGAGGCCTACAGACACAGCTCTGTTTGAACTCAAATGACTCACAAGGGGGTGTCCGTGGAGGAAATGAACGAGTGCCCTGGAACCTCCACAAGGGTTGCCACCCCCCTCGAGGGTAGGCCGAGCTCATGTGCAGGCTGAAGGAACCTATTTTTGGTTTTTGAAAAAGGTATAAAATATTGAAGTGTGTGTACACAGATGACTAGCCGAGTGAAAGGAATTCTGAAAACTGTTTTAAGCGGAAGTGACAGTGTGGAATCAGAGTAGAGTACCTTACAGATGAAGAGGGAACAATGTTCTTCTGGCTGAACGAATCCCGGAGTTTGTTATAACAACGTCAGAACTCAGCAGTCACCCAGTACATGATTTGATCCCAGGAGGTTTCCTATTTAATTCTATTTTGCAAATACTAATATTAAAAGTAATTTTCTTTTTTTTTTTTTTAAAGATTTTATTTATTTATTTAACACAGATAGAGACAGCCAGCGAGAGAGGGAACACAAGCAGGGGGAGTGGGAGAGGAAGAAGCAGGCTCATAGCAGAGGAGCCTGATGCGGGGCTCGATCCCATAACGCTGGGATCATGTCCTGAGCCGAAGGCAGACGCTTAACCGCTGTGCCACCCAGGCGCCCCTAAAAGGAATTTTCAATTGCTAAACACACACTAATTGATGGGATAGTTGGGAAGAGAGGAAGGAAAATGTTCCAGAAGGCTTCTCATGGATGGGAAATCACCTTAGAATGGAAACTTGTCCATAACTGGATAATTAGGGATTGACGGTAAAAAAGACAGCCCTTAGGAGAGATACTTACAGTTGTTTATGACTTGTGTTTACATGGATTGATTGGTGTCTCCTATTATTTCTGAGATGTGTAGGAAATTCCTAAAAGAATCTGGATTGACGGCATTAACACTGCACTCTCGATAACCCTAGTATTTCTTTCTTTTTTTTTTAAGATTTTATTTATTTATTTGACAGAGAGAGAGACAGCCAGCGAGAGAGGGAACACAAGCAGGGGGAGTGGGAGAGGAAGAAGCAGGCTCATAGCGGAGGAGCCTGATGTGGGGCTCGATCCCAGAACGCCGGGATCACGCCCTGAGCCGAAGGCAGACGCTTAACCGCTGTGCCACCCAGGCGCCCCGATAACCCTAGTATTTCTAACACTGTTGCTAAAATGACCTGGAAACAAAAACACTGGAGGAAGAATAGCTGGCCCTTGTAAGTAGCTTTGATTCCTTTTTTTTTTTTAAGTTTTTATTTATTTGACAGAGAGAGACACAGTGAGAGAGGGAACACAAGTAGGGAGAGTGGCAGGCAGAGGGAGAGGGAGAAGCAGGCTTCCCGCTGAGCGGGGAGCCCGATGCAGGGCTTGATCCCAAGGACCCTGGGATCATGACCGGAGCCGAAGGCAGACACTTAACTGACTGAGCCACCCAGGTGCCCCAGTAGCTTTGATTCTAACAGAGTAGAGTATTACTTCAGTAAACTCAAGCCTATTTTTTTTTTTTTTTGGCATGGAAAATTTGGTGCCTTATTGAATTTGTCTTAGGCAAACTTGCAAAACAGAAACTGTACACAGGGCAAAGACGACCATCAGCGTTAGCTGGAGGCTCTGAGGTTCAAGAACACCACCTGGGAGAATCAGAGCTTTTGTCATGGAAGCCCCACACCCATCCAGGCTCTCTTCTGCTCTTATCTTGAGACCTATATTTCTTTGGACACTGTAGCCCTAGGATTAATATAGTTGGATCTTTCCCAATAATAATAGCTACGTGTGTGGATGCTCACCGTGGGCCTTGCACTGTTCTGAGTATTTTGCCTGTATTAAGTTGTAATTCTTACAGTTCTCTGAAGATGCTCTATTTTTTTCCTCTCCGCATTTTAAGATGAGGAAGATTGAGTCCAGAGAAGAGAATAACTCAACTCAAAGTCCCACAACTGACAAGTAGTGGTATGAAGACAGAATCTGGCTTCAGAACTTGTGCTGTTCACCACTGTCCTGTGTACCGCCTCCCCAGCCATTTCATTGTTAAAAACAGTACCGGCTTCTCTTACCTAGAAGCTGTGACTTGTCCTGGGGTAATGATGTGAGGGCTGTAGCCTTTCACACAGACTGAAAGTGTCACAGAAAAAAAGCTGTCAAACAAATGAAGCACTCCTGCCTCGTATCATAGGAAGATATTAACTTGAGACGGATCAAAGACTTAAATGTAAGAGCTAAGTTATACATCTTTTAGAGGAAAACAGACATGAATCTTTGTGACCTTGGATCAGGTGGTAGCTTAATATATGACACCAAAAGCATAAGCAACAACAACAACACAATAAATTTAGACTTCATCAACATTTGTATTTTAAGGAACATTCTCAAGAAAGTGAAAAGAGAACCCTCTGGATGTAAGACAATATTTATAAATTATGTATCTGAAAAAAGACACCTATCCAGAATAGATAAAGAGCTGTTACAACTCAATAATTAAAAGATAACCCAATTAACAATGAAAAGATTTGAATAGACATTTCTCCAAAGCAGATATATAAAAGGCCAATGAGCACATGAAAAGAGGCTTTGTCTTTAAGGAAATACAAATTGAAACCACAAGATACCACTCTACACTCACAGGAATGTACGTAGTCAAAAAGATGGACGATAGTAAGTGTTGGTGAGGATGTGGAGAAATTAGAACGCTCGTATATTGTAGTGTGAATGTAAAATGGTGCAGCTGCTTTGGAAAAGTCTGGCAGTTCCTCAAAAAGTTAAACATAGGGTTATCATATGATCCAACAATTCTTCTGCTTGGCGTATACCCAAGAGAACTGAAAACGTACATCAGCACAAACACTTGTACACGAGTGTTCATAGCTGCATTATTTACAGTAACAAAAAAGTGGAAACAATCATCAAAAAAGTGGAATCCATCAAAAGAGTGAATCCATTGAAAAGTGGAACTGTCCATCGGCTGATGAATGGATAAACAAAACATCATATGTCTAGACATACAATGGAACATTATTCAGCCCTAAAAAGGAATGAAGCACCCATATATGATATAACATGATGAACCTTGAAAACATGCTAAATGAAAGAAACCAGACATCAAAGGTGATACATTGTATGGTTCCATTTATATGAAATCTCCAGGACAGGCAGATCCATAGAGACAAGATTGGTATTTGCCATAGGCTTTCGGGGGGGAAAAGGTCAGAAGGGAGAGTGACTGCCCATGGCTACAGGGTTTCTTTTTGGGGTGATAAAAATATTCTGGAATTGTATACTGGTGATGGTTTTACAAATTGAAAGGATACTAAAAAGCACTGAATTGTATGCTTTTTATTAAAAAGGCAAATTTTATGGAATCACAATCATCTTAATATATAAACATACATACATACTAAAAAAATGTACAAAGAAAAAAATAAAACTTTTTTTGCTCTTCTGGTAAAGCAGGAAACAAAGTTACTATTGACCATTCAAAAAATGCAAAAAAGGCAGGAAATGTTACCAACTTCATTTTGAGGACAGGAACCAAGAGAAACTGGGATCCAGAGCCTTGCCAAATGAGCTTCCTTTTTTCTCCCCTCTTTTTCTTCTCCTCACTCTCTCTCTCAGTCTTCGCAGTTACAAGAAATGACTCGTTCGGGCGGGGGTGCGGGGGGGGGGGGAGAAAAGAAGATGGTGCTTCTGTTTCAATCTGGAGGTCAGTGTTCTATGTCATGACCTGTCAAACACTCCAGAGGTTCCAAATGTGTTACAAAACAACATTTTGCAATGTTGTCTCTTTCCACACTGCCCTTACTAATTTTGTGCAGTGCTGTGCTTTTTTCTGCCTGCGTATTTTTGTTGTTGTTTGGTTTTGTTACGTCTGCTTATGTATTTATTTTGACAGAGAGAATCCTCATAGTGAGTAAAGTATAGTGAGACCTAACTGGAGATTACACGCTGTCATTGTTTCTAGTTAATATACTGGGGGATCATCTCATAGTGGGCTCTTAGTCCACCAATCATCCTCAATGCCGGCGTGTCCTTCTTTCATACTGTTCATTAAAGATGGGAGGTCAAGTGGGACTTTGAGAATCAGCTCTTTTTTTTTTAATTGAGATATAGTTAACATATAACATTTTATTAGCCTCAGATGTACAACATAATGATTGGATATATGTATATATTGTGAAACGATCACCACAATAAATTTAGTTAAAGTCCATCACCTTTTTTTTTCTTGCGATGAGAACTTTTAAGATTTATTCTCACATAACTTTCAAATATATGATCCAGTATATTTGATGTATATTCCATGCTGTATATGACATCCCATGAACTTATTTATCTTATGACTGGAAGTTAGTACTTGGACCCCCTTCATCCATTTCACCCACTCCCCATGCCCACCTCTGGAAACGATCAATCTGTTCTCTATATCTATGAGTTCGTTTTTTTTTTAGATTCCACCTGTAAGTAAGTCTCTCTCTCTCTCTGACTGATTTCAGTTGGCATAATGCCCCCAAGGTCCATCCATGCCATTGCAAATGGTAGGACTTTTTTAAATGGCTGAATAATATTGCATTATATGTATGTATATATTCACATTTTCTTTATTCATTCATCCGTTGATGGATGATTAGGTTGTTTCTATGTCCTGGCTCTTGTAAATAATGCTGCAATGCAGAGGACCATCTTTTCTTTTTTTCTGCCCTAATGTTATGCTTCCATACTTTTTGTACATTCTCACTTTTGTCACACTTAAAAAAAAATTTTTTTTGAACAATCCTGGGCTAAATTGAGACTTAGAAAAGGTGTTGGTGATGTTCTTTTGTCTCCCCCACACTGTGTTTTTTGATGCCCCATTTCCGTTCTGAACTTTCTTTTCCAGATACTCATTCCTTTTATGTTTCTAGTAATTAATTACCCTTATTGTGTCCCCCTTCACTTTCATTGATTCTTAGCTGTCCCATGTTCCATTTCTTAGGACCTGGCTTGCAGACTAAATGGTAGCTGACAAAGTAGCACAGGTGTATGTAGTTCCCTGCATTATTTCTTCCAAATGGCAAACGGGCTTGGGAATTTGAAGCACTCTCAGCGTCTCTTGGGATCTTGTGGGATCTTTGGTGTAGGGAGCTTCTTCCTCCTCATTTCACACCCAAAAGGTGAGCTAATTTAATGCACAAAACCCCACAGCAACTACCGAAGAAATCTACGAGCTTATTGGGTAGGTAGCCTTGTTTACATGTTTTTGGGTTTTTTGTTTCCAGATGGAGAAAATGTGGCTTATCTGTGGTGTTCAAACATACATTGTTTCTTATTGATGGAAGGGAAGGGAAGGAAAGAGAGGACACAAATGATGGTTGCCTTTGTTTTTGTTAAAACTTAAAACAAGTTTGCTATTTGTATATCTTTTGAATTTGGTTATAATGCAGGGAGCATGAGCTGGGTACCATAAGAGCAGGTTCCAGTCCTGAGTCATTAACTTCCTTTCTTTTCTTTTCTTTTTTTAAAATTTCATCCCCAAATATTTTAGTGTGAATCTCTAATTAACAAGTAACCCCACTTTATATATAGCTACAACATAAATATTGCCCCAAATTTTTAATTCCTTTATATCCTCTAACACATAGTCCTTAGTAACATTTCACTCTTTAACAGGTTGTTTTTTTTAAACACTTGGTAAAATTAGGAGTCAAACATGGTACATTCATTGACCTGGCTGTCTTTTCTGGTAAGTATTTTTACATTTATAATTGTCCCCTTTCACTTCTCTCCTCTTTTTTATTCCATTCATGTATTGGAGAAACCAGATCCTTTACCCTATAGAATGTCCCACATTTTTGGCTTGACTAATTGTTTCCATGTAGCATTATTTAATTTGTGCCTCTGTCCCCATATTTCTTGTAAACTCATAGTTAGATCAAGGGGTCTGATTAATCTCTAGTTTATTATTATTACTATTATTATTTTCTGGCAAGAAGACTTTATAGGTGGTGCTCTGTATTTCGTATTGCATTCCTTTAGGAGGGACATATGTCTGACTGACCCAGTTTTAGTACTGTCAAGATTGATCAGAAGATTTAGCTCATCCTTTGTAAAGTTCCCCATCCACTTTTTACTTAATGGTTTTTGCAACTACTTACCTAGGAGTGGCGCAATGGAATTTTTCTAATTCTGTCATTATTTCCATACTTATTAGTTGGATTCTTTTATTTGGGTGAATTTTCCACCATCAGTGATTTGGTTATCCTGAAATAGAGTTTGACAAGAAAAAGCAGGATACGTTCTTCATCTTTGCCTTTTACTTAGCAATTGTAGGAATAATGAATTGGGACTTCGGCGACTTCTGGTGGTCACCAGTAAACTGTTCTCTACTCTTTTGGGGGTGGAGGTGGAAAAACATCTCATCAACTCATTATCAAGCCGTGGACTTTATAGATTTGATATATTTGAATCAGTTGCTGTCATTCTTTTTGATATTCATATTGTCCCATCTTTGGCCACGGAAGACTCCCTCTAATTGGCTTGTATGTCTTCTTGACATTACCCTATTAGTCTGAGCCATTAACTTCTGGGCAGCAGTTTAAGTAATTGGATTAGTTGGTCTTTAAAAGATTCCTTTTCGTTCTAGCTTACCTTCCAGAGAAAAGAGGCTGTATTCTAATATTCTACAATAAAATCTCTCATGCTGGAAATACACTATTTGTTTTTTCCTCTTTAGAGTACACACAGTGGGTGAATTGATAGGGAATGTTTTTGTTTCTCTCCCTTTGATCCATTTATGTGACACTGGCTCAGGACATTTCCAGACTCGAAGCTCAGTATTTAGGTAGAAAACAAAACAAAACAAATGATATCAACATTTCTGTACTTCAGGCTGTAGTGAGGTTTCCCAAGAAAGGCCCTGATTTTGAAGTTAGATTAGTGTTGAAATATTACCAGCGTTATGGTTGTTATTACTCCAAATGTGATATTTTTCTCACCTTCTATGGGGGGGCATCAGGCAGGAAGAGTGGATAACTGCTGTTCATCCCTTAGCCCTGGGGAGGCAGAATGGGGAGTGAAGGAGGACTGAGGCCTCCCAGGGAGCTGTTCAGGGAAGTCCAGAAGGCTGCAAAGCTGGCCAAGGCTTGCCAGGTGGCTGCAGAGAGTCAGCCCCAGTCCCTACAAGCCGGGAGCTGGAGCCCAGCCATCCAGGCAGCACCTGAACCCGATCCAGGCAGCTCGGCCAAGTCCCTGAGGCTGTCCCTGGGACCAGAAGGTATAACCAGAGGGAAGCATGGATTTAAATTCCAGGGCATACGACAAAAGCTTATCATATCTAAGAAGAAGGAACTGAAAATGACTTTTTATAAGTGCTTGAAGGACACTATCTTATAGTGAGCCGTATATCATAAAATTTAAGAAGGGCCTGAGTTTTGTTTCTGTCTGTGCCCTGTGGAGCACATGTGACTTCAAAGGCAACTCTGTAGGGTGCAGGGAGAAAAGAGCTTGCTTTTATTTCTAACTTTGGCACAGCTCCTCCAAACTATTTTTGATGGCCAGGAATAAAAAAAACCCCTTACATTCCCTCTAAATTCATTTGCATTTAGCAGATCCACCTCTGTTTTTTTACCCTGACAGTTTCCACTTCTTCAACCTGTATGTTCTCCCTACTTGGAGGCTTTATTCAGGAAAAAGGCAAGGGTGATATTAGATCATTTCAAGTGAAGCCTCAAACAGCCCCGTTCATTAATCACCCCCCCCACCCCCCACCCCATGACTGCTCCTTGCTTCCCGCCCTAAGTGCCTTCCTAATTTAAAAGTTGTTTGCAAGACTTTAAAACCACAAAATACCCCTTTAATAGAAGTCTGATGTAAAAAGGCACTCCTGGTTTCATTTTAATCTGATGGGACCCTTTGGTGACGAGCGGATATATAGTTTCAACCTAATGCGTGTACACAGTGGCTGCGTGTGTGTGAGCTTTTGCAGACCTCAAGATTGCATTCATTATAGAAATGAGGGACATCAAGGTTGTTTTCAATGACTGTCTCTACCTTACTAACACAAGACAGTTCCTTCTGGCATTAAATTTTTTTTTTTTAATTCCGGTATAGTTAGCATACAGTGTTGTATTAATTTCAGGTGTATATCACAGTGATTCAACACTTGCATACATCACCCTGTGCTCATCAGGACAGGTGCACTCCTTAATCCCCATCACCTATTTAACCCGTCCGCCCCCCCCCCCCCCAACTCCCTTCTGGTAACCCAGTTTGTTCTCCATAGTGAAGAGTCTGTTTCTTGGTTTGTCTCTCTCTCTCTCTTTCCTTTTGCTTATTTGTTTTGTTTTTTAAATTCCACATATGAGTGAAATCATATGGTATTTGTCTTTCTCTGGCTGACTTATTTCACTAGCGTTATACTCTCTAGCTGCATCTGTGTCACTGTAAATGTGAGATTTCATGTTTTTTAATGGCCAAATCATATTCCATTGTGTATCCATACCACATCTTCTTTATCCATTCATCTATTGATGGACACTGGGCTGGCTATTGTAAATAATGTTGCAGTCAACATACGGGTGCTTTGAATTAGTGTTTTTGTATTTTGTATTTTTTTGGTAAATATCCAGAAGTGGAATTACTGGATCATAGGGTAGTTCTATTTTTAACTTTTTGAGGAAACTCCATACTGTTTTCCACAGTGGCTGCCAGCCCTCTGGCTTGTTTCTGGGGCAAGTTTCCCTTGTGGCTTCTTTGCCCTGCCTTTGCCCAGCTTCTCCTCTCTACTCGGACTTCAGTGCAGACTGATTCAGGTGATGCTGTTTTTATTTCTTTTGGCCTACTCGTTTCTGATTATTTTTATTACTCTTTTCTAAACTCTTCCGAATTTAAAAGTAGTTTGCAACTTTTAAACCCTATCCTGTTTGAAACTTTGACTCCTGACATAGATGCTGGTTCTGTTTAACTTAAAGAGGGACTCTAAGGAGGCTAAAATGGTTGTTTTCTTGCCATAAGGGTCTTGTGACTTCTCAGGAAGAAACTTCCACTCTGTGAACTCAGCACCCCTCCTAGGGAAAAAGGGCCCTGGTCTGATGATTATGGGTCAGCAAATGAAGGGCAAAATATTATGAGCTTCAATACATTTGGTAGCAGAATTCTTTTTATCCCTATATTAATAGCTCATAACTCATTGGTGTTTTGTTAGTGATGTTGCCTTAAGTTATAAAGGACAGTAATACAGTAACGTTACATAATAGTTACATTAATATGCTACAAGATTAACCCCCATCCCATCCCTTTTCATCCTTCATCAAAATAGAACCTTCTTTGAAGAGTTGGAACATGAGTAGAATGAATTTACGTTGGCCTCGTAAGCGATATTATGATCTAAAAGCATTTATCAAAGAAACAAGTGTGTAAGGTATTAAATGGAATTTGTAAATACCAAGAAGTATTTCAGTCATTTGCATATATTTTCCACCTGCTATGTGCACAAAATTCTGCTAGTGATCGTACACACACACACACACACACACTGGGATTTCCCTCAAAGAGCTTACTGCTAGATTCTAGCAAAGAGAGGGAGAAAAAAGAATTTATATGAAACATTTATTCAATAACATAAGAAAACTTGAACCTCAATGTTACATGCGTGGAGGCTGGCTAGATATATATCATGTGAATTCACAGAGGGGGGACCATAGAGTAGATGAATTGGAGATACTGGATGAAAAGGAAGAATAATTTGGATAATTTGGGTAGGGGGTGGTGAGGTGGGGAGAAGGAGAATGTTAGGCACTGGTAAACTGAGAGAGAAGGACCAAGTGGTGAGGATTGATGGGCCATGGGGAAGGCCACGATGATTTGAACTGAGGGCTTAGGTACACAACAGATTTAGTGAGCTCTTTCCTAACTGTCTCAATGTATGAATGAAGCTAAGGAGAGAACTGTAAGAATATGAAGTTTTATCTACAGGTATGAAGTAGCAGTGATACTCAAACTACGTGCTTGCTGGTTTCAGTAGTTTAGACTGTTTGTCAAGTCAAAAGAAAACTATGAAATTATAAGCACTTGTATTAGCAAATACAGTGGTGTACGCTAAAATGATTCAGGGCACAAATTTGTCTTTGGCTTTGCAGAAGGGGATTAGAATATTGCAAGATCTACAAGAGTGAGGACCTCGTCTCATTTAGGTGTGTCTTAGCACAGTACCTTGCACATGGTGGATTTTCATAGTTTTCATTGAATGAACCCATGAATTTCATATAAACACAACCTGTGGTTTTGACCTCAGAGAGGCGTTGGAATAGAACCCATTAAAGGTGGGCTTCGTTGTCCAGGGAATTTGTGATGCACTGGTGAAGTCTCACTACTAGGCTTTTTGTGAATCTTTTTGGGTTGTTATCAGAACCAGCCAAAATCATTTTATCGAAGTATCTTCTATGACTATAGTAACATAGAAGGTATGAGAGACGAGATTGTTAATATTATAGAAATTATGTTACATTGAGAAGATAAGAGTATTCATTGGGGAAAAATCAGAAAATCAAAAAAAGCAATATACAAGGCAGAAATACTGGAGGGGAGTATTAGTGGGTGTCTTCACTGCTGCTGTCTTCTTCATGTGTCTTTTTCATAGGAAGTTGATCTGTGTCATATTTTCAACTACTGTCTCTAAAAATGATACACATTGATACTGGTCTGGATTTCATACGTGGACACTGAGCATTTTCTCATCACCTCCAACTTCATATTGCTAAACCCAACCAGACTGTCCCTTTTCCTTCCTCTCTTATAGCACTTGTTCTGATCACCTGCATTCAAAATCATTGACTGTTTCTGTATATCCATATTTCTATGTGTTTATCAGTTGCATGGCCACTCTATTCTGAATTGTGAGTAGATCAAGAGAATAGAAGGAAGGTATTTTTAACCAAGTGAGCCCCAATATGCAGAGCAAGTGGATAGAAGGAAAGAAAGAGATGTTCTTGAGACTGATGGAAGACACAGATGATAGGGTTTTGACTTAATGGTACAGAGAAGACTCTGTTTCAGGGCAGGAGAAACCTTTACATTCTTTGGCTTGAAACATATGTTACCTGTTAACTTGCTTAATGTTGGTATATCAAATTTCAATAAATAGAATTTTGTTTTAAATGTTTTGGAAAATCTTAGTATTGAAAGGAAGCCTATTATTAAGTATGCATTTTTCTATTACTGTATTTTCTGGTATACTGGTAAGTTGTCATGTGATATGCATTGATTCTTAGCTCCACGATCACCAGGCTGTCTTGTGTGTGGCTCTTGATTAGTGGAATGAGCTGTCATGTGCAGTGGGCTATCTCTTCCTGGAGGTATTTAAGCAGAGATGGCATCTTTATTTCTGATACTGAAGACACGAGCCTGGCATTGGGTAGGAGATTGCACCATCTCTCTATGACCCCTTCTAAGATTTTATCATTTTATAGTGATTTATAAGAGGATTATTTGGTCATTTATTTCTACTATTCTGTAATATACTGGCAATAGGCATGCATTGATTTTGGCTTTCTCTGTGGCACCTTGGAAGGCATAAGCTTCAACACAAATGACGTTCAAGGGTGGCACCATTGGCAGAGTGTGTATTACACTGTGATTGTTGAATTAAACTAAAATGTTCTTTTGACTTTGTCAACGTGGAGCTCAGCGGTAGGGGCTGCATCTTGGAAGCACTGGGTGTAGCATTATCATGCATTAAGGTGGTCCGCAGACAATTAGCTTGACCAAGTTTATAAAATTACATTGTTATAAAGGCTCAGGGTATCTCTCTATAAGAGAGGTAGAAAGAGATAGAAAGAAATACCCTTTCCTTCTTTTAACAGAAGCCGTGCAAGACCACGGATAAAAGGGTGCTTGATCTACACTGTAAAGAAAAGTTTTGGAATCAAGCATACTTTAGAAATGACCTCCTGGGTTTTTCAGCCATGTCTAATTTTCTCGGTCTGATACTTTAAGAGGTTCTCCCTCTACTTCAGAGAGGAAGCTTGAGGTTATTCTATGAAGCTGAAAAAGTGTGGTTTCTTTAGATCCTTTGCCAGTATTCTATCATCATCTTGAAACAAAGAACCTGGTAAACATCCACAGCTTGCTCAATGGAAGAATTCCTTTGAACCAGATCGACTGTAGAGAAAAATCTTCATAGCAGCGAATGCAAAGCTGTATGTATCTAGCACTTGCTCCAGACTTCACTCAGCGTGTGCTGTTCTGGAACACTTAGCTCTCTCCAGCAAGCACTGTCGTTCTTGTGCTAACCTTGTCCTGTGGGTGGTCCCGGGTGTTTTCTGCCATCATGAAATACCTTTGAAGAGTGCTGATTAATCAATGTAGGAAGAATGATGGAAGAGGAAACCATAGTGATTAATGGTAATTAATTGATTCAGGGAAGAATGATCTGTAGATGCTAAAATCAGTGAGTGAAAGGTTGTTGGGAACAGAATATTCTCAAAGTGTCACCGTTTGAGCTACTTAATTATAAAGGAAAACACAGGCACCTTTACAGTGGAGAATACTTGAAACATGTGATCAAATTTAAGCAATTTAACGTCACCAAAAGAGGAACAAATTGACATCAAGTACTACTGATTTGATCCCCACCTGTCACTTAGGCAGCATTCCTGCCCCAAATATTGAACCCGAATCTAATCATGAGGAAACAATCAGACAAATCCAAAAATTGTTTTCTTAAGAAACGCCAGTCATTATAGACCAAAAGAGCTAGGGGAACTGTTTTTTGGTTATACAAGACCAAAGAGATGTGACATTTAAATAAAGTGTGTGATCTGGGGTTGCATCCTAGGTTAAGGGAACAGCTCTAAAGGACATGTATTGGGTCATTTGGGAACATCTGAAAATGGGCTATATATGAAATAATGACATTACGTAAGTGTTGTTTCCTGAATGAAATAATACATATTGGCATATGTAAAGAATGTCCTTGTTCTTAGGAGATTCATATTGAAGTATTTAGGAGTTAATTGTCATGATGCTTGCTACTTTCATATGAGTCATATAAAATATTATATATGATACTATTTATTATCTATAATTTATAGTAAATATAAATATTATATATAATAACTCAATATAATACATTATACCATGTATATTATACATATTTGCCTTATACATACATACATACATGCATTTGTGTTATGTATAAAGCAAATATGGCAAAATGTTGAAAATTGGTAAATCTAGGTAGAGGGCACTGTTTTTGAAAACTTTCTGAGGTTTGAAATTCTCCACATACAGCATCGGGGAGAAAAGAACTTTGATTTTAAGGATGAGGTAGTGGAGAAAAATGTTGAGTTGTTAAATTCATATTTATGAGAAAATGGCATTTTATTACTGTTGAATAAAGCACAGTTAGATGATACAGCCCATTGAAAATAAGTGTTCAGGGGCGCCTGGGTGGCTCAGTTGGTTAAGGGTCTGACTGTTGATTTTGGCTCAGGTCATGATCTCAGGATCGTGAGATTGAGCCCCACGTCAGACTCTGCGCTCAGCATGGAGTCTGTTTGAGATTCTCTCTTTCCCTCTTTCTCTGACCCTTCCCTTGCTTGCACACACGGGCTCTCTCTCTAAATAAATAAAATCTTAAAAAAAAAAAAAAAGAAAATAAGTGTTCACAAGCATACACTGTTAAGTGAGCTTGATTTAGATAGTCTTGAATTCAGAATTTTTAGAGCAGAGAAATGATTGCTTTTGGACATCTTAGTGTTTCTCTTTTATTTCCACAATATTGACTTTCTCCTGTTGTGAATCCTTAGCTCACAGGATTGTTGTAAGAATTAATGAGATAATGTATGTGAAATGCTTTGTAAGCTGTGAAAATAATGTCTTCAAGTTCCCTTATGTTTAGGGTGTAACTTGTGCTGAATTATAACACCCGGTGTCGTGTTTTATCAGTGTACAGAATATGCATTCATAGGACGACAAACTGGATCAGTGATTTTATTAAGACTCATTCCATAACTTATGTAATTTAGAAAACTAAAGCTGCCTCCATTTAGGTGAGATTAGCACAGTTCTGCCTTTTGGCATATCTAGAACAGTGTCTAAATACATATAACAAATATTAGCTTTTTCAGTAATAAAACAAACTTCACTTACTCTTTATGCTCATTTAACCAGTTGCACTTATGAAAAAAATCTTTCTCCAGGGGATGGAAAAAGAGCAAACAAGAGATTTAACATAAGTCAATAGAACATTAAGTAGAGAAAAGCTAAGAGTTGCTTGCTGTGTTGTTATCTTGTGATAATTTCAATTTAGGTTTTTAAGTATGCTTTTAGAATTTTATTGTTAAACTAGATATAAAATTGAGTCAATGCATATGGAGGACTTGGAATGAATATGGAAAAGGAGCATTTTGCTTCTTCAGAGGGAAGCAGGCCAGAATAGCTATTAGATGGTGATATTTTGACCTTGCTGAAAGACAACTATAGAAAGAATGATGACCAGGAAGGAACTGGGGAGCAACAATTATAACCCATTAGCTAGAAAAGACATTCCTGTCAGTTCTTGAACTTGACCGGATTCTTCAGCTAGCATAGATAGTTCATGTATAGCCATGGTGGGCACAGGTGTCATTGGTAATAGCTGTGAGGTGGCTAGATTAGCCAGTGACACTAGGTTGTAACCTTTGTCAGTTAGCATTTGAAAAGATTACAATGATGAATATTTTAAACAACAACTATCATTGAGTAATTACCATGTACTAGGAGAGATATTAGATGCTTTATGTGTATTTTTTCAGTTAAATCCCACAACATCCCTATGGGGGAGGTATGTACTTATACCATTCTTATTTTTTGGATAAGCAAGATGGGCTGAGAGAGGTTGAATAACTTGTGTAAGATCATGCAGAGAGTAGTGGCAAAGTTGGTACTTGAACAGTGTTGTCTGACTCCAGAGCCCATTTAACCACCATGTTACACTCAATTGACCCTCTAAAGTTGATTTTGGAGAGAACAGATTAAGATGTGGAGATTATTTAGAGATAAGACATGTTTTCAGTGATGATAGAGTAAAAGGGGCAGGAATTACTTTCTCAACTTAAAAAACTAAAAATAACCAGGGAAAATATGTGAAACAACAGTTTGCAGACATTAGACAAGTAGCACAAAACAGTAATCTTTCAGAGAAGGGAAACAAATGTGATTGCTCCAGCTTACTGCCTGGAGTATATATTATATTTTCAGACACATAACAGAGCTGAGCTATCACCTTCATTTGACGAGACAGTTTGAAGAGGTTACCGCCACTAGAATTCACAGGGTGTCAAGGTCCTGGATAGTAGAGAATCACAGAGAGACAGCTGCAGAGAATCACAGAGAGACAGCCGCAGAGATCTGCGTAGTTTCCAGTGAATGCATGTGAAAAAACTGCCTGAGACCAGGAAAAGACATGGCAAAGAACCAGGTGGAGTCCACCACCCATACATACAGGGTATCAACTGGGGTTCTCAGAAGACCATTGCCTTAGTTCTATGGCAAAATTAGCTCTTAGACTAAAGACTGTTCTGGTCTTGTTTAACAAAGCTTAAAGGCAAGCCATGCAAGGATCAAGTTGTTTTCAAGTAACTTTATTGAATCCAACAGAAAGCCCCCAAATATTTAAAGGAATGTAGAAAACCTCCAGCCTCAACAAAGTAAAATTCACATTGTCTGGCATCCAATCAAATTCAAAGAATCAGGAAAATATGACCCAGAATGAGGAGAAAAACAATCTACAGAAAAAGATTCAGAATTGGCACAGATCCCCTACCCCCTACTTAAAAAAGAAATAGGTAAATTGAGTGATCGTGTTTTTATTAAAAAATTTTAAATTTGTATTTAAAGATATTCTTACAAAGATAACTCCAGACTAGTTGCTTTCACTGGTGAATTCTACCAGTATTTAATGGAGAAATAGTAATTCTACACAAACTCTTCCAGGAAATGGTAGAGGTTATGAGGTCAGTAGTATCCTAATTCTGAAACTAGACAACAAATTTACAAAAGATGAAAATTACAGACCAATATCCTTCATAAACACAGATATAAAAGTCCCTAATCAACTTTCAGCCCATCAAATCCAACAATATATAAAAAGGATAATACATCATGGTGAAGTAAGGGTTTAATCCCAGGAATGCAGGGTTGGTTTAAAATTTAAACACCAATCAATTTTATTTGTGTCAGCAGACTAAAAAAGAAAAAAGCATATGTGTACCTTAATCAGACATAGAAACCACCACTATTTCCTGACTGTATCTGACTATATCCCTTCCTGATGAAAACTCAGCAAACTAGGAATAGAAGGGAACTTCTTCATCCTGATACAGGGCATCTGTGACAAACATAAAGCTAACATCTTAATGGTGAAAGACTGGAAGCTTTTACCTAAGATGAGGAACAAGGAAGGATATCTGCTTTCATAACTTCTATTCAAAGTAGTCTTGGAAGTTCTTGTCAAGGCAATAAGGCAAGAAAAAGAAATAAAATGCACATGGACTGGGAAAAAAGGGCAAAGTGTCTTTATTTACAGACAATATGTAGAATCTAAAACAAAACAAAACAAAACGCTACCTGAAAGAGTGAATTTTACAGGATTGTAAGATATGAGATCAAAATACATATTGATTGTATTACTATATACTAGCAATGAACAATTAGAACTAAAAATTGAAAAACAATACCATTTACAATAGCATCAAAAGTTACGAAATACTTTGGGATAAATTTGACAAAAAGTGTGTAAGACTTCTACACTGAAGACTATAAAATTTTGCTGAGAAAAATTAATTAAGGTCTAAATAACTGCACAGATAGACCATGCTTATAGATTGAAAGACTTAATATTATTATGTCAGTTCTCCAAATTGATCTACATATTTTTTATTATCCCAGTTGAAATCCTAGCAGCCTTTTTGTTTCGCAGAACTTGACTGCTGATTTAAAATATAATCTTAAAAAAAGAAGAAGAAAATTGGAACATGTATATTGCCTGATTTCAAGACTCATAAAGTTACAGTAATCAAGACTGTGTGGTAGTAGCATAACGGTAGAAGATGGAACACAGTGATCTTCTGTAAAGATGCCAAGTTAACTCACCTGGGTAAGGAAAATTTTTTCAACGAATGGTGCTGGAACCATTGTATAGGTATACGCATGGGAAAAAAAAAGGTTTTAACTCTAACCTCATATCATGCACAAAAATTAACTTGAAGTGGATCATAGGCGTAAATGAAAGACAATTAAGTTTCTAGTGGAAAATGTGGAAGAAAGTTTTAGTGATCACGAGTTAAGCAAATATTGAAAAGATACGATACAAAAAGCAGAAACGATAAAAGAAAAAACGGATAAATTGTATTTCTTGGAAATTCAAACCTTTTTTTCCTCAAATGGTGTTAATAAGAAAGTGAATTAGGAAGCTAAAACTGGGAGAAAATATTGCAAAATATGTATCACACAAAGAATATATAAAAGTCTTTTTTTCTAGTTTATTATTATTATTAATAATTATTACTGAAGTATAGTGGACATTATAAGGAACTCTTAAAACTCAACAGCAAGAAGACAAAAACCTTGTGAAACCCGTTAAAAACAGGCAGAAGAGTTAGAGAAGCATCTTTTTTCACATGATTAGTCATTAATCGATGTAAAGTAAAACCTCAGATACAACACCGCGCTCCTGTTAGAATGCATAATATTAAAAAGACCAACCATATCAATAATTGAAAAGAATGGGGAGAAACAGGAACTCTCAGAGCTGCTGGTGGGTATATAAAATGGTACAAAATTTTATAAACGTTTCCTAAAACATTGGATACCATATTCTCCAGTGATTCTACTCCTAGTTATCCAAGAGAAATAAAACATGTGTGTTCAACATGTGTGTATAAAGATGTGTACATGAATGTTCATAGCCCTGTAGTTTTATTTCTGATAGCCCCAAACTGGAAACAACCCAAATGTCTGTCAGTGTGAATGGATAAATGTGAATTTATCTGTGATGGATAAATTTTGGTATATCCATACAATGTAATACTACTCAACAATGAAAAGGAAGAAAATATCAATATGCTCAACAACATGGATGAATCTCAAAATAATTATACCGAGTCAGAGGAATCAGTCAGTAACACGTACACACTGCGTGATTCCACTGCAATGCAATTCTAGAAAACACAAACTGGTCTGAACGCGTATTGGTGGTTCCCTGGGTTTGGGTTTTTGGAGGAGGAGGAGGAGGGATGGAACACAAAGAAATATGAGAAATTGATGATGGAAATCTTTATTATTTTGATTGTAGTCATGGTTTCATGGGTATATGTATGTCGTAACCCTTTAACTGTATACTTTTTTAGTTTTAAAGAATTTTATTTATTTATTTGAGAGAGAGAGAATGAGCGGGAGGAGGGGTGGAGGAGCAGAGGGAGAGGGAGAAGCAGACTCCCCACTGAGTAGGGAGCCTGATGCGGGGCTCGATCCCAGGACCCTGAGATCATGATGTGAGCCAAAGGCAGATGCTTCCCTGACTGAGCCACCCAGGAGCCCCAACTGTGCCCTTTAAGTATGTGCATTCTATTGTGTGCCCATTATGCTTCATTAACGCTGTAAAAAGAATCCTAACTTCTGCCGCTGGTGAGTCGCTGCAGTAGCTTATTAACAGTTGTGGTAGAAGCGTAGGTATTTAGAGCAGATGAGACCTTAGAGATGCTCTTCATCATCACGCATTGTTCAATTAAGCCTAATCAAAACGTTATGTCTCATGACTCCCCCATGAGAACATTAGTTCCAGGAAGACTGGCACGTCCTGTCCATCTTCGTGGCTTCCACTCCGTGTTAGACCGTGTTTCGTACACAGTGGTGCTTAGTAAACATATACTGGTTAGTTGAAAGCATGATGTTTCTTAAACTGAATAATAGATGAGAACTGCTTCACATTCTTGCCTTAGTGGAAAGACGCACTCGGTAACTGGTAGATCTTATTACAGTTTCCACTTATAAAACTTTTTGGACTTCCCTTTGGGTACAGAGTTGTTTTACTGGCATGCTTGACACTTCTTAGGTCTGGGACAGCCTCCAAGGTAGAACATAAATTACTGGGGTGCATATTATTTACGGTCCGCAAGTGACCGAGAAGCTAGATAATAGCAGCCTAACCAAAACCGAAGTGTATTTCTCTATCACCCAAGTCTGAGCCAATGCGGTGGCTGTGCTCCATGAAGCCATCAGAGACGTGGCTCATTCTTGTTTTTCCACCTAATGGTTTTGTAAAGTCCCCCACAACTTTCGTTCTGGCCCCAATTTAGGAAGTGACACAGAACGGAAAGCCTGATGGGGCTGGCGCAGGGCAGGCTCGGTCTTCTACCCCATCACTGGCCCACCCACTGCTGTTTCAACCTGTGAATGAAGGACAGAACCCTCCCTCCTCTAACATTACTTCCTGGGGGTTAATTTTGCCTCCAAAGGAATCACAAAATGTTTCCGCGGAAGGTCGGTATGAGAGAATGGGACCTGCTGCCCACGAGGGACACCTGAGGAAGACTGGCAGGACATGTGTTATTGTCATTTAATAACTTAGATCGTGGTTTAGTCGTTGCTGAGGATGTTATAATACTGTTGAAAAGATTAATTTCTTGCAATTTTGTGAAACAGTTGGTTTTAATTTTTACTTGTTTAAGGGAAAGAAACTGAGTCATGAAAGGGTATATAACGAAGCATCTCTGTTCAACAAGGAAATTTGTGGCACCAATCAATCCTGGAAACCCAAATTATGGGTTTGCCATCCACTACTCTGCCCATTAGGTCATGCTCCTTTTGGAGAAAATGAGAAATGATCTAAAGAAAAAGAAAGAAAATTTAAGAACTCCCCCCCCCCCCGACTCCCCTAGCCCCGTATTAATAGAATAGACATTTCTCTGTTGATTGTCCCGAGGTCGGCCCCCCAGAGTTCACGGGGAACTGGACTGCCTCGTCCTCAGACTCGTGCATGGTGCTCTTTATCTTTTACTCAGGGTGCAAAGTGTTGCCTAGCAACAGCGATTCTGCCAGCTCTCACAAGGGCTGCAGCCCGCAGACCTGACAATAGAGTGGAGTTTGAGAGTGAGATCCTCATTTTTCAGCTTCTTCACTGTGGTAAGGGGACATAAAGAAAGAAAAGGCAAACAGGATGAAAGAATCTCAATCAACCGCACAGTGCAAAAAAGCATCAGCCGATGCTGGAGAATGGGGGAGTGCCACGCAACTTACACGTGATTAGTAAATGCTGGCGGTGAGAATTAAAAGGGAGTAATCACAGCTGCAGAGGTTAATTAGAGAAGGTAAAGAGGCAAGAGAACGAGATGGCTGGGCAGTCCACACATGGAAGTTTCTGACCGACTGGGTGTCTAGAGCAGGTCTATCCTCTTTCTGTTTTGTGGTTTTTGTTTCTTACTCTCTATTTTTTTTGGGGGGGGTCCAGATTATTGGGCAAATCTTTGAAGAAATAGAAAGAATGGAGGGAGGCTTTTTGCTTTTTCTCCCCCAACTCTTATTGGCAATCTTAAAAATGGGTGAGGCAGCTTCTTCCTGAGTTCTAAGTGTTTAAAAAGATGTTCAGGACGGTGACCTTCAGGGATGACCTTGGGTTGGCTTCTTTGCAGTCCTGGGCAACAGGGCAGAGCAACACTGCACTTGGAAGTGACCCGCAGCATTCGAGGTAATGTTAATGTTAGAAATGCCCTCATCTCCTGGTTCATGTTCCTTCTCTCCCTTTCCATCAGCTCATGCAGATAAAATGCAGCAGCATGTGCTGACCACTCCTATGAGGTATTTCTAACCTGAGAGATGACAATCTTGCCTATCAAATGCAGTGATGGCCCTTTGTAGAGCGCTTTTCTGAAGTGCATCAGATGGGTTTCTCAGAGCTGAAGGAAGTCAGAGGATGAAATAAATAAAAGCAGAGAGGAAATTGAAAGGGGTGTGTGTGGGGGAAACATATGTTTTCAGATGATATTTTAAAATAGATGGGAGAGTTGATGAGACAGAGATACTGAAAACCGACTCCAGATGGTGGGAATAGCCGTGGCAGGCTGGTGTGAAGGGACAGAGCGCAGGCAGCAGGTGGGGAGGAGGCGAGGGGAGAGGGGAAAAGGGGGCTGAGGGAGGCAGCCGTGTAGGTGGGCGGGGTACTAAGAGTGTTTGAGGTTATACGGAAAGAAAATCGAATTGTTGAATCCATACCGTTCACCTTTAGTTTAATAATTTACTCAATACGTTTCCGTCTTGTAATAGATCTTTTAAAATGGTATGTTTACGAAAAAGGCAAACTTGTTCCACTTTGACTTCTTTGCAAAGGCTGTGGCCATAGACAAAACAACTATTCAAATCATCACCGAGGCGAGGCCGTGGAGGAAGTGGGCCAGAGGGGGACTCTATCAAAATTTGTTTTTTTTTCTTTGTACATTCAAATTATGGCAATACCTATTGAAGGATATTTATGCTTTCCTGTAGCAGCCTTGCAGAGCCCTAAAAGACCTGAATTCGTCTTCATGAATTGATCGGAGGGGGAGGGTTTATTGAGAGAGGAAATTGGGAAATAAGAAATTATTCCACGTCTAGCATGAAGATACCCAGAGTGGCTTCTCATTCCTAAGAGAGAGAGAGAGAAAAATCCATCCACATGCCCTGTATGTGAAATGATGACATTTTATTTGTGTAATAATCCCTTAACATCAGTGGGTTTCCCGACTCTGTATTTGGCGCTGTGTTTTCACTCGGTGAGCATTTATTGACTGCCTACTGTGTGCCGGGAGGAGTTCTAGGGCTAAAAAGAGGAGCAAGTCCTGGTTCTGCCTTTGTCTTTTGCGTAAATGAGTGAGTGTCTCCTTTCATATGCGGACTCCGCGTGTTCTGCTCTGTTTTTACCTGAGACGTGCCTACTGCTTGCATTCTGTCACTGCCATAACTCCACACCCACACCTCACTGTTGCCTTTTCTCAACTGACCCGTTGTTACAGATTTCTGCCTTTCCCAGCCACTGTTTACGCTGAGATAATTGTTGGTATCAGCACTTAGCTACCAGGGTTACGGAAAACATAAAGATTCAAAAGGAGATTATTATAATGTTCGTTTTATGTAGGGCCATGAATTAAAATGGCAACACTCGTCTAGTCCATTAAACATGGAATAGAATTTGTATGCAGAAGGTGACTGCCCTTGTGTCATTAGAGTCTTCTGCATCGAGCTGTATGTGACTATTACATCCATAAAAAGTCCAATGTCTTCATTTATTGTGTGGTTCTTGTCATGTTTCAGGGAAATGCTGATAATTTCAGCTGTTGCGATGAAAGCAGTTGCTTTCCGATGGGCTGCATTTCAGTTCTCATCAGGCTTCTCTTTTCTGTTTACAGTTCTCTCAGACTTTTCCATTTGTTCTTCTTGCTTGCCGTGGAGACCTGTTTGTAAATATTTTGTGGGTGATGGTGTACCCAGAATAATACAGGCAGAGACCCCAAAGCCTGACGATACATGAAATGACTAGTTTAAGCAATGCTGAAATAGAGACAAGCCCATCACTATAGGGAACAGAAGGCATGCACTCTATTTATTATTGGGTTCTTTTTTTTTTTTTTTTTTTTGCTAAGAAGCAACAGTTGTTGTAAATTTTGTTTGGAAACAGTAAAGAACTGGCAGCACGTGGGCAAAAGTTTCCAAAGTAGTGGTATCTGAGAAATCAAAAAACTCCTACACGTGTATTTAAATGAAATATAAGCTGAGAGATAATTACTTTTTTGGTTTTCAGGACAGCTCGTGGGTTATTGATGCTGCGACTAAGAAGGGTAGGGGAACTGGGTGGGGGAGCTAGGATCAAATGCAGGGGTCTATAGTAGGTGAAAAGTAGGCCCATAGTAGGTGAAAAGTAGGAGAGGTAGATGGATGTAGTGAAACCAGTCTACATCTCTGTTAAAAATATACACTTAAAACCGAGTATCTCCAAAAATATGTATAAATATTACGTTCTTTACAGACCCTTTAATGATGTTTCGGTGACTTCTTTAGGCTAATCTAAGATACTACCCTCAGCTAAATTTTTTTGAGGACTAAGTTCTACACGCAAATCAGAATATGTCCAATGGGAGCTGGAGAAATTAGCTGGTAGAGGGTGAGATTAGGGAGGAGAGAGAGCCTGAAGGAAGGTCGGTGGAGGGAAAGTAAGGAAGAGGGCCTTAGAATTTCACTGGTATCTGAAGCCCAAAGTAGATTTCATTTTCCTTTTAGTCAGAATCTTGTCTGTTTTCTCAAAGTCATATTCTTAATAACAAGATCATTTTGACATATTACATTTCTCTTGGGGGGAGAACAAATTGAGATGTCTGCGGGTTCTGTCTTATTTATTTATGTATGTTTGTTTATTTATTTATTTATTTAAAGATTTTATTTATTTATTTGACAGAGAGAGAGATAGCCAGCGAGAGAGGGAACACAAGCAGGGGGAGTGGGAGAGGGAGAAGCAGGCTCCAGCGGAGCAGGGAGCCCAATGCGGGGCTCAATCCCAGGACCCTGGGATCACGCCCTGAGCTGAAGGCAGATGCTTAATGACTGAGCCACCCAGGCGCCCCTTTATTTATTTATTTATTTATTTATTTATTTATTTATTTATTTATATTTAAAGATTATTTATTTGAGAGAGAGAGAAAGAGCATGAGCAGGGGAAAGGGCAGAGGGACAAGCTGACTCCTTGCTGATCAGGGAGCCTGATGCAGTTAACCGATGGAGCCACCGAGGCACCCTGGTTCTTTCTTCTTTAAAGCAAAAAGCACAGCATCACAGTTGTGTGTAATGTGACATTTAGCGTTTTGGAGCCAGATGATCTGGTCTAACCTTTTCATTGTACTGGTGAGGAACCTGCAACCTAACAAGGTTAGATGACTTATTTGGTCTATCAGTGGATTAGTAGAGACCAGAATCCAGATTTTCTTAGGTTCCGGCTCTGGTCTCTTGAACAGTCCCATGAAGACTGGTGGAGCAAGGAGCACGAGAAAACCAAACCCACTTCTTCCCCATCAGTTTCTCAGAAAGCTGACGTTGATAGACTGCTTCAGAGTGAGACAGAAGGAAGCCAACTGGTGGCCAGGAGACAATCACCGCTGGGGTACCCTTTAGTCCTTGAGCACAGAGTGCTCTAAATTCAATTAAAGGTGAACCAATATAGAAAATATTTGAGATTAAAAAGAAAATCACCATTCTGGTTTGAACCATATTTCCCATACTTCATCCTACTTCGCATATATACAGTGATGTTATGTATGTTCTCCATAATCTGATTTGCTTCAAAACCCTCAAGCTCAACAATTTGAATAGCCCTTTAGTGCTTTTATTTTAAAGGTAGTTGTTTCATTGTTTAACACTCTTAGTTCAACGTTTTCCAAAAGTTTATTGGTGAGAATTTTTAAAGAATTTCTTTATCTAAGGGAACTTGTAGGTAGTTTTGGTTACCTCTCCTCATCAGTTTACCTTATTCTGACCTTGATCCTCTTATTGCTCCTTCTGCCTTGATCTCTTCTTTTCTTTTCTTTTTTTTTTTTTTTAAAGATTTTTATTTATTTATTCAACAGAGATAGAGACAGCCAGCGAGAGAGGGAACACAAGCAGGGGGAGTGGGAGAGGAAGAAGCAGGCTCATAGCAGAGGAGCCTTACGTGGGGCTCGATCCCATAACGCCGGGATCACGCCCTGAGCCGAAGGCAGACGCTCAACCGCTGTGCCACCCAGGCGCCCCTGCCTCGATCGTTTCTTATGCTAGATTTTCCCCAACTCAATCCATATCCTCCTGAGCCCGATCCATAGCTTAACCACCAGATAGCTCTCTACTCATCTTTCAGGGCAGGGATTCTGAAACTTTAGTGCACTTAATAATAGTCCCGGGAACTTGGACCCCACTTCTTAGATTCCAGTATAGTTGGTCAGAGATGAGGCCTTGGAACCTGTATTTTAAAAAAACGCTCCCATTGACTTTGATGTAGGTGGTCCATGAATCACAATGCTTAATGGTGTCAGATTTTGAGTGCACTAATATAAGTCATAGGAACACCTACACTTTGGATCCCTTTGCCTAATTATAACGAGATTTCTTTTTTTTCCTGTGCTGTAGCCACTGGCTCTGCCTGTGGGCCCTCGTTTTTTATTCACCTGCACTGGAGAATAGTTAACGGGGAAGAGTTCTAGTTTCCCATACGGTATTATCATCTTCCAGTTGATGAATCTGGTTCAGGGAAATCCACTTTCAGCGATGTGAGGCTTGAAGGCCAAGAGGTAAAACACATGCTGCCACCGAAGAGTGACATTTGGGAAGGAACAGGCTTTAAACAGTAGCTGACTGCAGGCTTTCTTTGGACTCTTAAGAACTTATAAGAAGGAATTAAGTTGAGTAATAATACTTAAAGTATCAAACCACAGATAAATAGAATTTTCTACAGAAAGCTTGGAATGGAGAATAGTCTTTCACAAAAATGATAAAATGTTTCCTGGTTCTAAGAAAAAATATATTATCTCTCCAAAAGGAGGTCAGTGAGAACTCTGCTGTGATTCATGGAATATGAGTAACATGTGTAAGTGGAGGCTTAGAAAACCAGTCTAGGACATTACAAACATTTTTTCCCCCCACAAGTAGTATAGTGATTTGTGTGTGAAGCAGCAGATTTTTTGGGAAAAAGTATTTTTCTTCTTTTCTAGTGGGTGAACTTAGATGTATTTGGTGAAGATAGAGATTTGTGGATATGGGAGCTGAAGAAGCCCTACAGCTCTTTTCGTATTCTTGATTCTACCGACTGTCTTTAATCATGAAGGAAGCAATTAAAACCTTTTGACCACATATAGATGTACGTTTTTCTCTTGTTTCAGCTTGTTGGCAAGAGTGGCGATTTGGAAATGTTATTCAGTTTGCATGGGTTTAGTGAAGTGGCTAAACCCTGATGGAGTTTTTCTACTGCTGGTAGAGGGGCTGATGAGCTTGGCTCTGGATGCTTGTTCTTTGGAAGCACTATTTGACAGGAGGAGGAGACGGAAGCAAACAGAGTGACCTTTTCCTGCTAATTTCTTTCTTTCTCATCTATAAAATCTTGCCCAACTCATGGTCCTCTAATAAAATGCCTTGGACACTGTAGGCCGGTAGACTCTGGTACCAGCATGCAAGTTTTTTTTTCTTTTTTCTTTTCTTCTCTTTTCTTTTCTTTCCTCTTCTCTTCTTTTCTTTCTTTCTTTCTTTCTTTCTTTCTTTCTTTCTTTCTTTCTTTCTTTCTTTCTTTCTCTCTCTCTCTCTCTCTCTCTCTCTCGCCAAATAGTTCTCTTCTGAGTCATCAAGGTCGACACAGTCAGGTGAAAAGAGATCAGATCTTGAAGAATCTTCATTTGCTTGTGTTAAAGCGAAAAATGGGTTGACTTGATTTTAAATAAATAGAAATGCTCTTAAAAAATTCTCCCGTTTTTCCTTCCTCTTGGAAGGTGCACGAGAAGCCAAGAGAAAAAAAAATTAAGTATAACAAATTAAAAAAAGGCAATCTATATTCTCTCTTATTCTTTTGTCATAAACTTTTCCCACATCAGAGAGAATATAGTGTTAGTCCACTTTGGACCCTGTCCATATGGGCTAGTTACTGCAAGTTTCAGAAAGACTTTGTTGTAATATAATTTCACCAGTTGCTTGGCATGGGTCCCTGATAGACAGGCCAGGAAAACCGGTAACAGAAGCTGGTGAAAAGGCAGAGGCTTTTAATGTCTTATTCAATTCACTCTTCATAAGAGGTATCAGATGTGAAGGAGCCTGGAACAGTTCCCAGTTTTGATGAAAGTAAAGAGAGTCAAAATAGAAAAAGAGTTAAAAAGTGCTTTGAAGAACTAGAACTATTTGTATTAGTCAGGCATGCTGGGTATTGAAAGAACTAGCAGGTGCCACTGTGGTGGCAAATCATTATTGTTATTATTTTTAAATTATGGAGATAAAGAGACGTCTCTAAGAATTAAAATACACGAAGTATTGCAACTAGCTTAAAAAACACACAGCCGAAATAGATTGACCATGGAAATTGTAGACAAGTCAGACTAACATCAAATACAGGATGAGATCTCAGAAAAAAAAAATCATGAAATAATTTATTATTGTTTTTAGATGAATCTAGTAACCAACTGGGTTTTGTAGAAACTAAGTGGCATTAGGCTAATCTGTTTTCTATATATAGAAAGACAGGTAAATAATGGAGCAGTAATAGTTGTTCACCTTAACTTTAATAAGCCGGTCCTTTCTCTTGGCTGTAGTAATGGTATATGCATGCATATCACACCCATAGAGCATTTAGCATTGTTCACACTGTCAGTGAAGGGATAGGTAGGCATGAGAGTGCAGAGTGACCACTTCTGCTTATTGTATTTGTGGGTAACTCGATTAAGATTTAGAGAACAAAGCATCAGCTTTGCAGATTTCATGGAGTTGCTGGTTCTCTGTAAAATATGAAAGAATTCAAACTGACCTTAACAAATCGGAAAAATGACATGCTATAGGATTAAATTAATTTCGGATAAAACATGAGTAGCAAATACAAGTTGAAGAAAAATTACCCCATCGTAGCCATCGAAGCATGACATGCTAAGAATCTCAGTTGGAGAGATGGAGAACATGATTGAATTTGGCAAAAGTTTTAGAGGAAAACTTGAAGGCACCTGATACCTAATTGGATAAGGAAGTGAGGTGTTTATGTTTTGTACTGACACTTTGTATTTTCTAGGCTGCCTATTAGTCTCCTGCTCTATTTCTTTGTAGTAGAAGGAACATAAAGTCTAGCTAGGATCCTTAATCCTTTATTCTTTCTTTCATTTATTAAAATGTCATAGCCACATTAAACACCGTCGGTGTTTTTTTGAGGAAAATGAGGATCTAAGTTCAAATGTCCCAACAGGAAATGTTCTGAGACTTTCATTGTGAAGTACGACCTTGTTTTCTTGTTTCCAGTCTGGGGCTATTTTACTAAGCCTGGAGAAAATGGAGGCTGGGACCAAGGCAGGAGTAGTAGGAAAGGAAATAGATGGGCAAATCTGAGAAAGATTCAGGAAATAGAGGTGACCTTGGGGTGTGGAGGCGAGGGAGGGTTCAAGCCTAAGTTCTAGTTGGGATTACTGGTTGGGTGGAGGTGGGACACTGGGAAGGAAATAGTAATTCTCTTTTGTGGGGGTAGGTGATGAACTTGGTTTTGGTTATGTTGAGTCTGGAGTGCCCTCAGGCCATCTAAGTGGATCTCTTCACTAGCCAGGGGATATGGATATCTGAAGTTCAGTAAAGAAACATATTTAAGTGAACAGCAGGGACCAGCAGCCACGAGCTGTGTGTTAATTCTGAGCCAGGTGGGAAATGGCTGATGACAATCTGGGTGGGGACAGGGAAGCTGCTCAACTTTCTAATTCCTAAAAGCTGACATTTGGCCCCAGGTGGCTTAGTGTAACACAGGTCAGTAAGGTAGGGAAGGACCAACATGAAAATGTTAAGTGTGACTAATTTGTTCATTATAAAAATATATGCTTGTAATTAAGGGGAAAAAGCGGAGATGAGAATGCATATGTACTTGTGATTTAGAAGATAGACATTATCTTTGTTGATAGCAAGAGTCTGTGTGCGCTTGTACTAGGCAGAGATTCTGGGGGTGATACTGCTTTGTGGAGACCATGGCTCTTGTACAACTGAAGTACCATATTGTTCTGACTGGACAGGAATTCCTTCCTACCTCGCTGGACTCACCAGTGGCCATGTGACTTGCCTCGACCAATGAAACGAGAGAAGAGGTGATGTGTGTCACTTCTGGGCAGAAGTTTTATGAGACAGTATGTGGTGCTCTATTTCTCTTTCCTTCTGCCTGGATGCTGATAATACTGTGATCGAAAGTTTGGTCCCAGGGTGAGAATGTAGAATGTGATTCATGATGGAATCATGTAGCGTGTGTAGCATGAGTGAGGAAAAAAAAACCAAACCACAACAACAACACTGTTAGTGGAAGACATTGATAGTTGTGAGTTGTTTGTTCCCATAGCGTCATGAAGCCTATCTTGATTAATATGCAATATCTACGTACAGTGACTAGTTTAATGATGTTTCCTATTTTGCAAACGGTCAGATTCAGTCCAGAAATGTATTAGCCTATTTCAGAATGTACCGGGGGCCATTTAATTCATTTTAAACTTCCAATTCCTGAGTGAAATTTCCATGTGAGTCTTTTTCTTCTAAGGAGGGATTATGGCAAATCATATCTAAGATGCTTAATTATTATAAAATCTCAATTATGTGGAGGTCAGGACCGCAAACTGGGGCAGAGAACCCAGGAGGAAATTTCTAAGCCCTCAAACAACTCAAGTATGTAGTTGTCACACATTCCAAATGCCAGAGCCCCAAGACATTATTACTTTACAGGCACCAATTCAAAGATTATTTAGTTTTAGTTGCACAGGATTAACAAGCTTAGTTATCAAATTCCTCTGCCCTTAGCAGATTAAAGGCTACCAATTAAGAGAAGTGGATTCGGAGCATTGTTAGAGGCAGTTATACTAAAAACTGGGGGAAGAGAAAGTCTGAAAAAAAGAGGAGAAACAGAGAAACTGAAGAATTAGCTGAAGAATTCCTAAGTCCCTGCCACGGGGAAGCTTTTGGGATTGTAGCAGGCAGTCCTGTGCATATCAGTAGCCAGATGGATGTGGTGGTATTTTATAAAATGAGGATGAACTCCATCATCAGGAAAAAAAAAGTTTAACTGTGTGCTATACTCTAACATGGCAGGGTCCTCTTAGAAAGTTAACCATAAAAAGGACATGAGGTAAAAAATAGGAAGCTCTGGTTTTCAGAAAACTCATTCATTCATTCAGTCAACAAACGTTTATTGTTGACTACAATAGAAATTGCTAGTCCTTGGGGACACAAAGAGAGGTTAACTGTCTCTGTCGTCCAGGGGTTCACAGAGATAGAAAAGTAAATGTATGAGACACCGTGTCCTGTGTTTTATTGGAGATGTGTACAAGGGGTGATGGAAGCCCAGAAGAGAAAGGCAGGCAAATTTTAGTTGAGAGAGGATGGGTGGTGCCTTAAGAAAGATCCCGTGGAAAAGTAGTGGTTCTGCTGGGTCTACAGTGGATAGTTTAGCAGATCAACCAGTTGGCTGGGATCAGTATTGCGGATGGGGAGGAGGGAGGCCATTCCAAGCAGAGAACAGGTAAGAAGGACAAGTGCCAAGGCATGGAAGCCTGTGGTGTGTTTGCGGTAAGGGAAGGGCACATAGTTCTAGAGGGAGATGAGAGCGGCTGGGGAGGCGGGGCTTGCCAGAGTCCCGAGTGGGGGCAGATATAGGATGTACTGGACTCGAGCAAACTGGTATCTATTCTTGGTTTTTTGTTTCACCAGAAGTTGATTTCTAATTCACACCTATAGACACAAAATTCTCTAAGTCATTCTTTGGCCTTAAGGGTTTTAAAGAATAACTTTTTCATGTTTGAGAGGGAACAGATGAGGAGCATTGATAACCTTATGGAAAGAGCATCACCCTGTTTTAGTTAAGGGGTCTTGATGCCATCGGTAGAAAATTAGAAATCTATTACATCATGGATTTCTTGCACAAATTGTGCAGTTTTGCATAAACTAACACTGTGGAGTGTTTCTAAACAAAAATACGTATGAGCTCTCTTTTGTATTGGTCTGAATGATCAACAGCACAGAATTGAACCTTTAAATTCCTCTGAAAATTATGATGGAGCAGAACCAACAGTAATGCTAGGTTTCTTTTGCTCGCTTTCTGTATCAGGGCACCAAGAACATACTCAATTTTGCTGGGCGGAAACATATTTGTGGTTTCTTCAAAATACAATTTATCAAGGAAATATTGTGAAGGTAAGGCAAAGTACAAGTGTAGACCATTTCAGAAGATACCAGATAAAAAAGTACAGATTTCCTTTTAAAAATCCTCCAATGTATCAAAAATATTGTTTATTTTTATTCATGATTATCTAAGTGACTTGTTTACCCCACAGAGTAAGATGCCAATGAGGAGGAATATTTTTGCCTCTTTTTATCCTGTTGCCCTGAGGTTCATTTATATATTTATATTTATATAAAAACACACATATTTTTATATATATAAATGAACCTCAGGGCAACAGGATGAAATATATATATATTCATATTAGAATAAAATTTTACTCTAATAAATGTAAACTTTTATATGTTTCTGGAGAAAAATCATTTTAATGTATTAACTAAACAAGTATCAACGTGTTTGTTGTTTTAAAATGTAGTAACTGAAAAGGCACTATTGTGAAATTTCGACGTTTCTAAAGCAACGAGAAGAAAGCTGACGGGACTTAATAATATCTCTGAAGTACACTCTCCCTTCGGAAGAAATAAAACGTTTCAAGAATTGCCTGTATGTAGCATACAAAATAAAACAGGTCCTCACCTGAAAGTCAAGCACTTTAGAGGGCGATTCTTTCCAATCTGTGGTCATTTGTCTTCCAAGAGTTCATGGTATTGGTTCATGGCTAGGAAGAAGCTGTTTAGGCACAATGAGTGTGACAAGCAGTGACACCGCCTTAGGATAGAGGAGATCAGATTGGCATAACCCTTTCACATTTTTCTGCACTAATCCACCGGTCTCTTTTCTAAAAAGCATTCATGTGCAACAGGGCTAGCCATGCATAAACTCCCCACCAGGCTTCCTAATGAGTTGACCAAGAACCATGACCAGACCAGGTGGTAAAGTCACGTCAAGGCTTGGCAGCAAGCAGGCTTGCTCCGTGCTGGTGCGCGTGACCCCTGGGCTTTGGCTCCAGTGTTGCTGGCGACTGAACAGGAGGGAAGAGGCAAGATTACTTCATTCATTCAGCATTTCTTGGAAGTCTCTCCCGAATGAGGTGCTGGGACTTTGTAGCGAGACTCTTCTGCTCTGTGTAGTCTCATTTTTCACACAGAGCCTTGAGTTACAACGTGATCTTTTTATACTTGTCGTAAGCATGCGGTCATGTTTATAGAGTGTCTGCTCAGCAGTTTGCAGTGGGGGAGAAAGGCAGTCTAGGTCTTGCCCATAAAGCGGCGTATCTTCAAGTATCATCGAGGAGAGGAGCGGTATAGGCATAAGCCGAGGATGTATGCAACCACATTCAGCACTCAGACCATAAATGCATACTCTGTACAGACTTGGCCATTTGTGGTTAAATTAAAAGGGCAGAGAAATGTAAGGATGTCTCAGAGCCATTGCTCTGGCCTTGAGGGTTACCTTTCCTAGCTCCTGCAGTCCAGGGCCTCCGTGGCTGGCTTATCCATCCAGCAGCGGGTTAGGGCCTGGAAACCGGTGCATGATTCCCAAACATGAGGGACTTGGTGCCAGAGATTTAGGTTACTTACTAATTTATACCTGAGACTACCTTTTTGCAAGATAGTAGTTGTATTAGTGTTAACTCCTTGGGTACAAGTGAGAGAAACCCCATCGCTAGTAGCTTCAGTAAGAATGAGAATGCTGGCCCTGGAGGGCAGCAGACCTGTTGGAGTGATAGGAAACGCTAAATGACCACAGTGCAGAGAGAGACCGTCTTTTTGCTAGCATTGCATACGTATGTCAGGAAGAATTCGGATCGGCTCTTTTGGGTGTCAGGTACCCTGTAGGGCTACTGTGGAGAGGGCGCCGAGGTGCTGTTGGTGGGGCGGGGCGGGGGGAGGGACGGGATCCTTTCCCAGAGAAGGGACAGGGAAACGTCCAGGGTAAACATGGATGGCTACATAGTTCGTTTTGGTGACCCATTGGTGAAACCAATTTCAATAGATTATTGTTTATCCTGCCCCTAGACTGCTCTGATAGGCCCTCCTAACTTACTTTGTATTCTTATACCCTAAAGAATATAAAGCTTCTATACTTGAAGGGCTTGATGGCCTCTGGTAAGTGTAAATGCTTCTTCTCATCACTGTGGTCCTTGGCCTGTGGAACAGTCAATAAGAAAACATCCCTCCTGCATTTCCCGTAATTTTCCCTTTTTAGATAAATGTATTCTCAAGTCCTCAGTGATCGGTGCAGTATTTTTTCCCTCCTGCTCAAGTTCACCAGTATAGGATCAGGCTGGGAGGTGGGGTGGGGTGAGGGAATGGCCTGTTGCAGAGTCAATCTAATTATTCTACTTTTTTACACAATTTTTTCAAATCTTTTTTTTTTTGGGGGGGGGAATTTCAAACTTACAAAATTTTAAGGTACAGTGTAATGAACATTTCTTTTGAGTGTCCGTTGCCAGCATGATGCCTCATCGCCACCAAATATTTGAGTGTGGATTTCTTACAAACAAGGGCATTCTCCTATAGTCACAAGGCAACCATCAAAATCTGGAAGCGAATATTGATTTATCGCTGTCAT
This sequence comes from Ursus americanus, assembly GCF_024610735.1. Classification (NCBI taxonomy): domain Eukaryota; kingdom Metazoa; phylum Chordata; class Mammalia; order Carnivora; family Ursidae; genus Ursus; species Ursus americanus. The sequence goes on from NC_142157.1 coordinate 18,376,411, forward strand.
CTAACCCCCAGACCCCATTCAAGTTTTACCAGTTGTCCCAATAACATCCTCTATGGCAGAAGCATCCAGGCTGATACCCCGTGTTGCGTTTACTTGTCTTGTTTCTCCAGCTTCCTTTCACCGGGAAAGTGTGCTTTAGTCCCTCGGTCTTTCATGACACTTTTGAAGGTCATGTGCCTTTAAGGTGCCTCCATTTGAGCTTGGCTGAGGTTCCTCCATGATTATATTCAAGTTAGGCATGGTTGGCATGGATTTCATAGACGCGGTTCTGTGTTCTCTTCATTGCCCCCTACCATGTGGCCCATATTTTGTCCTATTACCGATGATGTTCACTTTGATCACTTGGTTAGGATTGTGTCTGTCCGGCTTCTCCATTATAAAATCACGTGGTTTCCCTTTGTAATTAATACGGATTTTGCTGGGAGTCCTTTGAGACTAGATCTATATTTTTGTCCTCATTCAACTTTTAATTTTTTCATTTATTTATTTTTATCAGGATGGACTCCTGATTTCTTATTTCATTCAGTAGGTTATAATCCATCACTATCATTATTTGTTTTGATCCTTCAGTTGTCCCACACCTGGCTCGTGTGAAGTCCTATCAGCAAGTTTCTGGGTCCTTTTTTTTTTTTTTTTTAAAGATTTTATGTATTTATTTGACAGAGAGAGACAGCCAGTGAGAGAGGGAACACAAGCAGGGGGAATGGGAGAGGAAGAAGCAGGCTCCCAGCGGAGGAGCCTGTTGTGGGGCTCGATCCCAGCACGCCGGGATCACGCCCTGAGCCGAAGGCAGATGCTCAACGACTGCGCCACCCAGGCGCCCCTGCGTACTTTTGACATGATTCTGTCATTCAGGCACCTCCTCACTTTCTGGCACATTAAGATGTTCCAGGCTCTTCTGATATTTTCCCTGTCCATTCCTAGAATCAACCATGTCTCCAAGGATCCCTGGTTCTTTTTAGTGAAGAATGGGGTTTAGAAGTGGAGCATTAGGGCATCAGGTATGCTTATCGCTGTTGGGGTCTTGCTGCTTCTAGGTACCTCTCAGTTGTCAGAGCTAGGAAATATATGTGTTTATATGTGTGTTAAATACCATTAATTTCTCTATCTATGAGTTCACACTGATACCTTCCGTTCTAGTTTTTTTTTTTTTCCTTTCTCTATTTGTAACTCCCTTCTCCAACAGTGAGAAACCTGGCTCCTGTCATCTTCAATGTATTTATTTATTTGACCAACAAGCACCCCCTCCGTGGGAGGCTCCTATGCCAAGACACTCTTGTTCTTCACCCCCTTTCATGGTGGCCACATCGATTTTAGGACAGCTTAGGAAACATAATGGAAAGATTTCTTCTCATTTGGTGTCATAACCCATGACTGCAGTTTTGTTGGGATTGGTAGATGGGACTATAAAGTAATACCTGGATCAAATTGTAAAAGTAACACGTACCAGGATGTAACTACCTGGACAAGCCTCCTTTGCGGGAGTAGCACTGTTGGGAGGTTGCATACTCATGCTGCTGGAGTTGCTGTTGCTCACACAGGTTTGGAACACCTCCTTCTGGAACTGCTTTTATAATTGCCTTATGAGCCAATCCAGAAACTCAGCCTGAAATGGTCCAACATAAGAGCAAGGAGAGCTGCTTAGATATCTGGAAAAATAGTATTATTTTTACTACAATTCCTTGCTCACATGCTCTTCTTCCCTTTTAGGTTGTGAGCCCCTTAAGAGCTGAGGCTAACTCCATATTGTAGAGTGTCCAGTGCAATATCTGTTGCATAATTCAATGAATGAATCTTATTTTTGATTCAAACCATTTTCTCCAGCTTATATGCCAGATTTAGTTCCAAGTGACTCAGCTATTTCCCAAAACGAAAACCACCCTCAAAGGATGACTATTTACCACAATTGAAAAAAGTCAAAAGTATATGTCTCAGGCATTGAATGCGGTATCAAAAGAGGAATCTTCACAGAGTTTTAAGCAGTCTCAAGAATACGTATCTAACATGCCAAAGTGTCTATTTAGAAGGTGGCAACATTCTTTTATTGTATATGTGAGATGTGTTTGTTAAAAGATCCACATCATTACTTTATAGTCAGTTATATTTTATATGCATCATAAACTAAATGCTGATAATAAGATCACAGCCACCAGAAATATCTCCCTGTGTTTTATACTTCACTGATGATGATTGATGATTTGAGCTAGCTGAGACATCGTAGAGTGCTATTCTCACCACTAAAGAATGTAATACATGTTGTTCAAAGCAATACATAACAATTATTGGTATAAAATGTCCATATTCTCCCCCACCCCCCCGCCGAGCGTTCTCTGTTGTCATTGTTCAAGGCTTCTGCCATGTCCTTCATTATACAGAAAGAGAAAGATCAACATGGAACAGAGGCAGAGCTGCCCTGAGGGACGTACCGTGTATATTGCTTCCTCCAAATATTTGTATAACTGAAATCTTTTAAAAATTAACCAGCTTGGAAATCTTAAGGGAAGAAAACACAGTCGAACAACGGAAGGAATGGGCAGCCCAATACATGTGTGTATGTGTTGGTGCTGTGGATGGGCAGCGGGTGAGCAAAGACAAGAGCCATAGATTTTGAGAGGTAGGCTGCCCCACTTTGGTCCTTAGACGTGTGTTAGTGCCCAGTGGGCCTCTGTATGTACCTACACTGGGAGCCTTCCCATAGTCCCTGTCAGGTCCAGGCAAGGGGGTGTTGGCGCTTGGAGAAGAGCATGAGGTACCAGGCCTCGACCCACGAATTCTGTGTGCCTGCCCTTGTGCGAGTTTCTTAAGGAGGCTCACGCAGATGTGTTGAACGGTTTAAACTAAAGCACTCACCAGATAAATGACGGAAAGGAAAGTCTATCAAGGGGTTGTTTGCCCTGCATTTTATATTGCGTTTTAAAAAATCTCAAGATGGTGGCATTGCTTCCAACTCACCAATTCATTCTCTTCCCCAATCCCTGCCTCGTTGGCCTAGGGTGGCGCATAGGATACGGTCCCGGATTGCCACGCCCAATGGGAGACTGGCTGGGGTGACTAGGGCATGTGTCACAGAGGCAGGCTGAGATAGGCACCTTGAAGGAGAGGTTGGATTTCTGTATTTGGAGAAAAACCAAGGGAAGGTTCTAAGTGGAGGACATTTACTATGAATTTACCATTTAGATTTGGGGGTGATAGGGATATGGACATTCTGATGTTTCTATTAAGGCTGTCAGGGCTTAATGAAGTTCCTCTTGGAGCCAGAGCCACACGTGCTTGTGATGGTTGGATCAATTGATTTACCCACCCTGGGATCAGGGAGCAAACTGGAATCAACAGTGCCACCAAGTGGCGACAGGCTAATCAGCAAGTGGAAACACTGACAGCAACTTCTTCCAGTGTTTTGCCCAAAGTGTCTGTGTCTTTTTGTCTAGAAATACTACCAAGTCTATTTTCCTTTGATGGATCTAGCAAGGATGTCCTGGGAAACGAACCTTTATCTGGCATGTTGCAAAGGCTGGATAGATGATTCTTCTTTATCGAGCCATCAAAACCACTGCAGGCTTGCCCAACAGAGCATGTCATGGAAACAACACCTTGACATACGTGTTTACAGGCCATTTGTGAAAATAGAAGTATGGGGCTGTGTGTGTTGGGATCTGAGAAGTATTTCAAGGTACACTTACCAGGGTTCAAGGTCCAGGATGATAAATACTATAGAAAGTTTGAAATATTACAGATAATACAAATGTCTATATTTAGGAAAGGAAAATATTTATATTATTACAGTCCATGATCTTTTCATTTTTTTTATTTAGAGGATTGGTTTTTCTCATTGTGAAAGCTTTCCTTGTGATAATTTAGCAGGTCGACTTAAAAACAATACATTTTACATGCAATTAAATACTTTGTAAGTAACACAAAATGTTAAGATTCTAAAGATACACAGAAACCTATTTCATTCTTGTCCATTCTTCTATCATGAAGACAAGAGTGTATTTCTGTTTATGCCAAAGTGTTCATTTTTAGATCTAATTTTAGATCCAAAATGTGAGATAAGTTTCTAGCTTTGATTGTTGCCTTCCCCTTACTTTTCTTTTTTTTCCCCCGTGGAATGCCTTCCCTCCATCCACCTTCCCCTCCACTCCCTACAAAACCTGGTTTCCAGAGTAGTACCAATGTCGAGAGCCTGAGTTCTAGAGCCAGTCCCTCAGTGTCTTTTTTATGACCCTGACTCTGCAGTATCCATTTTATTTGACATTTTAGCTGTTTATAATATTGCTTTTCTAAGAGCTAAAGCACTTTTCTTGTGGTCATTAATGGTGTTGGGAAGCCCATAGCTTGGGCTGTTAAGAGGTCTATCAGTTATGTTGTGCCTAAGAGACGTTAACCCCAGAGGAGAGAGATTTCCTCCTACTTTCGGGGTTTCTGGGTGGGAGGGACCGGTGCTAGGAGACTTATGAATGAGATGAAAGTGGGACACAGAAAAAGAGGAGGGGGTACGAAGGTGAAAGATAAGCAACAGATCATCACCTGAAGTCTAACCATGAAAATGGCAGTGGTTTTATTTTTACTGTCAAAAGCAATTTAGGGGCGCCTGGGTGGCACAGCGGCTAAGCGCCTGCCTTCGGTTCAGGGCATGATCCCGGCGTTATGGGATCAAGCCCCACATCAGGCTCCTCCGCTATGAGCCTGCTTCTTCCTCTCCCACTCCCCCTGCTTGTGTTCCCTCTCTCGCTGGCTGTCTCTATCTCTGTCAAATAAATAAATAAAATCTTTAAAAAAAAAAAAAGCAATTTAAAGCTTACCTTACTCTTCAGCAAACATGAGGGAGAGGAGTGAAGGAAAAAGCTGTTATTTCTCCCCCTCCCACCTTTTTTTTTTTTTTTTAAGATTTTATTTATTTATGTGACAGAGACAGCCAGCGAGAGAGGGAACACAGCAGGGGGAGTGGGAGAGGAAGAAGCAGGCTCCCAGCGGAGGAGCCCGATGTGGGACTCGATCCCGGTACACCGGGATCACGCTCACGCCCTGAGCCGAAGGCAGACGCTTTAACGACTGAGCCACCCAGGCGCCCCCCTCCCACTTTTTAAAAGAAAGGTAGATGCATGATTTTTTAGTACTGTTCAGAACAAGAAGCAAGATAGACTAACAACTTCATGATAAAATCAGTATTACAATGAAGATCATTTTTGAACTGGGGCGGCTATGATTTTAATATGTCATTTTTTGGTAGTAAAATGTACATAACATAAAAGTTACCATTTTGATCCCCTTTAGAAGTACAGTTCGGTGGCATTGAGCTCCCATTGTTGAGCAGCCTTCACCACCATCCATCCATCTCTAGAACTTTTTCATCTTCTAAAGTCAAACTCTCTTCCTATTAAACGCTAACTCCCCATTCCCCCCTCCTCCTAGCCATGAGCAACCACCATTGTGCTATTTCTATGAATTTGACCCCTTTAGGTACCTCATATACAGGGAATCACACAATATTTGTCCTTATCTGACTGGCTCAATTCACTTACCACAGCGCCGTCAAGATTCATCTGTGTTGTAGCGTGTGTCGGAATTCGCTTCCTTTTTGAGGCTCAGTGATAGTCCACTGGACGCGGACCACATTTTGTTTGTGCATTCATCCATTGATAGACACTTGGGTTGCTTCCAACCTTTGGCTCTTGTGATGAATGCTGCCAGGAACATGAATGTGCACATATCTGTTGGAGTCCCTGCTTTCCGTTCTTCTAGGTATATCCCCAGAAAACGGAGTGCTGGGTCATATGGTGATTCTGTTTCCTTCTTTGAGAAGCTGCCATATTGTCTTGCACAGTGACTGCCTCACTTTGCATTCCCACTGCAGTACACAAGGGTTCCAGTTTCTCCATATCCTTGCCAACACTTGTTATTATTATTTTTTATAATAGCTACCCTCATATGGCTGAAGTGTCATCTCAGTGTAGTTTTGGTTTGCATTTTTCTAATGATCGGTGATGCTGAGCCCCTTTTCAGGTGCCTTTTGGCCATTTGTAGATTTTTTTTTTTTTTTTTTGGTCACCTGCCCGTTCAAGTCCTTTGCTTATTTGTAAATTGCGTTGTTTGTTATTTTGTTGCTGAGTTGTAGAAGTTCTTTGTATATTCTGGCTATTAATCCCTTATCAGATAAATGATATGCAAATATTTTCTAAGGGTAGCTATATTGAAGGGAACTGATTACTGAGGTGGATGATGCCCTAAGCTGGGAAGATCTACCATCCCGTGATGTGACTTAAAAGCTACGGCAGCTAAGGTTTGATAAAAATGAGGGGCACCCTATGGCCAGGCAGTCCGTGGTGCAGAGAAGCTTTCTTTTTTTTTTTTTTTTAAAGATTTTATTTATTTATTTGACAGAGATAGAGACAGCCAGCGAGAGAGGGAACACAAGCAGGGGGAGTGGGAGAGGAAGAAGCAGGCTCATAGCGGAGGAGCCTGATGTGGGGCTCGATCCCACAGCACCGGGATCACGCCCTGAGCCGAAGGCAGACGCCCAACCGCTGTGCCACCCAGGTGCCCCCAGAGAAGCTTTCTGATTTGGGCAATGACATCGTGTTTCTAGTAGGACTGGGATCACCATGGTAAAGCAACTTCTACCACCTCTTCTGAGTGTGACAGCTTGGTTATGTGACATCATTGCCATTGGGTGTGACATCACAGATTGCAAATGTAAGTGTGGGAGACCCAGGTAACCAAGTAATGGTGGAGCTGTTCTTCTGTCTTTTTACGTCAGGGGACTGAAGAAGAAAACAAGCTCTCCATTCCAGCTCTTCTGTTATTGGCTAGTGACACAGTCCAGTCAGTCTCCAGCCCAGTTGAAGAAATGAAGAAACTGGTGGGTGTTTGAGAGGTGTTTTTTCCTTGGCATTTATATATTTGTTGCCAGGTTGCTTCGTGGATTTGTCCTTCAAAATGTCGCCACTGTATTTCGACAGTGTGCAGTGGGTATGCCACTCTGATTTCAGAGCAGAGAAACATTTCTTTCATCCTATTTCCTTCTTTCTTTTTCTTCTTTTTTGGGGGGGTTATATTGGTAAAAGAAATTAAATGAGTAAATGAGAAGCAACATTTTACTAGGGAGGCATTAATAAGAGAGTCTCTCCTTTAACAACATTTTCTGTGCAGAGAATGGTATCAGTGTCTAGCAGGAATCCCATAGCGACCAATGGCAGGGTTTCTGCCTGCAGTCAGCCATCAGCCTCGTTGGGCCTACATCTAAAAAGACACTGGGATGTGTGGAGCAGACCTGGTTCAAATCATAAATGCTGGCTAATTGAATTTAAATTAAAAAAAAAAAAGAAAAAATCAAAATGTTTGTGCTAAAGGATGTGGATCATAGGGTCCTTAGGCCTAGGTGTGGGGGGAAACCATGAAAAGGCGAGGATTTTGAGCAAAGGTTTGAAAGAAGGGAATAATGTGGATTGGCATAACAACAAAATTGTCATTGTAGTGGGACTTTTAGAGAGTTCTGATCTCTCTCCTGTCTTGCTGTGTGTAACAAGATTCATGGAAATCCATTAGGTATGAGGATTTGTTTGACTTCGGGTAGGGGGCAATGGGGGGAAAGAAAGTAGTAGAATTATTGAATATAATGAATGAAGGCCTTTGTCCAGGGTTAGGGAATGTGTAACTTCTTGAGAGGTCATGATGGGCCTTTCCAAACTCCGGTCCCTCTTTGTGGAGGTCACACAGCATGTGCCTATTGGTCTCAGCCCCTGTCCCGGTACAGAGTCGGCCTTGGTGGCACCTGCGTTGTGGAGCAGTAGTCACTTCCTTCTTGACTCATTTTAGTTGTGACTAGAGTACAGTTGACCTGGCAGCCGAGTCCTGAGCTGCCTGTGGGGTTGGTGTGGAGCCCTTTGGCCTGCCCTTCCATTTCTTGTCTTCCCTGTTACGACAGCCAAAGCCCCATGGCCTGCCTTTCCCTTGTCCTGCACCTGTTTCAGGGGATTTGTCATTGGCTTCTGATAAAAGTGGCACCTCTAGCATAAAGGGTAGAATAGTGACCCCCCCAAAAGATATGTCTACCTAGAACCTCAGGATGTGACCCTTTTTCTAATAATGGTCATGGCAGATATAATTAAAGTCTGGTTCTCTGGATAAGAGCATCTAGATTGGATAGGCCCTCAATCCAATAAGTGTCCTCGTAAGAGACAGAAGAAGAAGAAGGGACACACAGATACTAAGATTCTGGGAGGCGGGGCCTGGAACTGATCCTCCCCCAGAACTTCTTGAAAGAGCCACCCTGCCAGAATCTTGATTTCAAACTTTAGGTCTCCAGGACTGTGAAAGAATTGTTAGGACCCCTGTAGGAAACCAATCGATCCTGTTTGCTGGATATGTTAGCAGAATGGTCGTTCAGTGCACAGAAGGACACGTAGAGCTTTAGGACGGGAAGAATCCCGGAGACACCTAGGTCAGGCATTTCCAGCGTGGTTGCACACTGAGATCACCTGGAGAACTTTAAAAAAGGATAGGATGCTTTCAAAGGGTCTCTGGAAGCGAGGTTAAGGATGAAGCATCCTAGCTGATTTTAATGCCCAACCTGGGTTCAGAACCAGTGCCCCATTTTACAGAAGGGGGAACCGAGACTTGGCAAACCTGCCCTGTGGGCCAGAGAAAGCTTTAAAACCCTTCTGTGGAGCATGAGAAGGAGAAAAAGCACTTGCTGAAGGAGGACAGAGGACGGTGTTTGTAAAACAGAAAGTTAGGGAAACAAGGGAAAGAAATGAATGAATTTATCTCATTCTTGGGTTTTGTAGGTCCTAGGAAGAAATATTTTTTGATCACCCCCCCAACCCTGTTTTTAAAGAACATTTGTTCACATAAGACAAATATATTCCTTCTTGGACATGTCTGCCAATTTAAAATATGTATGAATTTTATTACCACCACAAATGAAGAGTCTCAGTTTTTTTTCTTCCCTTAAGAAATCTGAATAGTCTAGATTTCTGTTATGGCAAAGGAGGTGAATAATTGTGTTTGAAGTCTTATTATGCTAAGTGTTTTAGTAAATAACACCAAAGATTTAATGTTCAGAGTAATTGTTTAAAAAAAAAAAAAAAAGAAAGAGTGTCTGTTGAAACAGGACCTGGCTTTCTGGGATGTGGTATTAAATCTAATCACCCCACTTAGGTTATCCCTCCTTTGGAGACTCATAAAGATAAGGGCAACAGGATAATTGGGATATTATGTACTCTTTAAAACAGCATGATTTAGTCCAAGTAGGAATTGCTGGGGCTCTAAATTAATCCCCTGGGGAATAAATGAAAAATATATATGTGATATATTATGGAGGTATATATTTTGGTGCTTTGATATCATGGAGTGTCTCCCATTAATCTGTCATTAATTTGAACCGGGGCAATCTGACGGTGATTAAAGCATATCTCGATAATCAGAAGCTAAAGAAGCCCACCGAGAGATTTACTTAAATGATCTAATCAGCTTTTCTTTTCATAGAAGACACAAAACTGAGGTCCTGACAACTCGAGGGCATTAACAATCCCAGGGCACTTTTCATAAGAGTCCGGGTATTTAGCCCCAGTGTCCTGGCCAAATTCCAACTCCAGTAATGCCATTTTGCCTCCCGAATGTCCCCCTGCAGCTACCAGTGGCTACAGTATTATTCTTCCCTTCCTGCCCCAAAGTGTGAGGCTTTGTGAGGACGTGGCACTGTGTGCTGCAAATCCGAGGCTTCATTTCTATTCCGAGTGCCTGCATTTTGGCTAAGCTGCCGTAAGTACGTGGTAGGGGATATTCACATGACTTCCATTATAAGGGGGAAATTGCAGAAGACTTATTCCTTTGGAGAACTTGTTTTCATCGTTGGTAAAAAATGATACTGTGATTACTACTGTTAGGTAAAATTAGACGAGCATCAGCTATGAATACCAGTATGTACATTTTTATTCCTGTGTACCTTATTTTGGTCTATCGGTCAGATACAATGACGATGACTGGTGAGATTTCTGTTCTTGCACTGGCCCATGCCGGGTTGTACTAAAATTTGTAACAGGAACTAGTTCTTGGTTTGTTAAGAAAATGTAAGTAAAGACTTAAAAGTGTTGCAAAATGCAGAAGATTTAAGTGTGGGATGACATGCGGGTGAATAGGCCTAAGTTTCATTGAGAAAATCCTGATTTGGAGAGCAGAGAGATGTATTTTTTTTGGTCTGGCCAGTGGTTTCATAATTGTACAACTGGACAGCTTGATAAGCTATTTCTGGAATCCTGTCTTTCGAAACAGTCTGTGTTCCCTCAGAGGGGTGACTTCCAGCTGATGGGCATGAGTGCAATGCCGTGGGGAGGACTTGGTTGCTTTTCACAAACAGGACTGCTCATGGCACTTGTGAGTGGCTCCATATCTCCTCTCTCTCGGAGGATTGGGAGAAACCAAGAAAGAACTTCTGGAGGCATTGAGGGAAACCAAGGCAGAAAGCTGGTAGAAAAGGGTATATAGTCCTGACAAAAAAAAGATGAAGTCCAAAGGGTCCCAGGGGGATAACCTAAATATTTCAGATTTTAGAGGTTGAAATTTTCAGCGAATTAGATCATCAGTCCGCATCTAGACCTTCAAGCCCCGTTTCTCATGATTTCCTTCTTTGACATTAGCCAGGACTTTTTGGTTGCAAATACAGTGACTCAACACGAACGCTTACCACCGTAGAGGACACACCAGCTTGCTGAGCTGCTGGTCCCAGGGTTATCACGTGTCAGCCCTTCACCCTCCCTCAACTCTTTTCCAGGTAGTCTCTGTCCCTTGCGGTGGTTAAAATGGCTTCTTTTCAGCTCCAGGCTTACATCCTAGCCAGCTCTGCAGAAAGAACTTTCCTTCCCCGCCAGTTTGAATGAAAGCTACAAGATTACTTGGCTAGGTCTGATTTCAGTCTCATGCCCATTTCTGCCACCAGGAGGATGACTCACATGGAAGGGGTAGGGGTGAGATGAGCCGGACTCAGGCCAGAGGGACTGGGTGCATTCCAAAAGCAGAGGGCAAGCGGTTGCTACCGGGAGGAGCAATATGGACGCTGAGCATCGAAACGCAAACGTCTGTCTCTGACATGTAAATAGCAATGCATTTATTGGACAGTGCTGACCTACATTTGTTTTGATTTTGTAAAAGGGTTCAACACATTTGACCATGTGGATGTTAAATGTAGAATCATGGAGCTGGCTGCCCCATCCCGTTTCCCACCGAGTAGAGAGAAGTTCACAATTTTGGTGTCCAAGCCAAGGAGTCTTTCAGCTTCTACTTGAATTCCTCTAGGGATATTGTGTTTATTACTCCATAAGGCAGTGTATTTTATTATAATATGAATTTGTGCTAACGGTTGTTAACGGGTTTTGTGCTAATGGCTCCCCTTGACTCTCTGTTGATGGTCCCTTTTCTGAGCTTTGGAGTTAATATGGAGTAAATTTCATCTTTCCAAGCCATGGTCTCTCAGCTCTTTCAAATTTCATTTTGTCTCTTTGCTATATACACCTGTTTCTCTTCATTGTTCCCAACTCCTTTCTTTCCCTCTTTCTGCTTTTTCTTTTCCATAATATAAAGAAAGCTTATGGGTGCTCATTATCAAAGGGAACTCTGTCTCTCCAATTTCATGACAGTTGTTAGACAGGCAATTCACTTTTAGAAGTTTCTCAAGTTTCTTTATGAATTACAGATTGGGGCTCAATGTAAAGAGTTTATCATGAAAGTAAAATTTAAAAATAGCACTCTCAAAACATTTATGTACCCAATTTTAAAAATGAAGTCAAATGATTTCAGAAACATAGGCTGTTCAAATGTGTGTGTGTGTGTTCTAAGTTTTCTATAAGACGGAACAAATGGGGCATGATGAAGATAATTCTGGGGTGTCCTTAAGTAACCCACGAATAGAAATATTCAGCTAAACTGTAAGAGAACAATGATTTTGTAGATCAGAATTTAGATTCTAATGCACACTTGACCTAGTAAATCAACTCCTAAGAAAGGATGTTGCATTGTTCTCTCTGTGTTGTGATGTTTTTAGCACGGTAAGTCCAAGCAGAGACTATTAAACTCTTGGCCTTTCAAAGGAAATTCAGAGGCTTAGATTCCACTCCTTTATTAATAATTCGCTGCTTGCATTAGCCCTTTACATTTCTGGATCAGTGTCATTTTCCTTTAGCTAAGTATCTTAGACATTATTTGTTAGAGATGGTGTGTATCGAATGTATTTTAAATCAGAGATGGTGTGTGTCGAATGTATTTTAAATCAGATCTCCTTAATCACTAAATTTGGCTGTGATTTGTAACTTTTAGTTTATAGGCACTAGCACGAATATAATACAATTTATCAACAATGAATTTCTATCATCTTTATAGGAAATAACAAATGTATTCATGTATTTAGGTGATTTTTACTGTGTTCATGGAAAGTTCACAAATAACTAGCTCACATATCGTATGTCTGGTTTGTAAGAGTATGTGGAGAAGGAAATTTGGCGGCGTCAAGACGCTTCTTACACGGTGGGAAGAAGAGACTGAGTGGACTTGAACTGAGCTATCCGAGCCTATGAGGACGGGAGGGAGGGACCCACGTCTTAGGAAGAATGCATGCATTGTCTCCTCCCTTTTCCACAGAGCTTAATGTTGATGTGGAAAGATTGATGGGCCCCGAGTTGGCAGAACTATTAGTCTAAGAGGAGGATGAATTGAGGGTGAAGGTGTGGAAGGAGAGAGAGGAGAGCTAGCACGTAACCGGGTGTAATAGAGGTGTGCAGCTGCCGACGGTGAGACCAGAAGAGCTACTTGTCACATGCAATTGCGACTGAAACCCATCACCCTGCCTTTGTTAATGTTCGTACCCGGTGCAATTTCTTTTCCAGTGACTGTTCCAGGAATAATGTGCCAGATGGAGTGCGAGTGTTCGTGGGTCGGGTGATATGCTATTACTAGTCCCATCTGCTCGCTGCCCCTGGGACTTTTCAGCTGCAGATTAAAGACTAATACTGAGTGACAGACGCCAAATGGGCAATCCTCATACATAGTAGGTGCTCAATAAATGCCACTGGATTTGAGTGAAGCCACTAGTGGTGGCTGGGGCAGCTTTTGCAGCAAGAGACATGGGTTAAGACATTAATGTGTTTTAGAACAGTTTCTACCTACAATTCAGAAGTAAACAATTTCCTTCCTTCCCGCCGTTCTTTTTTCGCAAACAAGTATTTTCTGAGAACTTGCTAAGCACTCAGTTCATTTTAGGTACTGTGTGTGGACAACAATCATATAAGACTTGTTTTTCATGAAGTTGAGGCTGGGTGCCTCATTTTTTACCCCCAACACTTGCCTTTTTTCCTTTTATCGTCTCGAATCCTCCCAAATTATTGTCAGATTTGAAGAAAGCAAAACAACGCTTCTGTTTACTTGTGTATTAAACAGAAAACTGGGGTCAATTTCATAATTTAAATACAAAAGAAAATTGCAGGAGTTCAGTTTCTCTCTAAGGAAAGCATATGCTGTGGGTTAGATTTTTCTCTCCACTGAAAGGGGGTTTTCTTCCTGTTCCTTAAATCCACTTCCACGTTTGTGAAGGATCTTTTTCCAGGGCCATCAAGGAAAAACAAAAAAAAAAAGAAACCAAAAAACCCAAAAAACTAAAAATCTTTCGACTCAGTAAAACGTCACAGTGACTCATTATTGGGTAGACTCAGATATACAGGGACTACAAGTACTACCTTTACTAAGTATTTATCCCAACACAAGTTCCTACTGCCGATTACAAAGCCCCTTGTCCCCTTCATTTCTTCCCGCTTTTAGCCTATCTCATTCTCAAAGATTTTTTTTTCCCCTGCTTGTATACATTGCTTAATTTCCTTTTCCAGGTTACTTTTTTTTTCTTTTTTCAATCTGTCTTTACATCTCTATGGCATCTATCACCATAGCACCCAGTTTAATAGTATCTGGGCCAATTATTCTATTTTTAAGACACAATGGGTTGGTTTGTTAACAGAATTTATATTGCATTTCCAATTATGGGCATTTCCAGGTAATTGCTTAAGTTTGATATGGTGGAAAGATGGTTTGCAATATTTTTAGAAATAGGAATTAGAAATACATCTCCTAAAATCATTGGTTTTAAAACATTGGTAACAATAAAAAGCAGAATACATTTAATTAGAAAAAGTAAATAAAAGCTTTTAGTTGCCTTAACTGGTTAACAAAACTAGACTTTGAAAGAGAATTGTGTGTATTGTTAATTTTTTTTCCTTAAGGTTGGGTTAGAGCCCTACGTACTGAATGTGAAATCTCAATTTTTTCTTTTCGTCCTTGGCCATTGTGTTTACTATTATTGTGGTGGTTGGCCTGGATTGTTTTTCTGAAAAGGAAACGCCCTTACCAGATAAAAATCAGGGCTTATCTTTGCTTTGCAGTGAAATCCCAAAATAGCATACAAGTTTTTAAGGAGTTGAAAAAATCCATAGAAATCAGAAAGGAAATATATATATATTTAGAAATCCATTTGAATTCTAATTGTTTTTTGACCTCTACTATGTACTTAAATATGTGCTAGTTTTCTATTTTAAGCATTGATCATCAGTGTGGTTCTTAAACAACAAACAAAACCAAATGAAATAAAAAACCCCAAGTTAAGAAAAACCCCCAGCAAACCTTTAACTCAGAGATATTTAAAAGCAATTCTGTTGGGCAGCGAGAAATTAGGAGGAAAATACAACCCATGCTGATTTTCTAGGTTTGAATAGAAACTGTGATGATTCCAGTTACGTTTCCATGGATTTCATTAAAGAGGCATTTCAGCTCCATGTGACTCATTACTACTTACTTACCAAGTTTGATTAAATATGGTATTCTAATGTTAATCTAAAATATTAAGTATCTAATGACTGTTATTTAATATTAATTGCAAATTTAGAGCGTTAGGTCTCATACAGAATAGAAGACACAGCCTGGGTCCTCGATGGCACTTGAGGAATGATCTGTGAGCACGGCCATGCATGCGACGTGCGTGCGGGTGGGTGTCTGAGGAGGTCAGAAATAAGGCTGAAAGGTATGATGGTGTTGGAGTGTCACTGTCGTGTGCCGTTGAGCATCGTGTGTAAATGACAGGGGGTTTGCTGTGCTCTTTCTCAGTCCTTGGAACAGCAGGGCAGAGATCCCAATGTCCCAGGGGTCCCCAGGCTAACATCACTCTGACCCTCCTGTATCTGGGGCCTCTTGTGAGACGTTTATCTCTATTGCTTGATCATTTGCATATTCAACTTGCAACTTCATTTCTCCTCTGCAGAAGAATCACTGTTCTAGATTCACCTCCCTGAGCAGAGCTTAGTCATTCTTTTCCTCCTCTGGTCCCTTAATGTGCTCCCTCTTCTCAAATGCTCAGAACATTGGTATGAATCGGTCTTACCTTCTCAAGACCTCATTTCAAGTCCAGCTTTGATTGTGTTGTAGTAATAGACTGCTGGGGACTTCGGCGTGGGCCAAAGAAGACACATACCTAAATTCTTCAGCTATGGGAACAGGGCAACAAAATTCCCAACAGCACTCCTGGGCGTACACAACAGATTCCTGTGAAAAATCTCATCTTCGTCTCTTTATTTCCTTTTCCTTGTTTCCTCTCCCACAACTTCTGCTGTCTCTCACCCTGATGTGTTGTGATAGGGGGTTTTCTTAGCTCAGTGGCCAAGAATTTAGCTGTATTGATTTGTCACATTGCACCTGCTGAAATCCTAACAAAAAACTTGGCCCAAGGAATAGAAGTCAGTCTGATAAACTTAAACCTCATGAACTACGCAGCGGCTGTGCACATATAGAACACTACCAGAATCTTCCTCCCCGACTGCTTCGATATTCTTGTTTTATACCTTCACTCTTTTCATTGGGCTTGCCCTTTGGGTGTCAGGAAGTAGGGAAAATGAATTTCATGTGATCGTCTTATCCAGCAGAAGCAGACACTTGACTCTCGGGCTATGTGGTTGCACCCGTAGTTTATGTTAGCATGAAGTGTAGCAGTTTGCAGACTGTTGGCTCTAGAACAGCCTCGCAGGTGGAGGTGCACAGCCCTGGCAGGGGAGAAACTGACGCCAAAGGGTCACTTTATTTAGGTGGCTTAGTCCCTTGTGACTGTGAGGTTGAGAAGGACCCAGCCATCTCTAGGGACAAAAACATTGTTTACATGAAGAACAATAGTGGTGTAATATTTTTTCTCCTTTTTTCTTTTCTTGATTTAATCTGAAGAGTTTTACTCCCTCCCAGAATCTCTGAATTTTCCTTTATGGCCAGTGTTTGCAATGCTGGGGTAGAGCTGTACTTTCTCCAACTTTGGAGAAGTTTAGGTAAACAAACTTGTGAAAACGCTGTTTATACAAAAAAGCAAATTTCACTTCGTGTTAGGAATTTCTACCTGTTAATTTATTCATTCGCTCAAAAAATGTGTATCAAATGCCTTCAAAGCACAAGGCTCAGTTTAGGAGCCGAGGATACAGCGGTTTCCTTGCTCTCGTGGAACTTCATTCTAGTGAAGGGAGACTGATTAAAACAAGAAGGCAAATAGCTCATCTGTCACCTGGTGTCAGATGCTATGGAAACAGTGAGGCAGGGAAAGAGAATGCTGGATTGAAGGGTGGGTTACTATTCTAGGCAGGATGTCAGGGATGGTCTCTAATGAGGTGACATTTGAGCCGAGACCGGATGGAAGTGAGGGCGTGAGCTGTGAAGATGTTTGAGGGAAGAGCAAGTATAAAGGGAGGAGGTGGAAGCACGTGGGTGTGTTGGGCAAAAAGGAAGAAGGACAATGAATGGAGAGCGTAAGGGCAAAGGAAGCAGGGAGATGAAGCCAGAGAGAGGGGGTTAGATTGAAGCAGGAATTGTTTAGGGTCTCTCAGGGGATTTTAAGAATGTTGGCTTTCACTCTGAGTGATGCTATCTGATTCATGTTTTAGAAGTTCCACCAGGTTGCTATGTTGAGAAAAGGCTCTTCGGTGGGCGCAGGGAGTCTATCACAGTAATCCCGGTGAGAAATGATGGGGTTTGCATCATGCTAGGAATAGCGGAAGAGATTGGAAGAGGTCATGTTCTAAACCTAGTTTGGAGGTGAAGCCATTGGGATTTACCTTGGGAGGTAGGGTGTAAAAAATGCAAGGAGTCAGATATCACTCTTTTTTTAAAATCTGAACATTTGGTCAGTGAGTAGTAATTTCCTGAAATGGAAGGGACTGGAGGAGGCACAGGTTATCGGGGGAGAGTCAGAAGTTGGGTGCAGGACTTATTAGGGTTGAGATGTCTATAAGACATGGAGAATGAGGTGTCAAGAAGGCAAGGGAATACGGCAGATCCAGAGATCAAGAACAATTACAGGCTGGAGCCATGAGTGCAGAATAAGTGTTTCAGGCCATGAGACTGGCTGAGATTAAGTAGGTGTGGGTACATACAGAAAATAAAGAGGTATAGTGACTGAGCTCTGAGCCATCCCAAGGTTAGGGTGACAAGAAACTATCCATGTATGTGAAGAAGACTGAGCCAGTGTATTAGTTTCCAATAGCTGCTGTAACGAGGTATCAGAAACTGGGTGACTTAGAACAACAGAAATTCACTGTGTCACAGTTCCAGAAGCTAGAAGTCCGAAAGCAAGGTGTCAACAGGGCCATGCTACCTCTGATGGCGCTTGGGGACAATTCTTCCGTGCTTCCTCTAGCTTTTGGGGTTTTCCTACCACCTTTGCATTCCCCATAGGTGCTCCTCTCCGGTCGCACAGTCTTCTTCTCCTGTGTGTCTTCACTCTGTGCGTGTCGGTGTCCAGATTTCCCCTTTTCATAAGGACGCTAGTCATTTTGGATGAAGACCCACCCTAATGACCTCATCTTCACTCGGTTAAATCTTCAAAGACCTTATTTCCAAATAAGGTCACATTCTCAGGTACTGGGCTTTAGGTCTTCAACGTATCTTTTTTGAGGGACACAAGTCAACCCATAAGAGCCAGTGAGAAGCCAGAGAATGTGGTGTTCTGGAAGCTAAGTGAAGAATGTGTTTCAGGCAGGAAGGCTGGATGAACGGGGTGAGAGGCTGCTGACAGACCAAACAAGATGACCAGGAAGGACTGACCAGGGATTGAGCCATGTAGGGGTCATTGGTGTCTTAGCGATGAGTGATTTCGGCTTAATGGTTCAGTGATGAAAATTGGGTTGATGTTCAAGACAGGATGGAAAACAGGAGTTAGAGAAAGCAAGCATAGACAGTTTTTTTGAGGAGTTTTTCATGTAGGGCAAGAGAAAAATAAGGTGGTGGCCATGGAGAAACCAGAGTTCAAAGGATTTTCTTTTTTTTTAAACACAGTGGAAGAAATAGCAGCATGTTTATATACCAATGTGAGTGAACCACTAGAGGGGGAAATGTTACAGGAAAAAGGGGACCATTTCCAGAGTGATGTCTTTGGGTAGGCAAGAGGGTGCGGGAGCTTATAAGCTCTCCACAAGCCCTTCAGGCAATTCTGATACACACCCAAGATTGAGAATCACTGTTCCAGATGATCTCTAGAAAATTCTGTGTCTTGTGATGTATTTTACCCCATCCCTGAATCTGAAATCCTTTGTTTGTTTAGAAGGTTGGTGATTGCCTAGCAGGCACAGAGAATGCGTTAAGAAGAATTTGACTACAGCGTTGTACAGGGAGTTGTGCCTTAGGGAATGGCAGCTCTCCATCTGTGCTTTACTCCAAGGGTTTAAAAAGCTGTACTGTGTCTTTAAACTGCTCCTCCTGCCATTCAGAGGTGCCTCTTCAACACTGCCTGGGAGATCTGGCTGCTTCTCCAGCCTCTATTTTTAGATGACCCTGCATCAAACCCCAGCAGAGTGAAGAGTGTGTCATGGGGACTTGAAATATTTGTATTTGGCAGGACTTAGACTCTGTAAAACAAGTTAGTGTCCTAATACCCAAATGCTATTATATCAAATTTTCGTGTATTGAGTTTACTTAAAATAGGACCTAGTATTTCCGTTAAAATCCTTCCAAAGAAAGACCTCCAGTTCTGATCATCCGATGATTGTGTGATTTTGTTGGGTTCATTGTAAATCGTAGCTGTGGGTTAGTGTGACCACCTAATGTGACGGCACCTTGGAGTCACTTTTATTTGAAAATGGACAGTTTCCAATAAGAAGTACAGTTTCCGTACTTTGTTCCTTGAGTTGGTTCATTCTTTAATTCTCCTGTTAGAATACTGAAAAAAGTGGAGACAGTGGAAAGAGTTTTAATCAAAGTAGCACTGACTTCACTTTGAGTAAAATAACTTGCCGTAAACAGATGTTTGGCTAGTACAGAGAATGGTGCCTTACTAGCTGTTGAACTTACTTTGAGAATGCTGACTCCACATTATTTGGTGGAAGATCTGATTTGGTAGAAGATCGCTCTATCCCCCACTCTCCGAGGTCTACATTTCTCAAGGGGACATTTCCTCCTCCCTCCTTTGAAGAATTCAGAAAGGATTTGAATCACCTTTTGGTACTAGGAAATTATTTCCCTAATTTCTCTGAGTGTGTCTAAGGAAATTCAGAACCAGCCTTACCTTTTAGTGTTCTGGGATTTTGCTAATTCTGTGTGTGCTCGTCGAATATTGACATTTTTACCCTGGAGCAAGCATTCACTCATAAGATATCCCGCAGATGGAGGTCTCTGTGCCCAGCACCGGTGACATAGAGCAGGAGGGGTGCAGGGTCTCATGGGGCTGACCGTCTAGCAAACAACATTTGTAACACGTCCAGTGTGATAAGAGCAATGGTGGATTCAGGCCCTGGGGCCCGGGCTGCCCAGGTGAGAGGGCTTCCCCCTGACTGGCTGGTGTGGCAGTCCGTGCTCAGCATGGTCGGTGGAGGGAAGAGACAGTGGAGCTTTTCCGCTATGTGATCTTTAAATACTTTATAATAACTTATACTACAACATTTCACATTCTGTATTCAGTTGCTTTCATAGCCATCTATTTCATCCTCACAAACACCCTGCCTCTAGGCAGACCAGGAGAGAAAGTCAAGGCTTATAACCTTTGACCTGTTCAATTTCACACAGTTGGTACGTGTAGGAGCCAAGCCTAAAACCCAGGGCATGAGTCCTGGTTCAGATGTTTTACACCCATAATTAGGAAAACCTTTAGTTCTGAAATGAACCAACTCATGTTCTAGAACCACTGACAGTTTGACAGTTGTTTAAAGGATGTTTGAACTGTCTTGAAGTTTCCTTGAAATTGTAAATCTTTAGATGCACCTCTCAAATAATAATAGCTTTGCAAAGTTTTAAGAAAGTCTGAGGTTGATGACTGAGATGACTTCGTGTTTAATGTTGCATTTGATAAGCGTGCCATAAATTATGTTGGTTCGTTGAGGAGTTATTTTTAAAATGCATTGTAAAACTTTACGCACACTGTCATTGTTCCTGAAGGAGATCTTGGCTTGTACTTTTCAGATATGAAATTTTATGACTGATAGCAGATAGGTTTTTTTTTTTTCTTGTTTTTTCCTTCCTCTCGTTCCCCATATTTTTAAGGTGTACCTTTATAAGTGATTGAAGCTGTTTTTTTGTGGTTTTGAAATGATTTCTGTTTGATTGCTTTAAAACTTGCAGTGAAGCTTTATCTAACAGAATAATTTAGTGCCCGGTTTCACTTAAAGCACCTTCCAAAAGTCTAGAAGAGCAAGAATGGATCCTATGTGTGTTCTGCTGGGCTACAGAGAATGTGCTGCTAGCAAGATCACAGGCAGAGTGAAAGGAGACACGTCTACTGTATTTGAACTAACCCTGGCTCTTGATCAGAATGGAAGGCCTGATGGACTGAGGCCCTAGCCAGGTCCCAGAGCCTCTGGGATAAATGATGTTCATTTTGATAATAGCTGTTCTTAGTAATATTTCTGAGAAAACACACAAAACTGATTGCAGTTGACTGTAAAAATGACTTTTGCCCTGTTCGGTTTGCCCTGTTTTCAGTTAATTGAGGCATCTTCCAGTAAAAATAGATTTAAAGTGGGAGCTTTCCCCTATGGTGGTGGAGTAAGAGGGTGATCAAGACTGTCTGATTGACTGAAGAAATTCAGAGAAGCAAAATAAGTCTAGTTTTAAATATTCTGTTAATGTCATATTAGGTTATGAATACATTAACAGTAGAGACATTTCTAAGACAGTCTTGGGGATTTCAAAGGTCATCAGGGGTCATCCAGACTCCTAACAGATCTCGGATTTGGGAACTGGTTCATGGTAACCTCTACCTCTGACTACGTAGAGTTAACACAAGGATACAAACTGGACTGTTTGACGTTTCTTGGGCATGTCCAGTGTCCCTCTGCTGCCCTCTTTTGAAATGCTGCTTTCTTGGCGCAAAGGCCTAGTCTCTCCATGACTACCTACCCACTCAGATGCGTGACCCAATCTTACGGCAGGAGTCAAATAGCAGCCCTCTTTAGGAAGTCCTGCTCCCAAGTGGGCGTCATCTCTCTTTCCTCGGGAAACCCCATATAACCTCTGTGCTTTCTTTTTATGCAGTTACATCTGTGAAAGTCCCCAGTGCTGACCTGGCACATAGACACTCACGGAATGCCAGCTTTCCTTCTTTCTTTTTATTCTGTCTTATTTTGTGGCTTATTTGTGTCTATGTCTTTTTTACTTTTAGCAATTAGTAGAATCGATGTCACTGCTTCTACTTGCTTTAAAATACTTTATCTGATAAAATATATTCTATATGCAAATGACTATAAATTAAACACATAGTTTAAAGAATCAGAAAATCCACACCTGTGTACCCGCCACTGAGCTTAAGGGAGACAGCCAGTACTGCATGGAGCCCTCTGTCTTAGTCCACGGGGGCTCTATCACAAAATATATATGGCTTGGGTGGCTTTAACAACACACGTTTCTTTCTCAGAGTTCTGGAAGCTGGAAAGTCTAAGTTCAAGATGCTGGAAGATTTGGTGTCTTGTGAGGGCCGTTTCCAGGTTCATAGACGGTCATCCTCTTCTTGTGTCCTCTCTTGGTAGAAGGGGCAAGGGAGCTCTCCGGGGCCTCTTTTTTAAGGGCACCAATCCCCTTCATGAGGATTCTACCCTCATGACCTAACTACCTCCCAGAGGCTCCACCTCCGAATGCCATCACCTTGATGGGTAGGATTTCAAGCTGTGAATTTGGGGAGGACTGGAACATTCGGAACATAACACCCTCCCTGACCCAATCCTCTCCCTCCTGGCGTAACTGCCATCCTGAATTTTGTGTTTAGAATTTTCTTTTATAGTTAATCTGTATGTGGACAATTCCAGAAACAATATATTTCTTGACTTTATGTCTCCTTGAACTTGATATTAGTGGAATGAGATGGTGTGTATTCTCCTGTGACCTGCTTTACTCAAGATCATACTTTTGGAGTTCATCCACGCTGCTGTGGGTCTCTCTGCATCACTGCTGTGATTTTCACTGTGCTGTGGTATCCGGTGTGGAATAGATCCATTTTTGTTGTTGTTGTTGTTGTTGTTTTTTGATATGACAACGTGAGTGTAAATATGCAAGAGAGTCAAGTCTAGAAGTACCAAGGAGTGAAATGACCAGGCAGGTCTATGTGCATTTTCAACATTTCTGGGTGTGATGCCATTTGTTGTCCAAAATGCTTGTGTGGATTTATTCTACCACCGGAAGTGTATACTTGCCCCTGTTGCTCCAAAACCTCCCTGTTGCTTTTCAAGTGCCCGGATGGACCATAGCTGTCTTTGCATTTCTAGTTTTTAACCTGAGACTTTGCACAATTTAGGAAATTGTGATTCAAGAGTTGAGTCAGTTTCGTCTTCCTCTCTGAAATATTCTTTTCTTAAAATTATGATAATATTTTTTTATTATATTATGTTAGTATTCTTTATTTGTTTTTATAAACAAAAGGGAGCACTATGTAGGACTGAGTCCAAGCTGGAATCAGGAATCTGAGTATAAGCTGTGGCCCCACAACTGAGAGTGTCACGATGGCAAAACATTCTCTACTGTGCAGAACAGATAATCCTCCCTATGTTGTGGTTTGGAGACATCTTACATGGTAGCCAGCCCATGTTGGAGTTCAGTTAATGCTAGATGCTCTATGCGTCCCATCTAACTCAGCTCCAGCATTAATGTAGGACGTTTTGAACACGGTTCGTTGGTCTGCATTGTGATGAATCACCCAGAGACAACTAAGCCTCAGGACAAACAAAGCATTTGTCTGTGTAGCCGCAGGGCAGCCCATAGCCAAGCTACTCTGGCTGATTTTAACATGCGTGTCTCTATATCGCATCTCCTTCAAGCCATTCTGGATAGTTTCTTTTCATTCTCACACCGGGGCTTTGTGAACTCTCTCGTAGGAATTGTGGCGACTTCTGAAGCTAATTTAGTTGGATCTTCTGGACCACAGGCTTGTCACAGAGTTGGGTGGCAGGAGCAGTTGTGTAAATTGGAGTTTATTTAAACACAAACTGCTTACTGTGTGCTCGACCTGTTCAAAGCCCTTCACAGATGTTCATTCCTAGCTTCTTCCTACCGGTGTCCTCATAACAATAACATATTGCTATTATTGCCACTTCAGAGACGAGGGAACTGAGACACAGAGGGGTTCAATAACACGCCCAAGTGATAGAGCTGGTGGCTGGCGGAGCCAGGAGGCAGTCACTTGTCTAACGGTTACCTTAAGCTAGCGAAGCGGGTGAGTGGATGTCCACGTATTTCCCATGATCCTTTCGTGCCCTAACCTTTGTGTGTCAATACAACATCAACACCAAAGTTAAAAGAGCTATAACTTTGATGCCGGAGTGTCCCCACCTTAGTCCTGCTTCTTATAGGTGCACGAATGGACAGACTTACAAAAATTATTGCTAGCTGAACATCCCCTTCTTTACAATGTCTCTTGAGGTCTAAGAGAAACTAGTACTCAGATTTGTAAATAGTTTTCCTGAAATTATGGATTTAAAAAGATTTGCTTGGGCTCCTTTCCAATTTCTTAGTCTTAGCTCAAGATTGTAACTTGTAATGGTGCTTCTGATGAAATTAAGAAAGCATATGGTTGTAAAACTTTTTAATAGCTGAAGCTTAAAAAATATTCTCAGTATCAATGACTCCTGCAGATAGAATGAAGTATGTCGATTTGGAAATTAACTGGATACATTTTCTGCTTTCAGTGTAGAAATTTATGTCCTTCGCAAAAAAAAAAAAAAAAAAAAAAAAAAAAAAAGCCAGAAAAAAAGAAACTTCATTAGTTTGTATTTTCAGCCAGAAGTAAGAACTCTTTAAAAGCAACTCTGTTTTATGAGGTTAACATTAAGACATCTAAATCTGTCTTATCTTGCAGAGCCTGGGTAATTAACTCTCAAGTGTCCCGACATTGAACTATTTGGGCATTTTTGGGTACTGTAATTGTACTATATGCCTTAGAGTAAATGCCAAGTCATAGTTTTTTTTTTTTTTTTAATCCCGAGTTTCAATAAAATACAATTAATTTGAATGGCATTAACAGAGATCTCAGACAGAGCATGGCATTTTCATAGTTTTCAGAAGTCTCAGAACATTTTGGAAAAATACATTAGTGCTGTGGTCCTTCCCTTCATCTACATCCGGGAGAATTTAAATGTAAAATGTGACTTGAAAAGGACTTACAAAAAGGAAGATAACAGAGATTCTTTGAATCTCTCACATTTCAAAGAAAACAGAACAACCTTGTTCCGGAGCCAGGGAGAAAACAATGGCCTGACCACTGAGCACTGTCAGAGAAGGAGCGCAGCTGGCTGACTGTATCACAGGGCCGGTGGTGTGACACGCCGTGGCTGCAGGCAAATGGTTGAGTTGGAGTATCCAGGACAATGCCAGCCAGTCGCCCACACGTTATGAAACCAACCTGGAAAAAACGTTGTTAAGCCAGTCTGACCTGGCTCTGCCTAACCAGCAGTTTTTGGTTTTTCTCATTAACAGTAACAGTGATAAAAACAGACAGGAAACAAAAAACAGCCTAAGAAAGAGAGTATGTCAATGGAGCCAAAACCCTGTTCCTACTATTTCCAGCTAATTAGTCACAGCACTATGTTAGCATGAGTTGGTTAGAAGCTCTTTTGGAAAAGTAATTTTCACAAAACTTTCCATATATATATATATAATTTTTTTTTTCTGTTTTGCCCTGACCTTCTGAGTGTTTCAGCATCTTTGTTAAGTCCCACTTTGTCATGCTTTGTACTAGTTCAGTCCAAGTCTCAAGGACAACCTTAAAAATAAAATGCCAAACATTCATTTGCATACTTCCTTGGGAATTGTCATAATGAGGGGCCATTGGATGAGGTTTATAAAGAAGCCAAGGGATTAGTTTATTTTTATATTTGAGAAATGAAAACAGCTCTACTATCCTCCCCAAATTCATGCTCATTACAAATGTTTTAAACAATATTGAGGAATAAAGAAAAAACCTGAGATTCCTATCAGGCAGAAGCAATTGTTGTTAATATTTTTGTGTCTTTCCTTTTGGACTTTCGTGAGTGTCTGAGTGCCCCTGGACACACAGAAAACACCTAGAAGGACAGCCGTGATTTAAAAAAGAAAAAAAGTGGGCAATGAGATTATAACCATAAAGTCAGGTTAACACCCCATCGTCTTCTTTTTGCCTCAGCAGTCTCCAAATTACAAATATTGGATCATAAATGGTCAATATGTCTGAGGTGAAGAACAGTGTGAATTCCCTGTCTTGACCCCCAGATCCTTCACTGGGTCACTGGGAAGACAGATGTATTCTGAGCATTTCCTTTCTGCATCTAATGTTGGTGCCACCATATTTGTTATGGCTCCAGCTCTCACAGAACTCGAGGAGGTGGCATTTCCACAGCAATGGGCTGAGAGGACCCATGTTGTAAAATCCCAGACTGAGGCTATTCCTGATGGCTGGTGACGTCCCAGGGTTATCCACATGCATACAAGAAAATGCCATTTAATCTTGGTTCTAAACTCTCTGTGAACTTTACCTTATATACAAAGAGTTTCTATGCGGATGACCAATTGATGACAGTCAGTTGGTGACTGAGTTTCCTCATGTAGGAAAGGGGCGAGTTCTCTTCTTCACTTACTTTGTGGATCCTGAGCAAGACTGGATTGGTCTCTGGGTGTATTTTTGCTGGCTGCCAGATTTTCTTGGGTCTTACTTTATTTTTAGCCGCCATTATTCTTACTGTGGACAGATTGGGAAGTAGTTAAATTGAGATGGGAAGCTTGAAGTTTCTCTTAGTGAAATGCAGACTTGGCCTGTCTCCTCATTTTCTGGGAGCCTTTTATGTTCATTTGCTCTTTCTTCTTAGTGTTGGTTAATGGAGTGACACCTGTTAACAGCAGCACCCAGCCACACATCTTTGGAACCACTCCTCACACGTAGTGATAGCTGACTGCAGCTTGACACTTCCTTCTCAAGAAAACAAACAAGCAAACACCACTTTTCTGATTGCATTGGTGGTCCCATTTTTGCCTTTACCCGATATGTGAAGTTTTCAGTTGAATTAAATATTTAAAAACGAACGTTATCTCTGTATACAAATTCCGAAAGCTTATAGAGTCATTCTTTAAACAAATCTTTAAATGAGTTTTTCCTTCTTTTCTTCTCTTCCTTCTCCTCCCCCTCTTCTTCCTTAAATATATCTTTTAAACTTCTCCTATAAACTTCCTTCTAGAGTGTCTTTTAAACTTACAAAAAACCCCCACTTCATTGCTATCGCTTCTTAATATCTCTGCCTTTAGTTATTATATGCAGTTTTCTAGTACTTCAGATTTTCTTATCTTATTTGTTCAAGTTTGTCCAGACTTACTTTTTAGGTCATATGGATATGATTTTTGCACACCAATGGTTGATGAGTTTTTCTGGGTGCTTCATTTCCCCCCATCTGACTACTTTCACTGATCTAACTTTGACAGGCTTGCGTGTGTGAGGAGAGTGAGGGATTGCAGTCAGGTTGAGGTTGAGGTTCCTGTGGTGTTTTCCTATCTCCAGACACCAAGGTTGGTGTTTCTTTTTCTTTTTAATGCTGGCTCAGCTTTAGGGTTTATAGTTTTCCTAAAGAAGAAGGATGCTCATTGTATTTCATACATGGTTGGTTGGAGACTTCATAGTAGAAGGAGGCCAAAGCCAGGAGCAAAGGAACAAGTCATCAGAGCTAAGGACCTGAAATGCCATGTGACTAAAGCTGACAGGAACCCACGTGGTGGCTGTTCTTGGACCTCTGCAGGGAACAGGTGACCAACCATCAGGGTTTACCTGGGACTATTGGGTTTCAGTGTTGAAAGTTTCACTTATTAGGAAACCACTCAGATCCTGGCAAAGCAGGATGGTTGGTCACCCTAGAAACAAAGCTGTCCTGAGTAACCAGTTTTCTCACATGATTTGAGGTAAGAAAAAAGAGAGAGAATTAGGATGCTTTCCTCATGTCATCAGGAAGCAGCCAATGTCAGATGAAGTCAACGAAACCTGGTGTGTCGATTTGGGAATTCTAAAGCACGAACACGAGAAGTAGTGTTATGTCCTGGAGAAAGCACAGGCCCTGACGCCAGATGGCTTTATGACTTTGGGCAGAGTATTTCGTGTCTGAGTCTTCTCATCTGCAAAAGGAGTGATACAGACCTCTTCCATGTTGGTTGTGAAGATTGATGTTAATATATGTAAAATGCAGTTGTTATGATGATGACATAAAACGTAAAAAAAGGTAAAAAAAAAAAAGGCAAAAAAAAAAAAGAACCCCACAAAAAACCAAACAGAAGTCAGGCAGTCCCAGTGGAAATGTAGAAAAAGTAAAATTGGAAAGTGAGACTTTATCATTATTTATCCAGTCATATCCAGCAAAAAGAGAGGCTATCTGGTAAACCCAAATTTTTTTAAGATTTTGTTTATTTGAGAGAGAGAGAGAGAGATCGTGTGCACAAGAAGGGGGAGGGGAGAAAGACAGGCAGAAGCAGATTCCCCACTGAGCAGGGAGCTGGACACAGGGCTGGATCCCAGGACTCTGGGATCCTGACCTGAGTCAAAGGCAGACGCCCAACTGACTGAGCCATGCACGTGCCCCTGGTAAACCCAAATATTAATGAGAGAGAACAGTGTACATATCGGAGAAGTTTATCATGTTGAATTATCTAGAGCTTTGAGCTGGACAGGACCCTAGATATTAATTAGCTCCCTTCCCCCTTTGTTTGATCACCCAAGCTCATCCAGTTCCTATGCTTGTTCATCAGTAAGCTTTGATTTTTATTTTGGCTTCTTGGGAATCTGACACCCTCACTCTCCAGGGGTGAAGCATTTTGGAGAGGCAATATTTTCTAGCCAGTTGAGGTTTTATACCAATAAGAATTAATGCTTAAAAATCGAAAAAAAGAATATGAGGAGGGAAAGATTTCTGTAATACATAATTCACTTTGCCTTGAAGTGGCCTCCTTCTTCCCACTTTAGAGGATGGACATGTGGAAACATAGCCTTGGCCAGATGATGTCACTGCAGTAGGAAAGGGGGTTGGGGGGAGCATGAGAACAGTCACCAGGCAGGAGAACAGAAGGAAGTGAGGGAGTAACAGGGCAGAGTGGACAGGTGGCTTAATTTGGTTGTGTGGACTGGGAAGGGCTTTTGGAGATTGTGGTGTTTGATTAGATGCTTAAAAGAATAAAAGAATTCAGTAGGTAGATGGGAGGGAGAGGGATCGTTGAAGCACAGCTATGAAGATTGCACAAATACCATCCTAGGCACTGGAGGAGTGTGGTATCTGACACTTTGTCATTAGATTTGTTTCTGATTTGTAATCAGTCATCTTAGGAGCTTGGTTAGAATAAGTAAATTCACTAGGTTCTCACTCAAATACCTAATACTGGTAAAATATCTTCTCTGAAAGTGCAGAGTAGGGGTGTTAGGCCCTGAGTGGGGTGAGCCTGTCAGACAGTAGCTACCTCTATGGTGAAAAATATACCCCCAAAAGGAAAAGCAACTGTGATATTTAATTTTGAGTCACCGTGGCCAGGCCACAGTACCCAGTTTTTGGCCAAACAGCAGTCTAGATGTTGCTATGAAGGTATTTTTTAGATGAGAATAAGATTTAGATCTGTGGACTTTGAGTAAAGCAGATTACCCTCCATAAGGTACGTGGGCCTCATCCAATCAGTTGAAGGCCTTAAAAGAAAGACTGAGGTCTCCCAGAGAAGGAGGAATTGGGCCTCCAGGTTTCAGATGCAACATTTAACTCTTCCTTGGGTCTCCACCTTGCTGGATTAGTCTGCAAATTTCAGATTTAGCCAGTTCCTTAAAATAAATCTTTCTTTATGTATCTATCAATCTCTTATATACAACCAATCTTCTCTTGGTTTTGTTTATCTGGAGGACCCTGGCTAATTTGCATCTTTACCACTTTCGTGCTTTTAAAATGTATGTGGCACTAAACCTATTGTTTATCTTCTGTTACCTGGTTGTTGTTGTTGTTGTTTTTTAAGAAATTTATCATGTTTAAGAGTAGAATGACCCTTGGGGCGCCTGGGTGGCTCAGTCGTTAAGCGTCTGCCTTTGGCTCAGGGCATGATCCTGGCGTTCCGGGATCGAGTCCCACATCAGGCTCCTCCGCTGGAAGCCTGCTTCTTCCTCTCCCACTCCCCCTGCTTGTGTTCCCTCTCTCGCTGGCTGTCTCTCTCTCTGTCAAATAAATGAATAAAATCTTAAAAAAAAAAAAAAAAGAGTAGAATGACCCTTGAAGGAAGAAGTGCACTCTGGGAGATTTTCTGAATGGCAGCCATCAAGAGCGGTCAGGGCGCGTCTGTATTTACATGGTTTCCAGCCATGTTTTCCCAGCATGTTGTGGATCTGTGACTCTCCTTGGAGGCATTTGGTATTCAGAAGTCAATAAACAAATGACATTGATCTGTAATGTGGGGCTGACACAGTGACTGATGGGATACCAACTCCTTCAGCCCAGTGTGTGAGGGGAAAACAACACCAAAAGTGCCCAGGCAAATGACGAGAGATCCTGTAAGAATTCAGTGCAAGATGTTCCTCTTGGTGAAGCTGCCACAGTGGAAATTTTTGTCTTGGAAAGCTGCTCTTTTGCATGGAGATAGGTTGATATTGTGATATACAGAAATCCTTTGTTGAGTAGATTCTGGATTTATTGGTTGTATAAATATTCTGTGGTGCTTGTGTACCCCACAAAGGAGAGAAGCTTACAGGCTATATGGCAGTATCATTGTGGGCTAGAAGTGGCCCTCTTGGCAAAGTGAGTAATACTTGAAATTTATTATGCCCTTTCCTGATTTACTTCAGTGGATGGCCTTTGACAACATCACTCAAGGTATTACAATCTCTCTTTACAATACGAGGAAAGGGAGCCTCTTGAGATGAAGTGACTTGGTCAAGGTCACAGAGAATCCTTTCTTGACAGAGACTTATATATTAGTTGTTTTGGCTACTTTGGTACTAGACTTCCATAAAACTTCAGCACATTGTTTGGTCCCTACTATGAACTTAGCCAATGTTTACTTCATCTCTACTTTAATTTATCTGTGGGACAAGGTAGAATATATTAAAAAATAGTTCTTTTTGTGACTTCATTAGGGAAAGTATTAAGTACAAAGAGACCTGTTATTGAATGAACTTAGGAGAAATGTGTTCTTGATAGATTCTTCTTTTGAAACACCTATAGCATTGCAGAGTCCTGTAAAATATTTTTATGCTGTCCCCTTCCCCTTATCAAGTGCCTGCCTGGATACTGTCCTTGGGAATAGGTCTCCCAGAGCGGAGGTGGTTCGTTCAAATATTGACAGACAGTTTGACAAGGAATATCGCAAGCATCATTTGGTTCATGACCATAATCAATGCATATAACTTGCAACAATCTTTTATTTGTTCCTGGGTAAATCAGCAAGACCTAAAAAGAAAAAAGTATTGAGTAAAAGTGACTCAAAAATGATTTGCTTTTTTCCCATGGTTTAAATTTGTGGCTTTATTATTATTGGGATGTCATTAGCGACCAACTGCTGGTGCATTGGAAAAGGCTGGTTGGCAGACACATTCATAAGATTTTTATGCTGTAAATCATGCTTCCTGAAAAATAGAAAGCTCTAAGAGGTAGACTAAAACTGTATAGGCTTCTTCTTTTTTCTCCATCCCAAACGGACATTTCCCACTTTAATTATTAAAAAGAAGCAGCAAATAATAAAAATATTAAAATTAGTTTTTTTTTTTTT
The DNA here is from genome assembly GCF_024610735.1 of Ursus americanus. Taxonomy (NCBI): domain Eukaryota; kingdom Metazoa; phylum Chordata; class Mammalia; order Carnivora; family Ursidae; genus Ursus; species Ursus americanus. The sequence continues at coordinate 18,407,617 of NC_142157.1, forward strand.
TAAAGATTTTATTTATTTATTGGACAGAGAGAGACACAGTGAGAGAGGGAACACCAGCAGGGGGAGTGGCAGAGGGAGAAGCAGGCTTCCCGCTGAGCAGGGAGCCCAATGTGGGGCTCGATCCCAGGACCCTGGGACCATGACCTGAGCTGAAGACAGACGCTTAATGACTGAGCCACCCAGGTGCCCCTAAAATTAGGTTTGTAATGTGGCACTGCAGAACCCCAGTTTTTTAAAGGTAGGAAGCAAATGACGAGTCACGTGTCTGCCTTTATTTCTTGGCCAAAGAGGATTTATGTTTTCAGAAGTTGGACATACACTGTGGTTTTTGGTATCTTCTGAGTTTGTGAATACTGAGGTCAGTAGCATTTTTTGGTGGGTTTTCAGTTTTCAGCAATTGGTCCTGCAGGACTGGGAATATGACACCTACAAGAAAAGGAATATGTTTCTGTCAACTTGTAAATTAAAATTGTCAACGAATATGATTTGTGCAATACTCGAGTGGTCAGATTTAACTTTTGGATTCTCTTAATTTACTGCAGTATTTCCTACAATTTAGAAACCATAACAAGGTTCCTGACTTTAAACACGTGGTCCAGAGTCAAAGGAATAATTTTAAGGAATTTCAAAGGTCAGTTTTAATTTTAACAATTTATGGAAGCCAATGATAATCAGATGTCCAGGTAGAGAAAAGCTTTATTTTCATATGAAAATATGAACTTCTGAGAATGTCTGTACTGCGAGCCTCACACCTTTTACTTTTCACTAGTTTCTAGCGGGCTGTTCACTCACCTCTTCATTCGGTATTTTTGCAAGTTCCCCTCCTCCAGCGGGAAGCATCCGGGCCATTCGGGACGCAAGCACTGATACGGCGGGTTGTCTAGTGTGAGTTAAACAAGTGGAGCTTTGAGGTGGGGGCTGGGGGAGAGCAGAGGAGAGTTTGGAAATGTGGGCATGTGAATGGGACCCACCTTTTTAAAAAAACACTTTTTTTTTTTTAAACCTTCCGTGGAATTTGTGTTCCATGGAGCACTGTTTAGGGAAACATAGGCCTGTAATCATATTATTCAACTTCAGCTTTCTTTTCTTTTTTTTTTTTTTAAAGATTTTATTTATTTATTCGACAGAGATAGAGACAGCCAGCGAGAGAGGGAACACAAGCAGGGGGAGTGGGAGAGGGAGAAGCAGGCTCATAGCGGAGGAGCCTGATGTGGGGCTCGATCCCATGATGCCGGGATCACGCCCTGAGCCGAAGGCAGACGCCCAACCGTTGTGCCACCCAGGCGCCCCTCAACTTCAGCTTTCTGTTTAAAGAAATATCCCACCATGTTTTAAAACCATTCTGTAGGAGGAAACTTCAGACGGTGGTATGCACATTGTGATATAGACTAGTGGGTCGGAATCGTCACTTGACCATTCTCTCCTCCCAGCCTGAACTTGGGCAACTATTTTTATTTGTGATATTTGCTTGGTGATAATAGAAAATAAGTACATAATCATATATATGTGATTACATAGTCTGATACATCTGTGTTGAATAAATAGAGCAATATTGTTATTAGATACCTAATAATTACTTGTTGAAAGAATGAAGGTTTGAGAGACCTCAGTGTTCTGACTTCCCAGATATTTTACTGAGGAGTGACAGTTACAACATTTGCAGCCCTCTCAGTAGGAAAGGTGATGATAGTAAAATATTTCCATTTACAATATTCCCATCTACAATTTTTTTGGGGGGGGGGAAAGAAAATCTAGTTTATAAATAAATTAATAAGATAATTCTTTTAATCATATATGTGTGTCTGTACGTACAGATACAAGTCACATGCATGTTATTTTGTAAGAGAAAATTAAATTTTGAATGATATCTAGCAGCTGTCCCTCTTATATGGGAAAGTTAAGTATTCAAGGAAAGGAGCTAATTATCTCTTTCATTGTGCATAGAAAGCACACTTGAAGATCTTGGATTTTTATGATTGCAGGCTTTCAAAATTCTGACAAGGCTGCTTCTAAATTAGTCAATGTCGAGTGCTGTCTTTTTGTAGATTGACAACTGGTTGGTGTCGCTCCATTTTATTGAAAGAAGAAAAGCATCGAAAATGGCTCTACCATCTGTTGGATGTGAAGCATCGGACGGAAGGGTGATAGCGTGGGGTGAGGAAAGGGTATTGCTGAGCTGTAATCTCAGACCTTTGTAAGATATGTAGAAAATCTACTGTATTTGGGAGAGATAACTACTTCTGTCTGATGTCAGTCTTCAGTAGAAGTGGTTCAGTAGGTTACAGGAAGATACTGGTGGAAATAGATTCCTTCCTTTTTTTGTTTGTTTACAGAGTAGACTTTTCCCAGCCCTCCTTCATTTCTTAGGAAATGTTATTTTTGAACCAGAAAGTGGAAGTCTTCCTCTGAGCACTCAATTAAATGGTTCAATGGAGTGAACTACTTTTACTTTTCATGTGGTTTAATTTTCCGAGTGAAAGCAAAGCCTCCCTGTGAAAGCCAAGCCTCCCTGTGAAAGCCGTTTGTTTTTGTTAATCAAAATTAACGTATAATGTTTATCAGGTGACAGAGAACACTGTTGCGTGACGAGCTTGTGGTCTGCGGGAGGAATCTGGGGGTTGTGCTGGAAAATGTTTAACAACCGGCTCTGGGAGAGAACAGAAGGTCTGATTGGCAATGTCTGCCTTTTTTTTTTTTTTTTTTTTGGTGAAGATACAACCACCATGGTTCATTTGAAGGCAGCAACCTGACATTACAGAACATAGGGCTGGGAAGAAATATACAATGTCATACTTTATAGAATGTTTTCCTTTACTAATAGAGTAGGTGTAAGTAGAATGAAGGGCACAGAAATAAAAGATACAGTCAAATACTTAGGAAGTGATGAGATTGGAGTATTTATAAACTTTGCTTGTATTATAATTTATTTAACTCTTAAGTTTACATCCTTTAAGTTTTTAAAATGGCCTGTTTAGCAATTCACCCACAAAATTCCCCAGAATTTAACAATCTGTTCTGCTCTCATAAGCCAGCCTGAGCTGGCTCTGTGCACACGCCACTGGTGGGACATTTCCAGATCAAACACTTACTAGCTGTATGGTAAAGAGTACCTACCTCATAATGTCTTTGGGAGAATTAACTGAGATAATTGAATACAAGTCCTTGGAGTAGTGCCTCACGTCATAGTAAATGCTCTCAGTAGCCGTAAATTCTCACTAGTGTTGGATCTTTCACAGTAAAGGGAATGCAGTATGGCTCTCTACATAAGTGTCCTTCTAGTTCTCTTAAATGGACTTGAGAAAGGGCTGAAGGTTGGCAACAAGGGACCATAAACTAAATTAGTATAACCTTTTACATTTTGTTTTTCGTTTTTAGTAAAAGCAATTTTTCTTTTAAATAAAAAACTCTCCTTTTTTGTCTCCATGGCTTCTTCCATGTAGTCTGAATCTGCCCTCAGTTTTATTGGCAGGGATGGCATCATCTTTATTCAGCCTTCACAGTGCTATTATAGCACTGCATCTTTGTAAGCTTTTGAGGCAGGGAGCATCTGTAGCTCTAGAACGAAGCTGGCAGGTTATTCAGAATCCAGAAAAGACCTCTGAATAGGAAAGCTGCAGTAGCTATTCTGGGGTTTGGGATAAGCGGGAAAATCAGTTACTTGAAAATTAAATAATCAGTAAGGTAATTGAAATCTAAATTATTTAATATTAACCATTACAATCTTTTCAAATAATTAATAAATACCACCTCATTAAATTGAATCTCACAAGTTAGAATCTGAAAATTCAGACAAAAAGTCATTAAAGTTTTCTTTCTTTCCTTCCTTCCTTCCTTCCTTCCTTCCTTCCTTCCTTCCTTCCTTCCTTCTTTTCTTTCTTCCTTTTTTTCTTTCTCTTTCTTTCTTTCTTTCTTTCTTTCTTTCTTTCTTTCTTTCTTTCTTTCTTCATTAAAGTTTTTTTAATTGAGCAAAACATTAAAATCATTTTCCTTGTCTGAATTTTCTGATCTCATGAATAAGCAAACTCTAGCTTAAAACCAGAATTCTTTAATGTATACTTTTACCTCAGTCCAGTAAAAATTCTGTTGATTAGGAAGGTTGATGATTTAAAGTAAAAGAAAATTTCATTCACAGTGGTTTGGATCAGTGGTTTTCAATATGTTTGGTCCGGATTCCTTTAAACTCTTAGAAATCCTTGAGGGAAAGCTATGTTTTTATCTATTGATATTTACCATTGAAACAAATAAAAAGGTTTATATTTATAATATTTACATATACACAGTAATTATAGTTAAGTTTTTTGTGCTTTGTTTATAGATTGATCTGACAAAATTAAATCTTATAAGAGCAGCACAGAAGATCATGTAAATAGCTGTCACTGGAGAATTGTCTTTGTGGTTTGGCCCAATAAGAAGGAAATACTGTGTTGTGTCAGTCTTGAACTAAAGTGTAACAGAATTGTACCTTTATTTTCCTATAACTACTTAATTTCTGCTCAAGTCCTCGTTCTGGTGGGGCAGTAAAAACTCAACATGAGCAAATGTGGGGCTCTATCTCCTTTTCCCTGGGATTGTGGGTAAATTATGGGGGTTTGCGAACCATCAGGACCTTGGAGGAGGTCCCATCATGGTCTTCTTGTCTGGTTCTCACTCCCGGGCCCACAGAGGTCATCTTTGAGAATCTCATTCCTGTGTCCATGACCTTTTGGTTCTAGTGGTTCGGTGTCCTGCCTGGGAGTGCACACTAGGGCATCATGTAGGCTACAGACCCTGGACCCCACAGGCCACTGCCTCTCGGGGCTGCCTATGGCCATTTCTGCTTGGACTTGGGGCTCTGAGCCCAGCCTCGAGGTGCACCATCCCCTCTCTCCTTTTTCTTCATTCCCCTCTCCTTTTCATCTAAGGGATATTCCTTTAATGAGGACAATTTCTCTATGACGCTTCTCCTCTAGGGCCACCTGGCACAATCCCCTTAGTGGTTTTCTGACTCAGGAAGTACCAAATAGAGACTAGCCGGCCATTTCTGCTTTCTTCCCTGTCACCCCACGAGGGAGGCTGAAGTGGTGAACTCTGAAAGGAGTGAGAGTGAGTGAGAGGCTGGGGAGATGGAGAGGGAGACACTGGGAGGAAAAAATCAGTTGGTACTTCAAAAATATTCTCCAGCACATAATTCTGTGTCATTAAACGTCTGCGGGTCAATAGTGTCCCACACGTTGAGGTCCAGTAGATCCTCTATTTTGTATGGTTGTGTATTTATTTTTTCTTGCTTTGCTTTTGTTAGCTCTGTATTTTCAAACTGTGGATTGGACCCATTACTGGGTCAGGACATTGATTGAGTGGGTCAAGACCAGCATTTAAAAAAAAGTGCCCGCTAACATTTTCTACTTCGTTCTGGTACTGGACTGTGAGGTAAATGCATTTCATACTCTGGGCCCTAGTCAGAGTTTCGAAAACATGGTGTTAGGTCATTCAGCTGCCACTGAATTTGGCATATCTTGAATCTTCTGGTTATCATGGAAACGTCCTATATTATATTTTAAAAACATAGGTTTTCCCTCAAAATTTCAAAGGCATGGTTTTGCTGAAGGGAAGACTATTGGTATCATAACTTCATAAGTAGCTTTTTTTTTCTCTTTCTGGAAGCTTCTGCTGATTTTCATTATTTTTAGAATTCTGAAATCTCACTAAGGTATATTTTGTAGGGATTTTTTTCTTTTGTGCTGGACACTTAATGTTTGTCCTTTACAGCTGAAGGTGTAAGTGGTTCTTCAGTTACTCTCTTCTTTGTTTCTGAACCTCCTATTAAATGGATTTGTTTACAGATTTCTTTTTTTTTTCAAGATTTTATTTATTTTGAGAGAGAGAGAGAGAGAGCACACATGAGGGGGAGGGGCAGAAGAAGAGAGGGAGAGAGAGAATCCCAAGTAGACTCTGCGCTGAGCATGGAGCCTGACGTGGGGCTCGATCTCACGACCCTGAGATCAAGACCTGAGCTGAAATCAAGTCAGATGCTTAACTGACTGAGCCACCCAGGAGCCCCATTTTACAGATTTCTTAACTTTTCTCTCATATTGCCCATCTCTTTATTTTTTGACTCTTCATTATATGAGGTTTTCTTCTCTCCATCTTAAAGATAACTGTAGTTGCTTGTTTATCCCATTACTGCATCTCTCCATTGGCTATTTTATTTCAATATCCGTATTATTATTAAATTCACTTTTAAAAGTTTAGATGGAGTACAATGTACTCTTTTTGGAGTATGGTTCTATGAGTTTTGACACATGCTTGTAGTTGACTGACCACCACCAGGATCAAAATACAGAACAATTCCACACTGAAGAATTCTCTCCTCTCGTTACTTTGTAGTCAGCTCCCCACCTGCCACCCACCACTTCCCCAGTCCATGTGAGGCATTAATTTCAAGTATACTTTTGTTTTTAAATCTTCTAGTAACTCATTGTTTTTTTTTTTTTTTAAAGATTTTATTTATTTATTTGACAGAGACAGACAGAGGGAGAGCACAAGCAGGGGAAGCATTAGAGGGAGAGGGAGAAGCAAACTCCTGGCTGAGCAGGGAGTCCAATGTGGGGCTTGATCCCAGGACCCCGAGATCATGACCTGAGCCAAAGGCAGATGCCCAACCGACTGAGCTACCCAGGCACCCCTCGTTGGTGATTTTTATTTCCTTTTTTTCTGTGGCAATTTGATGTTGATATTGATATAACTTGATTATGCTGTAATATTCTATGTAATATGATGTGATATCCTCTTGAATGATTTTCCAAGTTCTTATGCATGAATTATGTTTCCTCCAAGGTTAGCTGTGTTCTCTTCTGTGCATTTTCTTTCTTGCTATTTTTTTGTCCATTTCTTTCTTGCTCTTGGGTCTTTTTACACAATTAGGGGTCGTTGCTGTCTGTCCATTTTTATGATCAAAGAGGAGGCTGAGGGGTATAGGAAGCTGCAGTGGGTTTCCATTGCAGTTGGGAAGGTCTGATCCCCAACAGGGCTTACCCTGGGGTGGGAATACTGACCATGGCCTTCTGCAGGTGTTGTGAGTGGCCAGGGCTATCACTAGGCCAGCTTCCCAGGTACACAGATGGGGCCAGTAAAGTGGAGACTTAAGGTCCTGAAACAAACAGACAAAACAAACACATAAGCAAAGAGGGCTGCACTCTGGGGGTTGTGTGCTTTAGAATATCCCCCTTCCCCCACCTATGTCTGATGTAGATGTCAACAGGTCACCTCATGGCCTATTCTTCTCATCACAGGCCTTAAGACAAGGTTGGTCCAGAGGCTGATCTCTCACTTTCTTCAGAGACAGGCCTACGCATCTGCATGGGGTAAATCCCTCTCCAGTGGAACCAGTGGAATATGCTCTGCACAGGGAGAAGGGAAGGGGCCTGAGGATCTGGTCTGAATGCAGTTCTCAACAGCCCGGTGACCCTGGGGACATTTCCAGAGCCCCCCTTTCCTATCATCCTGACCTTGTGTGCTGACTAACAACTAAGGTGTCTTTAATCTTTGGTCTGTCAGTGCTTTTATTCTTTTAAACAACTCACATTCTTTCTCTCTGTGTGTATGTGTTGTGTGTGTATATATATTTAATATGTATATTAACTAGTATGTATATAATAAATACTAATATAATACATATAAAATATATCTATATTAAAAAATATTCTCAATGGGCTTTGGGTGGGGCTTGCTTGGTTTGCCACTTCTGCCAACTCTATTGAAGTTATGTGAGTCAAACGTATTGAAGCTAGTATGTACAACTTTGAAGGTAATAATTATGTTTCTTTTAAAATGTCAAACTTACTTCAGACCTTTCACAAAGTCCTTCTTTTCTTCCCATGCCATTCAGCTGTGATGAAAACATTTAAAGCTGCACAACTTTCTCTTCATCCTTGGCACTGAACACAGTAGAAGTATAATGACCTATTGGGTGTTAGGTCAATTATATAATCGAATAGCCAGAAAGAAGTACATTTATTTATATTTATTTATGTATTTATTTACTTTTGAGAATGAAGTACTTTTAAAGAAGAATTGATCTGTTTTGTGGTTAGGCTGTGCCTTGAGGTACCTGGGAAAGGAATGTGGCTTGCTCAGGGAGTTGTTTGGAAGAGGCAGAGGGGACAGGCGGTAACACAGTAATTGACGATGTATCTGACATCGAGTTTATTTTCTTTAACACATACTGGAGTGAAAGATGCCAATTTTGGTAGAATTTCCTTTGTTCTCCTCAGTCTGCCTATTCTGAAACCACATTAAATGAATTTAGTGTACATAGTTTGGAACTGAACAGATTGAAGTGTGTTGAGGTGTTCCCCTGCTCTATGTGAATATTTCTCTCATTGTGTACTGGAGACCAGTGGTTACATAGATTTTCATTTCTTGATGTTACTTTTATGGCCTGGAAAATTAGGAAACAACTTGTCTGCCAATTGTCAAAGAAGAAGAGTCTACTAGTGGCAAGGAGATTTAGCCTGAGGCCCCCGATATTTGGTCTGGAGTGCTGTGTTGAGAAGAAGGTTGGGTCTTTTCTAGATCATTCAGACAGTGGTGTGATTAGTGATGTCTGCCTTGAGTATGGGAGGTAGCACATGGGCTAAGTATAGGTCATTATGCCAATGGTGTTGGTTCTACTTATAATTATTCATTATTAGTTTCCCATAATTTATTTGCCTTTCTTTTGGGCCATACATTTATCTGAGAGTCTATAACATTATTATGGAAAATGTGCAGCTGGGTGTGATATTACATTTCTAGTTTTATGTAGGCCATTCCTTAAAAATACAATTATTTTATTATTTTCCCCCTTCTTCAGGCCTTAAGTGATTATTTTATTGATACCGAGCATTTATTTTATTCATTTTTTATTTACTTTTAAGATTTCATTTTTTTGCTTAAGAGAGAGTGAGAGACAGAGAAAGCTAGAGGGAGAGGGAGAAGCAGACTCCCCCTGAGCAGGGAGCCTGATGTGGGGCTCGATCCCGGGACCCTGAGATCATGACCTGAGCTCAGGCAGATGCTTACCGACTGAGCCACCATATGCCCAATAGTGAACATTTAAATAGGTGCTGTATCTATTATTATCTTTAGCAAAGAAATATAATGTGATCCGTTTCGTGTTTCTCGTGTTGTTTTTCTATAAACTCTGTTTTTAAGAAAATATTTAATATTTTACATATTTTAATATTTAATGTTTTTAATTTAATGTTTTTAATAGACGCTAGGACTATCTTAGACACTTGAGTCCCAAATCTGCATGTGTTCCTCTTGGCCATGATCACCTGTGGCGTTTGGTGTTCCTGGGCACAAATCACAGAGCTGCTCAGCCACACGCACTTCCCTGTTTGTACATTCCCGTGGTCAGAATCGGCAACAGCCTGCGGAATAGACTGTCCTCCAACAGCTCACATTTTTCCTAAACAACATCTCCGTGTGTGTGCGCGCATGGGCGCGTGCACATGTGTATTAATTTCTCACCTTTTATACTCTTCTTCAAAATGTAGGTAACATGTTCCAATAGCTGATAAGCATTTCACAGTGTGGTAGGTCAGGTTTAGCGTGTAGTCCCTTTGATAATGCCTTCTTTTGTAAATACGCGGTAGAAGTTACAATGGAGTCCTGCCGGGGAAGTAAATCAAAAGGTGGCAAGTTCTTTGACCCTTCCCGCCAGAGAAAGAATTTGGTAAATTGTTAGACAGTTTATCGACTGCCCTTTGGAGAGCCGGGGTTTGTATTCTGTACCTCCTTTCAGCCGGGGCTTGTATTTCATGTGTGAGAGGCCTGCATTATCATAATCCATTTTTCGCTGTTATGTGATCTACCAGCAGTGCTCATAAGCCTCCTTTCGGAAGAGCATTCCCCATTTACTTGCTCTAATTCACTGTCTTTTTTTTTTTTTTTTATCATAAAATTGATGTTTTGCAACCAGCGGCATTATGTGTGAGTTGTTTATGGAGGTACTTCAGGAAAGACGATTAGTGGTGGAATTAAGATTGAGATGATGGCTGTGGAAGGAAATTCATGAGTAGACATCACATCAGTGACACAGCAAGATAGCGAAAGATGCATTTAAACCCGAAGATCCTGAAAAATATCAGGAGTAGAATTATAACATGTCTTTGGCTGATGTTGAATAGTGCTAATGGTAAACTAACAAATTTTGACATAATGGTTCTAGTAGGTAGAAAATGCCCAGATGGACCCCAACATGTAAAAAAGATATTTTAAAATGCCTCTACCCATTAACTGGTGATTTCCCCTGGCAGTACTCAATCTGGAATATCAGTAAAAATAATGTAGAATTGTTCATTTATTCGTGTTATCATATGAATCTTAAAACTTTTGATAGGAGAATTTTTTTTTTAAGATTTATTTATTGATTTGAGAGAGAGAGTGTGGGGGAAGGGGCAGAGGGAGAAAATATCTAAGCAGAGTCCTGCAGAGCGTGGAGCCTAAAGTGGGGCTTGATCTCACGAACCAGTAGATCACAACCTCAGCCAAAACCAAGAGTTGGATGCTTAATTGACTGAGCCACCCAGACACCCTGAGAATTCTTTAAGTTATGCAATTTTACACACCTGAAAAGATAACCCAAGTAGGATTTTTTTTTTGAGCGTTATTAATGGTTATGAAATTTTGTAGGAGCTCTTATTCAAGGGGAAAACTTCCAGGTTTTCTCCTTTTCTCATATAATATGCCACTTTCCTTTATGGCTCTTAAACCAACAACAAAATCTTTCTAACCCAATGATTGTGAGTTTTAAGATATTCTCTTGGGGAATGAAATCTAAGCAAAGACTAAGAAGGTGAGCGTGCACATGGTTTGCCTCGGAGAACAGAGTGAAGGAGCCCAGCTCTTGGCCTTTGGCTGTTCAGGCTTCTGAGACTGGGGATCCAGGTGGGAAAGAAAATGGCCCAGGAAACTCTCTGGTGTGTCTGGCAAATTGTACTCAGGCAGCAAAAGCCTTTACAAAGGAAAGGACGCTGCTGTTTTCCACTCTTGCTGTGGCAGCCTGGTGCTGGCTTCAGTTCAGATATTCTAGGCATTGGAGGAGGTCTTCCTTAAACAAATCTGTTAACATTTTAGTTTTCAGGAGAACACAGTGCCACTTCGATGTAAATGCACCATTCTTCCTTCAGGCTGACGCTGCTCCAGCTCAACCATTCCTGGGGTCCCTGCTTCCTTCAAGAGTCAGGTGGTTTGGTCCAGTCTTTATAGCTGGGCCCAGCTTGCGTGTCCTCATGTGGTTCTTCCTGTGGATTCTTTGCCATTAGAAGCCTCTCTGGGCAGAACACGAGGCTCTCTCGGCTCCTCATGTCAATGCTTTTTTCTTCCTGAAGGTGGTTCGCAGTTGTTTCTCTTGTTTAGCCTGTGATGGTTGATCCCGGTTGGAGTTACAGTCTTTCTCTCTTTTTCTCCCTCTCTCCCTCTTCATCTTGCCTCTCTGCTCCCAGTTTCAAGCTGTTACCTTTTCTCATTGCATCTGGGCTCAAATGCAAGCATCCTCAGGGAAGCTCTTTCAGAAGGAGTAGGAGTCCATGTTTAAAGAGTCAGTATCCCAACAGAGAGTTTTCCTTTCCTTTGATTATTCTGTTCATTCCAGATGGCACAGGTTGGCATCCTGCTTTTCCTGCACGTGGGAGGGCTTGGAGGCAGGCTGGCGGTATCAGTATATACTGGTGAGTCCTGCCGGTAACTCATGGTCGAGCAGGCTCTGAGACCTTTTGATTAGTGACTGTCTATGATGTACTGGTTGCTGAGTGGGTTGAATACGACCCTTGTATGGAGACATTACCAACATATTTTTTAAAGATTTATTTATTTACTTTAGAGGCACAGAGACAGCACATGTGTGGATGTGGGGGTGGGGTGATGAGGGGTGGTGGAGGGGGAGGGACAAACAGGGAGGGAGAGGAGACAGAATTTCAAGCAGACTCCCTGCTGAGCATGGAGCCTGACGTGGAGCTTGATCCCAAGACCATGAGATCATGACCTGAGTCAAAATCAAGAGTTGGAGGCTTAACCGACTGAGCCACCAGGTGCCCCAAGACATTACCAATATTATTGTCACGAATTCCATATTTCATATATTTGATAATTTACTGATTAGAAATAATTGGGAGAGGCGTGTTGAAATCTCTCACCATGTTGGTGAATATGTCAGTTTTTCCCCTATCAATTTTGTATGCATATACGTGTATGTTCCCCTCCCCCTTCTGTCTAAATAGACATATGCACACACATATTTTAAACAATTGGTTGAGACTAATATCAGGTACATTTATATTTAAGATGATACTTATTTTTTTTGGTGCATTGAAACTTTATCACTGTGTCATGTTTCTATTCTTAATAATGTCTTTATTTAATTTATTTTTAAAAAAGATTTATTTAATTTATTTATTTGAGAAACAGAGAGAGAGAGCGAGTTCAAGAGTGGGGGCTGGGGGAGAGAGAGAGCACTGAGTTTGGAGCCTGGTGTGGGGCTTGATCTCATGACCTGAGATCATGGCCTGAGCCGAAATCAAGAGCCGGAAGCCCAACAGACTGAGTCATCCAGGCGCCCCAATGCCTTTATTTTTAAAGTGTATTCTGTCTCACCCAAATATAGTTATTTTATAGTACAGTTAAAAAATATGACTCTGTGCTCACTTCGGCAGCACATATACTAAAAAAAATATGACTCTATTGGTGTTTTAGCTGTCAGTTTTCACCGATTTATATTTTTGTGATTATTGAATTATTTCTCCCAGTGGTTAAATTTCTATTTTTTCTTGTTTATTCTGTGCTTCTTTTTCTTTCTGTCCTCTTTCTTTTTTATCTTACTGAGTTAGCATTTTGGTATTTTGTAAAAATTTGATTTTCCCTTTCTATAGGACTTGACTGCATGTACTAGTTTCCATTCTTTATGGTTACCCTTAAAATATTATCACATTTGATGAAACACAGTCTAAAATCCAGTAAGAGCCTTACCTTCTTCATGAAGAATAGCAGGACCTTAGAATACTACCTTCTCAATCTGATTATACAGTATGTTAGCTTTTCCTTTAAAAAAAAACCCCCTCAGATGACACTGTTATCGTTTCACACGTGTGCGTGTGTGTGTGTGTGTGTGTGTGTGTGCATGCACGTGCATGGGTACTTACCATTTGATTAGCTTACCATTCCTTTTTGCATTTTAGCTTATTCTGGAGTTATTTTCTCTCTTGCTGAAGTGCATCCTTTATAAGTAAATTCATAGATGATCTGCTGCTGGTAATCTCTTTCAGATTTATTTTTGAATTTTTTTTTCCTGTTCTTTAAAGATAATTTTGAATGATGTGAAACAATGGCATTGTTCAGATCTGGGAGAAATACTCAAAATTACATTGAAACCTTCTATCATTTCCCCACCATCCAATACAGTTATGATCCTGGCCCTTGGATAAAATTACTTCTTTGGTTAAAGTCAGAGCATGAAAAGATGGTCCAAAAGCAGTCATTGGGCCCTGACCTAATTCAGAAAGGCAAGGCTGAAACGCCAGTTTAATCATCTGAGGTCAGAACTTTTACCTTTTAAATGTTCTTAAGAGTTGGGGTGCCTGGGTGGCACAACGGTTGGGCGTCTGCCTTCGGCTCAGGGCGTGATCCTGGCGTTGTGGGATCAAGCCCCACATCAGGCTCCTCCGCTATGAGCCTGCTTCTTCCTCTCCCACTCCCCCTGCTTGTGTTCCCTCTCTCGCTGGCTGTCTCTATCTCTGTCGAATAAATAAATAAAATCTTAAAAAAAAAATAAATGTTCTTAAGAGTTGAAATTGCCTTTTCTTGAAGTAGATAGTATATTAAAAATGTTGATATATTTTTTCTTTCGTGAATGATGTGCTGTTAGGAACAAAGGGTCCTATGTTGGCAATCCCCAAGACCCCCGGGTTTGATGATTCTCTAGAAGGTCTCTTAGGACCCAACATAGAGTTGTATTCATGGCTGTGATTTATTACAGTGAAAATACATAAAGCAAAGGGAAAAGGCACATGGTGCCAGGTCCAGAGGACAGCAGGCACAAGCTTCCAGGGTCCCCTCCCAGAAGAGTCACACGGGATGCACTTAATTCCCCCAGCAACGAGTTGTGACAACATGTGTCAAATGTTGCCAACCAAGCAAGCTCGTTAGAGACTCAGTTCGCAGGGTTTTCACTGGGGGCTGTTCACAGAGCCACATTTGCTTGGTAGGTACCAAAATTCCAGACTCCCAGCATAAACCCTATTGTTTGTACAAATAACTTGAGCACAGTTTCATCAGTTAACTGTGGTGGGACCCCCCCCCCCCCCAAGTCCAAGTTCTTAGAAACCAGGCAAGGGTCCACCTTGTAAGCTGGCCTGTCAAATACAGCGCTCAGGCCTGCTAGGTTAACTCTCTTCTGCACAGGGCCCGAAAGGAAATGATGATGTAATAACAAATTCTTCTGACACCTGAGTTCTGCTCTCACATTTTCTAGTTTGAGTGGAACTTTAACATGGTCAAGTAAACAAAAAGCTACAGAGGGAAGAATTAAGTGCTCACGGGGGAGAAGGCTCAGAAAGAAGTAATTGACCAGCAGTGTGGCAAAGAATTCGGGGGAGCTGGGGTGGGGTTTGTTTGACTTTGCCAGGCAGATGAGAATGAAAACAGAGATTGGAGATTGGTTAGAAAGAGCTGGCAGTTTTAATACTAGTAGACTTCTGTAATGTTAGAGATTTATGTCTATTAGTTAGGGTTTTTCAACCTTAGCAGTGTTGGTGGTTTTGGACAGGGTAAGTCTCTCTCGGGGTGGGTGCGGGGCTGTTCCGTGCATTGTGGGATATTTGGGTAGCATCTCTCACCTCTGGCCACTAGCTGCCAAGAGTACCCGCCACCCTGCCACCTGCCCTAAACCACAAGTGATCAAAAATGTCTCCAGACCTTGCCTGTTACCAGATGTCCTGGGCAAGGACCACTGTGCTAACGCATTATTTACAATAAATAAATTCATAAAGACCTTATCTTCATACGTCTAAGTGGCTTACTAATATCTCACATTTACAGTACTTTTCCATTTATAAGGGTCTTTTACGTGGTTCTGGCATCAACCTCATGAGAGAGCCAGGAGTCTTTTATCCTCCTTATATAGATGATGGTAAGGAGGCACTGAAGTTAAGTCAGTTTGCAGTGCAAAGAGAAAGTACTACTACTACTACTATTATTGTTATTAGTAATAGACATTTTATTAAATGCTTACTGTGAGCCAACCATTGTTTGAAATGCTTTACAGGTGTTAATTTTGGAATAAGCCAAAGGGGTACTACCATTATGTTGATTTTGCAGATGAGGCCAGAGAGGTTAAGAAATCTGCCCAAAGGCACACAGCTAGTAGGTGGAAGATCCAGGTCCAAACCTGGGAAATTTGGCTTCAGTGCTCCCATGGCCGCTAGGCTCTGGATAAAAAGTGAGATCTGGATGCTCACATTCTCCAGCGTGTTCTTTCTTATAACTATGTCCATGGAGGTTGCAATTTGCTTACACTGCTTTTCTCACTCAGACCAGCTCAGTGGTTTGCATATCACTTTTCCTCTATTCGAATCAGCTAAATCTCACAGAGATAAAAAAAATTGGAAGTCTTCTTTCTGTAACCTAACTCTGCTGTTTCAGATGTTGTCTTCTGTTATTATCTTGATTCTTTCTCTTTTTATTTTGATTATAGCATTTCACGGAAATCTGGGTTTGTTGCAGCTGGCAGCCTAGTTTGGTACATACACTTCATCCAATTCTTGTGTACTTCAGCTAAGAGACTTCTATTTATGATGTTTAAACATTCCACAGTATTCTCCAGATCTTTCCACCAGCTCCCAGTGTTTGATATGCCGTATTTCCAGGAAATGTATTAATGTACCAATTCATCCACCTCTTCTTTCGTATTTTTTTTTTTTTTTACTTTTTTCCTGGTTCTGTTTGAACATCCATTTCTTGTGGTTTAATGCCTTCTGTCTTAAATTCTGATCCCTAATATGGACAAGGAGAAAATATATCTCCTGGTGAAGAAATCTACCTTCATTAAGATTTCTGTTCAAGACATTTATTTTCCAAAGACTTTCTACCACCCTTTAAATACAGTATTTGGAAAGAGCTAGGATTGACTGTATGGTACCATCAGTTAATTTGCAAATGCTTTGCTTTTCTGTACCTATGATCTCATGAGGGACAACTGGGCTCTCAGTTTATTTCTGCATCTGGTTTTCTTTTTTCTTCTTCTGTAGGTGTGGTAGTGGGAGGGGAAGAGTTGAGACTATGACTTCAGAGCAGAATACTGTTGGATTAGTGTAGACGGATGTTACTACATAAACAGGGTGTTGAGAAATCCATTATATTACTCATGATCCCTAGTAGTGGCAGATATAAACTCCTTCTTTCTCCCAGCATTTATGATTTTGATTATTAATATTAAATTGAACTTTTCCTCCTAGGTCAGAATTTTAGATAATTTCTTCCTGTCATGCACCTTTTTTTATTTTTTAAAAATTTGTATTTATTTATTTATTTTAGAGAGGGGGTGGGGGAGGGGCAGAGGAAGAGGGAAAGGGAGAGAGAAAATCTTAAGCTCGACCTCACAACCCTGAGATCATGACCTGAGCCGAAATCAAGAGTTGGACACTTAACCGACTGAACTACCCAGGCGCCCCCTGTTATGCATTTTTAGACAAAGTTACGGGATAGACAAGTGAACCCACCATTACAGAACCATTGCATTTTAGGATTGGAAAAAAATGCAAAGTATTTCCATCTGTTTATAGTTCTCCGTGTAATTGCATAGCGTGTTAGGTTTGCCGCTTTGGCCACCAGCTCAGCAGAGTATGTCTTCTAAAATAAACCAAAACAGAAGCAGCTTTTCAATTTGTTTTTTGTCTTCCAGTGTAGCCCTTGACCACAGAGAACTCAGTACGGTGCACCAGAATCAGACTTACAAAAGTGGTGTTTTATTTATACGCCTGTACTTTAGAAGTTCAGATCTGCCACCTCTTCTTATTGTCAAATCAGATGATGAGAATGACTAGACTATTTTCAGGAAATGATGCTTCAGAATAGGAGGTATAGGTGGCAAGCCAAGTTTCGTCAGTTTCCAAATAGGAATGAGTTTTGCCTGGCATGGGGGAAATTCACATGCCCGTGGAGAAGCTGTTATAAATTGTACCCACCCCACCCACGGTTCCCTTTGCCATCTCAGGATGCTGTTTAATTTACAATTCTGCTTAGTTTTAAAATTATGTTTACTTAAAAAATTCTGTTTACCTTTTAATTAACCAGAAATAGGCTGGAGCAGGTTATTCCCCCCATGTCTGCCCCCCAAATGGAGTTAGCCTGCAGTACATACAGCAGGGTCTCCATGGGCTAACCTTCCTGTAACGCATTTGAGAATAGATTTTAACTACAGCTCTCAAAGGAATTAAAATAGATTCATAACATTTTTGAATTAAACATTGCGGAACCCCTGAAAATCTCCATGAAACTTTATTCCCCAAAATGTATTTCAAAAAAACACCCACGTGTCCCATTCTTATTTTAGCTTTAAAGTATAGCAGTGCATGGTTTCTACCTTCGGAAGGCCAGTGAAATTCAGCTGGTTAAGACTGACGGTGCCAATATTCCAGAACACTCCGAAGTTGTCTGTCTGGCTTCCCTGGGTAGAGCAGAGTTCAGAGGTAGCCCCCAAAAGGTGTGGCTGCCACCGGGCTGTGGCTCCAGGATGCGGGGAGGGAGCAACCTTGCAGGCTATGGCCTCCTCCCTTGAATCAGCACTGCAGTTTCGACTAACATTTTAAACAAACTTGACTGTCTAGTTTCTGAATCTGGATTAGAAGGTGGAAACCAGAAGGGGCGAAGACTGTGCGAGGCCAAGTGCTGTGGGAGAAGTGCTCTTGCGACACCGTGGAAGTCATGCACGCACCATGATTTCCTGTGATCTAGGCAGTCCCAACCTTGGTAGACTTTGAAAGCACTACTGCTTTGCATTGCGATCTGTTAATATCTCTGAAACTGACCCTAAGCTATGATGACAAAATTTAAATTAGGTTTGTAGGTGCTCTAGGAAGGCAGGAAAATTACGTTAAGGCTTCCGAAGGATGTTAATTAAAATAGTTCAAATACATCCAACAGTCGTGGGGTTTTAACTTCAGTTAAATGGAGTCTTTACTTACATGGGACGTTTAAATCCTGAGGAATGCTGGGAAAATGAGGCCATGATGTACATTTCCTATGGTGAATCTGACTCCACAGGGCTACAAAATATTTTTAATCCTGATTCCAGAAGTGCTAAGGTAACTGTTGGTAGGACGTACAGAGTTTATTTGCGCTGCTGACAAGAGATGACTCCGTCAGGCTTCTCCTGGGAAGCCAGGAACAGGATGCTAGAAAGAAGCCTCTACAAGGAGAGTGAGGTGGATAGGACTTTTGAGAAACCACAGGAAGAGGCACAGGGTGGACATCGCCAACGAGAGGGGCCAGGGAGGTAGGGGGCTCTTTAAGGGACAACTCTGAGGGTGATGATAGAGTCACAGCAGGTAGAGATAGATTTTCTGTGCCAGCCGAGTGTGGGGAGGAGGCAGCCATGAACCAGTGTTTGTACCCTTCCCTACACAGATGGAGCAGACGCCCTCACTTCATCCCTAGGTGGACCTGCATGTTTACCTGCATGTTTGCATGTATGGGACCCTCTATCACACAACATGGGAAAGCTTCACTATGGCTTGACTGTGCTGTGGTCATATGGCTCATTCTTATCTCCCTCTCTCTCCTACCTTTCTTCCTTCTTTTCTTCTTTCCACAATATTTACACATATTATGGAAGTCACATGATGAGCCAGACTCTGGTAGGTGCTGAATGTGCTCTGACGAGAGACAAGACAGCCCGTTCTTGCTGACACAGAACTATCCTTGTACTGTGAGACAGGGACGTGTCAATAGGAGCATGCAGATGAATATAAGAATTACCACGGGAAAGAAAGTACATTTCAGGGCACACTGGGGAGGCCAAGAGGGCTTCCTGGAGAAAGTGACGTCTAAGGCAAGACCTAAGCGATGAAGAGGAGTTAGCCAGAGGAGTGGGGTGTGGGGAGGGATGAGTGTTCTGGGCCAGGAGAGCAGCGTGTGGGGGAAGAGGTGGGAAAGACAAGGGTGAGCTCCATGGGTGGAGCACGGCATGAGCAGGATGACTATAAAGGGTGATTGTGGGGTCTTGGAAGATAGGAGGCTGGACTTTACTTTCAGATCACCGCGAAGACATTGACCAGTTGTACTCAGAGGAGTAATGTAATCAGATCGGCATTTTAAAATGCTTGCTCTGGCAATTTGACTTGGAAGGGCAAAACTGGCAAGCGTTGTAGTTACTTGAAAGGACAATGTGACCTGTCATGAAAAATGCAGTGGAGATGGAAATGTAAATATATCCGAGGTGTGTTTAGGAGATAAAATAATAGACTTGGCGATTGGTTGATTGAATGTGCGAGGAGGCAAGATTATCCCCTGGTTTCTGTCTTGGGCAACTGGGCACTAGTAAATGCAAGAGTGAATAAGAGGGAGGAACTTGTCTTGGGGGTGGGGTGGGATATTGGCAGTGGAGTTTCAGCTTGGTTGAGTTTGTGGTTGGGGTGGAACATACTGGAAATACTAGTGGCTCTGAGGTCCAGAAGAACATGCTGGGCTGGATTTGGGAGTAATCAGCATATATGCAGAGATTACCCACAGCTCTGAGGATCAATGAACCAGGTGATCACCCTGATGTAGACTGAGAAGAGAAGAAGCCCATGTTAGAACCCCAAAGGAGGGTGGGCAGACAGAGAGGAATCCACAGGAGACAGAGAAGGGACAGCCAGAAGGGGAGAAGCCAGGCTGGGAGTGTGTGGCGACACAGACTGAGACAGAGAACGTTTCCAGATGGAGCAGCGGTCCATCAGAGGAAGACAAAAGGATGTCTGTTGCATGTGTCCACAGGAAGTCATTACAGCTTCGACACTCTAGAGGCACTTCTGGAAGCAGGAGCTAGAAGCCAGAATTCATGGTGTTGAGAAGGGAGCTGGAGAGGCGATGAGCAGGGGCAGTGACTTTAGGCCTGTTTGAAGGAGAGAAGAGAGTCTAGCTCCACAGGCTAGAATAGTGTGCGGTTGGAGGGAGAAGCAGAAAGTTAGGAGAGCCTTGAGGATGCTTGGATGCTGACAGGAAGCAGTGAATAGAGAAGCCAAAGTTGAAATTTTGGGAGATAGTGGGGTAACTGGTGATAGAGGGTCATGAGAATAAAGGGGGGAGGGGACCCAGAATAACGATCCAGAGATGGCCCTAGCCACCTCTTTCCAGTGTGATGGGAGGGAAGGATAAAGCAATTTGTGCTAAAGCATCGCTTCACAACATAATATTTTAATTATGTTCTTTTAAAACATTTCTCCACAGACACTACCCAAAGCAGTCCTTCACCACGGTGGCAGATACACCCGAAAACCTTCGCCTGAAACAGCAAAGTGAATTGCAGAGTCAGGTAACTTCTTGAAAGCCTATTTTTGTTACACCGGTACTAACTAGTCGTCAGGAGGCCAGTCTTCTGAGGTTTCGTCCTTGCTCTGTGTCTGCCCGGTGACCGGCCGGTGCAGAGGCTGAAGGCAGCCGCGGGAGGGCGTTGCTGGGGAGATTGCGGCACATCTGTTTTATTCCTGGTCTCGGATCATCCTGACATTCCCGGTTCTGTTATTCACATGGGACTAGGGCAACTAAATGAGTTCTGGTCAGAGTCAGTGTTTCCCAACAATATTGATTTATTTGGTCCTAAATATTTAAAAACATTTTATAAATAGCTTTTCCACACCGCATATGTAGGGGGAAGAAGAGGTGTTAACTTGACCCAGTTGCAGTGCGTGTGGGGCTAACACCCTGTCTGTGTATCTCACACCAGCCACGAGCTTTGTTTTCATCCTGTCACTTTATTCATATTTCTTTCATATGTCACACTGACAGCATGAACAAAGATTAGAACACCACAATTGGCTCCCACTCAACCATTTTGGATGCGAACTTGCCTTCAATATGGTGAAACACACTGGTGAAGACTAGGGATTTAAATGGCAGTATTTTCTGCAGGGACACCCCATCTCTTAGGAGACACAGGGCGCTCTCTTTCAGAGAAGTTATC
Organism: Ursus americanus; assembly: GCF_024610735.1. Taxonomy (NCBI): domain Eukaryota; kingdom Metazoa; phylum Chordata; class Mammalia; order Carnivora; family Ursidae; genus Ursus; species Ursus americanus. The sequence continues at coordinate 18,428,792 of NC_142157.1, forward strand.
TTGCCTGCCACACTGTGGGAAGACGGTGAAACGACTACATTGCAGCCCTTTGGTCAACCGTGTAGTAAAACCCCACCAAAGTCGGGGGGGGAGGGAAGACTGAGTTGTAGTCCCCCTTCTGCTGCTCATGGGTTGGGACCTGGGGCCAGCCACTCTGATTCTCTGTGCTCCTGGGAAGTGAGACTGTCTATCTTATCTGGTCTACCTGTCCTGGCTGGCTTCGGTATCAGATAGGTGGTGAGGTGTGAAAGCATTTTGAAAGTTAGCAGGTTATATGACTATGAAGGCTTCTTACTTTTATTAGGGTCCCTGAAAATCCTTGCTATGAAAAAAGGAGAATTACAGAATCTGCGAAGGAAAGAGGAACCTGGCTAATAGGCTTCAAAAATGCCAGTTGTGGCTATTGTAAATGACAGCCGTTAGCTCTCAGTGGTAGCGGATCTAATTATTTCTGTGCAAGCTTATGTGTTCACAGGGGACATTGTGGTTCCCTCCACCCTCTTTCTGGGGGTCTTGGGACCACTTCCCAATCCATTTAGTTGAAGGAAGTAGAACTCAAAGTAGAGTTTGCTGTCGGTTAACAACACCATGAAGACTTGGTTGGCAGTTAGTTTTTGGTTTTGTAAAATGCTAATTCTTGTGTGCTAAGCCATTAGTTCAAAAAATTGAGTGCTGGCCAAAGAAAGGCAGTGTTGCAGAGTCGGCAAGAACACCCCTGCTCATTCACACCGCGGAGGGTGCCAGGACTTGGCTCCAGTCTGTGCAGATCCAATATGCCTTTCTTCTCATCAAGTTAGGATTAATTAGATAATTCTGGAGAAGTACTTCGAGCACATTGGAAAACAGAACTAAATCAAGCAATCAAATATTTGTTTCCTGCCTATTACATGTCCTTGTTCTGTGCAAAAGAATTCATAATTAGGTAATCTTCCCTTCACTGAGCTCACAGGGTGTGTGAGGAAACAGGACTAACATAACCTTACTTTCCCCCACACCCCCGGAAGGCTATCTTTAATGTACAGTAAGGATTCCAGAAGGAAGGGATGAGTGTGGGTTGGACTGGTTGGTGGTTCCTGCTAGAGGTGGATTTGAGTGGAGCCTTGAAGGTTGAGAAAGGATTGGATTTAAACACTTGTCTCCTTCCTTGGAAGGCATTACCGCTCCCTTTCGGTTCAATTAGTGGTGACAGGTGCCTTGAGCTGGGCCCAGGAAGAAGCCTTTAGTGTTTTCCTCCTGCGTGCCTGCCTCTTGGAAATACAAAGAGAAAAGGAACTCACTGTTTGACGAAGGCTGATTTTATTCTCTGTCACGGAGCAAAGTGCAAGCTTCAGAAGGTTCTGATAGGCTGGTGGGACAGAGCTGATGCAGGACGGCGCAAAGCGCTGTGGGGTCTCCAAGCGGGGGTCAGGTGAAGGCATCGGAATCTCCTTTAGATTTTGTTCCAGTGTCATCTCTAGAAAGAAATGTAGGACTTCTTCAACAGATAGGATGGGAAATTCAGCTCAATTCAAGAAACACATATTGACTATGTACTATTGCAACAGACTGTGCAGGGCACTTCGGATATCAAGGCATCATCATCATCATCAATCTTGCTATATTCTGCGCACAGAATTTTACATGTATTGTTCCATTTAGTCTCAAACAGCCCTGTGAGACACATATTTATGATTACTATCCCTGTTTATTTTATTTTTAAAAGATTTTATTTATTTGAGAGCGAGAGAGGGAGAGAGCACGAGTAGGGGAAGAGAGGGAGAAGCAGACACCCCACTGAGCAGGAAGCCCAGCACAGGCTTGATCCCATGACCCTGAGGTCACGGCCTGAGCAGAAGGCAGATGCTTAACCAACTGAGCCATCCAAGGGCCCCTGTTATCCCTATTTAGATGAAGCACTCCACCTTTAGAGACTTTAGATAACTTGTCCTTGCAAACTTAGTAAGGAGTTGAACTTGGAATAGAATCCACATCTGTGAACCCCCATTACCCACACTCTTAACCATGGCCCTGGTCCCCTTATTCAAAAGGCACCCAGAAAAGGAGATCCATAAGCAAATAGTTATAGTGCAAGGTTATAGGACAGCGTATGCAAAGGTAGGATTTTGCATAAAGTACAAAGTCCCTCATAGGAAGAAGTCCTTCTCCCCTTCTTCCTCCTCATTCTCAGCAGTGGTATTTTTCTGAGTGACAGATGAAAACACTTCTATAAGAGCATTTCTGCTTTTGCAAAGGCACAGAAAAGTATCTACCCAAATGGTGACATTCATTAATGGCAACTGATTCAATTTTAGTGTTTTAAATAACTCGGTACTGTGGCAGAGTGTTTTGACATCAAGAAATCTGAACAGCCCAAAAGTTTTGGTGGAAAATTGACTATTAACATTTTATTTACTTGTTTGTAATTATTTGCAGTACTAAATGAGTCAAATCTGCTCATAAGTTTGGAGATTCTGAAATCCTCTTTTAGCGTTGTTTGGTTAAAACTAGTTCTTTTCTTTCTGTTCGTTAGCTTATCAAAGGAGCCAAAATGAGGGAAAAACAAAAACTAAGTTTTGTTCAACCTAAAAAGTTATTTATAGGTACGCATTGTTATGTTCTCTTTTTTCTTCCTTTATCTTTTTCTCCCTCTATTTTTGAGAGGGTTGTAAACACTGCCAGCATTTCCCCCCCCAAAGTGTTAAACCCTCTCAAGCTTTTTTTGGGATTTGTAATAGGTGCCAGATTGTCATAATAAAATGGTGAGAAATATTAGAAAATAAACAAGCAAACCATGAGTTAGTTTTTTTGAGCTGGTGGTAGGCAGTGGTTTCCAGGCATTCTCCTGCCTACAGACAAACAGGTGCATGCCCGCTTGGCCAGCTCCCAGCTGCGGTGGGACAGGGGCTGCCCTGGCACCGGGCAGTTGAGCTGGGTGAGTGGGGGGTGGGTGGGAAGAGGGGGAAGCACTTCCATTGTCACTAACTCTCTCTTCATCCCATATCACAGGATGGACTGCTTCAAAGACATAGTGTAAATAGTGGTCGGCGCCCCCACTGGCCCACAGTAGCCACTGTCTACAGGGAGCAAAAGTAAAACTCTACTCTTAGTGGTATTAGTAACACTCGGTTTCACCTGTGGGGCCTCAGGCTGTCATCGCTGCAAGCCTGGGGACTGGCATAATATCCTCTTTCTGTAGGAAAGTGAGCCCAGAGTTCCAAAGCCCTGCCTTAGAAACTAAACGGGAATTGGGACTCTTTGTAAGGGGGGAATCTCTAAAGTTGAAACACTTGAGCCTCGTGAAAGCCCCTCAGGAGAAATATTTTCTTGATGTGTTATTTTAATAGTATGCTGTCGCAAACATTTCCTTTTTCAGGCTGTGTAGCATACTCTTTCTGGAAGGAAAGGCACAGCTGTTTTGAGTGTCTGGGTCGGGGTCGGCAGACTTCTTAAAGCGGTGGAAAAGGTTCTTCAGCGGCATGATGAGGGGAAGGCCCCGTAGAAAGAGAACCAGTGGGGCCGTTGTGGCTGACACCAGGGGCAGCGGCCAGATCCCTGTTCTGTCCCCATCGTCCACCTGCTTCTCGTCCGTCTCCTTACTCCCAGGGCCGGGGGGTGACTGTCTTCGGAAACCCTGGCCCTCTGTAGGGCAGAGTTCTGCGAAATACAGCTCCTGGTGAGGACGAAACGGGAGCTGCATTTCGTTGTTTATGTGATTGGCTTAGCTGTTTGCAATCATGCTGAAAATAATAGAGATTTTGGGCTCACTGTGTTCTTAAATGGAGTGTGTGTAATTTATGGGTGCTGATAAGATGAAAGATGGAAAATGATGATGGAGAGAATACAAATCATTCCGCAACCTTTGAGTCTTCATTTTGTAATCTGCGCTGATTCTTTTTTAATCTTCCGTGTCTCTGCGGAGGCATGAGGCACATGGTTCGCAGGGAAAACAATATAGGATAGCAGGAAGGGTGAGAAGGGAACGTGGCTTTTTATAGGGAACATAATCGTTAGATGTCTTTGTGGGGGAAATGAAGACACGTGTTTAATATAAACCTCTGGGAGCTCGAGGAGGTCGGGCTGCGGCCTGCTCTCTCGTTCTCCAGCTTGCCCTTGGCACCTTTCTGTACTCCTCATTCTATGCGTGCAGTTCCTGAGGGTTTTCTCAGTTATCTGCCATCTAACCATCCGTAAGGTGTTAACTACTTACCTAAACCATGTTGTGTTTTACTGGTGTGTCATTGAACACTGACTTCCTTCAAAGCAACAAAACCCTGACTCAGGAATGGTTGGAAGGCAGTTGGGGAGATACTTGGATAGTATTCTCTGGGTGCTTCAAATCCAATCCTGAGGGCCCCCACCCAGCCATAAATCTGACCTGCATGTCACTTCCCACAGAGCACCAATCTCAGGTCACACTGGGGGCACCGTCATGAGCAAAACCCAGGTAAAGTCCTCTGTCTCTGGGGATTTGTGGTTTAGTCGGGGAGAGGATGGTAATAAAAAATTAATAAAAATAGGTAACATTGCAACTGTGACAAGATCTGCAGGGAGAGTAGTGTGTATTTTAATTATTTTTCAGGGAGTTGGAGGCTGGGGTACTTTTCTGCAGACAAATGCATAACAGGATCTCGGTCCGGTTGGCTGCCTCCTGCCTGGCTGTGGGTCCCATTTCTAATGCCCACCAATTTCTTTGTTTCCACTTCCTGACCTTAGCTGACTCTCCTTATCTCTTCCCTGGGTCCTCTTCTCACTCCTTATCTCATCCGACAACCTCAGCCTTCTAAAACTGTCTCCAGGTAGTTTTTGTGGGGAATTCTTGTATTCTTGGGCGAGAGGCCTTCCATATGTGCCTTTTTTATTTTCTCTTTTCTTTGAACCCAATTTTGGCAGCTTTATAGTTCCCATCTTCTGATTTTGCACCATTCTGATCCTACAGCGATGCTTTTTACTTCCCGCAATAAGCACTTTCTCGTGTACGTGAGGGTGAAAGTTCATAGAGAGAAGCTTCGGCATGTTTCATAGCAGGGTTTCGAGACTGTGGTAATGATGAGAGATTATGTTTCCCATATAGGAAGGGATGAATGTGAGTGAGAACTTCAAAGGAGAAATATTAATTCACTTGATGTGGCACATTGCTTCCAGGGAACATAGCATGCTGTGCAGATGTCAACTCTAACCCTCACGATTTCCCACAAGTCAGATCGTTTTTCTATCTTGCTTCTGGATAAAATGATGTAAGAGACAAAAACGTCAGTCGTGACAGACAGCAAAATAACCAAGATGTTTTGATTTGCTGTGTCATGAGGGGGTTTTAGAACTTTTCATCACAGGGGCCTGGCCTTCTACTCCTCGGCCTCCGGAAATGACCCATATTCTTTCCATCTGGTCCCAGAGTCCCGGCATGCGGGTTCTTTGGTGCCCTCCTGGCTCATCTCGTCTCGTCTTTCCGTGATTCCCACAGCTCACGGTGGAGGACGTGAGGGCTGTACTTTGTGCGGCCAGCCTACAGGTTATTTGTCATTATTCTCTGGGCCTGAATCAGATGACTGGTCCTTCAATGAGGCATTGGAATATGTACCTATCAGTTTTGCAGCTCTGGGATCGTGACTATAACAGCTATGAAGAAGAGAATATTTTAACATTCTTAAATGAATGTGTCTTTCATCCTTCTCTTCTATAAATCATGTTCTGACATACCACCTCACATTTGTGACTCTAAAGAAAGGTGACGAGTAAACCGCACTTTGAGAAGGAGAAAATATGGTCCCCATGTAAAGAGGACTGTCCGTCCCCTTTTGGCCATGGTAGATTATAGAAGGAAGGCAGAAAAATCAGTCTGAAACATGACCCCCCCTTTCTCTTCTGGCTGAAGTCTCTGAGAGGGACGATGGGGAAGCGTGGTAGGTAGATGGAGGGAGAGGAAGAGACAGAGAAGACCACCTCACAGGACCTACTCCCGACTTCTTCCCACCCGAACAGTGAGCTTCCACAGCATAATGGGCATGGAGAGAACCTGAATTTTGTTCCTAGCATCTCAGTGTCTCACGTGGCATGGAGGGTGAGGGAAGTCCCAGCACATCTTGCAGAGGAATGTCGAGGGCACTTGCTGGGGAGCTGCCACCGTCGGAACACTGTGTCCCTGCCATCGGAGGTAGCTTATGCAGGTGGGGAGAAGTTGTAAGATCTCAGGGAGGAAGGACGGATTTGACAGGTGGTACTACCAGACTTCTTCTGAGCCAAGGGGAGAATACACCATGATGTCACCAGCCACAGCCTTCAGCAGTGGACGTTAGTGACCAAGCGGACAAGGAGAGGCCACTGAGGCCAAAGGAAGAAGAGAGAAAGAGTGAATATGAATGTGGAATCAAGACTTCCCTCTTCCTTCGCTCTGAAGTCACACTTCCTTCACTCCCTGCTCACGTATGCTTGGATGCCATATTGGAGCGGAGACAGGAAGCAGGAGGAAATCTGAATATACCTAAGTTGTTTCAATCATTGAGTGGGTTTGCTTTAATCGCTGAGATTAAAGTTAGTTCCTTCCACTTTAGCAGGATGGGGACTTGTGAGGAATAGCAGAGCAGCTGTAGGAAATAGACATTTATTTTTTTATCTGAATACATTGTAAGTAAATTGCTAACCTTTCATTTTATTTGGTAAAATAAGAGTGCTTAGACCAGCCATCCAGAGATCTGGGTTCGAGTCCTGCTTCTGCCACTAAGTGTGACTTTGGGTACCATTGACTTTTGATCTTTTCAGGACATAAAATAATGGGTTGTACTAGATAATTTTTAGAATTCCCTCCAGTTACAATGATCTTGACTGTAGTACAAAAGTGTTCTGCTGTAACATCTCAGGATAGCAAAGATCAAAAGAACTTAAAGAAAAGGAATTGCTATTCTTTTTTTTGTCTGCCAAAATAATAATTGTCAGACCTTCCCTTTCATTTGACTATCCCTTTAAAAGCTTATTCCCCAGACTAAACTCAGGTATTTGTTTAAGGTCATAGGTCTGAGGAAGTTGATGGGCAAATCAGTTTCACATTGGAAGATCGGTCTAATTTTGCACCAAACATGTTTAAAAATAGCAGAGGACAAAAGAAGACAAAAATAGCTACAGTCATAATATCCATTCACTGATAGCAACTGGTCTCATTTTTAGTTTTATTTCTTGAATTTTCTAGGTAGAAGTAACTAGAATAACTGTACATATTAGTATACTTTTAGGAAGTATCTTAGTTATTTTAGCTCACTTCCTTTATGCTTTCTTATTTTAAATTGTTTTCTTGAATGGCTTTGATTGATTATGTGGTAGCTTTTGGACTTTAAAAGTTAGTGTTTTCTCCCTACTGTGTTGTTTGTTTTCTACCACCCCCTTGTCCTTTCTAGAAGCAATTTGTTCCACTGAGGCTTACAATCTTGAGTTGGTTCAAGCAGTCCCTCCAGGGTGAAAGATGGTGCTGATCAGTATGGAGAAGCTCTTGTGAAGCAGACCCATTTCATTCAATTAGTAGCTTCATGAGATGGAATCTTTCTCAATACTCTTCATTGATTAATATTTTTTTCCCCTGATAATGTAATTTTGAATGGAGGACACTGCTCTGAAATCACTGCTTCGTCATGGAATCGGGCACCAGGACCCAATCTGTAGTAGGTACTGGATTCAGGGAAGGCAGAATGGCAGCCAGCCACACACAGCAGACTTTCTTAGTGCACCTAGTGTTTTGATTCTCGTAAAGTACTTCTGTTTTCTTTTATCAGAAATTATTTGGCTTAGTTATCATTTCACTTTACCTCAGAACTTTGCTTCTAGCTTCCACTGACTTCGGAATGGCCACCTGCTGGGATTCCTCAGGGGCCTTGTAAAGATGGAAGTTGGCCTACGGATTGCCGTGCAGAAGGAGCACTCTGTTGGCTTCATTCTTTTAAAAAGCGTCTATTGGAACAATCATTGTGTCGTATCCTCAAATGAGATCTCTACGTGGGCTTCTGAGAACATTGATTGTACTCATTTAATGGAGTGCTCCTTATGCCCAAACGTCTGAAGAGAACAGTTTGAATTTCCCTCCCTTCCTTCACCCCTCCCTGCCTCTCGTTGGATTTTTGGTGAAGTCAAGGGTCAAGAGGATGGCAAGTCAGGAATTAAATGAACACAAATGTGATCCTATCTAGAAGGGAAGTTCTGGCCTCCTTTGGACTGACATGCTGAGTTTCCATTTACATGGAATTGTTTTTACTTCAAGGGAATCTGTAATCTGCAAATATCTACTAAGGGAAATCTAACAAGCACCTCAAGCTACAGATTTAGCTTCCCAGGCACACAGTGCTTGTAGACATCAAACAACTAAATAGACTGAATTTCACATTCTTTCTTAAAACTAAAGAAGTGAAGGAGAGTGAAGCCAAGGATCCTAACCTATTTTTAAACAGCCAATCGGAGAGCCATTATACAGTCTTTTTTCTTTATCTCTAGAATTGCTATAATGCTTATAAATCATTAAAATTAAAACTAAAATAAATCTTAACTACGTTTCTGCTATTGCACAGAGAACATATACTTAACAAGATTTCCTTAGGATTGGGTGATTGTCAAGGCTCGGAAATGTTTCATTCGAGAATATTTTACTCTCTAGAGGGATGCCACTTAAAGTCTTAGATATGTATCTGTACTATATTACCATATATAATACATATATATGTATATTGCATATATGTATACATGCATATAACACACATATATGATATACATGTATTTATATACATGTTTATACATAGGTATATAATATGCATATATAGTCATACATATACACACATATATAATAAAGCTAACTTGGGAAGACAATGTTCTTTTTTTTTTTTTGAAAGATTTTATTTATTTATTCATTCGACAGAGATAGAGACAGCCAGCGAGAGAGGGAACACAAGCAGGGGGAGTGGGAGAGGAAGAAGCAGGCTCATAGCAGAAGAGCCTGATGTGGGGCTCGATCCCATAACGCCGGGATCATGCCCTGAGCCGAAGGCAGACGCTTAACCGCTGTGCCACCCAGGCGCCCCTAAATAAATAAAATCTTAAAAAAAAAAAATTCTCTCTCTCCTTTTGCCCCTTCTCCCCTCAAATAAATAAAGAAATCTTTAAAAAAAAAGAATGAAGAACTAGACACTTTCTTGAGAGGTAGACAGATGCCTATCTAATTCTTTCTTGCCACTAATCACAAATCAAGAAGAATCATGATATTCTTGATTTCAAAAGTTTACTAGCAGAGAAGTCCTCATTTAAGGACTTACCCATATTTCCTGTAATTTAATTTCATATAAAGCTGTTTCAGTTATTTACTGATTTAATCTATGCTTATTGAATACCTCCTTTGGTCAGACCCTGCCTGCCCTTAAGGTGAGGGTGTGTGGAGAGAAGCCGCCCCCCTGGGGAAAAAGAAGCAACCAAGGAAAGGCACAGCTCTTGGCTTAGCGGGGTTTATTGGGTCTCCTCGAAAGATCTTCTCCAAAATTCTGTAAACTCTTATTTTTTTCTGTACCCCGTTTGGCTTTCTCCTCTCACTGTACTGAAATGTTTACTCCTTCTTTGAAAGGAAGCCCAGATTGACTCTCCCTTACATGGATCAAATACCAAGTGCTCTGAGAAACAATATATTGGAGAAGAAATGACCTTTCATCTGGTTTTGGAAATAGTTCTCTCTGTTTTTTGTTTCCCAGCACCCATGTCCCCTCCCACCCCCCTTTTTAAGTACCCATGCCCTTTTGTAAACTATTTGTAGAGCTTGTTTCTTCTTAAAATAATGTGGATGAAAAATGTTTTTGATTATTTTATGGACACCGGAAACCTTCTCTAATAAAATCCACTTTTTTTTGGTTGTCATCAAGAGAATTAAATCATGTCATCAGCAATACCCAACCCTCTTGTTATCCTCCAGACTCCAGAGGAGAGGCTCCTAACCCTCTTTGGGTCGGGGGCCCCTTTGGAAATTTGATGAAAGCCATTGAACTTCTCCTTTGAAAAAGGTACAAAAGCAAAAATATGCCAACTTTAGAATATAATTGCAGGGAGTTCATGGGAGAGTGAAGGCCATTGGAGTCCCAAGCTTTAGGGGGAGTGGCCAGATTGGCCAATGGGAGGAAGAGGACTGGATGAGTTTAGAGGTGCAACGGAGACTAGAGGATTGTTTCAGAAATATTATGGATTCCCTGCCTTCTAAGCACAATTTTATTTTATCTTGATTAAAATAGTAGCTATTTTGGAAATGTGAAATGTCACTACCTTAAAAAGTGCCAAAACTTAAAAAATACATATATTCTTTAATTCAGTAGTTCTACTCCTGGGAATCTCTGTTGTATGAACAAAATCATCAGCATATAAGGCATATGTACAAGGATCTCTAGGACAGCATTATTGGTAGTAGCAAAACCCAGGAAGCAGGGTGAAAGCCCATTAAGAAGGTAATGGAAGAATAAATTATGATAATCCATACCCTAGAATATCATGCAGCCATTAGAATGAATGAAATAGAGGTAGACCAGATGCCTTATAGGGATGTCTACGTGGTATTGTTCAATAAGAAATACAGATAGAGAAAAGTATATAAATTCTCAAACTTTCCCTGTGTGTATGTGTATGCGTTTCTTTGTCTGTATTTGCTTATGTCTGATGGAGATGATATGTGTGGGGAGAAAAATATGGACTAATATATACTAACTCTTAACACTGGTTCTTGGGACTTATCTATGGTGAACCAAACAAAGAGGGAAAAAGGTATATAAATATACCTGTATATATGTATACACATACATGTGGGTAGACATAAAAAGAAATAAAATAATGATTTAGAAGCATATTTGCTGATATGCATTTGACAGTACGTTCTTTGACTTCTTTCACAGTCAGTGACACTAGAGGTTTTCAGTTCACTTTGGTGGGACTTACTTGGCCCATTTGGCCAGCCTAGGCTCTCCCTGCTTGCTGACTTGTTAGATGAATTTCCTGTGATTTATTGCTCTAAAGTTATTTGGTCTTTAACAGATGCTTATTGGATGTCTGTTTTGTGTGTGGACTAGGTTTTGTGCTGGGGAGTACTGAGAGAACTACACCATTCGTGTGTGTGTATGCATGTGTGCATGTAGGTGTCTGCACGTGTATGTGCACACGCGTGTATATGTGTGTGCCTGTGTGTAGGTGTATGTTTGTGTATGTACGTATGTGTGTGTATGTGTGTGTGCATGTGCATGTATTTAGGTGTGTGTAAGTGTACATGCGCATATGTCTGTAGGTGTGTAGGTGTGTGTGTATGTGTATATGTGTGAGTGTGTATGTGTATAGGTATATGTGTGTATGTGCTTATGCATATGTTTGTAAGTGTGTAGGTATGTGTATGTGTGGATGTGTATATATGTGTGTCTGTGTCTGTGTGTGCAAATGCATGAGTGTAGGTGTGTAGGTGTGTAAGTGTATGTGCATGTGTGTATGTGAGTGTATGTGTGTGTGTGTTTGTGTGTACAAATCAGGGATTGTTTGCAGCTGCATTTGCGCTTCCTCCTTTTTGTCTGTTGTGTTTCTGTTTATTTGGTTGTGGGTGTGTACAATGGAGCACATAGGTGCTGCTCTCATGTCAGTAAGAACCTAAGAATTTGTTTGGAGTGAGATCTTGATTTTCCTGCTTTGCTTAATTAAATATCTTATTGTCAAATTGTCCAGCTTTCCTTCAGAAATGCCGAGAGACCTCGAGAAAGGACAGTACTTGAGAAGATTTTAGAGGAAAAAGAAGTGTGCGAGATGCTTCCTGTATATCAGTATTTCTCAAAATTGGGGTTTCGTGTGTCACAGTTACCTGGTGAGCATGTTGAAGATGCCCGTTTGTGGGCCCGGCCCCAGACCCACCCAGAGGGAGTCCAGAAATCTGCACCATTACTAAGTGCCCCATGCCATTCTTACACAGGCGAATTTTGAGAGCTAGTTCCATCAAATTTTGTTTCAAATAATGAGGCCTTCTGGCATTTTTACCCCCACAATTTTACCAAGACCTTTCCATATCTTTGAATTCCTTTTCTGTATGGTGTGGGAAAGCTTGGCTATTCTGCCGTGTGGAAGCTGGCTCACGTTCCCTGGTTTCTCATCCTGCTGCTCTGTAGGATTGACCTGCACGTGTAAGGCAGGATCCTCGGAGTTCTGTGCGGCTGTACCAGGCTTCTGAAAGTGTGTGCCACTGCTCTGTTTCCAGGTCAAGGCAATAGAGATAAGAGGAGGGATTCCTTAATTCAGTTTTAAGACATTTAGGCATTTGACTCAGCAGATGCGCTTATAAAAATTTTTCTAATATTGAAATAGCTTTTTATTTTCATCTTTTTAAAAAAAGATTTATTTATTTATTTTTAGAGAGAGCAATAGAGAGAGAGAGAGAGAGAATGAACATGAAAGCAGGAGGAGGGGCAGAGGGGGAGGGAGGGAGGGAATCCTCAGGCAGACTCCCCGCTGAGCACAGAGCCGACACGGGGCTCGATCCCGGGACCCTGAGATCATGACCTGAGCCGAAACCAAGAGTCGGCTGCCTAACTGACTGAGCCACCCAGGTGCCCCTTATTTTCATCTTTTTGCTCATTAGCAATGCCTGCATTTTAGAAGAGATTTTATTAAGAGAAAACTTGTTACTACCAAACATGCACAATTTCTTTCGGACTCTAAGGAAATGAGTGTAGGTCCGAAAGGGACTAAAATGTTTTGAAGAATCAATAATCCGATGGTCAAATCCAAATGTTTTCAATGTTACAGAGTAACTATATTCGTACAGATTAGAGAAAATTTCAGGTTATGATGTGTTTTATTATTTGCAGCTATAGAAGTAAAATTGGAATGCACACACGAGGCAACGTTTTTTGGGCATTCTTGATGCGTTGGACCATTTTTGGTTTATTTACAAACATTCCTAATAGAGACAAAAACTGAAAATGTTTTTTAAGATATCTAAGATTTATCCCCTTTCCCTCATTTCTCCCCCAACCCTTTTATCTGAAATGTCAAAATAATTGAAGGGAAGGTTAGTTCACATGGTAAGAACTATGTGACCATTTTTCTACATTGCTCATGTGATTGTACCTGTGTAGACAACACCCTTAGTACAATTCGGATTAGAAAGGCCCTGTCTGAGAACCTTTGATCTCCACAGCAGGATATATACACCCAAAGTCGATGCAGGAAACGCATGACATCATCCCTCAATCAATAATCATCGATTGAGTAGAGTTGGTTTCAGAACTGCCTCGAGGGATACAGAAGGAAGAGTCATAGTTTCTGTCTTTGAAGAACGATCTAGTTCAGAAAGTAGTTCAAATGTGCATGCTGTCACATGGTACTGTAACAAAAGACCCTTTTAAGAAATACTAGGGAAACCAGCACGAGAGGAATGATTGTGGGACAGGAGGGGGCTGAACAGCAGAGACATGAGTTGGCAGAGAGGCAGATTCAAACAGGAGCAAGACATGAGGTAGGCTTGAGCTGGTCCCATCCAAAAAGTGCCAGCAGGACCGTGTGGGAGGTCAGTCCAGGAGAGTCAGGTGGGAAACAAACCTATTAATTGAGTTTTAAATCTTTAATTTTCTGGGGAGTTATGATTTGAGAAATTCATTTGTATCATAAAATACAAAGATCATTGAAGAGATCTTTGACAAGGTAAATGGTCTACAGTTTAGGCTTTCCCACTGTAGGTGGGAGCTAAGTGCTAGATGACTAATTCCTGGTGTCTATCTGCAATTCTAGAAGACATTTTTTTTTCCCAGCATGAGGCACAAAACTCTGCTACAATTATTTTTGAGTAATTTTTTTATGACTCATATCAGTGAGACTCTTGTAAATTAACATTTAAAAGAACAATGGTTCAACCACATTAAAAAACCTCCCTCTTTCCCATCTCAGAGATCTTTTCCTCTTGTCTAAAAAGTACCTACTTCGTTTTAGAGATTGGCATTTATACTGAGCCAGTGCATTTTTTTTTTCCTCTAGAAAGGAAAAAAAGAAACACAGAAAAACCCACTAAGCAAACAAATCACCTGATTACTACCTACAGAGAAAAAAGCTGGCTTTATTTTTTTCTTGTGCATGTTTTTTTAGATCAATGCTTAGATGAGAAATAGTTGTAATAGAAACATAGAGAACCCGTTTGGATATTGGCGTAGTGGGTGTAGAGAATGGGTACATTAAATTGATTAAATTGCTGTCTAACAGAGCAAGGGAGCCAGTTCGTATCTTCTATTGGGAAACAAAACATATGACTGTTAAAAAGAAACAAAAAAACTTAGTTTTGAAGGAGAGCGTTGACTTGCCAAGGAACATTAAACTTCTACTATCTGTTCACACGTGGAGTGGGAATTCAGGTCTGACAGTAGATGAGCTTTTTCCTGACAGTCTTCATCTCTCTGACACCTTGCCTGCTACCTTCTGGAGAGAAAGCGGGTTCTCTAGAAGCTGAGAAGGGGATGCTTTGCTGGCTCTCCCCCCTCCACTGTGCTTGCTGCCGTCATCCTCTGCCCTTGGTTTCCAACTTGGACTTTCACGACTATCTGACCACTGCCTTCCTTCTCTGCTTTCATTGTACTTGGTTTCCCTTCAGCACATCAGCTTTACGCCAGATCTTTGTCAGTCTCCCAAATGGCAGAGCACCCAGAAAGACTAGACATACGTTACGGGTGTCCTCTGCTCCACGCAAAACTTTTGCTGACTTACATCCATTTCGGGACATGCCTTTCTTGTTTCAGAGGCTTTCTTTCTGTTTGCAATAAGTATTTAACCCTTCCATCTCCAAATGTGTTCAGAGTGTATTTTTTTTTTTTTAAAGATTTATTTATTTTAGAGAGAAAGAGAGAGAGAGTGAGCAGGCATGGTGGGGAGAGGCCTGAGGGAGAGAGAATCTTCAAGCAGACTCCCTGCTGAGCACAGAGCCCACACTGGGCTCAATCCCATGACCCTGAGATCGTGACCTGAGCCGAAACCGAGAGTCAGATGCTTAACCGACTGAGCCACCCAGGCGCCCTCAGAGTTTAGATTTAGACAGATTCTAAGCCCACCCGATTTTTTAGTACAGATATTTCACTCTCTCCTTTGCAAGTGCTGATTTCCCGTTCAGTCCTTTATGTGGGAATGGCCTCTTTTTCTGCAGAGACTTCTGCTGTTTGTGGGAGGTCCAGCATCTGGCGACCCTGTGTAGATGGGGAAGGTGACAGGCTTTGTTTGGGCCAGGAAAGTCTCTTTTGACTGAGAACATAAGTAAAACCAGCATTGTCCCACAGCGTGGCATTGGGCACTGAGCTAAACCACGCACTTCAGCTGTCGCTTAGGGCCCCCTGCGTGGCTGTTCATGTGGGTCATGCTGAGGCCAAACTGACACTTCACAGCGGAAGATAATACATGTGTCGTGGTGGCCACAGTCCCCTTCGGCCCCATCTCCCTGACATTTCCCTTCCCCTCTGCCTAGCGACCAAAGTCCTTTCTGAGTCAGAGATTCACCGATGGCTTTGAGGATGGTGATATCGCCCCGGGCGAGCATCCGACATAGAACAGTCCATGGCTGCAGTTAGAGCTTAATTTTTAAAAACCTTTCATCAGGGAAGGAGGCTCTTTAGAGTAAATGAGTGCATTGCTTGAAATCATCTGCCGTGTAGTCTTCATTATATTCCTTAGTCATTATGGTTTGTATCACATGGTCTTTTCTCAAACATCAGCCTGGTGAACCAACGATGAAATTGCATTTCTTTGAATTAGAGTACAGATTATTATGGGAGAAAAAAGACATTAGAGGGGAAACGTTCATGTTTATGTTTGAATAAATACAAACGGCTTAACGGCCTCAGAGGCAGTTAAAGGAGAGCTTGCAAGGGAACATGGGACCGTCACCCCTTGTTGCTCGAGACGTGTCTTCGGGTGAGTGGAGGTAAAACACTCTGACTTCTCGAATCCTGATGTATAGTCAGTTTGGTGTGTACTTCTTGTGGGGCTAGGAAAATGCAGCATTCCTGAGAGTTCTTACTCTCATCTCCAGGCTCTAACACACAGGAGGCAACCAATCAATGGTTGTTGAAATACACGGGAAAAGTCTTTACTCAGAGGGACCCCCACCCTCCCTTTTTCTTCCCCACACAGTTGGGCTTCTCTGTAGTTTCCACATGGGAAAAGCCAGTCCTAGGATTGGGAAAGTTTTGGCACTACTGTTGGGAATAAGCAAGGAAAACATACGCCTGGGAAAGAGAATGCTTGCTTGGGCTTACTGACTTGGCTCTGACCGTCGGCGTCCCCTGACTGGGCCCGTCCTGGTCAGCCTGCAGTCTCCCCCTTGCCACCATCCTTCTGATCTGTATAACGGACAGATAGGAGTCACTCGATGGGAAGTGAAGTGACGGAATTCAGTGACTTAATTGCAACTGGCTGTGAATTCCGATTGTGGCTTTTATAAGGTACCAGAGACATCTTTCAGGGCGCTCAAAGCACTCGAATGTGCAGATCGGTTAGAAAGATTGCTGTGTGCTTTATTATACTTTCTGTTTTTCCTCACAGCCATCTGCTGGGTTATATATTTGTTTATGCTGATGTCAAGTATGAGACCTAGATAGAGCAGTTTTGTTGTTCTTTCGTTTCTACTGCCCTCTTTTATGCAAGTTCTTTCTTTCTTTTTTTTTTTTTTTAAAGATATTATTTATTTATTTGACAGCGAAAGACAGCGAGAGAGGGAACACAAGCAGGGGGAGTGGGAGAGGAAGAAGCAGGCTCCCAGCAGAGGAGCCTGATGCGGGGCTTGATCCCAGAACATTGGGATCACACCCTGAGCCGAAGGCGGACGCTTAACGACTGCGCCACCCAGGCGCCCCTTATGCAAGTTCTTGTAGCAGTAGGGGCCCATGGTTTCCAAATGCCTGTGTTGTGAGAGCTCCAGTAAGGATGGAGACCTTTCCCCATAGATTTGTTTTGCCCACAGATCTAGATGAACAGATGAGTGAAAGATCGTAATTGATAATGGACATTACTTATGGTGGGTTTACCATGAACCAGTCACTGTACTGAGGGCTTTTGGGATAGTATCTCATTAAATCTTCACAATAACTTCCTTAGGTAAGCATGGTCTCATTTTGTAGATGAAGAAGCTGCAGTTCAGAGAGGTTGTGTAATCTACTTTGGGGTCACACAGCTAGTCAGGGCCCTTCCTCGTATTTGGCCTCACATCTTTCTGACCCCAAAGGGGGAGATGTTCCTTAGCAGGCCTGACTGACTATCTCAGTGTAACCATTACTACAAACGATGTTTTTGTGATTTCAATACCATGTCATAGCAGTGTTAATGACATTTCAGGTTTAAAATTCTCCAGGTTCTGGGGCGCCTGGGTGGCTCAGTCCTTAAGCGTCTGCCTTCAGCTCAGGGTGTGATCCCTGCGTTCTGGGATTGAGCCTCACGTCAGGCTTCTCTGCTGGGAGCCTGCTTCTTCCTCTCCCACTCCCCCTGCTTGTGTTCCCTCTCTTGCTGGCTATCTCTCTCTCTGTCAAATAAATACATAAAATCTTTAAAAAAAAATTCTCCAAGTTCTCTTCAGAGGGTGAAATTTTGTATTTGCATTTTTAAAAATTGTAATTTCTGGCAAATGTCTCATTATTTTATTTTATTTATTTTGGGAAGTTATTTTGGCACTCAGTTTGGATTTCTATCATTCCTGGAGGTTTTTAATACTTTTTAATTGTTTGCACAGTAACTTTTTGTTTGCGTGACAATTATTTTAGTCAGTTCAGCTATTATTTTAACAGCTCTGCTATTTTGTTTGCTCCATCCATTTAAATTTGTCCTCAGGACTTCTAAACTTACTGATTTTTTCATTCTAATTCTGTGTAGCCTTATATCGCATGCATCTAATTTTTAAACTTTTTATTTCTATACAACTACCACGGACCAGAGTATTGCTATTTAACTTACTATAAAACAAGTGAAAGAAGGATAAATTATTCACATTTTATTTTTTAATTGATTTAATTTATTTGTTAGAGAGAGAGAGTGAGAGCACAAGCAGGGGGAGCAGCAGGCAGAGGGGAGAGGGAGAAGCAGACTCCCCGCTGAGCAAGGACACTGGGATCAAGACCTGAGCCCAAGGCAGCTGCTTAACTGACTGAGCCAACCAGGTGTCCCAATTATTCACCTTTTAAAAACATTTTAAGAGTAGGTCTGATCATAGGAAATCCTGTACTATTAGAAATTTGGTTTTTAGCGGAGCTCTGTTCTATTTGTTGAGGAACTGGTTAAGCACTTTAATCCACAGTGCGTTGGAGAACTGGTTGCTCATCCTAAATTCTTCAGGGGCTCACTTCCATTGCCAGAGATGATTTCCATCTCATCACATATCTTGTCTTTCTCTTCTGAGACGACTCAGCAGACCAGAGCACTCATGTACTCCACGACGGTGACGGGCTCCTTCTGGGTGCTCCGAAGCGTCAAAGCAGTGCCGGCTGTGGTTTCGGACTTGCTCGGCACAGAGTTTTGCAGGAGAGAAGTGGACCCCGCTGTGCCCGAAGGAGCAGTAGTCGTGCTCCGAGAAGGGCAAGCTCACTGCCATGGGTTGGGCAGGGCTCGCTGGTCGTTTCCATGTGTGTGCATGCCTGCATGCTTATGTGATCTTTCTCCTGTGCTCTGCTGCTACCAAAGAGGATTTAAGAACACTCTTAATGGAAAACACTTAGGGGATATTTATGAGTATAATGAGAAAGAAAGCAGGGCCTTTTAGAGGAGGACGCGTTTAATGGAAGAGCGGGGGCTTTGACAGGTGGGAGGAGGGATGGCAGGGCCCGGGATATTTGTGGGTGGTGCTGGAAATGAGGTAGATGTGTTGATTGACCATCAGTGGACCGGTGACCGCACAGAAAATCCAGAAGAGATAAGGTTGGTTGTGCAAGAGCTGAACGGCATTTAGGAAGCCGGGCTTTATTACTAGGCGTGGGGATCTATATGTACTTGGGCGGGAGGGCGATTTGCAGAAAATGATGTTACAGCAAGATAAATCAGGCAGCAAAATGGATTGGATGGGGAGAAATACCAAGTAGAGAGTCAAGTTGGGAAATGTTTGCTGTAATGAAAGTGCATGGTAATTAAGCAGATAATCAAGGGAATGGAAAGGAAGGGAGAGAGAAACATGAAGGAGTCACACTATGAAGAGTGAGTGTATGTGAGGGGGAGAGGGTGTGGGCGCTCTAGAATTTCCATCAAAGGAGCTTCCAATTGGCAAACCAACTGGAAGGAGAAAGGGGCCCCTAGGCAGTGTGTTTTGATGCTGTATTGACGTAATAAGCTGACTGTTTTTACTGAGATTGCATGTTATTTTGGTGTGGTCTGTGGTGGCGGGACTCTGCCTAATGAAGACTGTGGCTGCTTCTCTTCCCACCCCAGACCCTTCTGGCAGTGCCACTGGGGCGAAATGGACTCCAAGGTGGCCGAGCCATGAGGCTGTAGGCCTGAGGAGCTGGCACTGTCGTCATGGGTGTGGTCAGAGACAGATTGGTCAGCAGCCAATCTCTGTCATTCCACCACTCAAATGTTTGAGTGAATGAAGGATTGAGAGTGAGGGAGTAAATTCAGGATTAGCATTGATTTGAAGAGTTTGGTGATTATTTAAGGGGAAGTAACTTCCCTGTGGATGAACGAACAGTGACAGTCAGGGGAAAAAACCAGTGATTAGTGATGAAAGCTTCCTAAAACCATGTTCCATCGCAATACAGAAAGACTGAGTTTTGAAAATAAAACATTTACGATGCGTGGTTAGCTTACACAAATGTTCTAGATTATACATACTGCATTGTTATCCTGTTTGAACATTTGTTTTTCAAAATGACCAAGGCAGGGATTGATGGTACACACATTTCAAAGTTTGTTCTGGGGTTTACAGAGAATGAAAGAGAGCAGAGCAAAGTCTTAGCACAAAAATGGTGTTGGGGGCTGGGCTGTTCTTGAAATTTGTTTAGCTTTGCCATTCATCTTAATGTTGAGGGATGCCAAAAGTACCCCTGTAAAACCTTCTGGTTTTAGGCTATTGGTATGACACTCTAAGAAGGTACCTTATACAGTTTAATAGCTTTGCTGGTGAAACTGGCCTTCATGTAATCCAACCCCCTGAGAGCCAGTGGAACGTGGAAGAGAGTGAGGGTAAACATGGGTTTCAGTTTGTCTCCACCACCAAATGCTACATGGTCTTGGACAAGTTTCTTCAACTCTCATGTTCTTCATTTTAAGATGGTGATTTTTCTCTCCCTCTTCCATGGTCGCTGTGAGGTCGGCAATAATGTACTGAGCCAGCAGTCCTCCACACATCTTACCCCACGGCAGACACCTGGCAAATGTTAAGAGTTCACTCACTTTTCCCCAGGATCTTCTATGCTTTCGCTTCACTGTCCTTAGAGTGATATGTATCAGTTCTGTAAGCGGTAGCTGTTGCTCTTATCTTTGGAAGTGGTTTGGGGATTGTGACCAAGAAAGCATTCTGGGAATAACATCCCTGATCTTTGTTAGCTGGCCTCACCTCCCAGGGAAAAGCACAGTCCTGGAACTTGGTAGGGAGAACCTGTAAGATTGAGGAACATGGATTCCGAGCAGGGTGAAAACACCCGCTGTCCCTTACTGGTTATGTGGCTTTGGGAAGTAATTGAACTTATGAGTCAATTTCTGCAAAATGTGATTGAGATACCAACACACACGGATGTTGTGAGGATCACGTGGGATGATGTGTGTCTAAAGACATACCACAGAGCCCGGGGATGGGCTTGAAGGGAAAGTGGGAGGGGAGGGCCAGATTATGGGGATCTCACTGGGCATATTCAGGTGTTCCTGGGCCTGTTACTTCCAAAGTAGAAAAGAGAATATAAGGGGAAAAGAAGATATTACTGGTTGATCTTTGTAAAGCATAATGGATTCCGATTTTTAAAAATAGCGAAATTACTTATTGAATAACTTATCATGCTTGCTTAAATAACCTATTAACTTGTTAGGGGAAATACCCAAGGCACAGTGATAATTTGAGATTTTAGAGAATCATAATGGAGTCTCAGGAGACATTAATCGAGTAGAGGCAAACCAATGAGTTACTTCTCATGACCTGCATGGTCCCTTTCAATGAAGGGCTGTCTGCCTACTTTTTGGGTAGTTGTTGAATTAATGGAATTTTAAGGAGGTAGTAAGAGAAATAAAAACAAGTAAAGCTATTTTTTAAGTCTATAGAAACCTTTGACAAATCATAAGGCTTTATGAGTATGGTTAAGATACACGAGATTCTCCTGTGTATTCAATGGCTTAAGCCAAGAACGAAGTTTTCAAATCATATTATTTTGATGAACGAATGAAGCAAAAAAATATATACTCGTGCTAAAGGGCATTCTGGATGGCAGATCTCGGTTTTGTGAGATGACATAGCTGTTTTGGTATATTTCATGTAAAGGAGACTGCATCAGGGAGGAAATATCTTAAAAAGCCTGGGCATTTCCTAACAATCCTAAAACTCTGGGCAATGAGGATGCACCACGTGGCCAAGGTCCATAACTGATTTTGCGTTGCTTCACGTAAGAGGCATCTAATAGTGTCCAATCTCTCAGGGCTCACCATGAGTGGGAATGGCCAGGTATTGGCTGAGTTATGAGCCCGAGCAAGCTGTTCTCCAACCTGCTGGTGGAGATTAGCTGTGTAAAGGAAACTGGCCATGGAAGAGGGGAGCGCTCCCTTTTTAAAAATGGAGATGCAGGTTTTCTTTTTTTTTTTGGATACACGGTAAAGGAGAAAGAGTACGTATCGCAAAGAGTAAGTGGGTTGAGACAGCGGTAAGAATTGCTGCTCACAGCATCTAGCTTGTAGCCAGCCTTATCCACTCAGAAATAATTATTTTCAAACTGAGCAGCATTTGCAGAGATAGCTCCCAAACAGCTGTGTCAGCTTTAGAACGTGTGAAAACTGCTCAAGAATAAACTGTAAAGTAGGGTTTGGAAATTAAAAAAAAAAAAAAAAAGAAAAGAAACTCAAGGATATTTTGATGTGTAGGGGTTATTAGCAACAGTTTACAAAAATACAGAACAGTGAAGCTGGGAGTTCATTTCGTTCCTGCGACGTCTTCCTATTTATCTTCCTGATATGTTTGTCTCCTTGGTTACCATAGTGCCGCTCGTTGGTATTCCTCGGCACGCGGTGTGGCTGTGAATCCCTTCATAATTGCACTGAACTACAGAATTTTTACTTTTTAGGCCTCGCTCAAGCTCCGGGCCCCCTTTTTCTTTTGTGTGGCAGCTTTAATTTTGCACGGAAATGACAGCCACTGTCCTGTTCCTTTTGTCTCACTGGCAGGACGGTCCAGTAGCCACCTTCACATCTGATGTAATTACTAATATGTTTCCTTCCCAAGAAGGCAGTGCTTGCTGTCTCCACCCCTGGGGACTATAAACATCATTTTTTTTCCTGATGTCTGAGCTGCAGGCTCTGTCAGCCCTGTGCTCCTGTTCTCAGTTACAGGGGTGGGGGGGGGGTGCTGTGCATTTTTTAGAGGGAACGACTATTTCTCTTGAAGAACACTTTCCTCTTGCATTTCCCTTTGCTTCCAAGGTGAAGGGTTCCCACTGCCCTCAACATGTTCTCCAACCCGAGTTGGGCATCTGTGCTTGGCTGCCAGGGGAGGTGTTCATAAGTGCGGTGACACCTGCTAATTACTTTTAGGAGGTAACTTGGTATAACAGGTTATAACTGTTGGCTTCTTAGATTGTGGCCGATGAAACTGTTTTTATCTTTCAGTCTGAATGTGGAAGGCAAAAAGGCATGGAATTAATTACCTGTGAATCATCTTGGTATCTGTCAATTACTGCAGTGATTTTGAGGGCTTGGAGAAATGTATATCGTACATACAATTACTCTTTTTGGATCCCATAGATTAAATTCATTGAAAGATCCCTCTAGAGATGCATTAGCTGTACTTTGCCTCTAGCTTCTCTTCTAGGGAGTCCGTTTCAAGTTCAAATACATTTTGTCTGATAAATTGACTACACATGGAGGAACTAAAGAGAGCAATTATGTATGACATCAAATAATGACTCAGTGGCAAGGTATATTCCGTTGAGGTCAGTGCAATTCAAAATGTGAGAAAACATGATTTAGCTGCCTGGACTGAAAGACAGTTGAAATTACTGGATGGAAAGAATCACTTTGCATTCTGAGGTTTGGTAATTGGAGATATGTAATATTTATTGTGTTTGCTGTGAGATGATTGTGTGTGAGATGGTTGCAGTTGTTTATGTGGGTATTGTTTAATATGACAATGTGCGGGTCCAAACTTCATGCCTAATATACAGTGGCATTGGCTAAGGTGAGGGAGGGTGATATGTGGCTGAAGCCTGTTAAACCATGATAAGCCCCTGTATTTTGCTCTTTAGAGAGAGAATTAGGGTGGCAGTGCCCTAGAGTAGGGAGTGCACACCTTCTGTGGTTAATTGCAGTGTTTTCCCCCATTCTTCACCGTATGCCTACACATTTGCCTTGTGACTTTGTAGGACCTTCCACGAGAGGAGGTCCTCATGCCCCATTGATGTTGGCTGTGGCCGTGTGGTTCATGCTTGTCGGTGGACTTTTGCAAACATCATGTCCACAGAGATCTTAGGTATGCTTCTGTGCTTTGGCTTGGCCTCTGGTCCTCCTGCCATTTGCTCTAGGAAGAACGTGTTCTGGGTAGCTGCTGGTCTAAGGAGAATGTAGAGACACAGGGAGTGAGTCCAGTTTGAAACCTAGAGCCAAGCAGACTGTGACAGCTGACTTGCAGACCTGTGAGCAGGAAAAATAAATGCTTCTAATTATAAGTCACTGACTTGGGGGTTTGTTATGTAGCATCATTGTGGAAATAGCTAATAGATGTGCATACTAAAAAAAAAATCCCTGCTTTTGTAAGGATTTCATTTCAGTTAATAGGCTCCTTGTACATTCAGATCCTTGTTTTTACCCTATCAAGATATCAGTGTTGTATCATCTATAACTTAGTGGTATTCTTTGGCTGCAATGCAGTGATGTCCTTTGCTGGCAAGATTTCATGACCAGAAGTTGCATGAAGATGTCCTTTTAAATACTAATCTCATTAGACACCCCTACTTAATCATGTATTTGGGGGATTTTACATATTTTAAAACCTTATGTAGGCTTTTTTTGATTGTTTCATAAAGAAAATTTAAATGACGTTTAAATAACTTTGACAAATCATGTAAAAGAGTTTATAGCTATTTTCATTGTAGTTTAGGGAGAAAATAGTAAGAGGATATTAGGCAGCCCAAGGAAGGCAGTTCGGAGTGAGGGTAGGAGAGACAGAGCTGGAGTTGTGCTCTCAGATTGGTGCTCTTAGATTGCACTATGATTGTGTCAACAAGGACCCTCTTATATCTGCTGGTGGGAGTTCATGGTTCCTGCTGCCCTCATGGGCTAGTGGACCCTGGCTCTCTGCCACTGGTGTCCCTGCCACTCCAAGCCTGGGAACCTTTGTCAGCATCCTGAACAGAAAGAAGAATCTGCTCCCCTGCTCTCTTCTGAATTAAAGCTCTTAATGGGTACGTCTGATTGGTAGTGCTGAAGTCACGTGCCTGTCGTGTAGCTGTGAGCGAGGCTGAGAAAGTGAGTTTACAGCTGCTTCCTTGGGGAAACAAGACTTAAAATGTGACAAGTTGCCAAAACTTAGGAAGGTTGTTTAAAAGATTCTCAATAGTCATAAAATATGAAAAATGTCCATATAAATCCATAATATGTATTTTAAAACCAACCTTTAATTACTACTAACTAGTATCCTCATTTTTAAAAAGTGAAAATGAAGGTAATTTATCCAATTAATTTTTTTTTCAAAAAATGAACATTAGTATAAAACAAATAAAAACCCCAGCAGAACCTCTGACCTTATAGACCAATATTTCTCAAATGTGTACTTTCCTTGCAATACCCAAATAGGCAAATATCAACTAACAGTTTTCTTTGACATCAAGATCTCATTGATTTAGATTTCATTTTCTCAAAATTTATGATAATAAATTTGACTAAATTGGTTTACCAGTTTCACAGGAAGGCAGTGTTTACAACACTAAGTCAAAAAAGAAAAAAAAACTCTTGAACTTTAGAACCATCTATTTATATACAATTCCACTTAATTCAACATTATTCTTTTTCACCAAGTCAGTAGCATCGTTCAGTTTCCTTGAGGGCTTGACAGTCATAAATCCACCTCTAAATGTCTCCTGTATAAACTCTTTATTAAGTCAGGGACCCCATTCCCCATTTAGTAAGAGGAATGGCATCTAGGACATTTCATTTGCTGCAGAGAAAATTGTTAAATGAGCCTGTGAGGAAATACCCCACACCCCTCGATATGTCTTGGATGTTAAATGACAGCCCCTGTGTCCCTGTAGAGAAAGGCTGTCAGATGTAAGAGTTTGTGTCAGGGACGCAAGCTAATTTGTTATATGGGGTGGAGCATGGCTGGGGAACAGCATGGTTGGGATGTGCCCCCTGGAAGGCCCAGACATGTAGCCGGGAGCAGGGTGGAGGAAGGAGGGGAGAGAGCTGTGAGGTCCAGCGGAATCCGGAGAAGATGGAGCAGTCAGGTTGGTCATCAGAGAACCACCGAGGAGCCGAGGAACCGGAAACAGACAGATTATGCGGCCGAGGTAATAGAAAGTGGCAAGTGGTGTCTCTGGCCAGATTAGGAAGCAAGTCACACTAGGGGGTGAGACGGAAAGAAAATTGTTATTTTGCGAGGCTGGCTAAGGGGCCTTCAGTGAGTAATTTTAACTTGCATAAGTTCCCCTCTACATCGTGTCAGTACTGTAAGGTTTATCTGACCTAAAGATTAATATCTTAGTCCATTTGGGCTGTTCTCATGATACCATAGACTGGGTGGCTTAAGCAACAAAATTTGTTTCTCACAATTCTGGGGGCTGGGAAGTCCAAGATCAAGGTGCTCTCGGATCAGGTTCCTGGTGAGCACCTGCTTCCTGGTTTACAGAGGGCTGTTTCTTGACGTGTCCTCACAAGGCAGAGCGGGAACTAGAGCTCTAGGCTCCTTGAAAAGAACAGTAATCCTATTTATGAGAGTTCCACCCTGGTGTCCTCCCAAAACGCCCCACCCCTGAATAGGGTCATATTGGGGAGTAAGCTTCCAAATAGGTATTTTGGTGGTGGGGGGAGACACAAACATTCAGCCCATAGAAGTAAGTATTGTTGCGTTCCAAAGCAGGGGTTTTTAACTTTTTTGCGTGCCATGGACCCCTTTGGCAGTTTGTTGAAGCTTATTCATTCCTTTTTAGAGAATGTGCTTTTAATTGCATAAAATACAGTGGATTACAAAGAAATAAATTAAATGAAAATGGAGTTACTGAAATATAGGAAAACAAATTTATAATAGAATAATATATGCCTTCTTTTAAGGTACTAAGTAGCCTACTTTCAAAGTAATGATGAATATAAAATACATCCTTTTATTTTATGACTCCCTTGACTGATTCTTATAGATACACTCATTTTTTAAAAAAATATTTTATTTATTTATTTGACAGAGAGACAGCCAGCGAGAGAGGGAACACAAGCAGGGGGAGTGGGGGAGGAAGAAGCAGGCTTCCGGCAGAGCAGGGAGCCCAATGTGGGGCTCGATCCCAGGACCCTAGGATCATGCCCTGAGCTGAAGACAGATGCTTAACGACTGAGCCACCCAAGCGCCCCAGATATACGCATTTCTTGATGTGGCCTCTTCTCTACATTCAGCTGTGGAGAGTCTGTTCTGCTAGTCTTTGGGTCATTTTCTGGGTTATTTACCCCGATGTGGGTGTTCTCTAGTTATACCCATGGGACAAGGTAAGCTTAGGGTTCTCCCACTCTTCCATCTTCCCCAGAAGTCCCCAAGCGGTGACTTTATGTTTATAAGCACTTCTTTTTATCTCATCCTACTATGGAGAATTTTTAGCGCCCCCACCCTTGACTATCTTTGGATAGTCCCCCGACCCCACCTCCTGCTTCTTGTGCTGTGTCAATGCCCATGTCTTCACTCCCTCCACATGTAACATGGACTCTACGTCCATCATTGTGATCACTTCCCAGCCATTGTCCTCAAATACTGTTCCCTCCTTCCCTCTACTGGACTCTCCTAGCAAAACCAAGCCCTGGTGAAAACCCAACTCTCTGCCTACTCTGCATTGTATCCAAAGGGCGCAATGTGGTAGAGAAAACCACACAGCTATGTTATCTGAGCTCAGTTAAATTTATGATCATCGCAACCACGCCCTCAGCTCTGTCTAGCAACCTCACGACATGTCCCAACCCCATCACTTTCTCACCAGCCAGGAAAGCTATTTCTATACTCTTCTCCCTCCCCAACATTCTACACCCACTCCCCAGCTGGGAACCTTCTGTGTTATTCCATTGATCAATTTATCTGTCTCTGTGCCAGTTATTTTCAGTTGATAACTTTAATGTTTATTTCCCTGTAGAAACAGAACTATTCAGAAGAATGCTTCACTATTTACCCACCAAAAAACTTACCAACTTTCTCTATCTGTGCCCATGTGACCCTGCCTTTTCTGTGATTCAGCAGGACTAACTGTGCTGGCTCTTAGATAAGGCCAATCCTTCCACTTACGCACTAAGTCCTATCACTTCTTGCCCAGTCAAGGAATTTTCTCCAAAAATTAACCCCTCTCCTCTCCATCATCAAATTTCCCCTCTCTAGTAGACGGCTGTCATTAGCATACAACCACACTGTATCACCTAGAACTGTATTTTTCTGCTCCTTTTTATAGCAGCAACTCCTCAAATAGTTGTATAAACTCACAGCTCATATTTCTCTCCTCTTACTCAGTCATGATCACATTCCAAGCAGACTTTTGTCCCACCACACCCTAGAAACTACTCTTGACAAAGCCGCATGTAAATTGAATATTGCTAAGTCTAGTGGACAATTCTCACTCATCAACCTTTCGGGCACATTTTGACAGAGATGACCCAACTGCCTTGAATCACTTCCTTCACTTGGCTACATCCCAGCACCTACAGAAGTGCCTAGCACACATTAGGTACTCAATTAACATGAGCTATATGAATGGAGGAATTCATCCACTTAAATGTTGACTGCTCAGCCATTTCAAACGAAATATTCTTAGTACGAGGTTACAGTAAATGTCAAGGACATGATTGTTTTAAGAATTTCGGCTGCCAGAGTTATTTTATATATATTTAATATTTTATATATATTTTATATATATTTAAATATATGGTCAATTTTATAAAGTGGTATCTTTAATACAAGTAAACAGAAGATTTGTGAGAGAGATGCAGGTAATAAGTTCAGTACGTGTCTCTTGAGACAACCAAATCTTTTCATAACCACTCTTTAATATATATAATATATATATATAATCACCCTTACTATGGAGAATTTTTAGTGCCCCCACTCTTGACTATCTTTCTTTGGAGTCCCCGACCCTACCGACTGCTTCTTGTGCTGTGTCAATGTCCATGTCTTGGACGTTGTATGGTATATATCACCTAAACTCTCTCTCCCTCTTCCTTTGCCCCTCCCTCACATGCTCACTCTCTCCCACCTGCTCTCTCAAATAAATAAATGTTTCAAAAAATAGAAGAACGAAATGAGGCATCACAATCTCAGATGTCAAGATATAGTACAAAGCTATAGTAATCGAAACAGTAAGGTACTGGCACAAAAATACACATATAGATGAATAGAATAGAACAGAATAGAAAGCCCAGAAACAAACTCACAATTATATGGTCAATTAATCTTTGACAAAGGAGGCAAGATTATGTAATGGGTAAAAGTTTCTTCAACAAATGATATTGGGAAAACTGAACAGCTACATGCAAAAGAATGAAACTGGATGACTTTCTTAGACCATACGCAAAAATAAACTCGAAATGGATTAATGACCTAAATGTGAGACCTGAAAGCATCAAAATCCTAGAAGAGAGCATAAGCAGTAATTCCTTTCACATTGGCCATGGCAGTATTTTTCTAGGTATGTCTCCTGAGGCAAGGGAAACAAAAGTAAAAATAAACTATTGGGACTATGTCAAAATAAAATCTTCTGTGCAGCAAAGGAAACACTCAACAAGCCAAAAAGACAGCCCACGGAATGGGAGAAGAAGTTCACAAATGACATATTTGATAAAGGGTTAGTATCCAAAATATATAAAGAACTTATACAACTCAACACCGAAAAAACCCAAATAATCCAGTTAACAACGGGTGGAAGACATATGAATAGACATTTCTCCAAAGCAGACATCTGGATGGTCAATGGACACATGAAAACATGCTCAACATCATTTATCATCAGGGAAATGCAAATCAAAACCGCAACGAGCTATCACCTCACACCCACAGGAATGGCTACAATCAAAAACAGAAGAAACAACACATGTTGGTGAGGGTGGGGAAAAAGGAACACTTTTGCACTCTGAGTGGGAATGCAAACTCCTGCAGCCACTGTGGAGGTTCCTCAAAAATTAAAAATAGAACTATCCTGTGTTCTGGTAATTCCATTACTGGGTATTTATCCGAAGAATATGAAAATACTAATTTGGAAGGATATATGCACTCCTCTGTTTATAGCAGTATTGTCTACAATAGCCAAATTATGGAAGCAGCCCACATATCCTTCAACAGATGAATGGATAAATACACACACACACACACACACACACACACACACACACACACACACACACAGTGGAATATTACTCAGCTATAAAAAAGAATGAAATCTTGCCATTTGCAACAACACGGATGCATTTAGAAAGTATAATGCCAAGTGAAATAAGTAAGTCGGAGAAAAACAAATACCATATATTTCACTCATATGTAAAATTTAAGAAACAAAACAAATGAACAAAAGTAAAAAGAGAGAAACCAAAAACCAGCTCTTAAGCATAGAGAACAAACTGATGGTTACCAGAGGGGAGATGGGGGAGGATGGGTGAAATAGGTGAAAGGGATTAAGGCGTGCACTTGCTGTGATGAGCACTGAGTCATGTATAGAATTGCTGAATCACTGTATTGCGTAACTGAAACTAATATAGGACTGTACATTAACTGTACTGGAATTAAACTAAACAAATAAAGGATTTATTATCTTGCTTCTTCATTTTGTTGTTTGGGAAAAAGTATGTTTTCACTTTTTTGTTCTCATTTTTAATTTTAAAATTTTAAGTAAGTTATGGCTAAGATATATCACAGAAAAGTAATACAATAAAAAAAGGTTCTAGGTCATGTATCTAAACATAGGAAATAAGATTATGAAACTGACTTGTTTGGTCTGATTTGATGCTACTTTGTTTCAAGAACATGTAAATCCCGTCCTTCTGTGTCTGTGCGTTCATGTATTAAGATAGCTAGAGAACCACAGAATTTATTTTTGAAGGAGATTTTAGGTATCATTTAGTTTAATCATCCTTAAATTGTCATTTAGGCTAATTACAACCATTGAAATCCAGCACACTTTTTGAATGATGACTGCCTGGGCTGATTATAATACTAATATCCAATTGCCTCTGTTAGGCTCTAACCTGAATGTACTTGGGAAACTTTGAAAGGAAGAAAATAGTTACTGAATTACTTTCAGCTGATTATTTTGCTTAGGTCAATGATATATGTGACATTTCCATTACTGTTAGCCCTATTTAAAAGTTTGCATTTGTTTTTTGTGTAGCCTAATCTGGTTATTACAACAACTGAACCAAACTTTTGAATAGTTTTATTGCTTTGCATTAATTATATATATATTATATGGATTATGATATATATTATACTATACATATATTATTATATGGATTATATATGATCCATAATTATATATATATGAATTGCTTTGCATTAATGATTTATATGGTACATGTTGTGTGGTTATATTTGGAAAAAGCACATATACACAGCTGCATATATATTAGAACTTTGCAGGAGGGCAGTGAACTATGTACGATTGCCTCTGATGGGTATCCTTCATTTAGCAGTTTGGCTACTGTAATGTAGTCCATTTCCCCTTGTAGAGCGGGGTCCATTCTCCACACTTGTTATACTGGGTCCAGAATATTCCAATACCTTTAACCTGAAGGGATGTGTATTCACACTTTTAATTTATTGCACAAATAATTTTGCGATAGCAATCATGGAAATAAAAATCTAAAATCACCCAGAGGCCCATTTTCTAAGAATCTAATAGATCAACCTTTTTATTTATGTTTTTCAGTCCTTTTCTATATAGACGCATGCTTTTTTAAAACCATAATTTTAGTCATAAGTAACATATATCTTTTTATTTAACACCACTCTCCTTCCTGAGTATTATATGTACAAGCATAGATGAGTGTTTGTAATTGTAGAATGTATTTGGGAGATTTTTTTTGGTGTGTATGTCAAATAGAAGAGTTTTGTTTACTACTACGGACAATTTTGCCTAACTGAAGAGAGTAGCAGGATTCCAGGAGAAATTTTGCTGAAGTTAGCCTCATACTTAATTAGCAGTTTAGATTGAGATTTCATGGTAATAAAGTTGATCCGTGTTCTGGTATTTAGGCGAGGATAATCTTATTAGAATGTCACAGAGCTGGATTTAAAAAAATATTTTTTGAACACAGTTTTCTGGGGGAGAAGGCATCTTCTTTCCTTGACTCCCTTGTCCATGGGGGTGGAGTTTCAGGCGTTATAGAAATGTGGGACATTTTCTTTAGAGCATAAAACCAAGACTAACTTGTATGTGGGTAAGGAAGGGCTGCAACGGACAAGTGTTCAGGAATGCAAGGGAGAAGATTTTCCGGGACTCCTTGTAAACCCTAGAATGAAAGGAGAGACCCTGATTTATACTATGCCCCCTAATTCTTTTTTCTAGGTTTAAAAAAGTTGAATTCAAAGTTCTGTAGGGTAAAAACTGCTCATTGTCAAAACCTGATGAAACAAAGATGTTATTGTGTCAGGTTAAACATATTTTAGCTCTTTACGTTCCCTCTAGAAGTAATAGTTTTAGTTCAATAGTTTATTGAAAAACATAAATAACTTTCTATTCCATTAGATTATTCAGTTTTGTCCCTTGGACCTTGTCAAAGAAACTGACAACTACATTGTTCAGATAGCTTAGAAACAAATAATTTTGTTATTAAATTGAAATAACACCATGATAACATCATGATGGTTTGATTTAAAATGGTGGTGGAGAGACTGTGGACTCTGGGAAACAAACCGAGGGTTTCAGAGGGGAGGGGGTGGGGGATTGGGATAGGCCCGTGATGGGTATTAAGGAGGGCACATTTTGCATGGTGCACTGGGTGTTATATGCAAATAATGAATCATGGAACACTACATCAGAAACTAAGGATACACTGTATGGTGACTAACATAACAAAAAATTATTATAAAAAAATAAAATGGTGGTGGAAATCAATGTAGCTTACACTGGTGTAATATTAGATTTTTACGATGCGTTCTTTGTGTGCCTGCTTTTAATATAATCTTCAGTTTTTTAAGTTTGTGGAATCATTTTTATAAACTAAACTTTTTGTTGGGTTTCTTTTAATGTTTGCCTGAAATGCTTCAGTATTAAAAAGCATTTTTCCCCTGTTTATAGATTTCAATTAAAGATTAATTATTGGGTGAGCTCTTTAATATTTTTACCTTTTGATAAATGATATGGATTTCCAAAATAGGTAAATTACGGTAAATTACTTTCTCTTTAAGAAAGTAATTACTAAAAGAATTTTAAGACCAGCTCCCTAAGGTATTAAAATAGGACTTGATTAAAGTGTAACTTAACAGTCAACCATAAGAAACCAGTTTTTCTTAGTATCTGATATGTGTAGGCATTTTCTCTTGTGCGTATCATTCATAGCATTTTTCTGGAAACTCTCACAGAGGTAAGTGCGTATGTCTCTTCGCTTTGTGGCTGGGCTGCCCAGTTGGAGCATATAATTCATTAATGATGCCAAGGTTTGGGTTCTGTCCCTGGGCAAGCCAAGTACTGTAATTTCTCTCTGCCTTCCATGCGTTAGGCTGGACTAGTTATGACTGAATGCCTGTGAACACGTAGAAACAGATATTTTGGGCACAGCTCTGCAATTTGAGGACAACTGGTATGTTTATTGCTATAGAGAACAGGAATGATTATGGAAAGAGGTTTTCCCCAAGTTCAGTGTTACGGTTAGCCAAAGGTTAACCAGAAAACTGCCTTAACTTCCCTGATGATTTTTTGAAGATAATTCCAGAACACATTGAAACTAAGCCAAGGTTGAAACTTACTGAACACTTTTGCACTAGAATAGAAGCATACTCATTTTGTTTTCATTTGGTGCTTGTTATAAGTGGTCTCATGATAATTCTTCTCACCATCTTTTATGGTTAGTTCTCTAGATGATTTCATAGACTGAATCATAAATGTTTAGCATTCTAGGAGACCTGTGAAGATCATCTAGTTTAATTTTCTCACCTTATACGTGAAGAAATTTGATTCTCAGGGAACCTGGGAAGGTCACACAGTGTATCAGATTCCGCTCCAAGTTAAGAATCCAGATTTCCTTTACCAGCCTGACTCCCTCCCCCCAACCCTTTTCCCACAGAGTAGGGCCTCTACCCACCCAGGATATCAACTTCTAACATTAGCATTTTCTTTATTCTTTATTGAAGTTAGCTTATGGGTAAAACATTCTGGTGAAATGTTCTGAGGTATTACTGCGATACATTTTAAATTTAGAGTCTATATCCCCAAATCCATGTAACTTGACATTCTTACTAAAGACATGATTGTCTGGATATGGGAATTTACCTATTATTTCTTTATTCGGCCATTTCTTTTTTATTTTTTTATTTATTTTATTTTTTATTATTATTATTTTTAATTTTAATGATTTTTTATTATATTATGTTAGTCACCATACAGTACATCCCTGGTTTCCGATGTAAGGCTCGATGATTCATTAGTTGTGTATAACACCCAGTGCACCATGCAATACGTGCCCTCCTTACTACCCATCACCAGTCTATCCCATTCCCCCACCCCCCTCCCCTCTGAAGCCCTCAGTTTGTTTCTCAGAGTCCATAGTCTCTCATGCTTCATTCCCCCTTCTGATTACCCCCCCTTTCTTTATCCCTTTCTTCCCCTACCGATCATCCTAGTTCTTATGTTCCATAGATGAGAGAAATCATATAATTGTCTTTCTCTGCTTGACTTATTTCACTTAGCATTATCTCCTCCAGTGCCATCCATGTTGCAGCAAATGCTGAGAATTTGTTCTTTCTGATAGCTGAGTAATATTCCATTACTGTATATATGGACCACAACTTCTTAATCCAGTCATCTGTTGAAGGGCACCTCGGTTCCTTCCACACTTTGCTATTGTGGACAATGCTGCTATGAACATTGGGGTGCATATGGCCCTTCTCTTCACTACGCCTGTATCTTTGGGGTAAATACCCAGTAGTGTAACGGCTGGGTCATAGGGTAGCTCAATTTTTAACTTTTTAATTAAGGGACCTCCACGCTGTTTTCCAGAGTGGCTGTACCAACTTGCATTCCCACCAACAATGTAGGAGGGATCCCCTTTCTCCACATCCTCTCCAGCAATTGTTGTTTCTTGCCTTGTCTATTTTTCATTCGGCCATTTCTAAACAAAACTGTGATTGAAAAATAAAATATTAAAGTGACTAGAAAAAACCAAAAGATAGTGAGGAAAGATTTTTTTAGAGAGGGGACAGTAAGAACTTTTGAATATATGTTATGTGCTAAGTGATTAAAAAGTATTCAAAAGGGTATATATGGGATGCCTGCCAGTTCTTGTTCTTGGGTTCTTAGGAATTTTGCATAATAGAGAAAACATCTTTTAACAGAAACTGGGTATATACAACTAAGTAAGTCACAGTTATCTTGTTTTTAATCATTTTGTGGAATTATCCCCTTTCCTGAGAATTGTTTTAAATAACATTTTAGTTTAGTTATTGTTTACTTTGCTCAATTAGGTGTGGTTGTCACCAGCAACTCAAATAGTGACAGCCCAGAAAATTCTGGAAAACAGAATTCTTGTTCAAGTTTAGATGTTCTATATGTATCCACAGTGATTTGGGGAAGGGGACTCCCATCAGGGCCGTTGTTAACAAATATTTAGGTAATGGTTTGTGATTTTTTTTTTGTTTCTTTAATAAGTTCATGACAGATTTCCAAACCATATGCAAATGATTTTCAAGCGTCCAGTGCTTAGAATGATCTGAACCCCTTCTCTGTTAGTATGTGTAATTGAGCTTTGATCACAAACAGCTGTGTTAAGTCTTAGCTCAACAGATGAAAGGTAGGATACTGAGAGGAAAGCAATCTGGAAGGCTCTAAAACCCATTTCGATATTTTATATGCTAATAAAATGTATGTGAGTGTTTCAGTTAGGACCTTTTTGTTTCAGGTGCCAGAAAACTCAACCCTATCTGGCATTAGGATTGTTGGCTCGGGCGCCAGGGGAGTCCAGGGGTGAAAGTGGCCTTTGGGCAGGGCCTCCTGTGGGCGCTTAGAGGGTATCATTCGGGAACTGGTTTCTCTTCATCTCTCAATTCTGTGTCTTCTGCGACAACTCTGTTTTCAGGCTGGCTTACCTCATGTGGCCACAAAATGGCAGCCACACCTTCAGCCTATGTCCTTGAAGGTACCAGTCCAGGAAAAGAGAGGCCCCCACCAATGATGTCACCATTTCTCTCTGGCCCCGACTAGATATGTGTCCATGGCTGAACAAATCACTGAGATACAGGAATGCAGTATTCCTGCCAATCCCATGTCATATTAGCCACCTTTGGAAAGAGCTGAGGTTTCAAAAGAAAGCAGGGGTGTTGTACTCAAAGAAGGAGTGATGGATAGTGGGTGGACGAAGGATAACAAATGCCGACCACAATATGGATCGTATTTTATATTTTCCACCTTAGAAAATAATCATTTTGTAATTCTGCATTTATTGTGAAATGCAATAGAATCCTTTATTTCATAATAATGGGAAGGAGAGAGACTGTTTTCCTGTGTTTGTGAAGCCAACATTAAAATGACTTTTTTTTTTTTTTGGCCTGAGTTAGTATTTGAAGCATTTTGGTGGACTGTTCCTCCAGCAGGGTTGATCCTGGAACCACATAGCTGTATTTGAACTTGATGTGTTCTCTATCTAGCCCATGCTCCTCTGACATGAGGTCTGAGCTTGTACCCGTGTGGTAAGGCAGGGAATGAAATCACTTCTGTGTTAAAGTTGGGGAGACCCTCAGGATTTTAGTGAGGGAGCTGTCAATAAATATGTGATGACTCTGAGGCTTCAGTGGAATGTTTTGAGCACAGTTCTGATCAGACTTCGGAAAGTATTAAATGCTTTCCTGTTAGAAGGGAGAAATACTAAACTTAAAATACACTCGGTTTATAAGATGATTTAAAAAAGTATTGATACTTATGTAGAAAATAACTCGAACTATTGCTAACAAAAGCAGCAAGAAGGTTAGGATGCTGGGCCAGTGGTTACCCTGCTAAGATTCTAGTCCGTGCCTTTTCTAGAGCTCAGGCTGGTGGTAGCAGCGCCTTGAGGTACAAGAGGCACTCTCTGTTTCAGTGACCCCTGATGACAGTTTGACGATTTACTGGTAAGGACAACTACTTAATGATGGTCACCTCCACTCCACCGAGAGTTCTTGAGTTGGGAAGAATGAAGGGGGGGGTAAACAGAAGGGGGAATGAACCGTGAGAGACTATGAACTCTGGGAAACAAACTGAGGGCTTCAGAGGGGAGAGGGGTGGGGGGATTGGGATAGGCCAGGGATGGGTATTAAGGAGGGCACATATTGCATGGTGTACTGGGTGTTATATGCAAGTAATGAATCATGGAACACTACATCAAAAACTAAGGATATACTGTATGGTGACTAACATAATAAAAATTATTATATATAAAAAAAAAGGAGGCGAGGCTCTGGGGAGCATGAGTATAGGATGGAGACCAAGGAAGGATGTGGCCAGAGAGGAATGCAAGGGACCCCTTATGAAAGCCGTGGTGCCTGGATTTTACCCAAGGACAGTGTGGACACATTGGTGATTTTTTAAAAAGATTTTATTTATTCATTTGAGACAGATATATATTTACAGAGAGAGAGCATGAGGAGGGGGAGATGCAGGGGGAGAGGGAAAAGCAGACTCCCTGCTGAGCTGGGAGTGGGGCTCCATCCCAGTACCCTGGGATCATGACCTGAGTGGAAGGCAGATGCTTAACCATCCGAGCCACCCAGGAGTCCCCACATTGATGCGTTTTAAACTAAGGAATGAAGACCCCAGATTTGGAGCTTTGAAAGCTCCCTTTGGATACATGTTGCAGAGGCAAGGCAGAGGGGTTAGTGGGAAGGTATTGCAGTGGTCCAAGTGAGTGATGGCAGTGGCTGGAATAATGTAGTGGCGATGGGGCCGGGCAAGAGTGGGTTGGATTTGAGATATCGAGGAAAGAAACTCATTCGCCTCTGTGGCTGGGAGTTGGGTGGAACAGGGTGGAGGAAAAGGGGTGAGAGAGTGAGAGGAAACTGGAAACCTAAAATTCACTTGTTAATTTTGCCTTGCAATGTCATGGTAGGTGGGTAGGTGGGTAGATGGACAGAGAAGTAATAGTGTACTAATAAACTCTATATTCTTCACTTAGAAAGGTAAAAGGGGTTGGCACTCTGGTTACAGTATTTAATCAGGGATGAGCCTTTCCTGGGACTGGGATTAAAAGGTCTCACAGCAGAGAGTGTTTAGGAAGCTGGGAAATTTATGGTTGGGTGAATTGATATCTAATTTTGGGTCTGTCCTTTAACTGGGGGATTGCCTTGCTGATTGCATATAGTTTTCATATTTAGTCCCTTAATTTCTTTTTGCAATGTTTCCAGAAGTGTTGGGAGCCTGGATTGTTTAAACTTAGAAAACATATTTTTAAAAGGTTTTAGGTTTCATACAGTGATTTAAATTTAATTTTTAAATATTTTATTATTTGGGGGCAAATCTTATTTTCCCTATTGTTCTCGAACAAATACTAGGGATAAGCAGGAGATTTGGCTTGAGGTCCAGACAAAATCAGAGAAGTACTGATTATTCCTTTCATTGCACTGCTGAATTAAGAAATTGTACTTCATAACCCAAACGAGGTTCATAGACAATGTGTTACAGCCAATGGTGCTTGGCAGGAAACTTTCAAAGGTAGCTTTCTGATGCTTTTGTTGCATTTGCCTTTTAAGCTTGAATGCCGGTCGGAGCAGACAGACACCACTGGTATCACAATGTGATCCACTCCGGTGCGAGGCCTTTTGGTTGTTTCAATTTCAGGCGGAGGAATTGCACAGCAATTGGATTTGGTGGAATTAGCCTTTATCTGGCTCACGCTCCTCCCCTGCCTCCTCCCCTTCGGACTGGGGGGGCCAGGGTGCCTGCCTTGGCTCTCTCCCCTCCTGCAATCAGCCTGCTGGCTCTTTGTGGGAGCTGTTATCAATTTCAGTGGCTATGGTTTGTTACTTCTATTTGTACGATAACTAGAAATTTGATAAGGTTACGTGCCTGTCAAATGATTTAGATGTCAGGTATAGACGCAGCAAAGCGGTTTTGACAAGCCAAACGTTGGTGCAAAGAGGGGGGACGAGGATGACCCAGAAGAAAGTAAAATCTCTTACAGCCTCACTTTCTTTCCCTTTTAACTTTAGGTCAGTACTTGAACCACTTTAATTTGTCCCTCCTTAAGTGAATGTGACATGGTGACTTCCGGCTTCTATCTAAAGGGCAGGGAAATGGAGGCCTGCCTTTGGAGGGTAGATGCTGGCATTTAGGGAGCTTTGACTTCAGATGTTCTGATAAAAACATCTGGGTCTGGGTACTTTTATCTCTGACTGAAGCTGAGATTAAGGTCTTAGAAGACAAGATTTATTAATGCCAGTGTCTGTCACATGTGTGTATCACAGACAGCCCAGTATTGAAAAAAATTTTTTCTATGGGAGGATAGTTGACACACAACGTTACATTAGTTTCAAGTGCACAGTGTAGTGATTCAGCTTCTCTCTCTGTTAGCTACGCTCGTGGTGAGCATAACCTGCCATCTGTCACCCTCGCCCTGGTACAGTATCATTGACTATATTCCCTGTGCTGTGCCATCCCCTAGCTGGAAGTCTGAATCTCCTACTCCCCTTCCCCCAGCTTGCCCTTCCCCCACCTCCTACCCTCTGGCAACCATCAGTTTGTTCTCTGTATTTACAGACCTGATTCTGCTTTTTGTTTGCTTATTGTTTTGTCTTTTCGAGTCCACATATGAGTGAAATCATGATATTTGTCTTTCCCAGTCTGACTTACTTCACTTAGCATCATACCCTCTAGGTCCACCCATGTTGTTGCACATGACAAGAGCTCATCTGTTTTCATGGCTGCATAATATTCTATTATAGATATTCTATACCACATCTTCGTTCCCCATTCTTGTGTTGATGTTCACTCAGGTGGCTTCCATAGTTTGGTTATTGTAAATTATGCTGCAGTGAACACAGGGGGTCATATGTCTTTTTGAATTTTGGTTTTGTTTTCTTTGGGTGAATACCCAGTAGTGGAAGTACTGGATCATATGGTATTTCCATTTTTAAAATTTTTTTTAAAGTAGGCTCCACATCCGGCATGGAGCCCAGTGTGGGGCTTGAAATCATGACCCTGAGATTAAGACCTGCGTGAGCTGAGACCAAGAGTCAGGTGCTTAACTGACTGAGCCACCCAGGTGCCCCTCTGTTTTTAATTTTTTGAGGAACATTTATACCGTTTTCCACAGTGGCTGCACCAATGTATTTTTCCACCAACAATGCACAAGGGGTCCTTCTTCTCTACATCCTTGCCAACACTTATTATTTCTTATCTTTTTGATTTTGGCCATTCTGGCAGGTGTGAGGTGCTATCTAATCATGGTTTTTTAAAAAAGATTTTATTTATTTATTTGAAAGAGAGAGAGAGAGAGTGAGAAAGAGAGCACGATTGGGGGAAGGGGCAGAGGGAGAGGGAGAAGCAGACTCCCTGCTGACCAGGGAGCCCAATGAAGGGTTCAATCCCAGGACCCCGGGATCATGACCTGAGCCTTAGGCAGATTTTTAGCCCATCGAGCCACCAAGGTGGCTCATTGTGATTTTGATTTGCATTTCCTTGATGATCAGTGTTGTTGAACATCTTTTCAGTATCTGTTGGCCATCTATATGTCTTCTTTGGAAAAATATCTTTTCAGGTCCTCTGCCCATTTTTTAAAATCAGTTTTTGTTTTTTGGTTTTTGTTGGTGCTGAGTTATATAAGTTCTTTATATGTTTTGGATATTAACCCCTTATCAGATATATCATTTGCAGATATCTTCTCCCATTCAGTAGGTTGCCTTTTCGTTTTGTTGATGGTTTCTTACATTGTGCAAAAAAAAGCTTTTTATTTTGACATATTCCCAATAGTTTGTTTTTGAGGGATCCTAGAATTTTGAGTAAGCTTAAGGGACCTTCCTTTTAAGTGGAGGTAAAGGCCCAGCTCTTTGCAGCATATGCTGTTGTCCTGTGTTCTGTAGTCTAGACGTTGAGTCCATGAGTATTGCTCATTGGCTTGTCTGTTGAATGAGGAAGCAGTTGAGACAATGAATGATAGGTTTAAGTTTCTTAGACCCTTTCAGTTTTTTTCCTTGATCGATTAAATGGCATGCATCTCTGAGTTTTCATGGTATCTACATCTCTTTACAGCTCAGATTGAATATATATATATATATATATATATATACACACACACACACACACACACACACACACACACACACACACACACACATATATATATATATATATATATATATATATATATATATATATAGCGCTTTGCTGTGATGTCTGCCTCAGCAGAACATTTCCCATTTTGCTAGTGGGAGGTTGGGCAGTAGATACCCCAGTAAAGGTTAACAAGGTCAAGAAGTCCTGCTAGAGTTGTGGGCATACTTCTAGTATTCTACCCCTTGGTTTTGTGAGGTTGTGGAATGAATGTAGGTATTCAGTGTAACTCATCTTGACAGGGGTTTCATTATACTCTGAAAGCACAGTTCAAAGAAATAATGAATTTATATTCGGGGTAGTTTTGTTTGCATTTATTTAAAGGAACGAAGCACACGCGATCATTATAATAGCTCTCGCTACTGGAGTATTGATGGTGCTGACAAAGAGAAAACTCAGACCAGATAGTTTCCAAACAGTGGAACCACCTGGTTCTTTGGCAATGCCAGCTCACCCCTGCTTCTCAAATAGCCATGGTCTCATGAAATGTAAAAGTGAGACAGTCATTGGCTCAAGCAGAATGACATTCCAGAATCCGAATTATTAAGAGACATGAAAATACTTATCCACGTCAATTCAAAACGGCTCCTCTCTTCCACTTCCCTTACCTTTAGAGTTCCATTTTTTCTTCTTCTTCTTTGTAACTATAAAACCCAGGTATTTATTTCCACATTGCAAAGAAAATAATAGTATTGCTTCTTGAGATGTTTATTCTGGAGGGAAAAGAAAGACCTTTTGTCCTTTTGGGAAATGGACTCACCCAGACCCTGTTAGTGTTTCAGACCCAAGGGAAGTATCTTAGGTCAGGTTAGCAAGGGAACAATATGATTGCACCTGTAGCACCATGAAATTACACTGAAATGTGAAACTGGAAACTTCATAAAAATGCAACCAAGATAAGATACTAATCAATGTGCAGACTTATGCAGTAGTTTTTCTCATTATAATGTTAAACTTTGGAAATTTCTTGACTTATTTTAGTGTTTGATTTTTCATGTTGGAAATCGGAGTTAATTTAAAAGTAAAAATACTGAATAATCTACAAAATTTTCTAAGTTGGGGCTTTAAGACAGCAATCATTTTAGGGGCTCCTGGGTGGCTCAGTTGGTTAAGCATCCCACTCTTTTTTTTTTCTTTCCTCTTCCCTCTCATTTTTTAAAAATTATGTTATGTTAGTCACCATACAGTACGTCATTAGTTTTTGATGTAGTGTCCCATGATTCATTGTTTGCATATAACACCCCGTGCTCCATGTAATACATGCCCTCCTTAATACCCATCACGGGGCTAGCCCCTCCCCCAGCCCCCTCCCCTCTAAAACCCTCAGTTTGTTTCCCAGAGTCCATAGAGGCAGGAATCCATAAAAATCATAGAGGAGAACATAGGCTGTAACCCCTTCGACATCAGCCACAGCAATTTCTTTCATGACACATCTCCAAAGGCAAGGGAAACAAAAGAAAAAATGAACTTTGGGACTTCATCAAGGTAAAAAGCTTCTGCACAACTAAGCATCCCA
This sequence comes from Ursus americanus, assembly GCF_024610735.1. Lineage (NCBI taxonomy): Eukaryota > Metazoa > Chordata > Mammalia > Carnivora > Ursidae > Ursus > Ursus americanus. The sequence goes on from NC_142157.1 coordinate 18,471,125, forward strand.
CTCTTGATTTCAGTTCAGGTCATGATCTCAGGGTGGTGAGACTGAGCCCTGTGTGGGGCTCCTCATTAGATGTGGAATCTGCTTAAGATTCTCTCTCTCCTTCTCCGTCAGCCCCTCCCCTCCTCTCACGCCTACACTCAGTCTCTCCTCTCTTTCCCTCTCTAAAAAAAAAAAAAAAAAGTCAGCAACCATTTTTTAAAAAGATTTATTTATTTATTTATTTGAGAAAGAGAGAGAGCAGGGGGGAGGGAAAGAGAAGCTTAAGTAGACTCCTCGCTGAGCGCAGAGCCTGATGCAGTCCTTGATCTCATGACCCTGAGATCACGACCTGAAATCACCATCTGAGCTGAAACCAAGAGTTGGATGCCTAACTGACTGTGCCACCAGGCGCCCTGACAGCAACCATTTAAAGTTTCATTTTGAAGTACTGGTATTACCTTATTTACGCACTCATTTGATGAATGTCTACCAAGCATCTAATTGGTTGTGTCTACAACCATCAAAGATCCAGTAGTGGCTGATGTATGTGACATGTAAGACAATTTAAAAACTGTTTAAGATTTTGTTTACACTGTCGTTTAAAATCGAGTCTTTTTAAGGAAATAATGTATATTTTCATTAAAATTGCATTTCAATCTAAGTGAAAGATTGAAGTTTACAGAATGTTTGAATTGCCATCTTGGAGCATGATATGGTAGAAGGAGCAAAGGCTTTGGGACAGCAGATCTTGGTTTGAATCCTGACTCTACTGCCTGCTAGATGTTGGTGCTAGGCTTATGTCTTAATCACCAAGCCACAGTTTCCTGTATTAGTTAGGATTCTTGGCTCAAGGGATAAGAAACCCAACCTTCATTGAACAGAATGATAATTTCTTTTGAGAATATTAGGGTACAAAAATTCAAGGGCAGGAACATGCCTGTTTGGGCTTCAGGAACGGTAGGAATCAGAAATCAAATGCCACCAGGTCAGGACTCTCTTTTTGGCAGATGAATTGCATCTGTGCCTCTAGATTCTGGTGGTGGTAAACAAGGCTGTAGATAGTTCTAAAGTTTTATTTATTTATTTATTTATTTATTTATTTATTTATTTATTTATTTATTTATTTGATTTTATTTATTTATTTGACAGAGAGAGACAGCCAGCAAGAGAGGGAACACAAGCAGGGGGAGTGGGAGAGGAAGAAGCAGGCTCCCAGAGCACTGGGATCACGCCCTGAGCCGAAGGCAGACGTTTAATGACTGCACCACCCAGGTGCTCCTAAAGTTTTATATCTTAGAGATTTTATCGCTAGAGACAGAGACTCACTCTACACTTTGGGTCCCAGTTCCCAAATTCCCCAAACATGCTGATTTGGACTAGCATAGGCCACATGATTGACTTCCTTTGGGTCCATTCAATGGTGGTTGAGGAAGTGAATCATGTAGGAAAATGGCACCTCTTGAGGAAACATACATAGATGGAGTGAGGCATGAGACCATTATGAGAAGGCTGGAGGTTTTGGGTGGACCACATAGTGGGTTTCCATTACATTTTTCCCATGTAAAAAGTGATAAAATAGATATCTCTTTTGCAGAGTGATTTTGAAGATTAAACGAGAGAGTCTGTCAAATGCCTAGAATAATGTTAGTCTGATACCTTGTAGCTCTTGAATAAATCATAGCTGCTATTACAGAGAGGGGAGGAAACAAACCAACATTTCTCAAAACTGACACCTGTAATCAATGTGAAACTCTCACTCTTAACTAAGAAGCCTAGGAAACCATAATTCTTCACTTCATTCTTCAACACTGCTCATATATTTATTTCTAATCATTTCTTCCTTGTGGAAGACCTGAGTTACTACTGAGTTTCTGGTTGTAGCATAGATAGGTTAATAACCTGTAAAAATTTCTAGGCAATTTATGTTTTAAATAAAATTCTGGGTTAAGAATTTAATCTCGGGAGCACCTGGGTGGCGCAGTCGGTGAAGCGGCCGACTCTTGGTTTCAGCTCAGGTCATGATCTCGTGGTCGAGAAATCAAGCCCCGAGTCAGGCTCTGCACTCAGCGGGGTGTCTGCTTGAGGATTCTCTCTTCCCCTCTGCCCCTCCCCCTGCTCTCTCTCTCTCTAAAATAAATAAATAAATCTTTTTTTTTTTTTAAAGATTTTATTTATTTATTCGACAGAGATAGAGACAGCCAGCGAGAGAGGGATCACAAGCAGGGGGAGTGGGAGAGGAAGAAGCAGGCTCATAGCGGAGGAGCCTGATGTGGGGCTCGATCCCAGAACGCGGGGATCACGCCCTGAGCCGAAGGCAGATGCTTAACCGCTGTGCCACCCAGGCGCCCCTAAAATAAATAAATAAATCTTTAAAAAAGAATTTAATCTCTTAATTTTTTTTGATGAAAATATCTTGCTGAGATCCATGGGGTTTTCTGGCTGGCGAAAGCTCTGTCCTGGAAGCGATTCTCAGTGTCATTAGTGTGCACATTAAGTATAATGCATTTAGATTTATTCTTCTTCTGCCTTCTTTGTGTTTGTTTGTTTTTGCTATGTTACAGTTTTTATTTTCCTGTTTTTCAGCTTTGAAGATGTGGAAGGAGTGTGGTTTCTTACAGGAAAGCAGTCACTGTTGCCCGAAGGGTAATGCCATTGTAGGTGTAGGAGAGTTGTGAGGACCAATTTTAATGACATGATCAATCTGTTAGGGAGCAGGCATATGTAAGAAAAGGGACGAATCATCTGTCACTTTCATCAGCTGTGACTCTTTGAGATTAAGGACAGGTTATTTTCACTTTGATGACTCTGTGTTTGTTCAGCTGTTTGCATTTGCGTGATTCTTGATTTTATCCTTATTTCTTTTCTTCTCTGTAGTTTGGATGTAGCTTTCTTCTCTGAACTACGAATTCCCTAATTAGTTTTTTTTTTAACTGGAAATTACCCATTTCCTGATACTTTATAATTCAAAACATGCATGCTGGAATGTTCCTTCTTGTAACTTACTATTCTCTCCTTAATTTAACCTTGCGTGATATCTTCTGGTTCAAAATAATTTCAATAATATTCTAATCTGTGTGTGAATGAAGCTGTTTATATTTAAAAATCATAATCATGTAATGGATGAGACTGGATCTCTCTAAAGGATTAAGAGTTAAGAGAACACGTGTCCAGAAATCAAAATTCATTAATTGTCTGAATTATTAAATGTTATTAAAAAAGTAACATGGCAACATAGAACGGCAGTAGTCAGGCTCTCTGAGTCAATTACTCGTCAGCAGTAGATCAGGTATTAGAATATTAACTGTTTTTTCTCCTTTAGTATCTGAACAGTTAATTGTAGATACTTTAGTTTCCCAAAAAAGTTAATCATCACCAAATACTTAGTTTATTCCCCAGAGTAATTTATAACTTATAGGCAGAATTTTGCGGATTTAGTTACATTTTCCTCCTGTAAAATTCCTGGTGAAAATATGCATTATGTATATATAATTTAGCCTCCGACTTTCTTCATTAAGGTAGATATGATTTTCTGGTTTGAATCTATATTTCCATTAATATTACAGTTTTAGGAATGGCGTTCTCTCCCCCGGCCTGATCCTTACTAATAGAAAACGTAAACAATTGTTTCTTTCAAAAGAAATACCCCAAACCACGTTTTGAATGAAGCGTGATAATTTTTGTCCCTTTTATGACACTGTAAGTTCCATCGCAGATAATGAATCAGCTAGAATTTTAAGTGATGCAAAGCTTCTGGTATCCTCTACTAAGAAATATTCAGTTAGTTCCACTTTTGTCTCTGCTTGTTTACAGGACATTGTCTCCAGCTTATGTGTGTTCAGTTTGATGGTTTTCACTTGGTGTTTTTTCATTGTCAGAGGAATTGAAGGATAATGTCCAGGGAGGTGCCAGAAAGAGACTTCGGTCTCCGATTGGCTCTGTCACCTCCTCACACTCTCTTCCTTCATCGATGAAAATGGACAATAAAATGCGTACCTGCTAGGATTTATCCAAAGATATATAGACAAAGTACTTCTTAATTGTTTTTTCATTTATTTACTTTTATTCTATTTTGATCTCCAAAAGACTTTAGGGGTTCCCCAATGCAGGGGCTCCTGTGCTGAGATGGGTTCTCTAGCTCTTTGGCTACTGATGGTGAGTCAACACATACCTGTGGGAGATGAATGCTGAGCACTCCTTACACGTCGTGGCTGGCCTTCCCATCCTGGCTCTGCTCACGTGATTCAGAAAGGGCTCAGTGCAGTGCCTGGGACATCGAGAGCTCATAGAGGTCAAGTGTTATTACCATCATCTCATTCATTCTCACAAAGGTGCTATCGATATTATATTACCATTATGCTTATTTTGTGTGAGAGGAAACTGAGGCTCAGAGAGATTAAGTAGCCAACCTAAGGTCACGTAGCTATGAAGCGGTGGAGTCAGGGCCCAAGATGAGTATGTCAAAATCCTGAGCCTGAGCGGTTAGGGTTGTAGGAGTGATTTTTAATTATCTTAACTTACTGAGAAATCAGTTAAGATGTGCTTTATGTATTTAGAATACTTATTTAGAATAAAATTTAGACTTCGATTTTTTTAAAAAGATTTTATTTATTTATTTGACACAGAGAGAGAGACTAGAGAGCACAAGCAGGGGGAACAGCAGAGGGAGAGGGAGAAGCAGACTCCCCGCTGAGCGGGGAGCCCGATGCAGGGCTCGAACCCAGGACCCTGGGATCATGACCTGAGCTGAAAGCAAATGTTTAACCAACTGAGCCACCCAGGTGCCCCTAGATTTCAAGGTTTTTTAAGTAAAGGAACTCCAAATCTGTTGAAGCTGATTTGTGAATATATATAAAATACGGACAAATCTGTAAATATCAGTAAGTACCTCTGTGAACGCAATAGAAGGCTAATTTAAGGCTTAGAAGTCTATGAAAATCATTTTAATGCTTTTTAATCATGTTTAAAAAGGTAATTAAAAATTTAATTTATTTAATTAGCCATAAATTTACATATTATGAGATTAATTTAAAGAAAAACAAATTCTCTTTTGAGTTCATTTGACTTAACATTTGTTAAAAATTAACTTCATCTTAAAAAAAGCCCTTAATCAGGTTTTCCTTTGTAGTTGTTTAATTCCCATCTAGCATTGTGAGATTAGCCAATTTTCTGCATTTTAGATGTTAAAAATACAAACCTAGATAGTAATCAATCATGAAGTAGTTATTAAGCTTTTAATATATGCTTAACACCAAGCAAAATGCGATGAGAGAGAAAGAAGCATATGGTTGGTCCACATTCTCCAGTACTTTAAAATCTGCAGAACTATATATGATGGTACATCATTGAGTGCTAAACTTTGCAGATCAAACTAGGAATTTTGCTTGTAGTTTGAAAATGATGCAACCCTCACAATCCCCCCCCTTGAAGAAATGGAAAGTATCCATCATGTCATAAAAGATAATAAAATTGGTCATTGATTTCATTGTATCAGATGGACACTTTTAAATGTGTGAAATAAAGAGCAGGATAACATGAATCAGTAATAAATATGCCTGGAGATTTTAGGCTTCCGTTAAACATATTCTGACAAGGTAAGCTGCTTTCGAAATAATATTCTCCTTTTGCTTACCCTTTGGCCCTGGATTCCTCTTAGCTGTCTGGTCTATTGTGATAGACTCAGGACCCCCTTGTACTGCTACTATTCCCCGTTAATCCATGTTTGCAATCCCTTTTGCAACACCTTTTCTCCCTCTCTCGATTTCTATTTTTCCAACCTTTTTGCTTCAACTCTGTGTTTGCCACTAGAGCAAAAGAGCTTCATTAAGATGAAGAAACGAGTGACTAACTTAACCTTCTGTATATGGACGCCCACTGGCCAGGTCACCCGCCATTTATGGAAAACCCAAGTCTCAGTACCTCAGCTTCCCCATTTGGGCTTTAAAAACTCTGTCCCTGCTTTCTTTGAAAATGTTTTCTTGTAAAATATTTGATCAATACAAAAGACCATATGGAGTATCAATGTAAGTTTTATAGCATGATAACCAAAGGATTGCATATGAATCTACCTTCCAACATAAGCACGTGAATATCAGGACCAGTGAAGCTCCCCTCACATCCTTCCATGAGCAGATCTCACAGCAACCCTGGGTGTTGCCCTTATCAGTTTTCTTTCCCCCCTTTATTTACACCTATGTATGTATTCTTTGCTTCTTTCCCCTTTAACAAAATGTTTCTGAGATTTATACATATGGATCCATTCCGCTGTAGTCCATTTATATTCACTCCTTGATAATATTATATGAATATAATATAATTCATTCATTCTCCTGTGGATGGATATTTGGGTTGTTTCTGATTTTTCTTTTTTTATTTTTGAGAGAGAGAGAGTGTGCGAGAGCGGGAGGCAGAGGATGGGCAGAGGAAGAGGGAGAGTGTTAAGCAGGCTCCACACCCAGCATGGAGATGGGCTCGATCTCACAACCCTGAGATCATAACCTGAGCCAAAATCAAGAGTCGGATGCTTAACTGACTGTGCCACCCAGGTGCCCCCAGCTTTCTTGATAATACAATGTTATTATGAACATGCTGGTCTATGTCCCTCACTGCTCATGGGCAAGGGATTCCGGGAGATGAGAACACCTGGGTGTGGAGCTGCTGGGCTGAGGCCATGCTCATCTTTGACTTCACTTCTGCCTGTGATTTACTCTCCTCTTAGTTTGTTGTCCGACAATTTATCAGTTTCTGGTTGCACCTGGTTTCTTTCATCCAACATGGCTTGCTGGCTTTTCTGTGTTGCGGTTTTCATTTATTTTCAAATTTATTCACACTGTTATAATAGTAATAATTATGATACAGCATTTGAGGGAGAGAATTTATATTTCAGAATGAGCGAACAAGTCAATTTGCAGCTCTGTTTACCATTTTGCTTTTGAAGAGTCTTCCTTCTCAGTCATTGTGAGCCTTTTTGAACCACCATCGTGAACCACCCCGGTGTCCAGGCCCTTCCTCTGTGTGAACTTGTGAGTGCGACTAGCTGATGAGTCCAAACAAAATATCACTGAGCACATCCAGGCCGGCAGAAATGATTGTATTAAGCAACAAAGGTCATTTTTGAAATTTACGGGGAAGGACAAAGCTAATATTTGCTAGTGACCTACTGCAGGCATGTCCTTGCCTGATGCTCTCATACGTTAACTTTAACCTCCCAAACGTTCTGCAGCATGTTGCTCTTTTTGTTCATTTCTTTTTCTGTTTTATTGCCGAGGATCAGGAGTGGTAGCGAAATTGAACAAATAAAGATCACAGGCCAGAATTAAGGTTTAAATTCAGGTCTTTCGATTCTTAACGTAGGGTTCTAATCTGTAGTACAAAAGACAGGTGTGTGTGTGTGTGCGTGTGTGTGCACGTGCACAAGCGTGTATACATAGCAGGTCAATACGATGTCACGGTCAACGTTTGAAGTACATTTCTAAGTTCCTTCTGAAGAAAAATATGTCAAATCAAATTGCCTACTGTGTGTATTTCTTACCTTTGACTTTAAGAATGCATTTTCAAAGTGCCTTTGTTCAGTCTTGAAGAGATGAGCCTAGAGGAAGCTAAGAGCATTGCTTTCCAGCTGTGGCCCATTCTTTTTCTAAACTCCTGGCGCATCTTAATCCTGTCCTCCCTCCTCCTGCGTCCTTCTTGCCCTGTACCGACAGGAGTACACAGCTCCCCGGATCGGTCTTCTGGGGAGGCCAGGGTCTGAGGCTGGGCCCAGGAATTCTGTCTTCTGGGGTCCTGGGCTGGCTCTCTAATAGTGGACAGTTAGGGGAAGAGGAGCAAAATTGCCTGCTCCCTAACTGGCCTCCTGCTTCTGTCCTGCTCACCTCCAGTGGGTTAGTGCAATGGCCAGAAAGTGCCTGTCAGACCAGAAGTCCAGCACGTCCCTGCTCTGCTTACAGTCCTCACCCCCTCAGTCCTGTTGAGATGCCACCTTCTCACTGGGGCCTTCTCAGACCCCCCTATCTAAAAGGGCAGCATTCCTGACCCTTCTCATCTCGTCTTCTTGCTTTGTTTTGCTCTTAGCACTTACCACTAACATACCATTTACTCAGCTTCCTTAGGTCCTGCGTCTTTTCTGTCTCTCCCACTGCAGTGCCCTCCAAGAGGCCAGAGATCATGACTATTGTCTTTGCTGTGCTGTTCCCACAACTGGAACAGTACTTGGCTCATAGTAGGTGCTCAATAAATACCTATTGAATGAACAAAGGATTGAATGGGTGAACATTTAAGGGGATTCCAAAGAATGGCATTCCTAAGATAAACTGCCATTGTTATTCATGAAAGGAGAGCAGGCAAGAGACCAAGGATGATCATTTTATATCCAGTGCTGAAGTAGAAGGGAAGAAAAGGCATTTTTGCTGGGGAGAGAACCGGAGTTTGAAAGGGCAGCTTATATGAGGCTCGACGAATATTCTAGTTAACATTGACTAAGTTAATACAGGGCAGCATGTTTGTGTTGCCGCAAATCCACATATTGAAACCTAATCCCCAGTGTGATGGCATTTGGAGATGAGGCCTTTGGGAGGCAATTTGATCATGGGGTCTCTTGTAGAAGAGACTCTAAAGAGCTCCCTGACCCCTGCCACCCTGTGAGGACACAGTGAGAAGATGGCCATCTGTGAGCCAGGGAGCAGGCTCTCACCAGACACTGACTCTGCCTGCCTCTTGATCTTGGACTTCCCTGCCTCCAGAACCATGAGAAATAAATTCCTACTCTTTAGAAGCCACCCAGTGTGTGACGTCTTAGTTACAGAAGCCCAAATGGACAAGCACCATGGCTAGCAATTTCTTTCCAAATCTGATCAAAATTTGTGTTTCTTAGCTTAATGTCCTGGTCTTCCCCTGTCTGCACACCCTCCCCCCCCCACCAGATGCTCCTGCCAAATGGAGCCATGTTCCAGTCCCTGCCTATGTGGTTCCTCTCTTACCTCTGGAACTGGGCCTCTCTGCTTTCACCCCTCTCCTTTCTTTCTCTTCTCCCTCCCTTCTTTTTCTTAATCATTTGTTAACCAGCTCCCGTAGGCCAGGTGGCTATGCTAGGTTTTGGGATTAGAAAGATCACTAAGACTTTGCCCTTGTCTCTGAGTTCCATGTGTTCTAGAGCGGGGGGCTGTGACCCCATTGTAAGTGCAGTTCAGGGTGATAACTGTTCTAACAGGCGGGTGTAAAGCTATGGGGCTCCAGACTGGGAGGAGGCCAGTCCAGCTCACAGAGGAGCATCCCTGGCACTGAGCTTTGATGAATAAATGGATTACGTTCCCCATGGGCTCAGGGTAGGGAGCAAGAGGGAACATCCTGTCAGTGACAGGGAACCCCTAGTAGTCTTACGAGAATACTCTTCATCCAGTTCTTACAGATTTGCACAGCGTGTGGTGTGACTCTTGGCAAAGACAGATTGTTGCCCAGCACCTGCACAGATGGGGTTCAGAATTCATCTGCACCTGTGCGATCACCAGATGACATATCCGAGGTACTATGGAGGGGTCTGATCATTGGCACAAATCCAACAACAACAAAAAAAATCAGTTTCTGTTCTGGAATAGCTTGAGTCAAATTGTAATTGTAAACTAATAGCTAATTCTTACTTTATTTTGCTTTGTTAGCCGTAATCTTTCTTATCATTGTAGAACTGTTCTCTTTAATGTCTTATGACAAATATTCGATGATCCTTTCACATCAATCAAAACTAATATAATGATGGCAATGCTGGGAATTTGCACAGCACCTTATTCTTTTTCAAGTTCTTTCTGGTGTTTTGTCTCATCAGTCTCTACAGATCTGTTAGTTAAGTTACTAGAATCTCTAATTAGAGAGGAGGAAACTGGCTCAGAGAAGCTGAGTTGGCTGGCAAGTGATGGGGATGGGATGAGAATTCTAGGCTCTTGTCCACTAAAGCTGTCCTTTTTCCAGGATAGACTCCACTGTTCTTGTAAACTATTAAATCTTGTAGCACAGTAGGAAGAATCAGTGGAGAAATTCTCATGTTCGTATTTACTGGGCACCTTATACGTGGGTAAACATTTTAGGCATGGTGAGAGTCAGCTGAATTAATCAGAACGCTTTGGGTTAGATGAGCTCACTTAACTGATAAACCTGGAGGCTGGCCAAGACTTCCTCGCCATCTCTTGCTTTGCTTGCCACAGTGTTGGCTTCGTCATTATTGGGGGGTGGCCGGATCTCGATCAGCAGCTTCAGTTTCATAGCCTGAACTAGCCAGAGCTGGAGAAAAAGCACCCCCTTCTCAAGGGTTCCTACCGAAGTCTCAGATCCGGGGCTCACGCACATACGCCGGATTATGGTCCAGGATGGGTCAATCTCCGGGCTCAAAGGTGCAGTATTCTCACTGGCAGGATGGGGTCAGGTTGTGAGGGCAAAAGGGACGCACAAAATGGAAGAGAAGATCCTCTTCCCTCTGCCCTCTGATCTTTTTGTATCCATTTGTCTCCCGGAATCATGATCGGCAAGTCATCAGATACAACATTTAAAGTTAGACCTAAATAAAGAGAGAGGATGTAAGTGGGCGGGAGACAAGAGAGGGGGTGACCGTGGCCCCAGCTCCCTGCATGTGGTGAAGGTGTAGCAGGCAGGTGGCGCCTGAGCTGTACTGAGAGTCTGTAGGGCTTGGCTATGGATAATACCATTAAAAAGGATTACGCATCTTCTAAAACTCTGCAGACCGGTTATGGAGACGATTGTCTACGGTTCAAAACTAGTCCCTTAATGAGACAAGCCCAAGTCAGGTGATGCTCGAGTGTCTTGAGGACATGGGACAGACTGTTAAATTGTGATCAACTCAAAACCTATGGCTCTGGAACTTGACCAGTTTTCTTTTCAGTTCTTGCTTTGGGAATTGCCATTTAAAAAAACAAAAAACCCTTAAACGAATCCCCAGAAGAACACAGGGTTGTGCCTTCCCTAACACTGGTCTTGGATGTGTTAGAACCTGGCTGATGGATTTTTCTTCTCACTTCTTCATGCTTGTCGCTGTTATAGCCTTGTCATCTCTGCTACTTTTCTTATTTTATGACTCTGTGCCCTGTGCTTACGTCAAGTGAAGCTAAATGGCTTTCTTGCTTAGTTGGGCATAAAACCCCAAGAATGTGCTGGTATGAGTATCTTCACTCATGCTGGGGGACTGAGGGGTACAGGGCTAATCTCATTCAGCACATTCTGTGGAAGAAAAACTATGTGGGTTATTTGACCTTTTATTTATGGAAATAATAAGAATAGGGTTTTCATACTTTTATAAATTTAGATGAAAAAATGGAGAGAAAGTGAGATATTCTTAAGCTACCAGTGATGAGAGAATCTAGACCTTTCTATTTGTAGCCATCTGAGAGTTTTGTTTTTTTTTTCTTTCAAGATTTTCTGGTAAGAGGAAATTTTTCAGTAACCCAAGGACAACAATACCTGGGGGAATTGAGTGTTTAAACACAGACATGACTCGACAAAACCAGTCACTCTGTGCTCAACTAAGTGAACTTTCCAAATTTATACAGAAAGTTGCACTTACAGAATCGTATTTTTATTAGCCACCCTAAATGTTAGCTATTAATTTAAGTGCTAATTTGAGCCTAATAATTATGAATGTAAAATGGGGATTATGTGGGTTATCAAAAATGTGTTTCCATATTGCTTAATATCTAGGTTTTAAAGCAATAAGAACAACGTGCTGTAGCTTGTCAGTCATTAGCAAGCAGCATATTTAACCGGTGTGACAGTTGTTGTCATTATGCTAATAATAGGAGACGGGGCTCTAGTAAGATTAAGGCATTAGCGATTCCAGTCCCTCGAGGAAACTGTAAAATTGAGCTTCACTGGGTTGTAATTAGAAAAGAACTGTATTTAAATACCGAAAAAAAACCAGAAAAACCTTAGGTACCTCAGCACACAGTGTGCCAGGAGCACGGGCTGGAAGTCTTTTAATCTCTAGGTGTGGCTTATTTTATAAATATTTCCATACGCATTTACATACTTGACATTTGACAGCGTGGCATTGTGTGACCGTATCCATATGCTTTGCCTTACGAAATAGAATGAACCTTTTGTAAGGACAGGGCTAGCTGTTGATGATTTTCTAGGTCTTCTTCCTCCACAGTGCAGTGCAGCCTCAGCATGCTGCTTTGTCCCTGGCAGACTGGGCCCAGGAGTGGATTCAGCTGTCTTTCCCCACACTTTTTTCTTGAGCCGTAGTACAACTATTGATGGCGGTCATAATAACCATTATGGAGGCCTTGCTTGCTTGCTCACGGTTAGGAATGTGTCTTAGGACATTTGATCCTATCCTTATGACTTATTAAATATCATGATTTAAATACTGTTGCTGCAATTGCCATTGGACGGAGGAGACCATGGAAGCACAGAGTGGTTAAGTGACTTGCCTAAGGTCACACAGTCAGTGGTCTTGCGGGCATACCAACCAAGCAGTCCGATTCTACTCGGGTGGCCTCTCCCTCTGCCCTCTGCTGATGGAGTTGTGTCTGGAATTGGACAATTTTAGCTTCTTTGGCCCTGGCCTATCCTGAGTGGGGTCTGTGATTCCTCGGTTTATGTTTCTTTTTCTTTCTTTCTTTTGTTCTCCTCCTTTCTGTTAGGTCAAGTACAAAAGAGATTTTGAAGAAAGCAAAGGGAGGGGCTTCAGCATCGTGACCGACACTCCCGAACTACAGAGGCTCAAGAGGACTCAGGAGCAAATCAGTAACGTAGGTGACTGCTTGTTCGGTGACGCGCCCGCCCTAACTCGTGTGTCTCGGCTGGGAAAATGGGATTGGGACTTGGAGGTGTTCTCGGTGCTACCGTGTGCAAGCAGTGCTCAGCATACTCCCAGAGCACGCTGCGTTCAACTGCTAGGTCCTTTCCCTTTGGTTTCGCCACAGTCACCTAGAGCCTAACACTTCCACAGCAATGACTGCATGTCTGAATACATATTTAATTTATTTAATTACAGTGATTTACTGAATCGATTTCCTAAGTAAATCAATTTAATTAAATAAATTAAATGTGTATTTAGACATGCAGTCATTGCTAGTAAAAGAGGTGTTACCGTAATTAAGCATCTTTTTCCATTTTTAATGGTTCTCAGCTTTTGAATTTTTCCAAAATGGGGCTTTTATAAAAAACCTGATAGTTCTTCTTCTTCTTTTTTTTTTCCTCGGCTGGGGGTAATCATATAAAAAGTATAAAAAGTATAAAAAATACACATATAAGGTGAAGCATATTGAGAAATCTTATATTACCTAATTTTGTGTATGTCAGATTTCATACTTTAAACCAGATATTTGTTGAAACGACGCATTTCGTCTAATTTCGGAAATAAACATTTACGTATGAAGCTACTTTGGATTTGAAAGCTGTGTCTTAAGTAATATATTTTTCTTGAAAAAGAAAATCGAGAGTAACAGAAGTTCAAAACCTATTAGGAACTGAAAAGTGTTAAATCTGTACTACTTAAAGCTGGATAAATAGCTCGTCTTCAGTTTTGTAATTCATGGCTGTAATTATGTTTCTTTTAAAGTTTTATATGATGTTTGTCAAAATGTAATTTTTTTTCAGAAAAAAAATCAGTTCAATGTTAGGTAGCCAAGAGGACAGATGAATGAAAATCAACAACTGTGTACACGATATAAAAGTATGTGCAAATATGCGCGATTCATGCCATTTTCATGAGAAGTGTATCTTGTGTGTCCCTCGTCACTGAACTTTGTGTATCCTGATGTTATCAATGACGTAGCTTTAATTTCCAGGAAATGTTTAATTAGGGGATGCTTTACACTCACTGACATTTGGCCATCATCATTGTCCATGACAATTTGGAGGTAGAATTGTAGTTTGTAATTTGAGAAAGAATTTTATTTGTGAAAAGTTCAAAACTGGAATGATGTGATGTTTAAACAACTTATTTAGGGAGTCAGAGGAGGAAGAGTATAAACACTTCGTTTTGCCATATTCCCTAAGGTTTATTCATTGTTTGCTCTTGAAATGGACATTTTATTTTAGTAAGGACTTTTTTTTTCCTTTGAAGAGAGAAGGTTGAATTTGAAGGATTCACGTCTTTTGTCCCCTCATTTTTTCTCCTCCATCCGACAACCCACCAATCATGCATTACTCCCCTCATCTTTTTTCCTATTCATTCTTTTTTTTAAATTAAAAGAGCTATTTTTGTTTTTCAAAATGAGAGTTAGAGATATATTCCACCGCAGTTACACAGAGTAACGTTTCTTTCTTTGGATTATTTTTTTGGAGAACTTAAAAAAAACAAAAATAATTCTGCACAAAAAAAGTTACATCATAAATCGTAAACTATCACAGAAATTTATTTCAAAAAGAGCTAAACATTTCTACTTAAGACATCCACGGGACAGCTAACATAAGGATTGCAGTTAATTCAAAGGTAAGCCCTTTAATTTATATTCAAATTAAGTCAGTATTCATATTTAATAAGAAGAACTGATCATTTCACCAACCTTTATCATTAGCAGGAATATACATTTTATTCAATACCAGAAGCTGTTTGCAGATCCATTCTTAATTATGCAAAAAACCCTTATAACACAGGTACGTATAAATCTGTATGTATCGTATACATAGAAATATATACAAAATACCGTTTGGATTAAGTCTATAATTTAGACAACACAGGTTCTTAAAAGCATAAAATTTAGATAACATCTTAAATTTTTTTTTTTTTTTTTTTGGCAATTGTCTTATGTTAGTACACATAGCAGGCTTCCAAGTGGTTCTTTTAGCCATGATGAGGTGTATTCATATTTGGATAGCAGTAAAGAATATAGATTTCATAATATTACCATTAGGGATTTACTCTTGAAGAAAGGAAACTGTTAAATATTCTGAGGTCTAGTGAATTTACTATTCATTTATAAGGCTGCAACTTCATGAACTTTTTCCGTGACCTCACAGGGTTTTCCAAATTACTCAAGGATTTTTTTTTTTTTCTATAAGAAACTTGGATTAATCTGAAGGGTGGTGGTACTTTGGTTTAGTCCAATTTTCCACATTACTTTCAGATAAACCCAAATACTGAAACATATGGGCCAAATCCAGACAGATATTTTTGACAGTGGCCTGGACTGTGTCTGTTTTGAGAGGAAAGGGGGTGAGAAAATGTCCAGACTGGTCTCCAGAACTTTCCTTCTGGAGGGGCTGGGATGAATAGCTCATTCCGAAAATGATAAGGCCTACGACATTGGAGCTATAAGCTTGACATGGGTTGATGTAGGTGGGTTAAGGAAGTCAGGGTCTTTGCAATCTTTATTTTTGCATTTGCTTCATTTTCTTATTTGTTTTGACTTTCGCTTACTTGTTTTGCTTGTGTTATCTTTGAATATCATATGACTCTTTCTGAGCTGCCTTTAATCCCTTTCGGACTGAAGAAAGTAAAAGACATAAAACTGTGAATTCAATGACACCGCCTAGGTGTTTTGGGTAATGTGTTGTGGATGAATGGGCATTTTTGATCGCTTGTCTGTGTGAGTGTTATGAGATGTTCTTGCCACTCTCATACTCATTTGTGCAGGATCTGAAATCATTTGGAAATACCCACTCAGTCTGCATCTGCTCCTGAGATGTGGGATAGAACACAACCACAAATTTGAAATTGTGTGTAATGAAAGGGGTGAGCGTGGGTTTAGCCTTGACTTCTTTCTTTTGGGGTCTTTAATGACAGCATATTGAATCTGGGAGATTTATTAAATGCTGCAATTTAAAATTCTTCTGTTATATTACTCAGTATAGCTGCAGAAAGAATAAGAAAAGAGGCAGGGGTTTAGAATTTACTAAATGGTTGGAAAGAAACAGAACTAGTTTCTAAAAAAAAAAATTTTTTTTCCCCCACACAATTCCAGAAAATGTCTAATTGTGTCTTCTCACACCCTGCCAAATTCTGGAGCAGAAATTCAGAAATGGCAGAAATGACCAAGCATAGCTTCACCTCTTCTTTGCTTATTGATATTTTAGGGAAATGTTCTTAAAGGACAATGTACAGACATGTATTGAAGGAGACTATGCCTTTGGACATTTTCAAAAACCCTCTTTCCTGTTGTTCTCATTGCTCTAGCTTGTGTGGGTAATTGTAAGGCTGTTTCTAATTCAGGTGGTTACCACCTTCAAGTTTGTAAGCAGTGCATTCAGGGTACCTGCAGCTGGAGAGCAGGGCAGAATCATTGCCAACATCTAAGGGACTCAGTCCAGCCTTGAGAAGATTATTGATGTGTTTCATTCTGCCTGTTTACACACTAACTTAAGCTGCACTTTTAATTAGCTGAGACAGTCTATAGATAAATGGTGAAATAAGATGGTAAAGTCCAACCCCAAGAGACTTTTACAAGCTCTGTGCTGTAGATAAAATCTAGATGTTTATTTTCTAATTTATTTTAGGTAATGGAGAAATATATGGAGGGGGAAATAAAAAACCCAGATGACAAAATCCTGTATTTTACAGACTGACCGAAATAGTAAGTATACCATTATGTGATTTGTCAAGATTTGTGTCTGTCCTTGACTCACAGAGGAAATGTGTGTGTGTGTGTGTGTGTGTGTGTGTGTGTGTGTGTGTGTGTATGCATGCAGTGGGCCTGTGTGTGTTGGCTTCAGTGGGAATCTTTAGAATACCTTTCTTTCTTTATTTTTTATTATTTTTTAACAGCTTTTTTTTTTTTTTTTTTAGATTTTATTTATTTATTTGACAGAGAGAGACAGAGAGAGAGGGAACACAGCAAGGGAAATGGGAGAGGGAGAAGCAGGCTTCCCACCGAGCAGGGAGCCTGATGTGGGGCTCGATCCCAGGACCCTGGGATCAGGCCCTGAGCCAAAGGCAGACGCTTAATGGCTGAGCCACCCAAGCGCCCCAGAACCTCCTTTCTTTAGATCACTGGCCCACAGACAACACAGACAATAGTATTTACACCTGATCTATATTCTTTCTCTTACTCTGTCAGTGTCTATAATTTTGGTTATCTTTCCTATTTCCCAAATACCTTTTTTTCACTACCATTTTCACTTTAGCGTATACATTCATAAGACACTTACTTGCTTCACAAGAAAATCTAAGATTGAAGCCTTTTTAAAAAAACATTATAGAGAAAAGAATCTCTCTGTAATTTGATATTGAAATGTAATTACTTTTTGTTTTTTTGATACAGCTACATAATTTTTCATTGACTTCTTAGAATGTAAAATAAATTATGTGTCCATTAATAAGCTCACATGGATACTGATGATTCAGTTCCTTGAGATTTTTGTGAGTTAGCTTCAAAAATATTAGATTATTGGAGGTAAACATGGCCTAATAATTGAATAGCAGTGTCTATGGGCTATTAAAAGATTTGATTCAAAGTTAGGTTGAGTGTAAAGGTGAATATGAGGGTAGGGATGATTATCTAGGGATCTGGTCTCTGTTTGTAATTTAAATAAATCATTTTGACAGAGACTGACTGTGGCCATGTTCAGGCTGCTGACGGTGTGAAATTGAGTTGTATGGTGGACATAAGACAAGCAGTCAAGAGAAATCCCCAAAGGCAAAATTTGTTATGTAATTGGGTCAACTCATGCATGAGAAATGCATGCTAATTGTAAACTGGTGGCGAAATTATAGTGTATGAGGCAATTAGGTCTTATATGAACCCAAACAACTGATACGGAAGGATTTCTCGTTCTTTTTACATTCAGCGAACATAAAAAGCTTTCGTTAAAAGGTGAGGGAGGTAAAAATGAGAAAGACGTTCAGTGTTGACATAGAGTATTTGTTAATTTTGTTCCTTATACAAGAAGCATAACTGTTTTATAAACAATGCGAAATTTATATGAAAGCTTCTGATTTTGAGTAGTCAAGTCTAGCATACCAAGTACTTGGGAAGGAGAATAGTATGGTATTTATTTATTTCTTTTTAGATTTTAGTTTTTTAAAATTTATTCATGAAGAGACAGAGAGAGAAAGAGAGGCAGAGGCAGAGTCCCTGCAGAACAGGGAGCCCGATGTCGGACTCAATCCGAAGACCCTGGGATCACAACCTGAGCCAAAGGCAGTTGCTTAACCCACTGAGCCACCCAGGCACCCTCGTATGGTATCTTTGATATGACTCACGACAGGGTTGATTAACGTAGGTGAAATAACAGATAGTTATTAGGTCAGTGGTTTAGATTTAAGCCCTTGAAGGCTAGCATTTTCACAGAGTGTGAATTTATATGTCACTTTAATGGACTGTACCTTATCTCCAACTTAACTACTAACTCCGGTGTTTTCCTGAGTCATAGTGGGTTGGTAGCATTATCTTTAAGGCAAAGATCAAATATGTCAAAGAAAGTGATAGGACAATAACACGTATTTTCTTATAATACCTAACACATGTATGAATGCTTATTTGTTTCAAAACACTTTGACATACCCAGTCTAATTAGATCCTCTGAACAACCTCTCCTCAGGGAAAGTATAAGGAATACTTAGACTTTCATGAGAACAACGTACGGAAAATCACCCCTTGGTCCTTTCTCAGGTCCAAATCCGTGGTTCCCCTGACACCTGGTTCTGCTTTATTTTTCCACCTAGGGCAGAACTTCAAAGGTTGATCTCTTCTTTTTATCCTCCGATTTGTAGCCACAGTCGCTTAGAGAAACAAATACGTCCCAGACCAGTAATTTCTTGTGCCTGGCAAGTACAAGAGTTGGGGCTGTATAATGGCATTGTCTCAAGGGGAGGTGGGGAAGGGCCCCCCTAATAAAAGAATTAACACACATGACTTTTTTTTTTTCTTGGAAACAGAGATTAAGGATCCAGCACCTCATTTCGGAAGATTCCTGTTTGTGAAATCCCTTTCCCCCATGACCTTCTTTTCACTTTCCCTGTGTTTAGGCCCTTTCTCCTGCCTGAGTAGGACCTCCTGAAGGGCCTTCTGTCCTTCCAGGCTCCTTCTGCTGCTTTTCCATTGTATCTTAAACACTGTCACCAGATGAGTCTTTCTAAAATATCTCTTTCATCAAGACCCTAATTATGATTCACTAGGAACTTCCCTTGGAGTACCACTCTGCATAGGACCAAGTCTCATCTCCAAAGCTCCTTCATTCTGACTCTAAGGACCCTTCATGATCTGCTCCTGAATTATTTTTCACCTAATGTTTGGCTGTCCGTCAACACTGTTCCTCTATTTCTTTTACGCCTGACCAGCTTACTCTGTTCTGGGCTTTTACATGAGTCAGTCGTCTTGTTTGGAACAATTTCCCAGTGTCTGTAAATGACCCTGGGCCCACACTCAGACCCCAGCTACAGAGATCTTTCTCATCCCTGAACCACGGGAGTTCTTTTTCAATGGCACCCTTAGCTGTCCTGCTCATTTCACACGTCACGTTCCACAGTTCGGTTTTCACGGGCATTTCACTTGCAATGTGTTTTGCCTCTTTAGCTTCATGAAGATGAAGATCATCCACATCTTTTTCAATTTATTTTTTGCATCCCTACGAATGCATATCATGACGCTTTGTACTTTCCCTTTCTTGTCACATCCTGAATTTAGGCCTCTCTGTCCCTTGCGTGGGTTATGGGAATGTCTTTAGACTGTTCTTGCCTGCCACAGTATTGCCTCTTTTCCCTCCTGAGCTGTTCATGTGGTTTCTTGCAAGTTCCTAAAATGCGCATAGGATCATGTCACTCCCTTCCTTAAAATCTGTCAATGGCTCCTTATTGCTTTGGGGACAAAATGTGAAACATTTAGCATGGGAAATGAGACTGTCCCTGGTTTATTACCAGCTGAGATCTCCAGCCTGGGTGTTCCTCTTGGACCCTGGGCCCTGTGCCCTTCATGCTTCCACCTGGAAGGCTGTTGGTACCCTTTCCCCATCCATCCTATGCCCAGATGCTGCCTCCTCTCCCTGGCCTTGCTCTTCCTCTTGCTGCCCTGGGAGTCTGCGTTATGAGCTATCTTCCTGCTAGACTGAACTCTATGAAGATTCAGGCTGTCTTTTTCTCTGTAGCCCCAGTGCCTGCCCCAGAGCAAAATCTGATCAATGGATGAATTAACTTCTTGGGCCAACATATCTTCTTCCCTGGGCTTTTCACTGTGCCCAAGGCTGCCAGCTCTGGGATGTTCCAATAAACTCTTCCAAAAGACACACCCATTTTGATACCTGCTAGCCTTGTGTGTGTTTCATCGTATAATGGAGATTATTACAAGGAGTTCTAATATTTCTAGAATTATTTTAATCAAAACATCTCTTTTGGATCTGCATAGTACACATTGATTTTCTTCCCTAAAATTCCCAGTTCTTTCCTTCATTCCATCATTCTGTAGCACAGTGCAGTTGCCTAATAAATACTTGTTCAGTAAATGACTGAATTCTTTTAAAAAGGTATTATTTCCTCAAGTTTTTTTTTCTTTTTCTTTTTCTTTTTCTTTTTCTTTTTCTTTTTCTTATTCTTTTTCTTTTTCTTTTTCTTTTTCTTTTTCTTTTTCTTTTTCAGGAGAGTCTGCCTTACCATCCACTTCTCAGTCTAGGCAAATACAATATTTCCTAGGATATACACCACAGTCGGGTAGGGAACGAGCACATCCTTTCAACACAAAATTGCTAATGCCTAGAATAGTGCTTGACAGAGAGCAGGTGCTAAATAAACATATCTTGTGTAGGGACACCTGGGTGGCTCAGTCGGTTGAATATCTGACTCCTAATTTAGGTTCAGGTCATGATCTCAGGTTCGTGAGACTGAGGCCCCTGTCCAGCTCTGCACTGGGCGTGGAGCCTGCTTACAATTCTCTCCCTCTCTCTTTGCCCCTCCCCCTGCTTTTTGCACTCTCATTTCCTTTGTAAAATAAATAAATCTTTAAAAAATGTATGTTGAGCACGTGAATGAAGCAGTAGCATTTAAGATATTGGCTAATTTGCACACTCTTTCTCTTGAAGCCTCTGTTTGCAGGGCGGTTCTTAGCTTTTAAAGTTGCTTCGAATTTGTCATTTGTTTTGTGTCACTTCATAAACACCTGTTCTTCACTTTTCCCACTTTTACGTAAATATTCAGTGATTTCTGTAGTTTCATCAAAAGTTTATGGCAGTATTCTCTCAATAAAGCAGGAATATTGGCTTTCTAATGTGACATGTGACAATTTCACTGTATTAGAAATCCAAGGACTGCCCCTGTTTCAAAATGTCGTAGTTGGGGAATTCTTTTGGTGTCGAAGTACCTGAAAAATATGGGGCTTGCGTTAGTCTGCTCAGGTCGCCATAACAAAATACTACAGGCTGTGGGACTTCAACCACAGAAATTTATTTTCTCACAGTTCCAGAGGCTGTGATCTAAGCTCAAGATCCAGGGGGGTTGATTTCTGGTGACAGCTCTCTTCTTGGCTTGCAGAGCACTTTCTTGCTATGTCCTCCAAGTATGTGCATGAGAGAAAGAGATCTCTGGTGTCTCTTCCTCTTCTTGTAAGGACCCCAGTTGAATTGGATCAGGGCCCCAGCCTTTCACCTTGTTTAGCCTTAATTACCTTCTTATGGGCCCCATCTCCAAATACAGTCACACTGGGGCTTAGGGCTTCAAGACATGTGTTTTGGGGGGACACAATTCAGTCCAGAACAGGATTTAAATGAGAAATGATCTGCATACTTCATAGGTAACTTTGAGATAATTAAGTAACAAACATCTTGTAATCGTAAGCTACCATCATCAGCCAGTTTCTTCAGTGGAGATAGATTACACCACCTGTGGCCATTCCAGGAAAACTGCTATATCCAGTTTTTAGATTTTTTCCTATTTTCAAACTGAACAATTTTAACAACAGCAACAGCAACAAAAATGTTCCTTCAAGGTCCTATTTCTAGTCCTTAATTGGCCCTTGTGAGCCTCTTTTTATTTGTGGTCTCGAGCCATGGTCATTTATAGAAACAAAGATAGTGTACGGTAGTAATTATGTTTTTAAGTTTTCCAGGTCTCGGTGGAATTATGGAGCTCGGAATATAGGTTTCACATGTCCTGTGCTGGCACTTTGGCCTGGCCAGACATGAGGGAAAAGGAGGGCAGAGGTGTGACAATAGAAAAGAAATATTCCTACGCCACTGGGAAAGTCAAATAAAGATGAGCTTTTTAAAAAATGTTGCCATTTTCAGTGCATTATACAAATTACCATGAGAGACTATGGACTCTGGGAAACAAACTGAGGGTTTCAGAGGGGAGGGGGTGGGGGAATGGGATAGGCTGGTGATGGGTATTAAGGAGGGCACGTATTGCATGGTGCACTGGGTGTGATACGCAACTAATGAATCATGGAACTTTACATCAAAAACTAGGGATGTACTGTATGGTGACTAACAGTATAATAAAAAAAATATTATTAAAAAAAAGATTAAAAAAAAAATTAAAAACTTATAAAGTATCTGAATTTTCTTCCAGATTTTATTATACCCTTTGGGGCACACCTACAGTGAGCACATACTGAATGTTAAAGAAGAGCTGGCACTCTGACCTGTATATTTGTGGAGTCCCCAAATGTGACTGTCATCAATAATTATGCCACATCATTATAACTTCAGTGGATTTTTGCAGGTGGGTTTAAAACTGTTGTCTTTCCAATTAATAAGTGTAATGGTCGCATGTCATTTTAACTTATTAAGAGGTCATGAATCAAAGGAGACATTATAAAGAGACTTAATTAGAACCCATTGGTAACCCAAGCCAAGTTTATACAATGAAAGAAAATTGCACCATTGGAAGTTAGAAGCAAGAATGTCTTTCTTTTTGAAAGCATATGCAGATATGTCCTCTAATTTGCATGCCATTTCCCTAGAAGAATTATGTCATGAGAATTGCTTTCCTTTATTTTTTGCTCGTTCTTTCTACTGTAGCTTCCTTTTTCTTTCACCATCATCAGGTCTGTGCTGTAGCCTTTTTTGTCTTCTGTATGAAATGATATGCAATACTGTTTGTAAAAGGATATGTCTGAATTTCTGTTTGAAGGGTCTGTCGCTTTTGTGCGGGACCCCCAGGCGTGGTTCCAAGGACAAGAAGCAAGAAGTGATGACCATTTTTTTTTGCTTGTTTGTTTGCTCCTATTTCTGATTGATTTTTCCTCTTGTGGCTGTATTACCTATAACAGTCAACTTTTGATGTGTTCGAATTCATCTTTTGTGTCATGGCATTCTGAGAACAAGGAAAGTGGCAGAGTTTGTCCGTTTAGGAAACTATGAAATAGAGTTGAGATGTAGAAAAAAGAATTAAAGAAAAATACCTTAGAAAAATCATGCTGTTCTTCTTAACACTTGTTATTTTTGAGAGAGGCAATTGACTTCCCCAAGACAAAGTGATTTAAATATTTACTTTTGTTGTGTAATTATAATGAGAACGTGGAGGGCAGGCAGCATTTCCTGCTCATGTTTGAATCTTCCAGAACGATGCTTTCACTACAGCTAATAGGATAGAAATGGAAGTGGCCTTCACATGGGCATGTGTTTGTTCTTTAAACATTTGCTGGGGACCTCACATTGCACCGGGCCCCGTTGATGGCAGAAAAAACGAGAAACCACATTTTGCATGGCATTTATGCTCTTGCTCGAGTGCATGAAGTGGCTGGGGAAGGTTTTTACTGGAGCCGGGGAGTCTTCGCACCCTATAAAGGCGAGGACGAGGGAGAAGATGGTGTTGAGAGGACCAAGGGAAAGAAGGAATATTAGGTAAGGTTCAGAGCACCTAGCGTCTACTTGTCAGAGTGTGGAGGTAGACACCATTACTGAAATGTAAATTGAGACAAGATTGGTGAATGAGTGGTCTTATCTGTTCAAATATGTGTATTTTTGGTATCTACCAAACAAAAAACATCTCTAAAAGAAACCAGTTTTGAAAACAGTTACTGACTTAACAAAAATTTTCGAGTGTTTACCAGACACTGGGCACTTCGCCAGGAGACGGGGTGGGAGGCGAGGGGGCGGATATCATGAGAAATAAACTAGATATGACCCCTGACCTCACGGAGCTTGGTGTTTACCCTCTCATGGGCACGCGGATAATTGCTGCAGAGTAAGATAAATGCTTGATAGAGGGAAACACTGTGCTATTATCAGAGGGATAACCAGCCAGCTTTGGGAGGTAGAGGAATGGAAACCTTGCCAACGCTACTTTAAAACAGTTTTTGAAGGATTTTACTGAATCATTTTTTTGAATAGTGATTCTTGCTGTTTGTTTGTATAATAGGAGCCATCAATTTTGCTTTTAAGTTTGCCTGTCTCCCTTCGTCTGTTTTCTCTATTCCCCGTTTGCCTGTCAGTGTGGGTGTCAGGTAAATATCATTCAAAATTAATCAATGTATAGAAGAGTATCGATCAGCTTATTAATTTCAGGGTGGTTAAGAAGATCAATATATAAATATATTTGCATTCATTTAAAAATTCAGACACATGTTCTCTGCCTTCCGGTTTTTAGTACTTAAGATGAAAAGTTTTGAAAGTAAAACTATGACCATTTTTCTTCTACTCTTTCATACTCCCACCCTCCATAGGGATAGTTTTGAATTAAAAGCTTCTCAGGACTGGGTCCCAAATATTAAGAAAACATTTTGCATTTTAAAAATATACAGGGAACGCCTGGGTGGCTCAGTTCATTGAGCATCTGCCTTCGGCTCAGGTCATGATCCCGGGGTCCCAGGATCGAGCCCCACATCGGGCTCCCTGTTTAGCGGGGAGTCTGCTTCTCCCTCTGCTCCTCTCCCTGCTCGTGCTCTCTCTCTCTCTCAAATAAATAAACAAAATCTTTAAAAAAAATTAGAAATATACATGTATCTGAGTCACATATACACGTGTTGCATATGTTTTGCACACTTACGTTGAGTGTCCACACACCTTTGAGTGGAGAGCTACTGAAAGCTAGTGGTAAACATTGGTTCGCGCTGTTTGGTTTCCACCTTTGGTGTTCTTGGCCCAATCTGTGCTGACAACAAACCTCTGGGACGTCCCCTCAGTGCTGAGGGGTCTTTTCCTGCCAAATATTGTTCTCTTGCAGGATTAAATAGCTGAATCAGTGTGGCCTGAGTCTTGTTCCTGCTGAGAATATGAAGACTCCTGCAGGTTGTAATACAGATTAGCTGGTGAGAGCTCTGTTGGAAAAATAAAGTGAGTTTCCCTAAATGAATTTAACAACTGCTGTGAACCTTTTTGTGTCCTCTAGCATGAGTGTGTGTGCTGGCAGTTAACCACTTATTTCCCTCATTTTCCCCCAAAGTTGTGCCTGCCCACTCCTGGGCATTTATTGTAAACATTTTCATAACTTTATTTCACATTTCTGTTTCACCAGAAGAAAGCATTTGACATGTTAAAATGATTAACTATTGTTCATCATTATTTATTTAAGGAGGAAAACCATTTTTTTCTGAAATTATATAATGGGTTTGATGTTACTTACATAATTAAACAACCACATCACTGGCTTATTTAGAGTAAACTGATCAGCATATTGCATTTTGATCACAGGCTTTACATTATTGGTCAAAAATTTGGAGATACTTAACAAGGGGCAGGAAGGACAGAATGGCCGAAATGATTTATATTGTTTCCAACCTCCATCCTATTACTATTTCTGCTTCTCGGGGTAGATCATAACCTTGGAGGGTTCTGAATTCCACAGTGATTATGGTGCTTCCCTTTAAATGAAATAAAGTAAGGAAATCAACACCAGTACAGCTAACCTCGAAAGCAGAGTCCACACAGTAACCTGGAAATGAATCGTTGTTGGGTTTTCTGATTGCGGGCTTCTGGATAAGTTCATCGAACTCGTCTCTCTTTTGGGGGACCCTTACCTCGCTTGTGGACGAAGCATGTGCTCATCTGCTTATGAGGCAGCCGTCCCATCTGCTGCCTATACAGTTACTCGTTTGTATCCTGACCCCTCGTGTGCATGCGTGTGTGTGTGTGTGTGTGTGTGTGTGTGTGTGTGTGTGTGATTTCTCAGGACAAATGTCTGTGACTGACTTGTTAATGGCAGAGCATGACACAGTGGTAATACGGTTCACCTTATCAGTGCTGTATCTATTCTGCTTCCATAGGTTATTACTGTGATTATTACTATTAATATTCCCAAAGTTAAATGATTAGTTAAATTATTTTTTTAACTTGTTGGCATAAATGCACCAAACACTGGGGGTAAAAAAATGTACCGAGAGAAGGCATGAGAAGAAGGGAGTATATCGGTTTGGCAACATTTAGCGTGTCTTCATAAAATAGCCTCTGTTTTGCAGCTATCCCACATGAGGGTGTTAGGTGTTAGGCAAAGTACTACCTGACCTTAATTTCTGGGTACTTTGGAAGTTAGCTTGCAGCTTCACTGTCAGTAAAGAACTGGGGTCACGACGGAGGTCTTCTGTCCGCTAACCTGGTTTGCCTTTCTTTTTGGATGCTTGACTCTTCGAGTCACGTTGGTGGCACTGTTGAAATTTGCAGTCCTTCCGATTTTGACTTTCAAGGTGCATTAAAAAAAGGAACTTTTAAGCATTAAACCGTAAATCCTCTAAAACATTATCAGTGGCTCAAAAAATTTAATCAGTTCAAGTGGACAAAAATATTAATGCATGATCCTTAGCGAATGTCAGTGGAACGTCCGTGCCTGGGATTGTTCAGTATTAGGACTAAATCCCCCTGTTTGGCTTCTTGCACCGTTAAAGCACACATGGTCTATAAGGACTTACGCTCATTCGGCAGTTCTGGACTCAGGTAGGAGCACAACAATCTCTATGTCGCTGTACATCCTTCTCCGTGCTCACATGACACCCATTCTCTGAAGAGAGGACAAGGATGGGCGCAAACATTCGCGAAGGCCACTCTGTGTTGGGCATAGCCTTTCCCATTTATTTCACCTGTTTTCCTCGACAGTCCCCAGAAATAATTGTCATTACCCTCACGGCACAGATGAAGAAACAAAGCTCAGAGAAAATAGACAAGTTGCCTGAACACACACAGCCAATAAAGACCAGAGCTGGGATTTTAGGGCACTTTTTTTTTTTTTTTTTCTGACTTCAAAATGCAGGATTCTCCTTTATACCAGAATTTTAGGATCATGGCTTATATGTGGTTTCTGGAGCCCTCTGCCATAGAGCAAATGTCAGAGACAGGAGGTTGTTGTGTTGTTGTTAATGCCAAAGTTGATTTATCCTTAAATGGCATTTTGGAGGTCATATAGCCATCTTAGGGCCAAATTTAGAAGTTTCACATTTTTTAACACTGGGAACAGAGCTCTATGAGTAGAACCTTCCATTCACATGTTCTTTATGTGTCGGCATGCAGAAAACTTTTGCCTGGCCCCCAGCCGCTTGAGCATGGGAGTTAGTCATGTGGTACTTGATGTTAAGGTTTAATGCGTACTCCCCTTTAGGATATATTTACCTTGCTTGTCCTGCCCTCCTCTGCAGGGGCCTGCTCCGTGCTTGGCACTGTTTCAGGAGCTGAGGATACAAGACTGAAGCATAGGTCTCTCTTAGCTCAGGACACAGAACACGACTCCCATAAGCACGTTGAGAGAGAGCTGTGGTTTTGGGGTCTGGGCAGCCTGGACTCAGGCACCTGTCCCAGCTGGGGTTTGAGGATGGTCACAAATGGCTTACACAAGAAGGTGGCATGAGATGAGTTTCAAAGGATGAATAAGGATAGAAGCAAGTGAGAAAGAAGTGATGGTGAACAGCGGGTGGCAAAAACATCCCGCGGGTGGATCAGCGTGTGTCGGGAGTTTGAGAATGGACCTGCGTGGTACGTTTGAGGAATCGTGGGTACGAATTTTATCCTGAAGATTTTGGGGAGTACCCAAAAGATTTTTTTAGCGGGAATGACACCAGATGTTAAGGTTACTATTTGTATAAGTGTTGGGAGTGGCTTATGTATACTTATTGTCAATCTGGCCCTTCTCTGGGTGGGATTGCCCTGTCATCATCTCTGTGGGATCTTGAAGCCCCTCCTGCCTGGCTGTCAGGCCTGGGATGGTTATAGCACTAGTATTTGTAGGGGTCTGCTTTTGGAGAACAAAAGCAGAAAATAATGAGTTCTGGTATCTCTATTTTTATGCTATGCCAATAAAAAAAAAAGAACTTAAGCAGTTTCATCGCGTGGGTTTAGAACTGAATGACAAACGTCGAGCACAGGTGTCTGTATGGTATGTAAATAGGGCAGTGGTGTGTTCACGCCCCAACTGTGATACAAGCTTGGGATGGCTAGTCTCCGACACAATGTCAGGTTGGCAGGTCTGAGAGTGTAAACCCGTATAAATATGTATGCCTTTAGCATTGCATGCAAATGCTGCGTTAGTTCCATACAAATATGGAGAGAAAAATCTCAGTTCACTAAACTGTCTGCAGTGAGGAGCGGGGGAGTTCTGGTAAACTTATTATTATGTTTCAATAAAGGTGACGCCTAAACCTTTGTTGCTTTGTTGCCAGTGTCCCCAAAAGTTAGATGACAAACCACAGTGCAGCTAACTTTAGCTCAAAAAAATGTAAATGCCTTTTGCTCATTGAACAGGCCAGAGGTGACAGACGTTGATCAGCACAGATCACTCTATGGGGCAGGCAGATGGTTGGAGAGGTGACCTCCCGAGTCCCTGTTATCCTCAGGACACCGTCTGGAAGTGATATTTCTGGAAGTTTATGAGGATGCCTGTTTGAGACTGTTCACCTTTGATTACCTTTGGGTCCTCAAGTCAGAATGCACAGGAACAAAATCCTCGTAGCTGAATCATTTTGAATGACTTAGTTTTATGTGTGTAAGGAATCGAGGACTGGATCCTAGTTAAAAGCAAAGGAAATTTGTTTTGAATTGTAGCAAGCTATCTGAGTAAGAAACAAGAAATAACTTCCTACAATATATGAATTATATGAGAAAGTCTTAAGGCTCTTTTGACTTTTAAAATGACCTATTTTAGCAGAGCATTATATCTCCATCATTATGCCTCTTTTCGTCTATGTCTCAAAAGGGAAGGATCATAGTTGATGCTTATTTTAAGTTGAGAGGATCAATGAAACCCTGATGGAAAAGCCCTTTGTGTGATGTAGAAGAAAGACACCGTTAAGTAAAAATATGAAATCAAACTCTATGGAGACAGGTACACGGAGGGGTGATTGATTGGCTTTCCTTTTGGGCTTTTTGTAATTTTATGAAAATGTAATTCAGAAACACGGGGAAAGCCGTGTAGTCTGGCTTGGGAGAGTCGGGGAACTGCGTGTATCCCAATGTAGGGGAGGGGAGAGCAGCCGTCGTCCCTCGACACTTGGCAGATACTCATAAGTCTCTCCAGATCACACATCAAAAGCCAAGTGGTGGTAATTACTCCTGAGGCTCCTAAATGTTACGTTTTGAAATGGGAATTAATACCAGGCAAAAAGTGCCATGTTTTAGGAAAGATCCAGTTTTCTTCTTCCTCATGGTTTTGTTCTTTTAAAAAGAATTATTTGAGATGAACCGATATGTATGGCCCCAAAAAGAAGTCAACCTAACCTTATTCATAAGGTGGGAGAATGTTGAAGTCTGGACAATGTTGCACTCCAAGGTCATTTTGAAGGACGGGATGTGCAATAATTAGAACAGGCAGAAATTAAACCACAATGAACAGTAATCCTAAAGAAAATTAAAACACAGAAAACACTGCATTATTTATTTGGATTCAATGGGAACTTGCCAAGGGAGAGGCAGCTGGCTTTCTGCTCTTTGAAATGTTTGTAGACTAGAGGAGAAGCTGTCAATCAGAGTTAAGCCCTCACTTAATTCTTGCTCTTAGGCCAGATCTAACTGTATGGTGAAGTGGGGGATAGACATAGTTAACAACGTGACTCGGGACAGCAGAGACACAGACCCTTGTGACAGGTAGACCGGAGCTTGGATTCTGTCTACGCCAATTTCATCATCACCACCTGCCATTTAGGCTCTGTCCTCAGGCCTTGGGGCCTTAGGGGTTGATTTTAGAGGCAAACAAGGCCTGGCTTTGAAGGACAGCATCTGCCTTCAGCTCAGGTCATGATCCCAGGGTCCTGGGTTCAAGTCCCGCATCGGGTTCCTTGCTCAGTGGGGAGCCTGCTTCTCCCTCTGCCTGCTGCTCCCCCTGCTCCTACTCTCTCTGACAAATAAATAAATAAAACCTTTAAAAAAACAAACAAAAATCTGTAACTTCTGAGATTATTATAAGAATTACGTATTAGCTCTTATTTGTAATTAAAACACTTGGCAGAGTGCTCAGTAACTGGAAGTTTTGTTATTGCTGTGAAATAAATTAGAAATTGAGACACGATCTTGGCATAAGAATGTTTAAAGAGTCACTTTGTTTTGTCTTTGGAGAAAAACGAATAGTATTTCCAGCCTTCAAACTGATCCCATTTATATAACAATTTATTTTATTTTATTTGGACTTCCTTGAAGTAACATTATTTTGATTACTGTCGCTCACAGTTTTGTATGAAACATAATCATGAAACAGGTTGCAAAATTTTCCTGGGAGCTAATGTCCGTTATAGAATTTTCACTGATGAGCATAGAACTTGATCCTTTTAATGAGAATAAGCATACTGACTTAATGATTCCCATGTATTCAAGGTGAAAAAAAATTCTCATTAATGCAGCTTGGCACAACACATATTATTATAAGTTCGCAAATGAATTGTTTCCCAAGTTAGGCTCAGGACCCTGCGATTTTCGGAGAAATCCTTAATGATGTCTTGCTTCCTCACAAGCATTAGGATAAACATCAAGGTTATTTAAATGTCAGCATTTAAATAGGATGAAGGAGATGGAAGGAAGATGGAGGAGAACCTATATTTCTGTTGCAGTTCTGTATTTTAATTTAAAAGGGTAGAAACTAGCGCTTCAATTCTGCGTCTGCTTCATTAAAGGGCACATAGTCCAGACTTAGGTTTGGATCTGAAGGAGATCTGTCAGGGTCCATGGCAATTTCCAGGCTATGTGGATACGGAAAGGCACCTCACTGCGATGGGCTTGCTCGCGGGGGGCGTCCCCCGTTCTGTCATCTGTACTCTGGCGTTCCGTGCGCAGTGACTTTGATAAAGAGAAGCCGATAATCATCTATAGCGTTAGTTACTGCTAGTATTACTCATGGGCTTACTCTTGCCGTCCGTCATGCTTAGCACGGTCTTGGCAAGTCCAGAATTTCTGCTCTTTTTCATCCAGAAATGCATTTATTTTGTGACCATTGTTATGGATAACCATGCTGTGTATTACGCATAATCCGAGACTGAGAGAGGAGTCTAGATGCTTCCGCAGGGCGACTCTTAGGGCACTTTCCACAGTGTGTCAAAGGCCTGATTGAATTTTTTTTCTCCCCAGCCAGGTAGACTGTGGTTCCGTGAGCTCAGGGAATGTGGCCAGTCCTATTTTTAACCTCAGCACCAGACGTAGTGCCTGGCATGTATTAGCATCGAATAAATGTTTTAATGAATAAATAAAACTGTGTGGCCTTTTGCCTCACAGTTGCACGGCACGTAAGTTTACTTTCAGACTCACTTCCACTCAGAACTCTTAATGAGGCCCTGACCTGTTTTGCCAGACGCCTGGCTCCCTCCTCCTTCCGTTTTTCTCCTAGCAGAGATGCATTGCAATGTCTCAAAGATTTGTCTGTTAAGGAATTATGGGGGACGTTGTCTGCTCTGACTTACCTGAGTCAGAACAGGTTAAGGGCTGAAATCAATAGTCCCCAGTTCTGAGCACAAGAGAGGTGTTACTTCTCTATCGAGAAATGGGCCGATGCAGCCAGGCAACAGACAGGATGGTGTGGGGGCCTGCTTCGTGCGTTCAGTGATGCAGGCCTCTTCTGTTCAGTGTCTCCGCTACCCCCTTGGGTGTGAGAGTGCTGCCCTGGGTGAGTTACATCTAACAGGCAGGCAAACGGAGCAGGGAACCGTGGTGGGTCACGAGTGGTCACAGGGGCTGGGGCTGGGAGCTGTGAACTTCACATCCATCCACATTCCACGGGACAGAGTTCAGTCGTGTGCACTTGTCTCACTGCAGGGGGTCAACGAGGAAGACAAAAAGGTGGAACTGGTGGCCATCGTCAGTCCCTGTCACAAACCTTTTATCAGTAGTCTATCCTTTTAGACGAGGCAGAAATACCGTAGTCCTCCCTTATCTGTGGGGGATACATGTCAAGACCCCAGTGGACGCCTGAAACCACTGATAGTACTGAACCCTATATATACTATGTTTTTGTCCTATGCATACATACCTACGATAAAGTTTAATGTATAAATCAGGCACAGTAAGAGATTAACGACAACGAATGATAAAAGAGAACAGTTATAACAATATACTGTAATAAGAGTGAAGTGAATGTGGTTTCTCTCTCTCTCAAAATACCTCACTGGACTGTGCTCGCCCTTCTTCTTGTGACGGTGTGAGATGACAGAAGGCCTGCATGAGGAGGTGAAGTGAGTGAGTGGCGTAGGCACCGTGACCCAGTGTCAGGTCACTACTGACCTTCTGATGGTAAGTCAGAAGGAAGATCATCTGTTTCTGGGCCATGGTTGACTATGAGTAAGCGACATTGTTCAAAGCGAATCCGCAGGTGAGGGGGGACTGTATAGTGCCGACTGTTTGGTGCGTCCATTCAGCCTTTAAAATGCTTGCCATGTTCTCACAAGAGCTGAATTTGAGTTTCAGGGAGAAGTAGGCATTCTTTATGGTAGAATTAATACTTTGAGTTGAGAGCCCTTTTTCTCTCTTGTTTTGACTGTAGACCCATCAAGCCTAGTTCAGTCCCAGATGAGACTGATACCTAGTCTAAGGTGAGCAGTGAGACCATGTCGTAGTATGATGAAGAGTGGACAAAAGTTCAAGTGTGAAATCCAGACTTGATTTTTTTTTCAAAGTTAATGAAAAAATATTTTTAAGTTAATTTGTACTATCACAAAAAGTATAAAAGTAAAGAAAGTAAAACTCGTAGTGTACCCAGCTGGCCATATCCTGAACTGAGAAGACTCACATGGTGTCTAGGAAATTATTTCCTCAATACCCGTCTCCCCCCGGTAAGAACCTTAGCCTGTCCCCATTTGAAAATCGGAGCTGGCTGGAAGACAGCTGCCAACTGCCAATGGACAACTGTGTTGTGTCCAACTTTATTAAGCCATGGAGATTTATTGTATTTTTTTAAAAACTGAGATATAGTTAATATGTAACATATTAGTTTCAAGTGTAGAGCATAATGATTTAATATTTGTATATAGTGTGAAATGATCTCCACAGTAGGTCTAGTTACCATCCCTCATCACACATAGTTACATTTTTTTTCTTGTGACAAGAACTTTTTTAAAAAATTAATTTATTTATTTGAGAGAGAGAGAGCATGTGGAGGGGGCGGGGAGCAGAGGGAGAGAGAGAATCTCAAGCAGACTACATGTCCAGCACGGAGCCCCATGCAGGGCTTGATCCCACAACCCTGAGATCGTGACCTGAGGCGAAATCAAGTCGGATGCCCAGTCGACTGAGTCACCCATCTCGTGACAAGAACTTTTAAGATCTACTCTCTTAGCAGCTTTGAAATATACTCTGTGGTATTGTTAAGTGTAGTTATTATTCTGTATGTTATCTCCCCAGGACTTACTTATTTTAGACCTGGAAGTTTGTACCTTTTGACCACCTTCACCCATTTCGCTCATCCCCTACCAGTTGCCTCTAGTAACCATCGATCTGTTCTCTGTGTATTTTCTTTTGTAATTTTTTTAAAGTTTACTTGCCATGACTGTGCGTGAATCAGACGTATAATGTAATGGTATACAGGTAAGTTTTGAGGATGGTATATTGTGAAAATTATTTTTGAGTCATATTCTTTGTGAAAAAGCTAGTTTCTGAGACCATTGAGTGACTTAAAAAATTGACATTTCCTTTTGGGCTCATATGTAACAATTCACGAATTTGCTCTAGAAAAGAACTTAGTTCATTTCAGCTCAGGAGAGATACATCTAAGTGTAAAAGTTATGAATAATCTGAAGGCTTCAAAGAGTTTGTGGAAATTCCCAATTTTTTACTACAGGATAGCAAACACACTGAGAGAATCTGGCCTCTTCCAATGGGTTCTGCCTTTTTTTTTTTTTTTTTTGTCATGCAAACTTGTGCATGTATTTTATGAAGTGTTAATGCAGTTAGTATCTAATGTTCCTAATTTATGCAATTGGATATTTCATAAATGGGCTTTCTGCATGCAAGCATTTGTACACATTAATATTTATGCAAGTATTCAAATCAATGCAAGGGCATCTGTCTGCCTATGTGATAAAAATATGCATATGCATGAACATTTGTACCAGGGGATAAGTCCCCAAAGTTAGTGATTGCTGAGGTTACAGTTTTCAACTTTTGTCCTCTTGACAAAATTTCTTTGACTAGAAAAGACATGCAGAGAAATAGCACCGTCATTAATATTGACAAATGAAATCGTTTTATTTAACTGTATTAAATAGATGTAAATGACAAGTCTATGGAAGTTTCTTTAATCAGCAATGTCATGTGTTTTAGAAAATGTGGCATTTGTCACAAAGAGCATGTATTCTCATATATTGCCAATACAAAGAATATGCTGTTAGTAGTGAAATAATTTTTGTCAGAAATATTTTATTTCTTTATTATTTCTTTACTTATTTTAGCTTGAATTTGATCCTTAGCACAAACAGTACGGGAGTTCCTGGGCTGATTTTAGGATGCATATACGAATGTAAAAGGTGATGTAAGAGGGGTGGGGGTACGAAAAATTCTCATTCAAGTCCTCATGATCACTGTTGATGCACTTGTCCATGACATCACAGGGGGTTGTGGTTCGGGCACCTTTCCCAGGATGGAAACCCCAGTCCCTGGGGCCCAGCCTCCCTGGGCAAACTAGGGAGCCTTCCCTAGGAGGCCAGGCCCTTCCAGGGCACTGCTTTGGAGCATTGTGATTGATAGGCCTCATTGCTTGGCGATCTACTGACTGACCTCCATCCCACATCTTTGTTAGTCTAGAGGAAGATCACTCCTTGATCTCTTCATACTTCTTCTTTTTTTTTTTTTAAGATTTTATTTATTTATTTGACAGAGAGAGACAGCCAGCGAGAGAGGGAACACAAGCAGGGGGAGTGGGAGAGGAAGAAGCAGGCTCCCAGCAGAGAAGCCCGATGTGGGGCTCGATCCCAGAACGCTGGGATCATGCCCTGAGCTGAAGGCAGACGCTTAACGACTGCACCACTCAGGCGCCCAGATCTCTTCATACTTCTAATTCTGCTTTGTCTACTCATTAGGTTCAACTGGCAAAGTGTTTCTCTTAATTTATAAACTTAGTTGTTGGTGCCCATGTTTGTATTTTATGGCAGGCCCAACCCCCAGAGTTGATTCTGAAATATCCGTTTTGCAGTTTAAAGATGTGTTAAAGATTTTTCTTCTATCTTTCATTTTTTTTTCTTTCTCTCTTTCTTCCGTCCTTCCTTTTTCTCTTTCTTTCTTTCTTTGCATTCCTTTGCTGAGGAATTTGCAATCTCCCAGCTGTTTGGAAGGAATTGAGAATTGCGGTGTGCCTTTGTCATGCTTGAGTGACATCTTCCCAGTAAAATTTTTGTTGGCTGGCTTTAAGCTGAGATGTCAGGGAATTAGTGCTGTTTTTGTTTTGTTTTTCTTATGGGAAAAGAAAGGTTGAGAATTATGAATGGCTTAGGTATGAATTGAAAGGAATTGCTTGCTCAGTTATGCTGTCCTTTCTCAAAGCCCCAGTAGTGCTTGTTTTCCATGATTCACTGAAGGGAAGGTGCAGGGTTTGTGTCTGTGTGTCATATGTGGAGGGCAAGGCTAACACTATCCATGTGACAGAGGTGGCTGGTTAAAATGTTCTTGACCTCTAATGGTCATAGAGTGTTGCATGCTTCGGATGTTTTCTAGTTATATCATTCTAGGCAAACCCCATGGTATAGAGACTGGGCCTGGATCCCATATGGTTCTTATGAATTGGAGGAGACTCAGAATGATTTGCAAGGATTTTGTCTTGTTGGTCTTTACTTGGTCCGCCTCTAAGCAAAGTCCTTCTGTTCAGGCACAAAGCAGAGGGGGCATCAAGCGTAGAAATTTTCCGGTGGGAAGGAGTTCTGTATGTTGTGGGCATGGGGATAAGGCTAGAGTGAGCAAAGGAGAAAGTGTGTAGCATGTAAAGGACAGAGAAGGCAGGGCCATGATAAGAGTTGGTATTTTACTCTAGCTACAGTGGAAGCCATTGAAAATTTTAAAGTAGGAGCGTGGCACAATTTGATTTACATTTTCCAAAAGATTACTTGGCAGATGTGTGGGGAAACAAATGGATCACATGGGACCAAGAATGAACACAGGGAATGATTATGTGGACAGGTAAGGTAGGCTGGTTTGGACTAAGCCGGTGGTAGAAATGGAGAAAAGAGGACAATTCTGTGTTTTTTTTTGGAGGTGGGTCTCCTTCAGCTTCGTGTTGAAGAATGACATGTGGAGAAGGAGGGAGCAGAGAAAACAGAGGCGTGTCCTAGAATTTTGGTTCTAGCAAATGGGTGAGTGGTGTGGCCATGTCACTTAGACGAGGGAGACCAGGGAAGAAGCAAGTGGCGGAAGGCAGAAATGCCACTTGGTTGGATCTGGACATCCACACGGAGGTGACCAGTAAGCTCTTCTCCCTGCAGCATGGGAATTCACAGGAGAGAGCAGGGAAGGAGGTATAAACTGAAGCGAGACATCAGCACCTAGATGGTATTTCAAACCCTGGAATAGCCTGAGGTTGCCTAGAGAGAAAAAGTGTAGAGATGAGAAGGGGAGCCAGGACCAAGCCCTCCACTCTCTACCTTGCAGAGGTCTGCTGGAAGGGGAAGAAGGAGACAAGGTGGGTCTAGGGAGATGACAGAGAAGTTAAGGTAAATTAGGAAACAGAAACCAAGGGAGGAAAGCATTTTTAAAAAGGACAGAGCTCAAATGGCAAATGCTGCCGAAGGGTCAAATAGAGGGAGGGCACTGAGAAGCTCATTAAATCTGGCCATCTAGGGAGTTGCTCACCTTGGCAAGGGTAGTTTCAGTGGCGTTGTGGGGAGGAGGGTCAGGTTGGAGTGGGAGATGATGAATTGGAAATAGTGAATAGAGGTAACTTGTTCAGTAAGTTTTGCTGTGAAGGGCAGCAAAGAAGGGACTGAAGCTGGAGGTAAATGTCAGGTCAAAATATTTTTGCTGTATTGATCTTTCTGTTGTTGTTTGGTTTTCATATGAGAGCTACCAAAGCATATTTGAATTAACATTGATGGAATCGATCCAGTGGAGTTGAAGCTGATGATATGGTAGGGGGGAAGCAGGGGGAGAGAGAGAGAGGGAGATAGGGATGGCAGGAATCGAATTCAAAGCACACGTGAAGGGGTCGCCTTTGATAGGATCCAGGAATGCTTCTTCCTCTATACCAGGAGGGAAAGCAGAAGGTGAGAAGTGGCAGAGGGCGAAGCTCTTGATTTTTCTGGATCTATGCCTCTGGGCTCTGCTCACTGTACCTTTCCACTGCCTTCCTCTGATCTCCTCTTTCTCTGTGTTTCAGAGCTGGCTCAGCACGAGTCCGCTCTCAGCTCAATTACCCATCCTGCATACGTCCAAGTCCTTCTGTGGGCCTTTTCAAGTAATGGTGTAGCCAGACTCATTCTGGAATAAGTCTGAGTAATTCTTTTCCCTTGATGCCGCGCTGCCCAGGAGGGTAGCTGACTGGCCACATGTGGCTACAGAGTGCCCGAAATGTGGCTTGTGTAATGGAAGAATTGAACATTTAATTTTTTAAAATTTAACATTAAAACTGATACTTGATTCAATTATTAGAAAACTTTTACTATGATTGGGATGATTTAGATATCTGAATCTATACCAAGTATCTTTGATAAAATTTAGCATCTGGATTGTGAGTATAAGTTGTACACTGGGGGCGCCTGGGTGGCTCAGTCAGTTAAGCATCTGCCTTTGGCTCAGGTCATGATCCCAGAGTGCTGGGACTGAGTCCTGCATTGGGCTCCCCGCCCTTGGCAGGGAGTCTCCTTCTTCCTCTGCTACTATCCCCACTTGTGCTCTCTGTCTATCAAATAATTAAATAAAAGTCTTTAAAAAAAAACTTAAAAAAAATAAATTGTAGCCTGATTTCCAAGACTTAGCTAAAAAATATATAAACTCACAGATAGCTTTATATTGACTGCATGCATGTTAAAAGGACAGTAATTTGGATATGTTGAGCTAAACTATATTGCTAAATTAATTTCACTTGATTTTAAAAATATTCTTTTTTTCAAAGTGCCTCTTAGGAAAGATCAAGTTAATACGTAGCTTACATCACATTTCTATTGGATGGTACTGTTTTGCGGGCTGTGCCTTTAAGAAAGGCTCCTATTTTAGGTATACACTTGGTCCTGACTGCGTAGGCGTCAACCGTATCTCACCCTAAGAAGCAGTGACTGTTCAGGAAACATGACCTCTCAAGGTTGGTGCAAAACCGGGATTTGAACCCCAGCTCTCTGGCTGCCCCCAGGCTGTGCCCTGGACCGCATGCCACATGGAAGTCATTTGTGCATTCCTGCTCTCGAGTTCTTTTGTGTTTACCCTAGCAAAGGATATTTACATGGACCCTTAAAGACAGAATTTGGTTTTTAACTGAAGCGGTTGAAATTATGACTCTCGGGATATGGTTTTAATGTACTGTTACTGACTTGGCTTTGATTTGACTGAGGATACACAGTTTACAGTTAGGCCTCTCTCGGTCCTTGAATTCAAAGACTAACCGTCAGCTCTTTCATGTGTCTTATTTACTACTAATGATGACCACCGTTTGCTCCGTGCACTGGGTCTCCTATTGCCAAGTGCCGGCAGGCACTTCGTCCATCATTCCGTATTTGATGATTCCCTCCTTTCGTCTTGCGACTGTTCAGCTTTCATTAAGAATCCCCGTGAAGAAAAGATTTATATACTTCTTAGAGGAATAATTCAAAATTACTACAAATTTCACACAGTTAAGCTAATGTCTGTGATCTACCACAGTGTTCCGTGGGCCTCTGAAGGTCAGTACGTCCCAAACTGAGCTCGTTATCCTTTCCTCTTATTCTTCTTTATTCCGTGTCTCATTTGGTCTCATTGCCACACATTCAGTCACCAGCGAGAAACCTCCACCATCTCCAGCTTCTGCTCTTCCATCGGCCCCTGCAAGCAGCCGTCCGTGGTGTTCGAGCGACGTTCCCAGCCCCTCCAGCCCCACATCCCTTCCTTCCACCCACTGCTACTGCCCAGCCAGACCTTCGGCATCTCTACCTTTTCATCTGGCTCCAAGCCATCTGTGATCTCTTTCCAAAGAGGGGCCTTTGTGTCTCACCTTTGAGTCCTGGGGTCTGAGAGGACAGCTTGTGCTATTGACAGGAGTATTCATAGGGTGTGTTTCTCTCTTCACGGGCAGCTATCCTCCCTCACTCCTGAATCCCGTTAGCAAAGCTTATCGGGATGAGTCTTCGGCAGGGTGCATGATCAGCATCGCGCTGCAGGCTCTCGCTGAATGCAAGAGTGCACGTTATGCCCACGTACCGCCTTGGCTCACACAGATCCAACGAAAATCTCTCCCTGGCCATTCCAGCTAATGAGGGACAGATTTCTTTCTTGGAGTCTAAGTCCTGTAGTAATATGTCCCTCGAGAATAGAATTGGCTGGAAATCCCTAGAATAGGATATATAATACTCAATAACCTTGGGACAAACTGTGGGTAATTTCCATATAGGTATAAATATAAGCTGAGCACTTGGCTCATTGTTTATGGGCCAAAGCTTGCAATAGGAAATTAAAAAGAAATGAAAAGAAAAAGTGAAAAAGGGACTGCGAAAGAAGCAGGATTTCATATAATCACATCCCAAGTTTGTTTAAGTCCTCTTTGAAAAATTAGTCAAATTTTGTAAGGATAGCAGAAGAATCCCATGAATATAAAGCACGCCTACATCTCCATGTTACCGTTTCTTCAGCGTTTACCTTGGGTCTCTCTCCAAACAGGATATAATTTCAGAACTGAGTCTACAACCATCCTGCCCCTGGTGAAAGGGGAATAGTTATTTCTGTCTACAGCATAGCAACAAGATACCAGTAGCTACTCAGGCAATTTGGGGGGGCATCAGATGAAGAGATATTGGTATTTTTATATGGCATATAGGATTTCATAAGAGGTATAATGGGGAGTTTAGTTAAAATGTTCTTTTCTGCTCTGTCTCAATTTACTGGTGGCAAGTCTTGGAATGGTGGGTCCCTATAGCTGCCCCCCACCCCCCAGGTCCCCTGATGAATAAGAATATTGTGAAAAGCCTTAGAACTTTTGAAGAATGAGTGGATTTTTAGCTAGAGGCAAAGTAGAATCTTTGTACTGTCAGTTAGAGAAAGCTCTCTCTGCCTAGATTCTCTGACATGAATCAATAGTCAATACGGTAACCCCCAACTCAAAATGGTGTGCTCTTGATTTTGTTTTTTAAATTTTGTTGTTCTCCCTGGAATTCCAATAGTTGGGTTCAGTGTAGTTAACGAACATCTCCTTTTCTAAAAGTGAAAGCTAAGGACATGCCAGTAACTCATATAATAATTGAGGTCAAGAAGAAGAGAGAAGCTAGAAGAGAAGCTAAGTGTGTTTGGTAGAGAGAGGAATCCATGCTTTTGGAGAGTGGATGCTTTGGGAAAGGGGACAGAGCAGGACCAGTGAAGAGGAGAAAGTGAAGGATTTGGAGCAACTCTGCCCTGAGGACAGGGAAACCTTTGGGGTCCAGGGTACTGAGTTGTAAGAGGGGAAAGATAGACTTGCTTTTTCAGAATGTTCCCAGGAGTCATCCTATGTTGATATAAACGGTGCATCCATATGATGGAATATTCTGCAGCCATTAAAGAAACAAGGTAGATTCATGGTTAAAAAGAAAGTACAAAACAAACTACAGTACACTCCCATTTCTGCTTGTAATTTTGATAGGTTAATATGCATATATGCATGCATTTGTTTGCCTGAATATTTGCAGAGTATTTCTGGATGAAATGTAATATACAGTAAGTTGACTGCCTCGGGAAAGGAGCCTGGGGACCCGGGTCTGAGGTAGGATTTTTGTTTGCGATTTGGGGGGTACAGTTTGGCCTTTTATGTACATTACCTTTAAGCTTAAAAAAGGAACTAGCTGAAAGTTTTCTAGGATTGTTCTTACCCCTAGGAAATTTGGTGTGTGATGGGGGGAGGGAGAGGAAGGTGGAGGGGGTGGGGGATGGGGAGGTGGGAGGAGAAGGCAAGGCGGGAGGTGGGGAGCAGGCACATAATCTCTTTGTCCTTTCTTCTGAGTCACAAAGCTCAGGGCTCTTGTACGCCAGGACTCCTCTAGTTTTATTACCTCAGCTGGATTATGGTTAAATAAGCTTTTTCTGGGCTGACCTGGAACTGAACTACTATATATAATCTCTTTCTGTGGGGGAAACTCTACGGTGTTCCAGAGAGCGTACTAAACTAAATTGTCTCCACCCATCCT
The DNA here is from genome assembly GCF_024610735.1 of Ursus americanus. Lineage (NCBI taxonomy): Eukaryota > Metazoa > Chordata > Mammalia > Carnivora > Ursidae > Ursus > Ursus americanus. Next base: position 18,512,617 of record NC_142157.1, read on the forward strand.
CTCTCAATATTATGTCTATTATCTACCTAGTAAAAAAAAAAAAAAAAAAAAAAGGAGGTCCTGCCTGTCCACATTCCTTCCCACTCATCTCATCAGAAGTGACAGAAGTGCTATATGCAGTTATGTGCTTACATACTTTCTGGGTTTTCATTTGTTCCAGCAAGATACTGTTTCGCACTTTCTTTTCCAACTAGCTTGTAATTTTCTGAGGAAGGGTAGTAACTTCTATTTGTTTCCATGCCTAGTAGAGAAGTCTAGGCATTCAGCAACTATTTGTTGGATCATCGGTTAAGGTGTGGGTGGGTGTCTAATCGGATTGGTCAATGTAAACTGTCATAGATAAAACTTTCTTGGTCTCAGAGACATTGTAGCAAGGACTTTAGTGTAGCACTGGGATTCTCAACATTGGCAGTGTTGACATCTTGGTCCTGAGCATTCCTTGCCACTGTCTTATGCCTTCTCGGAGGTTTAGCAGTGTCCCTGGCCCCTCCCCACAAAATACCATTATGGACCCCTGTTGGAACATTCAAAAATATCTGCAGACATTGCCAAATGGCTCCTGGGGGCAGAATCACCCTAGCTGACAATCACTGATTTGGAGTGATTTTGGATTTTCTGTTCGGTCTCCAAGAATTGTTCTATATTGGGAGAAGAATTTTCAAATCTTGGAGACCTAGGGGTGGGGTCAAATCAAAGCTTTCTGAAAGCTTACACTGTGCTTTTGTGTGGAATTAGAAAAGGTGCCCCTCCCTCCCCCCAGCACACAATTAGAAAAGGACCAGCAAAGGGAGGTATAGGCTGGAATTCATCCTTCATTTGTCCCCTCCGGTCATTCCTGCTGGGTTTTTGAATAGGAGGAGTTCCTATGGCCTGGAAAAGTCTAGAAGTCTACCTGACTTGGGAAATAACAGGTTCTGGGAGCCAGGACGTGTGTGAAAGGATGGAATGACAGACTAGACTGGCTTCCGCGTGAAGTCAGCTGTGCTGTCATCGCTTCCAAACAGCACATCAAGAAAACATTTGCTCAGGGGCGCCTGGGTGGCATAGTCCTTAAGCATCTGCTTTCGGCTCAGGTCATGATCCCAGCGTTCTGGGATCGAGCCCCACATCGACCTCCCTGCATGAGAAGCCTGCTTCTCCCTCTCCCACTCTCCCTGCTTGTGTTCCCTCTCTCGCTGCCTCTCTCTCTGTCAAATGAATAAATAAAATCTTTAAAAAAACAAAAAAGAAAACATTTGCTCATTAAATGGACAAGGGGCCGATTGTACTTTTCAGGAGCATTCGTCTCACAAATGTTTATTGAGCAGCTACCATGTGCCAGGAGGAAAATTACTCCCCCTGCCCCCCAGCCCTTATTTCTCAATGAAGCATTCTATTTCCGTGCTCTTGGTATGATCATTTTATTTGATATTGTTCAGAATCTTTCTTATTAATACAGTCTTTTTTTTCCCCTTCCACTTAATTTACTCACTTTTGGAAGGACCAATTATAATTAAAAGCGAGAGGAACGGCAATCAAAGACGTGGCTGGAATTCTCAGAATAATTCTTAGCTGTGTGTCAGGGCTCCGTGAGCGCACACACATGCTGGGCGGCATTCTGGAGACCCTCTTTAACGGTTCTTATATATTTATACGTTACCCTCCAATGCATTGGCTCATCAGCTCCCAAGGCAGTTTGTAAAATCTCCTTCCCTGGAGGTCTTTAAAAATAGAACTAAATACCCATCTGTCCAGAATGGTTTTGATGTAGTCCTGCTGATTAGAAGGAATAGGGCGAGATTTTTCTGTCGAGGTTTGTTTCAGTCTTGAGTGCTCTTAAGTGGATAAATTTGCTTTTTGGTGCGGGAGGGAGGGATGTAAAGTGATACTCTATGAATTTATTGATGTATCACTCTATGCGTTCTGGTTAAATAGAATAGATTGTATACTTCTCATGCTTTTAATGTTTCGGAAGCACTTGCGAGCATCCGGGGCCTCACAAACAAACGTGTGAGGTAGGTGGGGCCCTTCTCTGGGTCCCCCTGGCACAGAGGAGTCAGCGAGGCACACAGATGTTCAGCTATCGGCCCAGACTCCGTGCGGGGAGGCCGTTCCTACTGCCAGCCCTCCAGGTTCATCATGCTCTTTTCTTCTCTCTTTTTCCCCCTCTCCCCACCTCTTATCATCATGCTCTTTTCTCTTGACCCTGTGTTTCTTTGTGTTTGTGACTTTTGCTCTATTTTTTGGATATAAAGACAATTGACTGGGAGCCAAAAAATTAAGAAAAAATTTGGGAAGCCTATTTGGGACCATTACCTTTTCTATTTCCTCTTTCAAGAAAGTGCATTTTCATGTAAAATTGTAGTAAAAATTATTGCCTCCCTCACACTCCCCCCACACATATGTTCATGTATATGTATTTATATGTATGTGTATGTGAGCTTGTGTGTGTTTGTATACATATAGGAGAGCAGGGGTATGTGCGTATATACATGGATATATAAGGATAGCAGTGTGTGTCTGTTCCTGCATTGGTCAGGGTTCAGCAGAAAACAGAGTAAACCTATGTGACAGCAAATAAAGAGACTTTACTGAGGTTTGGGGGTGGTTAAGGGAAAAGGCAAGAGATGGTGAGGTGCCCAGAGAGTCAGGGGGTCATGACCCCCCTTTGGGTTGAAGCCCATGGATTACTTGGAATCATGGTGTTGTAGCTGTGAGGACAGAGCTCCTACCAGAGGCGGGCACCATGGGAGAATGGATGAGGGGAAGAAATACCCCCTCCTCTCCCTTCTCTTCTTCTCGTCTCTTGTCCCTGCTTTCCACTGGTCAGACTCGATTAGAATAGAGCCTGCAAGGAAGTCATGGAGAAGCAGTGCGCTCGGCTCTCCTTCTGAGACAGAGCGGGAGAGGAAGAAGGGGAGGGACTGAGGTGGAGGCAAATGGAGACTAACCGAGTGTGTGTGTGTGTGTGTGTGTGTGTGTGTGTGTGTGTGAATTTGTTCTTTCCTTCAAATTGAAGTATGGTTGATACACAATATTCCATTAATTTCAGATGTACAACGCAGTGATTCGACCATTCTATAGGTGATGCTGTGCTCACCACAAGTCTAGCTACCATCTGTCACCATACAACTGTATTAAAATACCATTGATTATATTCCTTACCTAGTACCTTTCATTCCCACGACTTATTCATTCCATAAATGGAATATCATACCTCCCACTCCCCTTCACCATTTTGCCCATCCCTCCGCCACCATCCCCTCTGGCAACCAGTTTGTTCTCTGTATTTAAGAGTCTGTTTGTTTTGTTTGTTAGATTCCACATTTAAATGAAACATATGGTGTGTGTCTTTCTCTGACTGTCTTATTTCACTCAGCATAGTACCCTCTAGATCCATCCATGTTGTTGCAAATGGCAAGATCTCTTTCTTTTTACGGCTGAGTAATAGTCCATTATACATATATAAACTATATATAAGTATATAGTAAATTATATATAAATTATATAAAAATATATAATTAAAATAATATATATACACACCCATCACATCTTCTTTATCCATTCATCTATCACTGGGTGCTTAGGTTGCTTCCATATCTTGGTCATTGTAAATAATCCTGCGATGAACATAGGGGTGCAAATATCTTTTCAAATAAGTGTCTTCATTTTCTTTGGGTAAATACCCAGTAGTGGAATAGTATTTCTATTTAAAATTTTTTGAAGAACCTCTGTTCTGTTTTCTGTAGTGTTACACAAATTTACACTCCTGCCAATAGTGCATGAGGGTTCCCTTTTCTCCACAATCTTGCCAACACTTGTTATTTTTTGTCTTTTGATACTAGCCATTCTGACAGGTGTGAGGTGATATCTCTTTGTAGTTTTGATTTGCATTTCCCTGATGGTTAGTGATGTTGAACATCTTCTTATGGCCATCTGTATTTCTTTGGGAAAATGTCTATTCAGGTCCTCTGCCCATTTTTAATTGGATTATTTGTTTCCGTAGTGTTGAGTTGCATTAGTTCTCTGTATGTTTTGGATGTTAACTCCTTATTGGATATATCATTTGTAAATATCTTCTCCCATTCAATAGGCTGCTTTTTTGTTTTGCTGATGATTTCCTTTGCTGTGCAAAAGCTTTTTATTTTGGTGTATTCCCAATAATTTATTTTTACTTCTGTTTTCCTTACCTCAGGAGACTTCTAGAAAAATGTTGCTAGGGCTGATGTCCAAGAGATTACTGCCTGTTTTCTTTAAGGAGTTTTATTATTTCAGGCCTCACATTTAGGTCTTTAATCCACTTTGAGCTTATTTTTGTGTATGGTGTAAGAAAGTGGTCCAGTTTCATTCTTTTGCATGTAACTGTCCAGTTTTCCCAACACCATTTGTTGAAGAGATTGTATTTTCCCAATTGCATCTTCTTGCCTCCTTTGTCAAAGATTAATTGACCACATAATCATGGCTTTATTTCTGGGTTCTCTATTCTGTTCCATTGATCTCTGTGTCTGTTTTTATGCCAGAACCATACTGTTTTGATGACTACAGCTTTGTAGTATAGCTTGACATGTGGGTTTGTGATACCTTCCACTTTGTATTTTCTCAAGATTGGTTTATTTTTCTAATTTAACCTTAGATCTGAAAACTTTGCCATGGAACAGACGACTGTGTATTCTCTTAACAGTTTAGATAAAATTTAGACATTTGTTTCCTGAATTAAAAAAAGGTACAAATTCACTTTCTCAGTGATTATCTCGGATTGTTCATGAAGATAGATTGAAAATAATTTTTTGATATTTTGATTACCAGTTTTTACTGCATTGTCACTACTTCTAGACATCTTTAGGGAACAGAGCTAGTCAAATGCATTTTTTATAGAAAGAGAAAAATATACTATTTATAAAATAACAACCTTGTTGGTACCAAAATAGTGAATACATCATGGTAAAATACTAAAAAGAACTCTTTTCTGTGTGGTTATGCTACTTAAACCGATGTATAGTTAGGTCCATTTATTTCAGTTTGATTTTGAATTTTAGAGGTTGCTTTATTTTTGTCTTCTTGAGTTATTAATGCAATACGAACTATATACAATGTTTACATGATTTTCCAAAATCAATATATGAAATGAAGTATATTGGAAGGTTCTCACTTTTAGCTCACTTCTTCCATCTTGTTCTATCCCTTTCTTTCATAAAAATTGTTCTGTTTTCTCCTTTTTATTAGTTTTAGTTTATTCTTTATTTAAAAAAATATGTAAGTAGCTGTGTTTATATAGCATATATTACCTTTCCAACCCAAATGGAAACTAACATTCAGCACACACTCCTCTGTACTGTGCTTTTTTCCTTTCTTGGTGTATCCTGGAAAGCACTCCATAGCAGTATATGGGGATCTGCCTTATGGATTAGATAGCTCCTTTTTGTGTTTATGCTATAGTTTATTTAACCAGTCCCTAGTTGATGGACATTTGGGTTATTTCCAGTCTTTTGCTGTTATGAGTCTTGTAATGAATAGTCTTGTACATATATCATCTCATATTTTTTGCCAGTACTTTTGGGAGTTGATTTTTCCAAGAGGAACTGATGGGTCAAAGAGTAAATGCATCTGTAATTTTGCTAGATATTGCGAAGTTTGCTGCCATCAGAGTTGAATAATTTTGTGTTCCCAACAGTAGTATACAAGAGGGCCAACTTCTCCACAGTCCTACCGTCAGACTATTTTGTACATTTTTGGAATTTTTGCTAATTCGAAAGGTAAAAAATGGGGCCTCATGTTTTAATTTGTATTTCTTTTATCATTAGCAAAGGCGAGCATCTTGTCTAATGCTGAGGACCATCTGCATTTCTTTTGCTGTGAACTTGCTGCTTTGTATGTTCAGCTTTTGTCCCTATTGGGTGGTTGAGCTTTCCTTCTGAATTTTTAAGTTTCCTTTTATGGGGGCTGTCATTCCTTCAAGATCTGTTGCAATTACTACCCACCCCCCTCCACTAACTATCTTTATTTTGTTTGTAGTGTTTTTATTTTTTATGTGTAAATTTTATGTTATTTATGTTAATTTTTATGTAGTCAAGTTTATCTTTATATGGTCATTCTTTTCCCTGTGGGTTCTGGATTTTGAGTTAGGAATGGTTTCCCAGTTTCAGGTTATAAAGTAATCCCTCCCTGTGATCTTCCCCAGTTTCATATTTTACATTAAGGTCTCATTTAGAATTTATCTTGGTGTGGGGCTTGAGGAGTGGATCCAATGATACTTGTTTCCCATGTTGTTCTAACATTATTTATTAAGGCATTTTCCTTTTCCCCACTGACCGGAATGCTCTTTATCATATGCAGTTGGGTCTGTCTCTGGACCGTTGATCCCATTCCACGTATGAATGCTCCGGTAGCACACAGTTCTAATAATAGAGGCTTTATAATAGGTGTTAAAAAATCCTTTTTAAACAAAAGTCACGGTGACATGATTCCTGTGTTTATAAAAACAGAAAGTGTGAAATGGAAGCGTTTTTGAAGATAACTCATGCATGGGCTACATTTATTATTTGCTTCTGCAAGGAAGGGAAGCAGGGCTTACGGAGGTTATACAAACTCATTCAAAATCACCCAGGGGTCAGCAGTGGGACTGGAACCCATGTTCTCAACTAACACATTGAATGATTTTCTCATAAAGATATGATTTTCTCAGAAAATATGGGTGATTAGTCTCTTAGCAAGGAACTAGATCATAGTTGGATGCCATCTCTTGCCACAAAATATTTTCTTAGTTTTGAATATTTAAAATAACACATGATTTAGTTTATTTTTAGTGATAATGTATGCATTTTAGAACACTTGGAGAACCCAAATACTGACCCACAGAAATATGTTAGTATTTTGTTCAATTATTTCCAGAATTTCTAAACGCATAGTCTTTTGCTTTATTATGGTCATGTTACGTGGAAACAGTTCTGAGAGAATGAAAATAAAATTAAGGATTTATTAAGCACTTATTTAAGTGCGTTGATCAAAGGGCTTTAAATACATGACCTTCATTAATTGTCATAAAACCCAACTAGGGATGCAGTCTTTATTATTTTAGTATTACTGATGAGGAAGTTAAATAATCTGACCAACCTGACAGAGCTGCTAAATGATTGGAGCTTGGATTCTAACGTGGTGTTTAACCTTGGTACCTGTGTCTTAACCACTGTGCTCATTGTGTTCTGTGTAGATCATTTCGGATTGTATTATTTTCTTAATACCTTAGCAGAAATGATTGTCTTTGTTTCCTCGATGATCATATTAAATTCCACTTATAGTATCACGTTTCTTTTAACATAATGAAATTGTTTATACCAGGCTGTAAGAGGGGGGAGTTAAACAAATATTTTTCTTATTCTTTTTCCTTCAAATATTCATCATAAAATCTCAGCATCTACACAAAGAAGGGTCTTGAAAAATAAAATAGAATAACCGTGAAGAGGGCCAGTGTGAGGAAGAAAAACACATTCATTTTATAGATACGTTTGCTGCTCACGCATTTTATATGATGTTCAGAGGGAGTTTCCTTTTCTATGTTGGCTGAACATCTCCCTGCAAGTTTTGTTTATATCAAAATTTGCATAACTACCTTGATTTTTTTCCAGCCTTTCCCAGATCCAGATTGTTCCACATTCCGAGTTAGAGATGAGATATGTGATACGTAGCGAGTGGCTGAAGTTGGCGATAGTTTGGAGCTGGATGTGCAGTGAAAAGTAAATAAAATAGCCATTTTCTGAACTGCTTCAAACTGACAACAAGCTCAGCAACACCTATCCCACCGTTTACTTTCGTTGTGACATCAATGAACATATCAGTAAGAAAGAGAAAAACCCTATTGCCATTATACATTTGTTCCCTTGGAGAAATGGTGGAGAGGACGTTTTCAAGAGAGAAATGAATGAAATGTATCAGGGCAGCGTGAAATTACATTAGTGTCCATTACAGAGGACCGTGTTTTGCTGGCAACATTTTAAGTGTCACTTTGCCTGTGTCTGTGTAGCTGGGAGACAACAAAACAGTAGACTTTGGATTCACAAGCAGATTTTTAATTTTGTAAAAAGTTAATGCTCTTATCCGTTCTGTTCTCGGTACACATTGGATTATTAGGGTAAACCAGCGTAGTTCTGGTCATCGGGAGGTTGATAATTTAGTGCCCTGAATTCATCTTTTCCACCATGCTGTTCCTATCAGTAAGTAAGAGCCTGAGCTCATTCCCCAGCATATTTTATATTTACTTATAAATTACCTTCACGTGCTACCATAGATCCATAGATCTGTAAAGTTTTATTTCTTAAATTTTTTTTTTTAATTTTAAGACTAAAAAAATATTAGTTGGCATTCTAATCATTTTTCTTGCTAGTCAGTGCGGTGCAAGATGCGTAGATGCTGTTCTAAATATCACTGATCTGTCACTCTAGTGGCGGAGAATAAAACAGTCGGCTGCCTTAAGGAGCTTCAGCTGGGGACACATTTTATCCCTAAACAAGGTTAGAAGCTTTTAGGGAGTATTTGCAAGTTGAATTGTTTTCTTCAGAGCTGCCTGAGAAAGATTTCATAATAAGACACTAGATGTTCCTACATTTAAAATTTTTCATATTTAAAATGGATTTTCCAGGGCCCCTGGGTGGCTCAGTCGGTTAAGTGTCTGCCTTCGGCTCAGGTCAGGATCCCAGGGTGCTGGGATCGAGATCGAGTCCTGCATGAGGCTCCCTGCTCAGTGGGGAGTCTGCTTCTCCCTCTGCCTCTACCTCTCCCCACTGCTTGTGCATGTACTCTCTCTCTCAAATAAATAAAATATTCAAAAAAATAAAATGGATTTTCCTTCTATTTCCACCCCTTCTTTTTTGCTGTTCCAGTATAGTTACATTTCAGGGTTGCGTAGACTAAGAAATTGGGAACTCCACAAGCGACGGTTCTTGCCTGTCGTTTTAGAATTCTGACATTTAGTAATCTGTACTCATCAAATATCTTGTCAGACTAGATGACTGGTTAATCACCTGGTGATTCATTATGTTTCACTTCTCACCTAGGAAATAAAAGGCTAGCTATTTCTGAAATAAGGGATGACTTAGTTAATCAGGATTTATCATAGAAAGGCAGTCTTTTATGTCTTACTATGCTATATAACTAAGTGATAAGGTTATGATAACATTTGGAAATGAGTTTTAGTTATTATGTTTTTAATAGAATGTTCATTTACTCTCTGGATATAAATACGTTCTGTTAGCTTGCAGAATCAATTTAAAGCATCAATCTTAAAATTTGCAAAGCCTGGTGCTTTGTATATGTAACTGTCTAAAAGTATTTTTTTGGTGAAATATTATTGTAATGATAGGTTCATGTATTTCCATTTATTAGATCCCTGCTCTGTACTATAAAGAACTTCTATTAAGAAAATATATAAAAAGTAAATCTTGAGAGCTAGACTCATCAGTGTATATTAAATTTATTATTAAAGTTGTCTTGATAATTTAAAATCCCCATTTCCATTATTTTTACTCTCTCATACATTCCTTGCAAGTTTAGAACATCTTTCTGGATGTGTAGTTACCTCTTCTAGCTCAGAATTCAATTAGATGATCATTAAATTCAAAACCCATGAGAGGACATTATGTTAATAAATCTTGAAAATATAAAGGAAATGGATTTTTGAAAGAAACCTGTAGACCTCCAAAATCGATGCTGGAGGAATTAGAAAAGCTGAGCAAAGCAATAACCAAGGAAAACATTGAAAAATATTATGAAACAATTACCTTTCTAAAAGGCTTCTGTCCCTGATATTGTCTTAGGGCTGTTCGATTCCAAGGAATGGCTAAAGAAAAAAAGGATATATAGGAAGGATATGTGATAATGTCAGAGAAAAAAGTTCCAACAAGGAGGTTGGACTTCATGGGTTTGTGAAGTCGTTAGAAAGCAAATCACTGTCTCTTTTAGGGATTGTATGGTTCTTGGTCTCTGCTTTTCTCTGAACACAGGGTTTCTTAGCCTGCTTCTCAGCATCTGATTGAAAAACAGCCACCTGCCTAAGTCTACCTGCCCTTGGAGCCCCAGCACTCACCACCATCTGCTTGTCTACAGCTAAATGTCTCCTCGTTCAAACTCACAAAACATATTCTTATTAGTCACTGGCTAGCCAGTGCACTTCATCTCCCCAAGCGCAGTGTCTGCTCCCGGTCTAACGAGCTATGGCCTGATAGTCAGGTCATGTGATTCACAGCCTGCTAATGAGAGCCAGGGACCTGAGCATGGTTCACACAGGTAAATTTATTGGCACAATTAATGTAGCTTTATCATTGAGTCTGTCCTGTTTTCACGGAACAGCCATTCCAAAAGCACATAAATTGGCATAGAACCCAAAAAAGGAAATAGCCTCCAAAGAAAACTCCAGTTCAGGAACATAAATGACCCTAGTCATGGACGTAAATGTGCATTACTTATATATCATTATATAAACAAATGCTATGAAATTATATTCATTTTTTTTTTAGAGAGAGTGGGAGAGAGAGAGCATGCAGGGGGAGGGGCAGAGGGAGAGGGAGAGAGAGAATCTTAAGCAGGCTCTATGCTGGGATGGATATGGGGCTCGATCTCATGACCCTGAGATCATGACATGAGTCAAAATCAAGAGTCAGACACTTAACCAACTGAGCCACCCTGAAATCATCTTCATTTAAAGAATAATCTACTGAGAGCAAGTAATATTTTACCCAAGAATGCAAGGATGGTTAGATACTAGGATATCTGTTAATATCATAAAATTAATATGCTGTTGATATTAATAAAAAAGTCAAATAAGAAAAGTCATCTAACGCTGAAAAAGCATTTGATAAAATTTGACAGCAATTCCTGATGCAGTATTTCAAACACTTGGTTTTGATGCTCTTTGCTATTTCCAGTAAACTGTGAACATCTATCATTTTTATAACCAGATGAGAATATGTAAACGGTTTTAAAAGCACCTTTGGGAAGATAATAAATATGGTTGTATTCCAAGTTCCTAACTCCTATAATGGTGTCTCAATAAATATTTTTAATGAAGCATTCCATTAAAACAAAGTAGTCTAGTTTTTGAGAACTGGTAAGAAACAGAAAAGAGAAAATTTGTCCTTGTCTCACAGGAGATCTTTGTTGAGGAGTGTACAGCACTGCTTTTTTCTTAATGTACAGTATGAACCATCAGCAATGCCTTTGGAGGACCCTTCACCATTCTTTAGGAGATGCCTTTGAAACTTGTCCTCTTTGCTTTCTCCACGATTTGCCTGTGGCTCCCTGAGCTCGGACCCCGGTCCCTGAACTGAGCCAGTGCCCTAATCTGACCACCGTGCACACCTCGCTGATGGCTATCCTCCACCTGAACAACTCCACCTTTGACTCCACGTGCCATGCCCCAGCCCACTTCCCTTTCTTTTCAAACAACTTGAAATACCTTAGAATGGCCTCTTGTTCTTCACGTCTTGTCTGGTGCTCTGCCTACGTCTTTCCAGCATCTCTCCTCTGGCAACTTCATGACCCTGGTCTCGGTCTTTATTTTTGGTGTGGGCTATTTTGCAGAAATATTCTGATATTCTCTTCCCTTTCCTGTCAGTCTGTTACAACTAGATTAATCTTTCTATATTGGATTTATAGGTTACTCCTCTGCTTACAACTTCAAGATGCAACATTTCTGATTGAATTATATATAAAATGGTTGGCTTGACATTTGCAGCAGTCCTATTCAGCTTTTCTAGTATTCCTTACTCCTGCACCTCCTTTATGCACGCTGCACTTGTTTCTCATGGGGACCATCGTCTGGCTATTCTGCTGTCTTTGCTTATGCTCTGTTCTCCATCCTTCCTTTTCTCACGAAAAACTGGCTCATCTTCGTAATGTGCAGATCAAAGGGAGTGTTCCTTGAGTAAGGCCTCCTTGATATTTCTGGTTTCTTCCATCTTCTGAACCCTCACAGCTCTCTTCAATTCTCTGATAGCTTTAGTGTACTCTTTAATTGCCTCATCTCTGTGAGAGGCTAGATTTTATTCAGTTTTCTATTTCTTGCGATGCCTAACATAGTCATTTATACATAGTAGTTCACGTAAGGATATTTTGATTCAAATACTGAATTATTTGGAAATACTATATAGATGGGCAATATACATTTATATTTCAAATGTATCAATGCCATTGATTGATTTACTCTTCTTGTAAGCCACAGTCTCCAAGCATTCCTTTGGGATGTGGTAGTACAACTTAAAGTATTAAACAGAACTATTATAAAGTTGTGTTGGTCGTGTAACTTATTTTGCAAAAAGTGATTTTTATTTTTTCATGTTCACATTCATATTTACAGAACTAAAATATTAGTAGGGTAAAGAATAAGAAAAGTTATTGTTATAACCTTGAGAGAGAATGTTAATTAAATTGAGGGACAAGGCAGGGGACAAATGCTTAAGATAAGAATTTCTTTCCCCATTTGTGATGACATGAAAACTTTATTTTCTCATATTGAGTCAAACTGCCAAGAAACTCTTGCAACATATTGAATGGTAAGATAAATAATCTGCTTTTTAGAGCTTTGGACAGTGTCATTGCTTGAAAAGAAGCTTGAACTCCCCATGAGATCATCGTGGAGATAAACGCTTAAAAGCTTTCCAAAGCCGTGCTCTTGGCTCTATCAGAATTTAATTTCCCACTGATTATGTTTATATCGATTTTGGAACACATATCCACGAATATACTCAGCATAGCTACATCACTGATGATTTCCCATGCCTTGGGATACATCCCTATTTTATGTGCGCATGGAACCCACTTATACTTTCATATATATGGATACCTTGAGTTAATACTGTAGTTTTTAGACTAGACCATGAAAATGTCCTTGTGGTTGTTTAAAGGCTGTTTCTTTGTAGCAGTTAAAAACAAATTGACGTATATGGGAATAGGTTTTATAAATATCTTATGCTTTATTAGCCATTCGGTCATACCTGGTTGGTTTCTGATCTGTAGTCAAAATGCAAGGGGTGTTTTTAAAAGTAGATTCCAGCTGCATAACATCGCAGGTCTGAAAACTCACAATGGGTTTATGTGGTGAGGGGATATGTAAACGTACTGGAGATCTTGGTTCTAGTCCTATTGATGTTACTTTTAAGCAAATTACTCTACCTTTTTGAGCTTCAGTTTGGGGATCATGGAAGTATTTATCTTCTAGAGTTGATGCATGTGCCTTGAGATAAGTAAGGGACTTAGCACAGTGTCTACTATTCAATACAGCTTACTTCACTTCCACTTTTACCAAAACCAAAAGTGATTTGATAAAAGAATTTGTTGACAGATGATGTTTTTATCTTTGAACTCTTTGTACCCCAGCGATTAGTGGATAAAGTTGGTAACATACAATCGCAGAACCCAAAGAGACTGATCTAATTCTTGACAGATGAGAAAATAAAGAACCAAAGACTTCAAATGACACACTCGCCATGACAGGGCAGGTCACTAGCAGCATGGGGTTTCAAACTCAGATCAGAGGCCTCCTCCTCGTGTGGCCGGTGCTCTTTGCGCTCCGCACACTGGAAGTGCTGCTTCCAAGCATTCACCCTTTTTCCAATGATGGTTAATTAATCTTCATTCAGTGAGAAGTTAGTGGCTTCTAATCTCTTCTGTGCTTTATTCGTTCTTGCCTAGTTCGTCGTAGTGTTTTTGCCAGACTAGAAAACAGCACAATGTTCTGTTATCAATTCAGCGTGGAATACAATCTCAAGCATGTGTTCTTTTTTCAGTATAATATAAAGAACTTGAGCAGAAGCCTCCCTGTAACATAGTTCATGAGTCAGTTATAATCTTTGTCAAACATGGCTCCAAATACAATCACTGATCCTGCCTCTGAAATAGAAACATCATAAAAGCCTGGCATGTACTGTGAAAGATACACTTTTTGATGGTGTTTTGAAAACTAGTTAGTCCTAACGTCATAAATCTTTAAACCTTTGAATATTTAAACAAAGATGATTTGTTTAAAAAGGACATTTGCTATTGCTGTGTTTTAGAAAAGTAAAAAAAAGAAAAAAGAAATTAATACAATACTGAGTTTAAAGTATAATTTAAAAAGGTAAGTTAAATAAAGTACTAGTTAAAACATAAAACTGTGCATAATTTTCTTTATAATAAAGTCTTCAGCAATCTATCCCAGAAGATTAGATTTTATCATATCGATAATTTACCCCTTTCCAGGAACGTTTGTATTTTGAGTTGGCCACACTTAATCGGCAATTAAATGATCTCTTTAAAAAAAAAAATCTTGTAAAGTTTGTTAATAAGCAAATCTAAAGCTATTGTAATAAGTGTTGTCCATACATATGAATATTTTAATATAGGAGAATACAACTTAGCTATTTATTCTGATTAAAATCTGAGGTTTCCCCAACTCATGACTATTTATACAAGAGAAAGTAAGTAAATATCATAAAGAATTATCAAAGGAAATACATATATAGTGATTTTAAATCTTAAAATAAGGAACTAGGTATAGCCTTGATCAGATGCACATGTAGTGATAGTTCTGTAGAAAAATTATTTCAGAGGATTATAATAGTGGTCTGGTATCAAGCTTAAAATCTTCAGAAAAAGGTGTCCTTGCTACTTTGTTAATGTAGCAAACTTTATACTTAAGTAAACTTTACAGCAAACTTTATATTTAAGTAAAAATTTTGACACAAAAGAGCCCCTCATAGTGTGATTACTCTTTAAAGAGTTCACTTTTATCGGACAATTTGTCATACAAAAACTTGAAAGTAGCTATTCTGTGCTTTAAAAATGGTTAGATTTACAAGAAATGGCCAGAACACAAACATTTAAAAAATAAACTCTCTCGTTAAATGAACTTTGAATTTTCAGCTCAGAGTGCATTTCTTTACCACAATTATTGTCCTTATATTTTAGGATAATTTTTTCCTAATGTTCTAGTGTAAGTTTAGAGAATTCACTTTTTTGGCAAATCATCTTTATCAGTTTTGTATAAATTAGGGAATGCATACTATAAAAGTCACTACTATCACACTATTTTCGATGAATACTTGAAATATTCTCAATTTTTAGTGTTTTTAAAAAATTTTTATTGAGACATAATTGACATATAACATTATGTTAGTTTCAGGTGTAGAACACACTGATTCAGTATTTTTGTATACACTGCTAAATGATCACCACAATAAGTCTAGACTGGCAGCCTTTGGTCCATATACTGTGAGATATAGGCTTTAATTGTTGTTACTTACAGTGTTTCGTGTTGCTGGCTCATGTCAACTCATCTGGGCCAGTTGTGTTCCTTCTCTCCCTCCATCCCTCCCTCCTTTCCTTCCTTCCTTCCTTCCTTCCTTCCTTCCTTCCTTCCTTCCTTCCTTCCTTCCCATTTTCCAGCTTACTACTGCTTATAAATTTTCCATTAATGAATAAAAATCAGGAAAGTTTCTCAACTTAGGTTCCTGACAGGTCCTGGATGCTCCTAATACTTTCATTATTATCTGCTTTACCATCGTTTCTGACTGCTGGGGAGTTCTTATTCCTGCCAATTGCAGGAACCCAATAGTCCCCATACTACAAGCACTCTTCCTTTAAATCACTCTCGGTAATGACAATTCCTTGGAAGTTGGAAATTGAAAAAGATGGTAGAGAATAATAACAATATCACTACCAGAAAGAAATAAAAGTCATTGAATGTTTTGTTGCTCTATGCTTCCATAGATTTTATGTAGATTGAAGCAGTACAGACCTGGGTTGGAATCTCTTAGTGTGAGAACTTGGACAAGTTATCCACTCCCGGTCCCAGTGTCTCATCTGTGAAATGGTTGTTGTGAGGATTAAATGGGATTTTATGTGTAAAGTCCATAGTACAGTGCGTGGCATACAGTGGTCACCCTTTTGTGCCTTCTCCTAGTACCAAGCAGGGAGCTTCTAAGAGTTCTTGACTGCCTTCCATTTTTGCATAGAGTTTAACTTTTTCCAGAATTTTCAGCAGAGCTTGGGTGAGGGATAGCACAAATATAATTTAAGTCCTTGGATATCACTTCATGTAACAGTATTTTTGATTCAAAGGACTTCATTGCATTTAGATATCATTGAAGATCCTAGCTGGTTCCATCGAGAAAAGAAACTGGGTCCTCTGCGGAACAGAAATAAGAGATACTGTGTTTCCCTTCATTGTTCAAGGGCTTTTATGTTGAGAATTTGAAATTTTAAAGCTTCTAATAGAAAAAAAATCTCATTTCAGTAAAACACTTTACTTCTTTAAATGATTCATCAGTCTCTTTAGTAAAGTATTATTGTAACATTGCTTTATAACATGGTTTAAAAAGGATTTACCTGGCCAAACTGATGAGCAATCGCTGGTGTGTTTTAAATTGGGTTAGATGAGTTAAAAATGGGAGAAGCAATGGAAGGTATTTAACTATTTGGACTTTTTGTATTTAGGTAGAGAAATAAAGAGTGAATATTATTCACTCATATAATTATCTATTTATTGGATAGATAATTAAAGAGTGAATATTTATCCTGAAAACGGCTGCGACTTTAAATATGTCATTCTCATTAATGAAACAAGATAGCATTTTGAAAATACACCTTTGGTGAAGTTAATTAAAACATCATTTAAAGAGTTAATTCATTATTTATAAGAACAATTTAAACCTTTAATAAAATACATTCCCGTACAGAGGACTGATTTAAATAGGTCTGGAAATGAAATTAAATGGCAGTTTTTATTGCTTGCTTATTAGGATTCTGAAATTCTCATCTTAAGAAATTTAATATTAAATGTATCTTTTTCACATTTAAGGTATATACAATCAAAATGAAAAAGAGCTAATGATTAACAGTCTTATAACATTACATACAGCTACACTGTGCAGCAATAACCAGTATCCAATAAGAGCTCATCCGAATTGAGATGTACTGGAAATATAAAATTAAAATGCAACTGGATTTCAAAGACTTTGTATAAAAAAATGTAAAATATCCCAGTACTTTTCGTATTGATTACCCGTTCAAATGATAATATTCTGGATAAAATGAGCTGAATCAAATATAAAATCAATGTAATATGTTTCTTTTTTTTAATGTGGCAGCTAAAATATTTAAGGTTACATACGTAGGTCACATTGTATTTCTACTAGACAGAGCTGCTCCAGAGAATGATTTTCAAAATAGTTAAAACATCACAGATAGACATGGCCTGAGGGATGCCACTTTAGGAACAAATCAAAAATATGCCAAACACATTGGGGTTATGAAGGAAAATTTCACACACGCAATCTGAGAAAAAAAAGAATGGAGAAAAGCATCTATAGATGTAGAATGTAAAACAGGATAGAAAATTGACATCTACAGGGGCGTCTGGGTAGCGCAGTCGTTAAGCGTC
The DNA here is from genome assembly GCF_024610735.1 of Ursus americanus. Classification (NCBI taxonomy): domain Eukaryota; kingdom Metazoa; phylum Chordata; class Mammalia; order Carnivora; family Ursidae; genus Ursus; species Ursus americanus. Next base: position 18,530,000 of record NC_142157.1, read on the forward strand.
TGCCTTTGGCTCAGGGCGTGATCCTGGCGTTTCGGGATCGAGTCCCACATCGGGCTCCTCGGCTGAGAGCCTGCTTCTTCCTCTCCCTCTCCCCTGCTGTGTTCCCTCTCTCGCTGGCTGTCTCTCTGTCACATAAATAAATAAAATCTTAAAAAAAAAAAAAAAAGAAAATTGACATCTACAAATTTAATTGAACATCGATAGAAATTCTTTGGAACATGCCACAACTTTCTTAAAATGCAGGTTTTGTAAGTCCCACAAATTTTATCATAGTCAAAGAAAATTCATATTTTTCACTGAATATACTGGTGAATATTGACCATCATATGTTTATTCACTATCTGAAATTCCCCTGAATGCAATACTATTACAGCTCATGGCATAAAGTAGATGCTCCATCAATATTTGATAACAAATATGTGATTGACATAGGAGAGATGGGTAGGGATGTTTATCAGTCTTGTTCATTGATTATCTGCAGAGATTAAAATAGTTCCTGGCCCATAGAATGCACACAAAAATATTGATGCATGGTGAAATATATGAAGACAGACACACACATACTAAATAATAAAGAAGATAAAGTACTCAGAAATTACCCCCAACATATGTTCAACTAGTTCTCACTATTCAAAGGGTACTGACTGTTTTAAGACATCACTATACAGCTGTTTTAATTACACATTTGCTTTAACTATGATCCTATTTCGATATGATGTTATATTTTGAGTTATGCAGGAAGACACTCCATGGAAACAATTGGAATAAGATGCAGAAATTAGTGCTTCAAAAGTTCTGAACTTGTGAGGATTAGTTTTGTTGTTTTCTCTGGCTTACAACTATGATGAAGTCATGATCTCAGGGTCCCGGGATTGAGCCCCAAGTTGCGCTTCTCCCTCTCCTACTCCCCTTCTCTCCTCCAGCCCCCCCCCCCCAACTCCTGCTCCTGTGTGCTCTCTACCTCTCTCAAATAAATAAGTAAAATCTTAAACAAGAAAGAAATCATGATTTCAGGGTAAAACAAATCCTTACTGAACGTAGGTATACTAACTGGATGTTTTAAGGTTTCTGTTGAAGCATTGATATCACTTATTTAAGAAAGAGTAGAAAAAAAATAGATGCATTCCAGTAATAGACTTGGAATTGTAGAAATGTGGAAGTGTGAAATTTATATTTTAACCACATTTAACATAAAGTCCATTTATTGGGCGGTATATATAACACACATGTATTTCCCTTGACTATTTTTCTTCATTAAACTAACAAACCTGGGAGCGATTTCTTCACTATGAATTTTCATAAATTGCAGATACACCGTGTATTTAAATTGGCTAATGATAAAATGAAGGGGTAAAAATTAAATTTGAGGCGGATGAAGGGAATAGAGGAGGTGTTAAGGTGTTGTTTCCGCGGTTAATTGACCAGAAACTGTTGTTTGTAAAGGATTTGTGGTTCAAACTGGCTTAAGCTTTTTGTGTTAGGATAAGCAAATTCCATCCATTTACTTCATCAGTCTGTCCCCTGAGGTCCCCCCTTGCGGGTCTCTTTGCTGCTCTGCTGCACTCTTCTCTCTCCATTGTATTCTCCAGTGACATTGAACTTCTGCTTCCTCCAACTCTTGTCTTTGGGTCTTTGGAAATGCTCTTTGGATGCATTCCCTAACCCCCGTCACTTTGTCTAATTCTGGTTTAAATATCCTCTCTAAGGGGGGGGATCCTTGCTTGGTTTCTACTAAATTTTCTTGTTATGAGCTCATATAACTCCCCTACTCCCCTTTTAGGACCATTATTACACTCTCTCCAAAAAGGGCAGAATCGTCTAGCTTTGCATGTGTTTGTGTAAATTATTGTTCCAATGGCTGTTTGTTTTAATGTGCCCTACAACACCAAAAGCCTTCCCTTCTTTTCCTAGAATTTGAGGATTTCCTCATTATTTCCACATTTTAATATAGGATTATTTCCCCCTGAAAACATGACAAAAACAGCTTTTCTCCATAAACGACTAGGAAATCGTTTACTTCCCTGTGTTTTCATAAGATTCATAAGTCCTGTCCCTGCTTTGGACATGTTATGAATTAATTGGTAGAACATCTATCTCTGAAGAGTTAAAGAATTGCCAACAGTGATCAAGCCCGCACACTCTCTCTGGCTCTTGATACGGTGTTGACAGCCAAGCAAAGAGCTTCTTCAATAAATCCACTCTCATATTCAAGTTTTTCCAGATGTGAGAAGTAATTAAGTCTTTGCATTTATCGAGGCCTTGTATGCTTTTCAAGAGGGAACTGGCAGCTGCGGTGAATTAACTCTGCTCCAGTGCATGTGGACGGTGTGTGTGTGTGTGTGTGTGTGTGTGTGTGTGTGTGTGTGTGTGAATGTACATATATACAAGCACATGTGTGGAATTTGCCAATAGTCAAGTGAGATCAGACCTGAGAACAAAACAAAACAAAAAGCTAATTTCAATAAACACCAAAAATTGTTACAGCTCTGTTTCACAGTTGAGAGCCCAGAGCGCTTTGTCCGGTGATATCTTCTCCCTTTCTGCTTTTGCCCAATGTTGAAGGAAAGTGATGAGGACAATTAAATCATTTGCATCTGTTAAAGGATATATATTTTTTTAAATGGTGAAGTCACGATTCTCATGAAATAAAACACACTTAAAATAAACACACTTAAAAGATTTTAACTCATTAATGAATGAGGGCACCAGTAAGATGTTAAGATTGGTTCCAAGGTGAATTTGGAGGACACGTATAAATGAGTAATAAGGAATTCCTGAAATGAATTTAGAAATAAAGGTAAAAAGCTCTGTTGGCAGGACCGGTCATCAATTGCTTTCCCCCCCCAAGGAAACAATTAATTTGCATTTGTATGGATAAAGCATCATTAGCATTGTTATCAGTTTTTTACATTTTATGGTCTGGTGAAGCAGTTCAAAGACAGCAAAAGGCCAAATTAGCCAGAAGGTAACACTAGATAACACAGGAGGTAATTTTTTTTTTTTTTTTTTTGCCAGTTTCAAAGTCTTTCACGATTCTTCCTGACACATCTCACACAAAATTCTAGGGAAGGGATACTTTTTGGGAGAGCCAAGCTGTTGATCATGCCTGACCCTTTGGTTCTGGTTTCGAGGCCTCCTGAGGCCAATCAGACCTTGGGCTCCTCTCTGCTGGAAGGCCTATGGAAGTGGCTGTATGAGCTTCACTGTTATTCTTACTGAACTGATATCTCAAGTAAACAGTGAATTAAATGGAAGTCCTTCAGTTCTCCGGATGCTTATGTTAATGTAGGCTCTGACTGAGAACACCCCCCTCCTCCCCAGTCAATACATCTGGAACAATACTTTTGATTTTGGCATCCCAACCACACCCAACCCGGAAATTGTGCCAAAAATGATTTGCAGTTTCTTGTTCTTCTCCCCCAACACCGGCTTAGATATAGAGCTCTCACTTGTGGGTAGGATCTCTACTTGTGAAAACAGGAGTGTGAATACAAAAACCCATTCTATTAAATCTTATTTTAATGGCATAATTAGTAATGGTGACAATTACTCAGGTTGCTTTGTATTCTTTTGATTTCTCATTAACAAACAGTAATGAAATGGCCATTAAAAAGGAGAAGATGGGCTTAATGAATGTAAATTGTAAAAATAGATTGGGCTAATATTAAGCGGAGCTCTTGCCTTTTATAAAGAAGACAAATTGCCCAAAAGAGCTTACATTTCTGGCTTGAAGAAACAATTTCATCCCCTCATCTACAAGTAAAGTTCTCTTTTGGACAGTTGCCAAACAATGAGGAACTATGTGAGGGAAAGTAAAATGACCAGGGGTTCAACTGAGAAGCAAGAACCTTCTGGGAGATAGTCATAAGAAAAGAAAGAAAGAGAGAAAGAGAGAAAGAAAAGAAAGAAAGAAAGAAAGAAAGAAAGAAAGAAAGAAAGAAAGAAAGAAAGAAAGAAAGAAAAAGAAAGAAAGAAAGAAAAAGAAAGGAAGAAAGAACGAACCCAGGCAACTGAAAACGAGGCTATGGAAGACTGCCAAGATAGGCAAACAAGTCAAATGAACTAATTCCTCTCTCACCTAACCATTCAGGGGGGATATTTTGTAATAAGAAATGTTGAATTAATTTTTAAAGTGGAAAAATTCAGTTTATCTATAGAAGTTTTCCTCAACTCAGAACTGAATCTCCAACTATTTGAATTATTATGGATTTTCATTTGCAACATTACCATGTTGGCAGAAAGCACGTGTTCTATCACTATCAAGAAAAGAGGAGAAAGTGAAATAAGTATGAAAAATTGGTCATAGTCTGGGCAATTCTTATTGCATGTGACTTTAATAGCATTGCAGACAGGGGAGTGCTGCAGACAGCGGGTCACTGCAGACAGGGGGCGCTGCAGACAGGGGGCGCTGCAGACGGGGAGGGGGCGCTGCAGACAGGGGAGCGCTGCAGACGGGGGTCACTGAAGACAGGGGGCACTGCAGACAGAGAGTACTGCAGGCAGGGGAGCACTGCAGGACCCCTGCTAGTGGTACAAAGGAGTTTCCTTGGCCAAGGGCTCTGTCCCAAGACCTGAGTCACCCCTGGGACTTGGCAGTTGCTATGGAAATAATTTGTTTACACAAAAACATCAAACTGTAAATAGATTAAAGACTTCTGGGGGCTCCTGGGTGGCTCAGTTAGTTAAGTGTCTTACCTTCCACTAAGGTCATGATCCCAGAGTCCTAGGATCCAGCCCTGCAGCGGGCTCCCTGCTCAGTGGGGAGTCTGCTTCTCTCTCTCCCTCTGTACCCACCCCAATCACTCGTGCTCGCGCTCTCTCTCTCAAATAAATAAAATCTTAAAAAAAAAAGGAAAACTTTATATGAATTTTATATTATACTTACAGGTGAGAAAGAAAAAAAAAAGATACATTCAATCGAAAGAAATAACGTATGTAGCTTCCCAAACAATCCATTAAGGAGTTCATCCAGCATGTCCTGAATGATTTTAAAAAATTTTTATTTTCTGCCTTATCTTAGCACAGAGTATGCTTTATTCACCATTACGTCCCCAGCACCAAGCACAGTGCCTGGCATAGCGACACTTATTTGAATGAACGAATATAAAGCTTGGGTTAAGTTTTGGTCCTGGTATTCCATTGGATAACTTTGTGAATGAGACAAAAAATGAATTTCTCTTGGTCTTAATTTTGTCCTCTGTAAAAGAGAGGGCTTTTAGTAAGATTGATTTCTTTTCTTTTTTTTTCTTTTTAAAGATTTTTAAAATTTATTTATGCGACAGAGATAGAGACAGCCAGCGAGAGAGGGAACACAAGCAGGGGGAGTGGGAGACGAAGAAGCAGGCTCATAGCGGAGGAGCCTGATGTGGGGCTCGATACTATAACGCCAGGATCACGCCCTGAGCCGAAGGCAGATGCTTAACCACTGTGCCACCCAGGAGCCCCTAGTAAGATTGATTTCTTAAGGATCCCTCTGGCTTTAAAATTCTGACTCTAAAATTCACAAATGGAAAATGTGTGTTTACCTTGCATGTGGTGTTTGGTTTTGCTTTCAGAACTTCTGTGCATAATCGCAACAGATTATTTTCTGCCAGCACAGTGGAGAGTCAATAAGAATGTATTACATGATGGGAAATGAGAAAAAGCAGCAGTTGAAGTCCACGGAAGGTAATTCACCATGGGGATTAGATGTCACTATGAGAGACACAGTCATCTGAAGTAGCTTTGGTGAGATTTCCTCCCCACACTTCTAGAAGTTTGCTAGAAAAGCTTATAGAGATTGCTCTTCCCTTTTTCCAAATAAAGATAATGTAATAGATCTTCTATAGAATATTAGAACAGTCTTTTGGCAGAAGACTTGAAGGAAACAGAGTTCACACATTCTGCTCCCTTATGGAACAAATATAAAGCACAGAGAATTTCCTTGTAGAATTCTCTACACAGCTATGTTTAAAATAGCTTAGTTGTTATTTTAAAAGTAAAGGTTTCCAAATTCAGCACCCTTAGGGGACTTCTTGTTGGCATTTTGCTAGTAAGCAGGATATGTGATGCCATTAAGTTAGCCGGTATCAAAAATCATTTCATGAAAAGACCAACAACTGTTCTAGAATACGACATTTTTTTTTTTTCAGAGTAGGATAATGTTTCCCTAAGTAATACTTCACAGAAGAATGTTAACTTTCTGGAGCATCGGGTATCATTAAAAAATGGTATGTAGGTAGATTAGATTAGATGAATAGGATTTCATATTTCAGAAATGCTGGATTAAGGAGACTTAAATAGTTTTCTTGGTTGTGGGTCTTTTTGGAGTTTCTGATTTGTCATTATGCCATGTAGATCTCTAAGTGATAGGGGTAGAGATGAACACATAGATTTTTCCAAATACATTTGCTTAAGAAACCCCCTTCCCCTTCTAGAGTATTCTGTGGAATGTTAGCCTCATGGAAAACAACTTGAGGAATCATCTATATATAGTGACGTTTAGAATATTTTTCTTGTCAGAATTTTTAGTTTAGTTAAGGCCAAAGCAATTAAGAAGAAAATTTAAAACTAGATACGATATCTAGAGAAAATAGCATGATTCTTGGCTACTTAGCATACTGTGTTTGGAATAAAGTTGTATTTTATAATTAGTTTCATTATTCGCCATGAGGTATTTTTTTATGTCCGACACTGAATTGTTATGATTCTGTGAAAATTAATTTACCCTAGGTTTGAATAACCAAACTGATAAATTATGAGTAGTATAGAGCCTTGTTATTGCCTAAATTGACAATAAAGGACTTTTTGAGAAATATATTTATAATTATATAACTGATAACACATACAACATTATAAATATTGTTATAATTTGTTTTTCCAACCTTTTCCAGGCATGTAGTACACATTGAGGAATATATAAAGAATGAATATTTTATAATATAAAAACTAGTGAATTTGTAAAAATTGACACAATAGGCAGAATCAGAAGAGCATGGTTATTTTTTTTGAAACAATGATGTTTCTAGAATTCTTAAATGATATATCAACCTATGTTAACTGCAACTTCTCGTGTTTAATGATGTTTACAATTAAAATAATACAATAGCAATATAAGATTAACGGTCATAATTAACTCAGAATAGATTCTTTGAAGTGGTTCAAAGGGCTTTTCATAATAAATTACTAGCCTTTAATCAGCTAATTTAAAGTTAGTACCTTTTAGAATGTGAGAAGTATGTGTTTGTCTCATAAAAAATTTAACTTAGGTTAACAAGATGAGTTTGAATGATCCGCATTCACTATACCAAATCCAAGATATGTCTGACATTCCAGTGAAAGCTTTATTTAGATGGAGTTGAGAAATCTTTGAGATAACAGGCTTTGGACTGTGCTATCTTGAGTGTTATAGTGGAGTCGTTTTCCCACCATCTTTAAGTCTCTTTCAAGCTATTTTATGAATGAATTAAATTAGTGAAATACACATAAATCGTCTCTTTTGGATTGCTTACCCAGTTTAGAGAATGTTGACTTTAAAAGGTCACAAAATCGAATTTTGCCTCTTGGAGTGGTATTTCCACTTGGGAGGCTGGCCCTGGCTGATCTCTGCAATCCCATCCATCCACTCACACGCAGTTGTGATAAGAGGGTGAAGTGGGAGCTAAATAGGGATGAGGCCTGGGCAAGGTCATTTCTGCCAGAACTCCAGAGACTCCAAGAGCTCAAGGGTGCTGTAGTCCAGAGAAAGGACCTGTCCTCGTAAATTCAAAAAAAAAAAAAAAAAAAAAAAAAAAAGAAAAGAAAAAAGAAAAAAAAACCCAAAACTTCTATACATAAAAAGTAAAAATGAGGGTCCCTGTGTTTGAGGATGCAAAAGATGAAATGGAAGAGGGAAAAACAGAGGAAGAGGAAGATGAAGACGACGTGGTAAGTGGGAACACATCAGCTGAAGAAGGGTATTTGTTCCTCTAAGTTGATCATTAGAAAAAAATGCCTCCTTTCCTTGTTTTTCTGAACAGGTGTTCTTTAAGCCAGTTATTGAAGACCTGAGGATGGAATTGGCCAGAAAATGCACCAAACTCATTAGTGATGTAAGTGGCTTAAGTGATTTTTTCTTATTTTGCATTGTGTGTGTTTCATCGAATCATCGAGTTGGGGAGAAAACCCTGCAATCATCTGTTAAAACACAATTATTTCCCAAATCATGGAGCAAAGTCCAGAAAGTTTTGTTGATTTCTTAAAGGTCACCTATACAGAGAATTTCTGTAGGAGCAGGTCTCCGTGTTCTTAATCCAGAGTGCCATCCCTTATGAATTTCACTGTCACTCTGGCATGACATTTCAGAGCACATTTCGTGGGTGAACCGCAAAGGCTTTTAAAATTTGTATGGTGGTGAAATTCGTTTTGGGACGATCTCTGTCTAAATGAATGGTTAAAAAAAAAACATTTAGGGGATTTTTTTGAGGACTCTGATGAATGCAATAGTTTTTGAAACCAGGAAAAAATATATATCTATATATACCTTACGTGTATTTACAATTTGGGGTTCATGGGTTACTGAACTGCATGGTAAGAAGCCTGAACTAGACGATGATGGTATTAGTAAAAAGGAGCATTTTTCTCATGACTTTTTTCATTAACTGGGATCAGTGTATATCTTATCTCCAGGGAATCCTAGAATTGTAGAACTATGCAACATATATATACACTAGTAATTATGTACTGGTAAACCAGTGAACATGTAAACTAGAATTCTAGAAGCCCAAGGAAAAAGTATTGCTCACCAGAGAAAAGCATTTAGATGCCCCTCATTAACACAACTGTAAGAGAGTTGCTGGGGCCGAGGAGAGATGACTCATGGAAAGTGAATAGGGCCTGGGGCTGTAGAGAAGCGAGCTCAATACTGGCTGTTTCTGTTGTAGTTAATGAACAAAGCGATCAGAATATTTTGCAAATGTTTGTTTTCAAAGGAGGTCAGTCCGGGGAAGTGGATGATACGTTGGCATGTTCTCTGAAGTCAACCTGCCTGCATCAATTTAACAGTAACGTTAGGGCAGGTTATGTAACCAGACTGGGCTCAGTTCCTCAAGGGCAACATCTATTACAGTATCTTTAAGTAACAGTAACACATCTGAAATGTCTGGTGAACTGTCTGGAACACTGTGAGCCCTCAAGAGATGTTAGCTGTTATTAACTACTACATCTGTAAATTACTTTTGTATCCATCCAGTCACATTTTATATATGACTCTCTGTCTCCTTGGGTTTTGTCAGAAAGAGCCAGAGGATGTGGGAATCATACTCTTTCCATACATTATGTAATTGAATTTTAAATGGAGTATTTCTTTGTGCTATTACCTGAGAGCACTAAGCTACTGCATGTGAAAGTTCCTTGTAAATGATAATAAGAATGGAATGATGACAACAACAATAACATCAGCCTAGTTAAGATTTAGCGAGGACCATGTGCCCGGCATTGCAGCTTCTGAGGGGGGTTCCGCTGCTTTTTGCATTTTAGAGGTGAAGAAACAAAGGCTCAGAGAGGTTAAGTATTTTGCCTGGGTCACACAGTTAAGCAGTGGGGAAAAGGATTGAACCCAAAGCCCTCTAATCCTTAGTCATTCTTCTGTGTTTGCTTTTACCGTAGATTTCCCTGCACAGTTTCTCTTAGCTTTCCTATTATTGATTACACAAATATTGGTAATAGAAACGCTACCATTGAAAACCTGAAGTTTCACGGCTCCGGAAACAGTACCTCTTCCAGCATTGTTATGTTTTTTATTAAAGGGTAATTGTGGATGAGCTAAAGTGTATTATATAAACCATTGGAACTGAAGCAGCAACTTCAGTGAGTGGGTGATTTTGCTGGAGTTGTTCCGGATAAGATCATTTTTCAGTGACTGTAAAACCAGCCTCGTGGTGAGGGGCATGGCCTTTACCATTTTGCCAAGCCAAAGCCATGATATTCCTTTAGCGTGTAGGAGTAATTTCTCTTTATTATAGATGTATGCTGCATGGCAAAATGTCTGTACTACCTAAATACTTCGATCACAGACTGTGGCCTAATTTTTATCTGTGTACATGTTCACCTTTTGTTTTAAAATAGAATTCCATACTTTTTAAGATACTCTTTTAAAATTTTTGGGATTTGTATATTTACCAACGAAGAGTCTGAACAAGTACTTCTTTTGTCTCTAAAACAAAACTGAAAGGAGGAGTTCGTTCCATCATTTTAAAAACAAATTTTAATTGACACTTCCTGGAAGGACTTTATGTATTGGACCCAGTAGAATTTTCTAGTTTTTCAAAGTTTGGTTGGAAAGGTATTTATTAAATACTAACTGCTTTATCCACTGTCTGCGTCATGGGTGTTTTTCTATGGAACCGATGAACTTACATTGGAAGTTCTCATGTTTATTATATTGTCTACATCACTAGATGGTTGTCTAAAATGTGTAGTTGAGTTTTGTTGGTCATGGAGTGAAAACAGATACAGACATGGACGAATGGTCCTGGGGAGTTAGTTGGGAGCTCCAGTTGAGGCCCTCTCCTGCTTCTCACGGGCCCCCCCGGTTAGTGGCCTACATTTCACTTAGCGCACAGGCCTTTTCCCAGGTCTCAAACTTAAAGACAGATTTTCAGATCTGTGCATTTTGTTTTCCAATCCCTTGTATCCCAGAGGGACATCGGTGTGTTTACCTGAGCCTTTCTGTCTGAAGGCGATCTGTTTGTAGCCCATGTCACCGAGTGCATTTGGTGACTTGTTTGCCCGGTCTGCACGGGTCTTCAACTTGAACCTGTGAGAAGCTGCCTCACGTTCTGCTCATACAGCTAGTGGGCCACATACCTGGGATCTGAAACAAGGTCTGCCCGACTCCCAGACCTTGGCCATCATCATGCCGTTCCTCTCCTGCTATGTGCTAGGCACCCACATGTAGTACTGTGTTCTGTGTCACAAATGTTACCTAGGAAGGGTCTAGAGATAAGTCCAGGGACTTCCAGTTCTCCCTAGAAAGAAATGGATGTTTTTCAGGTCAGGTGGCTTCACTTTGGGGGATCAGTGTGAGGCATTTTTCCATTTTTTTACTCTTCCTGGTTTCCCTCTGCACAACTCACTTCTCCAAATTACCTGGTCCTCTGAAGCCATGTCCTTTATTTTTCTGTTAACCACATAATGCTTTTTATTTCCCCAGATACTCTCTCTCTCTCTCTCTGGGCCTATTGGTCAACTATCTAATGAATTCCTTGAATAAGTCAAATCTATTAACTATACTGACCCATCAGAATCATGGATCTAGTTGCCTTTTGTCAGGTGGTCGTAGACCGTATTAGGTTAAAGGGGATATTTTTGTATGTTTCTGATAAATTAGGCATCAAGAGTGTCTGCAGAGCAAGTTTGGGCACATCGGCATGAAGCCTGTGATGCGGTGTTTTGGTTCAACCCTTTTGAGGGTGTTCACTTGCATGGCAACAGAAAGAGCATTTTCCAGGCAAATGAACATTGTTGTGGGTAAATCTTTCCAGTGCTAAAAGCATCAGATTCCATGGCTATCCCTCCAGAGAGAGCTTTGATTGTGTTAAGAGAACCTGGGACAACAGCCTTGGTTATGAGTGTCCCCCACCCTGTGACCCCACAGTGAGGGAGCTGCGGTTCTTTCTTCCAGGGTTCGATGTATTGAGCCAATATGGCTTCATTTGCGAGAAGACTTTCTCGATACTTTTGGTTAAGAGTGCCTGTAAAAGGAGGGGCATCTGGGTGTCTCAGTAGGTTAAGTGTCTGGCTTTGGCTCACGTCATGATCTCAGGGTCCTGGGATTTAGCCCCGTATCGGGCTCCCCATTGAGTGGGTCATCTGCTGGCCTCCACCCCACAGCCCCTACCCCTGCTCACATTCTTTCTCTCTCTTCCTCAAATAAATAAATAAAATCTTAAATAAAAAGAGTGCCCATAAAAGGAAATATCCTCAGACGTTTCTACATCTGTCATTGAAGTTCAGCCAGTAGCTAATGTCATACCAAGTGAAAGAGACCAGGCTAAGAGGAGAAAGCATCACTGAACTGATTTAACTCTAATTGTAGTTGAGACATGGTGGGATCAATGGTGGTGGTCAGAGCAGCGGTAAATATTTGGGGTATCTTACTGTGTATTAAGGCATCAACTTTGCCCACTTTTTTTTTTTCTTTTCTCAATTAGAAAGTAACTAGGATAGTATCTTGGTTATGAGTGCAGATGGCCCCCAGTGACAGGAAGACCCTAGCACAGACACAACATATAGGTGGGATTTTCACATAATGAAGCGTGGAGGTAAGAGGTCCAGTGTTGGTGCAGTGCATGTTCTCAGGCTCTCAGGTTCCTCTCCTTCTGTGTTGTCATCCTTAGTATGGTGACTTTCCTCCCTGTGATGACCTCATTGTGGCTGCATCCCTGTATCTGGGGAATGGAAAAGGTGGAGGGGCAAAGTGTCAAAGGGCTGTGTCGGCAAGTCTTTCCCCTTTGCACCAGAAACACCAGGAACACTGCTGGGAAGACTTCTACAAATGTCCTGTGGCCAGAGCTGGGCACCGGGGGTGGGGGTGGGGAGGGCAGTCACTGGCCAAGGGGAAGGAGCAAACTGTGCCTGACTTAGAACAATTCATCCTCTGGGTCTGGGCAGGGGTCTGGCTATGCTCCTAAATACATTTGGGTTCTGTTATTGGGCAAGAAGGGGGTCGCATAGGCAGTCTATCCCAATAGATGGGGCCACGGCTGTGTTAGGAAGTGGCTGTCTATTTAGTGATTTTATTTCACCTAAGATGTTGTGTCCCTCATCGGTGTAGTTCCCGTCCATTTGTCTTTTTCTATTATCCTGGTATAGGAAGGCTAACACTAAGTGGCATTCTTTATATAAAAATGTAAGATCATTTGCTTATCATCACTCAAGTTGTAAAATTCATTAGCAATACAATAGGACTGACAATAAGCAAATTACACGTGTGTGTGTACGTGTGTGTGTGTGTGTGTGTGTGTGTCTTTTAAACAAAGGAAGGACTGGAGACCCCTCTTAAGACTGAGCTATTTGCCTGCACAGTGAAGGAACTAAATACTTCATCATTATCCTGTGCTCTCGCCCTGAACATTCTGCTCAGGTCAGAGCTTATCGGGGGCCCATGGCCATCGCACATACCACTGCAGTCAAGAATGTGACTGGGAGGGGGAGAAGATGGTGGCAAAAGATAAAAATAATGAGCCAAACTTAAGCCTAATGATAGGTTATTTTCTCTCACACTTAATTATATAACGGGGATACTTTTTTTTTTTCTCCTTATGATCAAAATAGCCTACTATTTATCATACTGCCATTAACGGTTTAATTACTAGTGACTGAGGAGGGTGATTTGCAGAGCCCTAAAATTATGGCTAATCTCTGAGAAGAAAAAAAAAAGTAATTTAGTGCTCAGATAAGATAAATATGTTCCAATGTTGATTTCATGAATAAAGCAAATGTTTAATGTGGTCGACGTCTAATACCTAAGAGTCACAGCAGTGAGATATGGTATTTTGCAATAATTTTGCTTATAATTTATCTGGTCATACCTTAGGTCGAATTATGCCCCTCAAATCAGGTTTACACGTGGTAAAATCTCTAGGTAGTATTAGTGTTGCAATATCGTGTTAGTCATGTCCTTTAAGAACCAGGTATATCGTCAACTAAACTTCACTTTTAGGTTATAATTAGGGAGACCGTGTAATTTATCATCTGAACGGGGACATTTTTTTTCAGCGTATTTACAGCATTGGGTAGATAAACATGACTTTATTACAGGGTGATATAAATTTTAGCAAATTACCTTCATCCTCTCAACTAGTCATAAATTTTGCCTCACCAGTTTTCAGATTGAGTGGCAATTACCACGAGAGTGGGCTTACATTTTAGGGCCTTGTCCATAGTTCCTGACTTCAGCACATGTGTTCATGCAGGGTCTCCCCCCAGAGTAACAATTCTGGCCTCTCCTCGAGGGGGAAAGGTGTAATTCCTTTTACTACTGAGTTTGAGAGAAGAAATGAGCATGCTCAGCTCAGCCTCTCTGGACTTTCTCTTGTGCATTTGCCTACCCATAGCATTCTGGAATGATCTCCTCTACCAGGTGGCAAGCTTTCAGGGCAGATTCTGCTCTTGTTGGGGGAGGGGAGGCAGATAGGGAGGCCTATGGTTGCTCCTAAGTTGGGTAAGTTTCATTTGAGCAGAATTAATTAGTATAAAGGAAGCTCATCGTGGCTGTAGTTTGAGCCCCTTCCTCTAATCCCAGCATGTATAGGTAATGATGCTAACAGTAATCTCCACTTGTTTGATTTCTGCCTCTACTTCTTAATTGGTTCCATCTGTCCTGATGGCTACTTGTCTTGAACTTAGAGGTAGGCAGCTATATTTTTGTTTGATTGTAGGCTTAATTGTTCAGTCAGTGGCTTGAAAGTAACAATAAACTGGGACACTTGTCGAATGAAATGAGAGTGTTGGATAATTATGCTGAGCAAGCTGGGCAGACAGGACCCATAGTCAGTGTGCGTCCGCCCACGTGATCCTTGATGATAACAGGACTCTTACTTATCTAAAGAACAGTCTTTCCCCCCCCCCCTGTGTCTCAACCCCTTTGCGGTTCTGTGCTAGATATCCATTTATTTGATTTCGCTGGTTTTGAGCATAATTCCTCATTTTATTTACTTCAGAAAACAGACTTCCACAAGTAATTCTTCTGTTCAAAAAGGGTGCATTAAAATTGTGTTTCTTCTTTCTCATCTTCTGTAAATTATTCTCTCTTTTAGATTCATTATAAAGAAGAGCATAAAAAGTCTAAGGACAAGTGTACATTCGTGACTGACACTCCCATGCTAAACCATGTAAAAAATATTAGTGCTTTCATTTCTGAGGTAAGGCATAAAAACAAGCAAAATGGTTTGCATTTTCATATTCTATTTATGTAGATAAAAGTCTGTGCATTAAAATTGGAGAGGAATATCTTTGAGAGCACCACTGAGTGTTGGTAATATCTACGTAATTATGTAACCCTGTGCACAATGTCAATTAATTCTATGGTTGATATGTTTTATTATATATGTCTATATTTCGACTCCAACTCTTTCATATTTATATAGAATTACTCTTGAAAAGAGATGTTTTATTTGATAAGTAGGAAGTACTGGAAAAGAGGTTTTAGAAATTCCATTATTTTATTTCCTAATAGGTATATTAGATATAAATTGTTGAATATCATTTTGAAAATAAGCAAAATTTACCAGCTGATTCTATAAAACATGATATCTTTGGTAAGTAATTTTAGATCAATTTAAACTATTTTGAGAAGGATCAGTTCAACAGAGACCCTTATTATGAAACCACAGAGAAACGCACTGCATTCATTTCCCAGCTGAAAAATCATATAGTCTCTATCTGGGAGCATTTCAAACTGCAGATTAGACTGCATTATAAAGCACCATGTTAACAGCGATTTCTGTGGGGAGGCATTTCTGTAGCCTGTGACTAGGTCACTTAGGAGAGATAAATTTGAGAAGAGGATGAGTAAAACAGTATTGTAAACGACTAACCTCTTGTGTTCCATAAGTTACGTTGGAAAAAGGTCAACATGATATTCTCAGGATTGCTTTCGCTGACATGAAAACGTTTGGAAGAAAACTGGCAAATTTTCTCTTCTTGAGTACCCACATCCAAAGAGTTGTGAGAACACAAAGATTACACAGGGTCTATGCTCAATAAATTCACACTCACATCTAGTTCTGAGTGGGGGTAACATCAAAGTGTGGAAAAACGTGGTTTTGTTTTATTGGTTTTCGTTGGCTGTTATTTCTCCTGTACAAAAACTCTCTTGATGTTTCTCATTTCTAATTGATTCTTTTTCCTGAAGGAGTTAACTGCAGAGCAAAAAAAAAAAAAAAAAAAGGAAGTAGGTAATCTGTTGTGTTACTTTCAACCTAATCTCTCTAAGAGAGATGGTGAAGGAGAGTTTCTATTTATTAGTAATGAACTTTGGGGATCACTTCGAGACAATGCAGATTGGAGGTGGGAAGGCACAGAAACAGCAAAGAGGCACCCTCCCCGCCTCCCCCCCCCCCCCCCCCCCCCCCCGCCCCTGCAGTTGTGGTGGAAGGAGGTTAAAAACATTTGCATAAAGGAGCTCTGTCCTTTGCAGTCAAGTTCTAGACATTACATTCTACCAGCTTGTATTTTCTGGAACAATTCAAATGTCTCATTTTTCTCAGGTTTTTCTTTGCTGATCAAACACCCGAAACTCTCCATATAGACAAACAGATTTACTTTTAGAAACATGCATGGGTTGAAATAGAAGAGTAGCTATTATTTTCTTGAGCACCTCATTTTAAAGCTTTTTCTGTAATAAATTGGACTTGTCTCTTTTCAGAATATATTCTTCACTCTAGTATCTAAGGTTAAAATGGTCTTCAGGTTTTTGAATTAATTCTGTTTCTGACGAAAGTTTTCTTTTATTCTCTGTCAATATTCACAGTAAAAAAAAGTAATGCTTATTAATTTTTTTTTTCTGTTTTTTTTCCCCGCTCTAGGCAAAATACAAAGGTACCATTAAGGCGAACCTCTCCAATTCTCTTTATAAGCAGATGCCAGCCACAATTGATAGTGTCTTTGCAAGAGAAGTTACTCAGCTTCAGAGTGAGGTGTGGTTTTCCTAAATTGTTATATAACTATATAAATAAAAATTTAACCACATACAATTAGCATCTTAAAACATATTAATATTTAAAAAATATATTTAAACATAGCAAAAAGGTTGTTTCTTGGGTATTACATATTGGATGAAAATTGGAAGCAGCTGATTCATGGGTTGTTGGTAGTCACTGGTGGGTCACAGAAAATGAAAAGGACAGGCAAATTTGTTAGTCACGTGATGCCGTTTTCCCTAATTCTAGTGACAATTATTAATAGAACAAATTTTAATCTTATTAGGATAGCTTACTTAGATTAAAATCTGACAGCCAATATTAAACCTGTCTCTGATTTAGCATGTGATCTGTAAGTGGAGAACGTTCTTATTCAAAGTCCCATAAAGAGTTAATGGTTAAATTCAGGATCCACAGGTCTGTGCTTCCTCAGTTAGGCAGGAGTTTCCTGAGTTTCCTTTTCTGTGGATTATGGATTTCATTTGTAGTATCTCAGGTGGCGGTGGCCATTATAGTGATTACAAGTTGCAGACGAACTCAAGAACAGTCATCTTGTGAGCTCATTTTGAATTCAGAAGAGTAATTTTCCTCTTTTGTACATTAGACATAAGGGATACATAGTACATTTAATTTGTTGTATTTCTTAAAACAGAATTTCAAAATAGACTATTTCACCTCTTTCTTAAGTTGTTATTTTGTTTTCTCCATAGCACAGTTTTTTTTTTTTTTTAACTTTATGAATTTGCTACTCGGCTTCCTAAGTGATATAAGAGCAGGGACTTCTGTGTCTTGTTCTCTGCTCTACCCCCAAGCTTAGAACAGTCCTTGGCACACAGGGGGATAGTCAGTAAATACTGGTAAAATGGATTTTGTTGAATTCGTTGATTCCCTTTATAAGGAAATGTTTCCTTTTATGTAGTTTGTATTCTCCATGCTACATTTTAGGTTAAAAATCATAATGAACACATAGAAATGCTTACTATGTGTCAGGTGCTGATCTATACGTTTCACATATATTTATATCATTTAATCCCCGTAAGTACTCTGTGAGATAGCCCCATATCAGCGATGTGGAAACTGAAGCACAGAGGAGTCAAGGAACTTGCCTGAGATCACACAGCCAATAAATGGCAGAGTCAACGCATGAACATGGATAGCCTGGCTTCAGAGTCTGGGTTCTTAACCACACTCTGTATCACCTCTTTCTTACCATTTCCACCACTCTTCTTCTTATTAAACAAGTTGACTTCTTCCTTCAGAATCTTTTTAGTTTTAAGTAGAGGATACCTAAGTAATTTTAAAATAGTCTGAAGATAAAGTACTCTTGAAAAAAACTGTGCATTGTTACCCTTTGCAGAACATCTGTAAGTACTTTATTATTACAAATTTAAATGTCCTCTGTGTACTCATCTTGGCAGTAAGCTAATCTCAGCTGTGCAACATGAGGCTAAAAATATATGATATCAGAGTTTTGCATGGCTGACCATGACTAATATGTCCCCCCCCTTTTTTTTCTCACAACATCTGGTCACCTTGCCACTTGCTGATAATGTACAGACTACTTTATAAAGCAAATAAGTATAACCCAACACTTGATATGTGACAAACAACAGTTATACAAGAAAGAAAGAATAGTCTCTTATTTTTATACTTGGGAAGGTAACCTTGTCAGATATTTACATCCTCATTGCTGTGCTAAGTGCCCAACTTTACTCACCTTCTTATGGCAGAAACAGAACGATAGTACATGAACACGTGCAACGGAGGACTTAGTGTGCGAGATGATCCATACAGTATATTGTGGAGTCTATCCTTTCCCCCCAGAGTAAGTTGTCACTTACGTTGTTAGCATGGGTTATGCTATAATGGAGTGTGCCCCCTGGGAAAGACAGGTGTGTGCTCCCAGCACTGCCCACTGCTGTAATTAGTCACCGAACTAGTTAGTAAGGAAACACCTGGATTCTGAATAAAGTATCTAGTTCAATGGAATAATGTAATGTAATAACATTTCTTGAGGTTTGCATAAATCAATTTTATTGTTGCTAAAATTGTAGTTCTTAGAGCTTGCCTGGTAAGAAGACTAGCAAGAAAGTAAAACTATTTGACAGTGTCTGAGAAAACTAAACAACTAACTTTTTACCGTGTCCAAATCATATCAGATTTGCGGTAACCTAAATTAGAGTAGTAGACACATTCTGGAATTTCAAGGTGGTCTGGGTTCTAATGAAAAGTCTCCTAGATTGAGGACCCTGGGTCAAAATGTTACGTTCAAATCAATTTGCAAACATTCTCAGATGCTTAAATCCAAACTAGAATGATAATGTGAAGTGAGCTAGATTAATCCTCCTTATAGACAATGACTGAGGAGAAGTCGTTTTAAAAGAGAGAGGGAGGTGGAGATTTTAGGATGCCGTTTTATGAGCTATTCCCCATTAACAATTTTATAAACAAAGACCACAAAGAAAATTTCTGGGAATGGATGGGCCATGCCACGAAATGGTGAGATCCGTCTCACCAGGGCTCCTTCAGGCAGAGGCTAAATCATCTAGCACAGAAGTAATACAGGCTACTCAGGACTCAGGAGGTGTTCGACAGCCTATGTTTTTATCTGTAGTGGCTCCAGGGTCCTGCTTCAGGAGCTCTAGAGGAGTCCATGCTGTGGGACTAGCAGTGCAGTTACCCATATGGTAGTTATAAAATATCCTGAAGTTGGAAATGTATATAGACCTTAGGTATATATATGATACAACAATATACTAGGCTATCCAATATACAAGATAAACATATAAACTACTTTTAGAAACATATTTATATGTAAATATATAAGACTATGGCAAGTGTCCTCCACTAGTTAGGTATCCGGTAGCAAAGCGACCTTGATTGCTACACAATGACGACAAGTCCTAAGAAATCAAATTTATCAGAAAATTTATTAGCTTGACATAATTTTCCATTAGCTGTTTTAAGGATGAAAATTAATATGATAAATTAAAGTTCAGCTGCCTCCAATTTGACGTAATCTTAATTCTAAAGTGGTACTTCGTTGCAGCTATAAATGAAATGACTTTTAATGCCACAAGTAGAAAATTACGCAGCCTTTTAAAGAAAGAGTGCTTTTTAAAATTGTGCTTGATGACTCACCATTTCTGTGATAACCTCCTAAATGATCAGCGTTGCTTATGTTTATAAAGCCACAAGTCATACAAACTAAACCAGGCACCCAGGAGAAAGGAGCAAGGTACACGCTATCTCCTTTTATTTAAGAAGAAGGAACAAATCTGACGAAGGTTTCTTCTTGGCTTAATAGATCTGGTCACTCATTAAACTCCTCCACCTTTCCCCGAGAAAGTTATAATACAGAATGTAATGGAACTGACATAATGGTTTTTGCCGACTTAAATGGAGGTCCTTAATGGGTTTCCTGTTTAATGTAACTAATTGGTGAAAATGTAAAGATATGTTCATGAGAATTAGATATCCTGATGGATTGTATCAATGGATAGACTCTAATAAGATGAGCGATCCCTGGAATAACATGGGGGTGCTGCGTGTGAGTCCTGATAATTGACTACATATGCAGGATTGGATGTGAGAACAGAGTGGGGCAGAACTGAACAAGGCTTAAGGATACTTGGTGACAGAAATCTCAATGTAGTTATCAGAAGGAAAACACTGTGATCTATGGATACATGAATAATATTGGATAGCACAGAAGAGATCATAACCCCCACTAAATTAATTGGACGGTTCTAATTAGGAGAGGTCAGACCACATCTAGAACATTCTGGGCATCTTAAGAAAGAGTGGATTAATTGGAAATTGTGCAGAGGAGGGCAATTAGGGGTATAGGGGCTCAGGACCTTACTCCGTGCAGATGGTCTGGAGGAATGGGAGTTACTGACATCTGGAGTTGCATCCGGTGAACTAGAGTCTTCCTACCTGGCTGCCAGGGGAAGACACACCAGGGCTTCCTTAAGGCAGGAGCTTTGTGTCACAGCTTCCACGATTTAGAGACTGTGACACCCCAGCGTGAGTTCCATTTCAGCAAACGTTTTCAAGAAGAAGTTGGTGGGGGAGCCAGACAGGAGATTTAAATATTGATAGTTACAAGAGATGGTTTTCTTTCTTTATGGTGAGATGCGATGATTTTATTTTTAAAAATGAGTTTTGTAAATATCATCTTAATCCTCTAGGCAAGTATATTATCTAAGTTAAACAAATGGTTAATACTGTTTATTAAAACCCACGAGGGGTTTAAGTTCATGAGAATATTTAGTAAACTCATTTATTCATTCATTCGCTAAGCATTTATTGCATTTCTATTCTCTGTCATTGAGTATGAGAGGCACAGGATATTAAAAGATGTGTGAGAAGAGATAGGCGTAGCTCTCAAGGAGCTAGTATTGGTAAAAAGTTTTTCCTTAAGTTGAACTGTTATTCTTTTCTGTTAAAAATTAGATCTTATTTTGTTCTTGTGAATACTCTTCTAGTTTTTCTCTTTAAATTGACTCTGTTCTCCTGCGTCGAGTTATTCTAACTCCATTTAATACCTTTTTATTATAAAACTTTTAATATCTATTTAAAATTAATTTTAAAATAATTTATTCTTTCATTCATTCCTGTTTTTATTTTTATTCATTCATTCATTGAGCAAATATTTATTGATTCTTACTTTGTGCCAGGCACTATTTTGGGTTCTGAGCAATCACCAAGCTAGATAGTTATGTTCTTGTGAGGGAAGACAGAAAATAAGTAATTCTACAAAAATAAAACAAAAGTAATTGAAAATTGTGAAGGAAATACATAGGATAATGGAACAGGCTGAGAGTAAAAGGGATAATTTCTTTGCTGTCTTCTGAATCTTCTTTTTTCTCTCTTGTTGAATTTGTTACTTCTACTATTGAAGTAATCATTCGCACGCCTTCTTTCCATCCCAGGAGGGAACAAATTGAAATGGTAGCAATGGATGACATTGGCATGATGCTCATTTCCCTTACAGAGAATAGGTCTTGACATATCTCAGAAATCTGCCTGCATGTCTTATTTTCTCCCAAAGGTTGAAGCATTCAGTGAGGTTTATGTTATATTACAGCTGTGCCTATGGAAAGTAATAACAATTAATTAAAAAATGAAAAATTCACCTTTAAATGTCTGGTCATTTCCCCCACTTTGTCGGTTGCTTTCTCAAGATTTAAAACTCGGACATTTATGACCCTAAAAGCTCATAGATTTGGAAGGTTTCCCAAAACCGTAGCTGAGATTTAAGTTAGTTGAATATGAGTAGGGATTTCAGCATGCATAGGGTCGAGGACTTTTGAAATTAACAGGAAAGAGTCAAAATTAGGAGTCTAACCTGAAACACTGAGTATATAACCTAAAGCACTGAGTATATTCTCTTGTTATAGAGGCTTAGGCAAATAGGACCATCAGTGGTGGGATTCAAATACACAAACTCCTAGCAAAACACTGAAATTTAACAGGTAAGAAGGTAGTATACCCCTGAAGAAACTAACAATGATTTGTGTTTTTAAAGGTTGCCTATAAGCAGAAACACGATGCTGCCAAAGGATTCTCAGATTATGCCCACATGAAGGAACCACCTGACATCAAACATGCCATGGAGGTCAATAAACACCAGAGTAATGTAAGGATGCCATCCCTCATGATTTTCTGAGAAATTGTGGTTACCCACGTCAGGGCTAATGGATATGTGGTGGAAATTTACATATTACAACTCTCCTATTCAAAACGACTTTACAATTCCTTTTTTTTTTTTTTTTTTAAATCTCTCAGTGTTCAGTCATAAATTCATCTGAATTATTCTATCAAAAGTCATTAAAACCTTGTGGAATGCCTTTAAAATGTCAGGTCCTTGCAGATATTGGCAATTCTGCTTTGGACCTGTTGGATTAGTGGCATTTCCTAGAGTGCCGTTGACTTGATGATGAAGTGCCTGCAGTTGCCAGTCGAGGATTGTAGAAGAACTGGGAGAAAGGGCACCAGAAATCCCTGGCCTGGGGAAGAGTCACTTACAAAGGCTAGTGAGATTGTCCCCCACTACCGTTTCTTTTGGAATGCAAATGCAGAGCAAATGGTCAAACTCAAGACCCATGGAGAACACGAAAGCAGTTAATGCCAAATGGCTGGCTTAGCAGAAGAAACCAGGGGAGAGGAAATGAGCCCATAGAAAATGAATTCTTTCAAAAGCTTTAAGTTAGCAGATTATAAAGTTGTAAGTTAGCAATTGCACCAAAACTTCCATGTGTTTGCTCGATGACCACCACTACCCTAGCGGCCTAGAAGAATAATTTCTGGCTGAAATTTCAGTGGAAGCTTATTTGTCTCCCCATTAGGAGTTCTTTGCTCTCTAGGAGGAATGTAGGAAATGTTCGTTAGGTTCTTTATGGGCCAGAATCAGTTCAGATAAAGATGTCTGCCTTAATTGGGTCAAGAAACTCCCTTTCTTTGGAAAGTACCTGAAACATCTTCGTCCTCTCCCATGGGCTCTGTCCCACCACTTAGCTCCTTTACTGAATGGTGCTTTGATGACTCTGGGTCCCCAGGGCCTCGGCTGGGCAGGATCTCTTTCCAGGATGGCAACAGTTATCTGGTGTTAAATTGCAATCCATCAATGCTTAAGTAAAAACGGAGTGAGGTTTTACATTTTAACTCCAATGTGTAAACATATGCCAGGACCAAGACAATTTCCCAAGATGGTTTAACCTTGATGAGAGAGGAGAATGCTACACGTCTGTAATTAACAGCAAGGCCATTTTAAGGGGATGCTTCGTAAGAACGGTTTGCTTACAGAACGACGGTCATAACCATAATAACTACCACTTAGCTAGCTCTGCTGTGCAGCGGGAACTCCGCCAAGACTCCGACTGTTTCCAACTCTCACAAAATCCCTGTACTGAGTCCCATTCTGTAGATGAAGAAGATGAGACGAAAGAGTCAAACTCCTAGTTCCACACTTTCTGTTAGGCCTTGCTACCTCCCTTTTAAGGAGGTCGAGATTTTAAATGAAATTTTTTAAATGTGGGATGAAATAGGTTATCATCAGAATTTAGATCAACAGATTCAAGGCGCTGCAGGAAAGAAGGCGTCGGTGGTGGTCCAGGAGGGGCCGGAGCGCGTTACACAGACCCTCGGGGGGCTGCTTCCAACTCTATAATTCAATGAAATTCAAATACGGAAGTTCCTTATCATAGAACTGGGGTTATTATTTTAACTCTGCCTTTTCTTTTAAAAGGTCTTTGATTGAGGGATTGAGGGAATAGAGTATAAAGGCCTTTTCTCTTCCATTCAATACTGTGTACTTATGGGAGAAGGATGTATTTACTTACACTCCTCTGCCTACTCGGCTCGACCTTCACATGCAAAGTTTGTACATATAATAGGATTTAGAAAGTGTTTAAGACTATTTACTCAGATTTAAAGTGAGAATGATATTTGTATTCTACCTGTGAAGTAGTTGACATTCCCCTAGAGTCAAGGCACTTAGAATAATACATTTGTTGTCCCTACAATATGAAATTTAAACACAGGTCTTGAAAGCCACAGGAAAGCAAGTACCTCTCCTGGTTTGTAGGTGAAACTAGTACATCTTCACAAAAGATGAAACTCTGCCTCCCACAAAACTTCAGCGCGGTGAAACCCATTTGCAGAGAATCTACTAGTAAAATTATCTTTTGGTAATGTGGGATGTCCCTTTACATGATGCCTCTAGATGAGCTGATTTATCTTAGAAGAAAATGTGCTGTCACGTGTACCTCTGATTTGCCTGGAAACAATGCATCTTTGCTTACCTTTTTATTTTATGTTTCTACCAAGAGCAAGTCAGCTTCCCGATATCTGTTAGAGAACCAAGAAACTGGGCCAACTGCAGATTAAACCTTTTAATTTCTGCCTCTTTTCAGCTCAGACTTTTATTAGAAGATTTATCAGTGGGCCAAATGGCATGTTTTTCCTTTCAGAACCGTTCTCTTCCTCATGCCTTTAGAGGCGTGAATAGGCAGAAGAGGATGGGGAGAGGACTTCTGGGAGGGCCAACTGAATTCTCACCTCTGTGTAACTGAGAGTTTCAAGAGGAAGACTGTTCTAGGGGCAATAGTCTCTTCTGTCCCCCCACCTCCCACCCAGTTCAGTGAGCATGGAACAGGGGTGAAAATCATTTATCCAAATACCCTCCACTGTAGCATATGGTAGAAAAGAAATTTAGAGTCAGACCACATGTTGCCTGGATGATCTTGGACAAGTTACCTAATACCTCCACATCTCAGTGTTCCCATCTCTAAAGTGGGGCAGTGATATCTACCTCACTGGGCTCTCGTGAGTATTAAATGAGATGGGTTATATAAAGGGCTTTGCAGAAGAGCAGCTCCACAAAATATGAGTCCTCTTTGGTCCCCCGCCAATTACAAAGGGTGATTTGAGAGGTTAGGATGATTTCATAGTCAATTTGAAAATAATTAACAGAGCTTAGATTGAGAAAAGGGCCAACTCCATATGAACTTTATATTAAGAAGCATTTAGGTCAGAAGGGCATGTTCAAATGATCCCGAACCCATATAACTACTTATCTTGTTGATACTATAATCAAGAAATGATTAAAAACAGCCAATCTAAATCCTTTTGTATCTTAAGGGATGCCAAATTCTTCTAATGTAATCAGAGAAACTGGAGATAATCTATCCTGTTCCTTTCCCCTAAAGATGGGCTCAAAATGAAAACCCCAGTAACATTATTAGTTCTCATCAATCTTATCAGAGACATGAAACCCAATCGTTCTGAAAGAAGTCAAACAAATTTTGAACTGCCATCTTAAGTTTTGTAAGTAATGTGCTCTGTATAGACTTGTGATGAAATTGGAGTGGTAAACTCTTCCAAAACACCATATTGGTCATCAATTCAACGTGTATTAGAAGGAAGTATTCAGCAGGAGACATAAGAGACTTAATGTTCCTTTCAAGAATGATATATATATTTTCTTAATGGTAATCAAAACTTATCAGGAGATAAAATTTCTTTTCCATCAGAAAGTGAAAAAGCTTAGAGATAAATCAGTAAAATGATACTAGAGAGGCAGTCATGGTTCCGTGTGGTTCCCCAATGTGACTTTATAATAACAGCACTTTGGGAGTTAGTATTCAAATAGAGACGTGAGTGTTTTGCTCATCTCTGAGACAGAATAGTTAGTAATACCCATTCTGCCTTCTTTACAAGATTGTGGTGGTGGTAAAATTAACTCATGAATAAGAAAACTTCTATCAACTCTAAAATGCTTTTTGTACATAGTGACCACAATAATAATGAGAAAGATGCCACTCTGTATTTTACTCCATCTTTTAGGAGATCGAAAACTTGTCTGCCTTCTGATGAATATCAGATCTTACATTTACCTGTATATAAAAGGTTTACATTCTCTCATAAAAATAATACTTACAATTTAGTCGTTGGCTCATTTTTTACATACAGGATGCCCAGACAGAAATAAGCTTGAGACTGAGTTTTTAGTCCATATGCCTATGTGAGATACCTGGGGGCTTCTCTAATGCTGGAGTTTAGAATAAAAGTATATCTTGGGAATGACTGCACGAGTGCTTTGAGGTTATAATTAAATACAGGCCACGCTACTCCCTTCTGTTCTGCAAATGTAAGCTGTAAATCCCCTCTAGTCTCTTCTCACCAAGAATCACGTTAACCTTCATCAGAGTAGCAAAAGGAATGATGGTTCTGGGCCAGTTGGGTTTGATTTCTTTAAGTCTGCTCATCAGCCCTAATTCCCCCACAGGTGTCTGTCTGGGGCTGCCATCCTGGCTGTCCGCTCACCTCTCAAACTTGGCATCTCCAAGGATCTAAATCTGAGTCTCTCATCGGCCAAGCCTGACTCAGAACAGTACAAGGAAAGGGATTCTGGATAACTAGTTCCAGTCCTGGGAGGGAATGTTGAGGAAGCCAGGTTGGATCCAGACAATGCAGCACGACAAGGGTGGATGAGGATTTAATGCATTCCTGCATGTAAAGTGCTCAGAACAATGCCTGGCATGTTGGACCCTTTGCACAAATGTAAAAAAATGCAAAGATGTTCTATGCAATGAACGAATCGTTCAGTACTACATCAAAAACTAATGATGTATGTTGGCTAACTGAACGTGATAAAGCAAAAGATGCAGATTATAGGGAACAAGCTGAGATTAAAAGACAATAAAACAATGAAAATACAAACTGAGGGACAAAGTGAACATGGTGAGACAAGGAAGAAATTCAAAAACAAATTTGATAGAATTAATATCTTTATTGGAGGCAATGAAGAACAGATTTGACTCTGCAGAAAAACCTGAAACGGAGACTGTGTTAATCGGGAGGTCCTAGGTTTAACAACAAACTCCATCACAAGCTAGCTAAGTAAAACATGAGAATTTATTGGTTTATGTAATTGGAAATTCAAGCTACCTTTAGGTGTAACTGGGTCCAGAGGCTCAAGTGTCACTGGGACTCTTCCTCTCTCCCATCTCATGACTTTGCTTTCAGACACACTGTCTCGGTGGTCTCAAGATGACAGCTGGTGTTTCCAAAATTAAATCATCCCTAGAGCCGCTAATCCCAGAGGGAAGGGCAGCAGCTCTTTTTCCCCCTCTAGCCTCAGATCCATCAGTGACTCTGGGCACCCCTCCCCCCCACCGCCTGGTTTTGTGTCTGCTCTCTTATTGATCATGGTTTCTAAAAGGATGAGATGTCTGATGGGACACCCCTGTCATCCAGAAGATGGGCTGCCCTGGACAGCCCCACCAAATCACATGGAGTAAGGGAGGGGCAGTTTCCAAATGAAAAACCCCAGGCTGATACATAAATTACACATGTCCATTACAAAGGCATAACTTAGGAAAATGACTCAGCTACATGGAAAAGGGCCAGAAAAGAAATTTAGTGGGGGAAAAAAAAGGAGGAAGAGATCAAGCATGTAGGGTAATAATTTCAGCTGTTCCTGAGGAAGAAACCACAGTCTTTACAGATAAGATTGTATATTGTTATATGTTATTAAAAAGAAAAAGCAGTTTATGTTGGATACAAGATCAAGGTATAAGGAAATGATTATCATATGATAATTACTTTATTGCCATGTGTGAGACCTCTAGAAGGAAATGATGAAACTTCATTGAAAGGTATAATACAAAGTTTAAAGAAGTGGGGAAATACACCTTCTTCTCTTTGGAACAAACTGAAATAGTATTGAGAGATTTTGTAGGTTGAGTGCAATGCCCACTAAAGTTAACTATTTGTTTCCTCTGCAGAACTAACTAGAATTATTCTAATGTTCATTAACGAGAATAAATAGTTAAAAATTAAGGAAAATTTTGAAATAGAAGGGCAGTAGACAGAACTTGGTCTAAGGGATGTAAATCCTTATAGTGAGTGATACTTTCAAGAAATGTGTGAGCGAGGCAGTGAATGTTAAGTCCTTAATATGCTACCTGGTCCATAGTAAGTGGTTGAAAGTGGAGATTATTATTGATTGATATTATTATTTCTCCTCTTCCCCCTTCTCCTTCTCTTCTCTCTTCTCCTTTGTCCTCCCTCTTCCCATCTCCCTCCTCCTGCTGTTTCCTTCCATGCTCTGAGGATGCAGTAAGGAACAAAACATTAAATAAAATGAGGTAAAATCAATCATTGACCCTCAAGCTTGCACCCAAACACCATCTTGTCATGAGAAGACAGCCTGAAGAATGGAAGCCAGTCCCTTGTTCCAATACAGTTAGCACTTAGGGGTTGAATTTGTTCAGGAAATAGGAAAAAAGCCATATATGTTCTTTGACCTTCCACTGCCACACCTCTTTTCGGCCATGTACTGTTTTTATTCTTCCTGGGTTCTGACAGACTGCAGAACGGAGCAAAGACATATTGTAGGCATCTGAGAAATGTCAGG
This sequence comes from Ursus americanus, assembly GCF_024610735.1. Taxonomy (NCBI): domain Eukaryota; kingdom Metazoa; phylum Chordata; class Mammalia; order Carnivora; family Ursidae; genus Ursus; species Ursus americanus. The sequence continues at coordinate 18,558,587 of NC_142157.1, forward strand.
CGAGCTCTCCTCAGACCCAGGTTAGGAGGAGGAAGCCTCTCCGGCAGCCATGTTGCCGCAGCGCCAAGTTCAGACATCCTTGCAGACTGTGAAAACCAGGAGCCTACCGCCCTGTGCCTCTCCATGTAAAGCCCCGTTCCTGTGGGATGTCCCCACGCAGTGGTGTTCTGGAAGATCTGACTAGTGACTGGGCTCCCGTGCTGTTCTCCTGTGTGGCTCTGTGGTGTCCGCTTGTTTGAATTTGCAGCTCTTGTCAATCTTAATATTTGTTTTGAGTCACATATGCCGGCCTCTAATTTGCAATTTACATGGATGATGGGGCCCTATTCAGCGTCCTGCTCCTGCCGCCTTTGTGCCCCTCACCTCTCTTCATGCAGTCATTAGGCTGAGCAGCATATAATTACATAACCCATACAAAGCTTAGATTTCTGGAAGTCTGCAGCTCTTCAAAAAGTAAGGGTTTCCATTTTTATCCTCATTCTTTTCTAAACAAAAAGACATTACCCCCCTGTGGTTTCTGTATGAATGCCGTAACTTAGAAACAGTTAGTCTTGTAGGTGGGTAGTAATTTTGGTTTGTTTTTACCTGAGAATCGGTTTTTCTTTACACAGCTTGTGTTTAACTGAGTGTAGGCGTAGGTGGATTGGCCATCATTGGTGCGTGAGCCTGTTGTTATTTGAAGCCAATGAAATTGGCTTAATTTTAAATCCCTAAAGATTTTTAAATTCACCCAACAATACAACTCAGTTTCCAGCCCATTTTCATGTTTCTTTTGCTACCTGTGTGCACAAAACTTACCTGAATCACTTGTGAAGGTGAAGCCTATGAAAGCAGAAATATGTAAGAAAACAGATGTTCTTGCCAAAATTATGTTAATTCTATTGAAGTTGTGTTCACTTGTTAGACAGATTCATGATTATAAACACTGTTTAAAAAATAGTCTTGGTGGTGAGGCAAATGCAAACCCTTAGAAGAGTAAATAGAAATGTATATAAATATTTCTTTGAAATAAAATAATATAATGCGTAGGGAGCCTCTCATTTCTTATACCTGATGTGTTTTTGAAAGAAGTAAGAAAGTATAATTTTTTTTTGACTTGGCAAGATTAAAAGGAAAATAACAAGATACATTGATATTACCTAGAACACTGGCTCATATTGATCAACAGGGGAATTTGTTAAAATGCAGGTTCTTGAACCCCATTTACCGAGATTCTGTTAACGTAGGTTTGGGGATGGGCCCCAGGAATCTAATTCTTGAATAAGTACGTTAGATGATGCCATTGTAGAAAGTTTACAGGCAACATTAGAAATATTTGTTTTGTACAAATACAATTAGCTGTGCATTTTGTATGGGTGTTCAGCTCTACATTTCTGTGTTCTACCTTTCTTTGCCTTGAAAAAATGAAGGTGGGTCTTAAAAATGACCATTGCTGCCCCCTTTGCATTAGAACTTTAAAGAACTAATGTAATGGGCAAATTGACCAGCCTCTGGTGATATTGCCAAATAGAATTACATCTGGAAAATAGATAAATACTCCTCATGACTGACCTCAGGAAGTAGAGAAATGGACAGACTGGTGAGGTGTTGACCGTGGGACATTATACCAGTTCTCATCTGGTCTCCCTTCCTTTGTCAGTTGAGTTAATCTAAATAACCACCATCCTTTAAAGTACACTTGGTAAAATTTACATGTATTTTTCTCTTTAAATGTCTATTTTCCACATTTCAGTTTGATTGTATCTCGTGTACATTCCGAGAATGAATGTTCCTTAATGTCATTGCTTTTATTTTTGGAGGCTCAAGTCATTGCGATGATATTTGCTAGGTAATAAAAATATCAGTACACATGACTAGACTTGCCAGACATGGGCATTTTAAGAGTCCGGTCGGAAAAAGAAGAGAGAGCTGGAGAGGAGCAACTTCACGCACACTCGCCCCATGAAGTGGTTTTCTACACTCATGTGCTGGGCTTATCCTGAATCCAGTGGGGATCGAGACTGTGTGATGGGCAAGTTAAAGCCTTTGATGAGGATATTCTGTATGTGAATATGTACATACACACTTACACGTGATGACATGCTTTTCAGGTGATAATTCTGTAAGAATTCTGTAATATTCTGTAAGATTGGTTTTGTGCCGGAATCTCGGGCTCACATTTTTTAGGTTGTATGAATCCAGTTCATATGTGATAATGCTAGTGAGACTTAGGTATGGTAGAAAAAATAAGGTATTTATTCAAATAAATGTTGTGCATAAAAAAATTAAAAAAAAATTTGTGGTTGGTGGGTTCTCTAAGATAATTATGGCAAGGATAAATGATGGTATGGACATTAGGATTGGTAGTTCTATAACATTACTAATTTCTTCTTTTTCTTTCTTTCAATCAAAACTGTCTCTTTGATCAGATTTCTTATAGAAAAGATGTGCAGGACACCCACACGTATAGTGCGGATCTCAACAGACCAGACATCAAGATGGCAACACAGATCTCCAAGATCATAAGCAATGTAATCTCTCTTTCTTATCTTGAGCAGAAGTGATTTCTTATTCTTTCAGGAGACAACACATGGCTTTAGGTAGTTGAATGGTTAATTTAATTAGTGAAATTAATCAATCTGAATTAATGACATCTCAAGTTTTTTATCTGAATTATCCATTTGACTATGTAAGTTATTGAGGTATATGCAGAAACTACTCAAAGTTGCCTTGACTGCGGCTACTGCTGCCATACTTTTAGAGAAGTGAGTGTTCTGTGGGCGTGAGGTAACATTCAGATGTCTTAGCCTGAAAACCAACTTTGTCAGTCACCTGATCCCATATTATCGCTCATCTTAGCCTGTCCCAAAGACTTGACCTTGTTCCCATTGTGTTACTGTTAATTGTGCAGATTGTTTTTTTGCCACCTTTTACCCTTGTACATTTTCTACACATTTTGGCTGTTTTCTTACCTTCTCCAAGATATCCTTCTTGGTTAATACCATTTTACTTAAGCATAACTTGCACCCTGATTAAAAATGATGCCTTCACACAAACCAAATGTTTGAATAACATAGACTATACTTACTTAAAAATTAATAACTATTTACAAATTTTACTTTATGTTAACCAAACAGGGTTAGATCAGTTCCTAAGATGAAACGAGCCATACAAGCTATCTGTATATAGAAAGCATGGTCTCAATTATCCAGAAATTTCTCCTAATTTTTTTCAGGGTTTATACATAAGTACAATGATGATGACAGGATACATAGACTCAAATTTAGTAATTATTTTACTACAAAAAAAGATACATAGACTCAAATTTAGTAATTATTTTACTACAAAAAAAGTTGAATTTATTTAAATAACCACACTAAGTTAACTTCTGCTCTACCAGTCAGCATTTTAGTGTTTGGTAAATTGTAAAGAATGTTTTTCTGTAGACTGAGTGTCTATTATATTTTGTTTCAGCTAAAGTTAATATAATTCTTCATTGGAAAGTAGAAATAATTAACGTTCTCTTATTTATTCATTTTAGGCAGAATACAAGAAAGGGCAAGGAGTAATGAATAAAGAGCCTGCTGTAATTGGAAGACCAGATTTTGAACATGCTGTGGAAGCTTCTAAACTTTCTAGTCAAGTAAGACTACAGTGATGATTCCAGAATGATTTTATTCGGAGATTTTGTTTCTAGTGGCACAGGAAACTATTTCATTTTGGATAATACCTTTAATTGCAAGAATATGCAAAGATAATGTTTCTGAAACCGTTTCAGATACGATTGCAATAATTACAAATTTCAGTAAGAGATAAAATGAGTCCAATTTTAAGTGCAAAACGAAGTTTTCTTTTCTCCCAGCTCAAAGTCTAACCTTTTTCAATGAGGTTAGATATGTTGTCACATTTCCTAGGATTTCTAGAATTCAGCAATTATGATATCAATTAGATTAGATTAGATCAATAATTAGATTGCTGTCTATCTATACACACATACACACAGTTTTTAACTAGGTAATAAAATATCAATTTTCATATGCTCTAGTTTAATCAGAAAATAAGAAAGAGGTGATGCAAATGAAAAGTTTGAATTCTTATGGAAGAACATCAAACAAGATCTGAAAAAGTCTGAAGACACGTCATGTTTTTGGCTGAATGTCTCGGTAGATAAAAATTGTGATTCTCCCCAAATTAATATACAAATGTCATGCAATTTCAATTACAAGCCAATAGATTTTTTTAAGTATATGGATATCTATTCAAACTCTAAGACATATGAAATCATATGATCTTAGAGTTTGAATAGATAGGAAATGCCTGAGAAGAGCCTTTAAAAGTATGAAAATGAAGACCAGTGAAGGAGAACTTAAGTTATGGGTTACCATAACATAATATAAAACCACTGAAATTAAATCAATATGGGATTAGTACAGTAAGAGATAAAATAATCAGTAGGATAGAATAGGGAATCCTGAAATAGATTCCAATATGTATAAGAATTTAATATATGATGAAAGTGTTAGTTCAAGTCAGTGGGAAAAAAGTTATATTAGTTCATAAATGGTGCTGACATAACTGTCCATCCATCAAAGTAAAAATAAAATTGGACCTGAATCTTAACCTATATACAAAATGAATTCCAGATGGATTAGAGATGTGAGTATAAACAATAAAATAATTTTAAAATCTTAGAAGAGAACCCAGGAGAATGTATATACCACGTAGGGATGCCAGAGTTGGTCTTAAAAAGACCAGAGATCCAGAAGCTATAAAAAGGATAGTTTGGTTACCTGACCATAGAATTAAAACTCTTTCAATGGAAAATGGTAATATTGGCCAAGTTAATAATAATAGTACCAAAAGCAACTTTTATACAGTTATGGTGTTTTCAACTTTGAAAATATGCCTTCCTCAAGTTGCAAAAGTTGGATGACATTTCAAAATGGAGAGGTGTAAATGAGGAAAACTATAAAATTGGACTGGAGAATATGAAATGACATCTGAACCAATGAGAAGGTCAACTGTGCTATAGCTTGGAAGTCTCAAAAGTCAATACCATAGAACTGCAAACTCTTCCAAAATTAATTTTAAAAATTCCATGCAAGGGGCAGCTGGCTGGTTCAATCGGTAGAGCATGCAACTCTTGATCTCGGGGTCATGAGTTTGAGCCCCACTTTGAGAGTAGAATTTTCCTAAAAAAATAAATCAAAAATTAAAAATTTTTTTCTAAAAAAAAAAAATTCAATGCGATTCCAACTAGAATCCAAACAGACTTTTTAAATATTTTGAATCAAATTAAATGTTTGAATAAATTAAGTAAATTGAATTGTCTATGGAGAAGGGAGTGTCTGAGGAAGGCTTCAAAATGTAGAAAGAAGAGCAGCAGCCTTCAAATATTTGGAAAAACACTTGTAATGCAAATGATGAGAACATTTTCATATCTAGAATATACAAAAGTTCTTTAATAGTGAAAAGAAAAAGACTTCAACAGCCTTATAGAAAAGCGAGTAGAGGAGATGATTAACAGTTACAGAAGAGTGTAAATAGTCAATACACATTTTAAAAGATGCTCAAATGTATTAGTAGAAAGAGAAATGCCAGGAGAGCATTTATACCTGTCATGTCCTGTGAGTGCGGAGAAGGACATCAGGGAGGGTCGTGTAGTTGGAAGGGCTTGGTGTAATAGGTAGATTTGAGCTAAGGTGGACTGAAAGAGAGAGAAAAGTCTGCTCAGGGGAGGACCCCAAAGAAAGGTTGGGGATGTGCAGGACAGAGAAGAGGAGTCTGACAGACAGCAGAGGCTCCCGGCAAGGAGAGGAGAATCATAAACACACATGGAAATCTGGGAGGAGTTGAGAGGCTGTGATGATGGTAAATGGGTCAGTGTTGCATTCATTCGGAACACGGGCCATATTTACAGAGCGGAATAGGTTAATGTGTTCTATAAAAGAAAAGGTGAAGAAGAAAAAGTGATTTCAAATGTAATAATCAGGAGCGTTGTCGAGTTGAATTCAGAAAAGGGTCCCCAGTACTACTTCTTTTTTTTTTTTTTAAGATTTTATTTATTTATTCGACAGAGATAGAGACAGCCAGCGAGAGAAGGGAACATAAGCAGAGGGAGTGGGAGAGGAAGAAGCAGGCTCATAGCAGAGGAGCCTGATGTGGGGCTCGATCCCATAACGCGGGGATCACGCCCTGAGCCGAAGGCAGACGCTTAACCGCTGTGCCACCCAGGCGCCCCCCAGTACTACTTCTCACTATTTTAACTACAGTCCCTCAAGTACCCTCCACTTTTAGGTAGGAAATGGATTGTCACAGAAAATTTTGAGCAGAGAAGCATTGTGAAGAAGATACTATTTAAGGAAGGTTAGCTTGGCAGCACCGTGCAGGAGACAAGGCGTCATGAAAGGTGAGCGGCCCGGAGGCCAGCTGGGAGGCTACCAACACATGGGGTGCTCAGAACCTGGGCCAACTTGCTGGTCGTGGGGTGAAAATGAGCCAAGAGGGTAGACGAGAGACCCTGAATGTCAGCGTACCTCATAGTCATTGTCTTATGATGTATAAGGCGCTTTCACTTACAAAACAACTTCATGACTCAGAAGGTTGTAGATGCGCTAAGAGCCTGGGGACATGTTTCCGTCCAGGGTCCGAGATGGGCAGCGGCTCCTGGGGCCCTTCTCATTCCAAATAACACTTGTTGAAGAGGCGGGGCGTAGTAGGGCACGTTCGGCAACTCTGCTTCAGCCCTTTCTGGGGACAAAGACTTCCCATCAATTGTATAGGAGAAGCCACAGATTCTAGAAAAACAATACGGTTTGGTTGAGAGGTTAGGAAAATAGGCTCCAGACACGACTGCCTGAGCTAAACTCCTAATTCTGTGTCTTGCTAGTTGAGTGACCTTGGGCAATCTCTCCGTCTAAGGCTGCCTCATCTGTGAAATGGGAATGACTGCAATACCTGCTTCTCAGGCTTGTTGTCAGGGTTAAAATGCTGCCTGGCCCCCAGAAACACTATATAACTTCACAAGAATAATTTAACTGCCGATATTCAGAATAGATTTCCACTCTGCGTTTTTATGAGAATTCACGCACAGATTGAAGCAGGAATAGACTCTGGCCTTTAGATTCCAGTCTGAAATTCATTCCTTCATGATCTTATTTGAGAGTTCTTTTTTTTTTTTTAAAGATTTTTTTTATTTATTTGACAGAGATAGAGACAGCCAGCGAGAGAGGGAACACAAGCAGGGAGAGTGGGAGAGAAGAAGCAGGCTCATAGCGGAGGAGCCTGATGTGGGGCTCGATCCCAGAACGCCGGGATCACGCCCTGAGCCGAAGGCAGACGCTTAACCGCTTTGCCACCCAGGCACCCCTTATTTGAGAGTTCTTAGCAGAAAATTTTGGTATTTGAGCTTTTATTTTGGTATTTCAAATTCAGTCACCAAAAATCCTACCATTTGCTCCTATCTCGGTTTTTAGACAGGTTAAAAAAAAATCCAAATCCTTTAGCGACTGAACCATCAGATACCTAAGCAGGTTGTAATTTGCGAGTTACATTATATCTGTCATCTTTGTTTTCTCCATGACATGCTTGTTGCTCTCATAGTGTAGAAACTCATCAGAAGAAAGGAATGGGCAGATGAATATTTAGGACTTCTGGGATGAACTTGATGTGTTCCATTTGTGTTTTCATGTGTATGAACTAGAGACAAGGGCAGAAAGTATGGTTTATTATTTTCATTGGCAACTCCGAAGATCACATACATATTCTCTTGCTCCTAACCTAATGTCAGATTGTGAATACAGGAGTGCTCAAAGGCAAAGAAATACTGAGAAGGGAAGTGACTTCGGAATGGCAAGGAGCAGGGGGCCTGGGGGCAGGTGCAGGAAGGAGAGAGCAGACGGTGGGGTGGCAGGAGCACTGTGTGAGGGAGGGGGCAGTGAGGAGGCGGTGCTCGAGGTTTGTGGTGCTAAGAGCTGCCGAGAAGGAGAAAGCAAGGGGTAGAATTCTCCCAATTTACCAGTAAATTATGCTCTGTGGGATGAAACCCAGAAAAGGTAGTGGAAACACAAAACCCTTCCTGTACAATAGCTTTGCCCCCCTAGTTGTAAAGTTTCCCTGTTTAAACTTAGAAGGCACATACAATTATGGTCAAGTAATTAAGAGAAAATAAGTAAAAAAAATTAAAGTGAAATCTCATGTGTCAAGCTAATGAGATTGGTGTATTTACAAGTATCTTAAATATTAGTGGAGTAACTGTTGAAGCCACCATCTTAAAAAATTCTTCTAAGAGCAGTTAATTTGTTAATATATTCATATATCATTTTAATTTATTACTGGAAATTTATCTACGTGATGAATGAAATTCTTTTAGTTTTATAACATCAAGGAAACTTTTGTGTTTATAATAACTAGTGTTTGTTCTAAAATTGCATGTGATGTATTGATAAGAATGGGTTTGAAACATAAAAAGTGCATTTTAGATTGCCATTAAAATTTAATTATAAATATTATCCTCAGATTGAATGGGGATGTTAACTGGTTTGGAGAATCTCCCATTTCCCTTCCTGGCAAGCACTCTCCCAACGAACCTCTTTACACCCAAGTATTGGCTTCAAGGTCATGTATTTGAGTTGCCAATTTAAATTGTATTTCTCTCTCTCCTTTATTCTCAGTTCTTTTTCTTTATTGTTCTTAACACCATTTGTATTAGTCACATATTTATATATGTGTGTGTATTTTTTTTTAAAGATTTTATTTATTCATTTGAGAGAGAGAGAGAGAGTGAGTGCAGTGGGAGAGAGGGGTAGTGGGAAAGGGAGAAGTAGGCTCCCCGCTGACAGGGATATGATTTTGTGTAAAATTCAGACTTGGAAATACTATTAATTTTATGGCAAGTTCTACATAAAAATCTGGTTATACTCTCTTCTTTGACAGCTTTTAGTTCAGTATCATCCAAAATTGGAGGTATAGAGATATGGCATTGTGTTTATTGGTTTACTTTTCATTTTTGCTGATAATTAAGGTATACTTATCCAAGTTTCCATTTTTCCCCCTAACAATTGTTTCTTTGGCTGTGATTAAAAGCTATCCTTTGGGGTCTGCTTTTTTCTGCCTTTTTCTGATTCTGAATCTGAGCCATAGGTGGTGATGTGAAGCCTAGCGCCCCTTGTGGCGAAGTTTTGAACTACAGGGTTTAGAAGTCAGGCTTCAGATCATTGAAACACAGCCTCGTCCTGAAGCAGTTATGAGGAATGAATTTAAGTGATATTGTTGTAGTTTAACTGTTCCACTGTTTTCTCTAAGTGTGGGCCCCTGAAAGTCCTGATTGATCTGTTAAAATTCCTTATAAACTTTCAGGAGTATGATCCTCTATACCTTTCCTATATTAAAAAAAAAAGGTTGGTAAACATCAGGACCATTAGATTTGACATTTATAATGTAAATAAAATCAGTCATGAGTGTAAATAACTTTTCATTTATTTCCAAAGTGATTGACTTAGACATAAGGGATAACATTTATCTTAAAACTGGAGCAAAATTACCCAACCCAACACTATTTCTCCCTTTCTCAAATGGTATTGAGAAACCAGTTGGTCAAGGGAAGGCATTGACTCTGGAGATGTGAGTGTGGGTGAAGAGATAGACACTCAGATGTGTGAAGTGTGGGTTGAAAATAGGATAGGATGTTGGGTGTTTATGTGTAGTGAGTGAGTGAATGAGTCAGAAGGTGAGCAAGGGACCCGTTGAAACCATTTTTTCTCTCACTTCATTTATGTGCAAACCTTACAGCAAGAGGTAAGAAACAGTTGGGTGTCAGTGTCTGCTAAGTGTGGTTTGTACGTAATGCAGATATTTTACTCTATTATTAATTAATGATGGAAACCCTTGCATTGTTGTTCCTTAGGCGTCTTTGAAGCAGATCACACGGAGTACTCAAGCTTAGAGAGAAAGAAATTTCACAGCACTTTGCTTCTTACTACGTTTATTACAAGGATAGGAGTGACAGATATATTTTAAATAACTAATTTCATACTACAGAAATAACCTGGAAAGTCTAGACAAAATTTTAAAATTCAAGTCTTAGGTGTATAGCCCAATGCATAATAGTGGTAGAAATCTTCAACAATAAAGTTTTCCAGAGAGGAGTCATGTGCCAGTTAGATGAGTAAGTCTGAGGGAGACAATTTGGTATTGAGAGAGTTTGTAATACATTTCTATATTTGAATCATGAATTAAGAGTGTGAATGGGCAGAAAAAGGGTGTGAATGGATCTCAAGCCTCCATGCAGACATAACCATGATTTTGCATGAAGTATAATCACAAGTTTTGGGATCATTTGCATTACTCCGTGCTTAATTAGTAATGTCACGAGAGTATTTTATTATAGTTTGTTATATTTTTAAGATATCAGACTTCTATTAAATACTTTCAGGAGAATATTGCATTGGAATGGCATTTTGTTTTGCATAGCTTATTTTATGTGCCCAATTATTACTAAGATGTGTAATTTATGCATCCAGCCTACCCTCATTGGGACCTAAACTGACCAGTGCTTGCTACATGTGACGCTACCAAATTCCCATGCATATTTTGAAAGAATGCGAATTTGGGATTTTTATTATTCTTCCCCAAAACATCAGTTCTGTGATCTCTAGTGTTCAGCAATGCCTACTTGATCATTTCTGATTATATCACCTAAAGGTAAGCTTGTTATCCTCAGGAAGAAGTAAAACCAGTGCCCAGTACAGAGGTTAATACAGAGAATGCCTTAGGAAATGCCAACTGAACAGATAGAATGCTAACAACTTTTGAAAGTAGGATCACATACTTAGATGATCCTTCAAAACTGGTATCTTCCCATTTTAAAAGAATGATCCTGAGGCATTGAGGTGGATATTAAAACTTAAAAACGATCATTATAAGTAAACATATGCTGAAGAAATGAAAAAAACTAAAGTTCTCATCAAAATCTATCACAAGGCTATATCAAAATTTGAAGACACCATGGGAATTACCTGGTCCTGCCTTTCAGTGAAAGAATCCCTTTGCATTATTATCCATCCATGTGTTTGTTCAAACGAAACAGTTACCGAAGCAGATATTACACACTAGACGCTGTGCTTGGGGCTGAATTTTCAAGGGTGAACAGGACAGATCCAGCCCCAGTGAAGGCTGTAAGCTCTAATGGGGAAGACCCATGGTGCAGACAGTTTTGCAGAAAATTATAGCGGTATGATCTGTGTGATCGGCAAATGTGGGGTGTTTCAAAGATATATCAGCAGTACATAGTCTACTTTGGGACATCAGAGAAGGCTTTCAGGAAAATGTTTCTTAATGTTCATTGGAATAATTTCTGCACATCCAACAGGTGTTAGCCAAAATGTAACTTCTTTTCATTATAATCAGCAGAAATCTCATTGGCTGAAACTTCTGCCTGTCAGTACTAACTTTACCTTCTGCAGCAGGACAATTGCCATTTGTAAATTTTTTCAAATATTTGAACACAGTTACCAATGGATTTCTCAGTCTCTTCAGTAGAACACTCTTGAGCCCAGTAACTGACACAGAGTATGCATTACATAAATATTTCTTGAATGAATGAATGAATGAATGAATGAATAGAAGTCCAGCAGAAACTGTAAAGTGCAATACAGTTTCAATATCATATTTTTAAATCTATTGTTTTTCATTTCCTTTTACATACTTTTTCTTCCTAATGGCATATAGTTTCAATCAATTTAACAGTGACTGTGTGTGTGCATGAGTGGGTGTGTGTGAGTGGGTGTGCATATGCGTGTGTGTGTGTGTGTGTGTGTGTGTACTTGGAGAATTAGAGAAGCTTTAGAGTTTCAACACCTGTTTCAGGGTGTGGCTCATTTTGTGAGTCATAAAAAAGAGGTTTTGTCTATCATTTTCATCATTAATTTATCTATTTCTTTAATAAACATATAGTAAGTGCCAGTTCTAGTCAAAGCATTATGCCAGGCACTAGGGATAAAAAATGAATGAAGATCTATTCCTTGCTCACAGTCAAATGGGAGAGCAGACATACACAGATAATTAAAATCTGTCCAAAATTAGAAAATAGTCCCATCTAGTATTTCCAGGGAAAACTCACCTTTAATAACAGCATAGTATTACTATAAATTTATCTTTTAAAACATCAGGTGAAAAAAATGCAGGGTTCTGCTTGTATTGAACTATTTAAATCTAATCAAAATCCAGCCATGCAAGGCTGGCTTGCATCGAGTGTTCCTTCAGTTATTCATATTCTCCCACTCAGGCATCATGACCATCTAATTAGCTAAGTGGCAAAAACAGTTTATATCACCTGTTGCACAGAGAACCCTTCGTGCTCTCTGTACGCCGGCACAGTTACACTAGGGGCAGAGGCCACACAGAAGGGGTGAAGCTTGGGAATTAACCTGACACTTTCTCACGTGCTAGGAAACCTGGCTTTTGTTCTTCCCAAGTGAAGGTATATTTCTGAAAATCAATCATCGATCCTCATTCCAATGACTTCTTTTTCCTCTACTCATTACATTGAACCTGTGTTGGGTTCCTACCATGAGGTGGGAGGGGTTCCTTCCTGAGGTTGGGAGTGTGACCAAGGTACACCCGGTCAAGACTGGAGTCAGAAATCCTTCCAATAGCAAATCTGCTCAAGTCACAGACATGCGTAAAATGATTTCCTTCCAACTGGCCTTTGGATGAAGACCAAGATCCCTGACAGCTACAGGGCTCTGTAGGACGTGGTCGTTCCAGCCCTCTAGTCTCTCCTGTAATCTCCGTCTTCTGCTGCCCTTGTGGTCTTAAATTCCTTGACCATGCTGTGTGTGCCTCTCTCTGGCTTTCCACATGCTGTTGCCTCTGGGGCACACTCTAGCAGGATGCCCCCTACTCATCCCTTTCCCCCCTTCCACTCACTAAGCACACTCTCTTCAAGCCGTAACATAGATACCCTCAGTTCCCAAGACTTGAAGAGGGTCGGCCACAAAACACGGCTCCATGGTTGTCATTGCCCTCTGTTGTTATAGCCAGTCCACCATTCCAGAGTTTGTCTTTGTGCTTAACCATCAGCAGTGATGCCTGGATGCGATCAAGTTCATTTCTTGCTGCATGTCCCCAGGGCCTCACTCACAGGTGGGGACTTAGTGGGCACAGGTGTATAAACACATATGCATACATACATGCATATATACACACACACACATATGTACATATATATGTATGTATATATATATATAATATATGTATAGTGGAAGCCTTTTATCTTATTCAGACCTGTAGTCAGTCAGTTAAATGAAGAAGTTGGTTGAAGGAGGAAGTACAAAGATCGTACACGTACCTTAACATTTTTGTTTAACACAAAACACGTATGTGTACATTTATTCACCAACCTTTGGATGTAGTGAAATGTCTTTTCCTTTGCATATGAAGCTGTGGTTTGGAGTTTTGTGTTGTTTCTCTTACAAACTATAATCACAATGCATTGGTCTATGAATTGCATTTTGAAAGACATTTTGCTCAAAGACATACTGCCAATCTACCTGAGTTCCAGAACCTTCTACATTATTTATTATATTATTTATATTATTATTATATATTATTTATTATATTATTATATCCCACTCCTGACTTTTCTGGTTGTCTTGACTATCCTTAATTTGATAGCCATTTATTTTTAGGGAACTGCTTGCATTAAGTCTTTCATGGAAATAACATAGTTTTCATAGGGATAGCTTTCTTTTTCATAGTAAGTTTGTCAGTGTTTGCAGTATTAAATTAAATGATGTCATTATGATAAACACAGCTAGCATAAACGAGGTTAGGGACAAACTCAGTTGACTTTTGGCAAGTTTATATCCTGCCTAATGGGAGTAGAAGTGTTGGGCGTAACTTTAAACCACTTTTAAGGATGTGTGATCCAGTCAGGTTTGCTGTTGGAAAGATTACTGGCTCCAGTCTTGACAGAGTGTATCTTAGTCGCACTCCCAGCCTCAGGAAGGAACCCATCCCACCTCATGGATTTCTGAAAAGCAATCACCAATGCACACTGTGATGATTCCTTTTTCCTCTACTCATTACGCTGAGTCTGTGTTGAGTTCCTACCATGAGGTGGGATGAGCCATCTTAATGTGGATTGATGATTGCTTTCCAGAAACATGCCTTCACTTAGGAAGAACAACAGCCAGATTTCCTAGCAGGTGAGAATGCGTTGGGCTCATTTCCAAGTTCCACCCCCTCTGTGTTGTGTGCAGACAGTAGGACAGGCTCTCTGTTCTCAGAGAGGATATAACCTTTTTTTTGCCTCTTAGCTAATATGTAACTAAGACACTCATGGTGGCCGGGGTTGGAGAATTCGAATAACTGAAGGAAAACGTGATGCAAGCCACGATTGCATACATAGCTGGATTGGTTGATGGGTTAAGTACCCACCAGCTGAGCATGTTCAGGGCACCCAGGCCATCAGTTAGAATGTTTTACTCAGTAAGTGGAGACTGTTAGTGAATCTGGCTGAGTCAGGAGTGCCATTCAGGGAGAAGTCAGTTAAGAGAGTCTTCTCTCATTGTCAAGTAAATATCCCTGGGGCACCAATAACCTAGAGAGACAAAAGCATAGAGGAAAATATGGTGAAGAGTGCCCTAGCAGAGGGACGCAGAGAGTGCTAACGGAGTGGAATTGTGTATTTAGGGGAGGACCAGGTAGGGAAAGATTTTGATGTGGTACCAGTTACTGTGGAAAGTAGTGAATGAAATCTAGATTTATTTCATTGGTGGTATTGTCCCTGATTTCAAGACATAAAATATTTATTTGTATAAAATCAGAATTTTTTTCTTGTTTTACAGAGTCCTTCCCAACTAATTAGAATAAATGAGGTTTTGCTTGAATTTGTGAGGCAATGTGACTACCAGAAAGCTATTGCTAGCAATTAGAACTGCAACAGAAAATATTTCCTGTAAAGGATGTTGGAATCTTTCCCAAACGAATTCCCCCCCAAGATGTTCACTAGCTATTTCCCTCACAGGTATCAGACATGTGTCCTTGAGGAAGACATCACCCAATAGACACTCGAGTAAACAAGATAATGTGAGCCACTCCCAAATTGCTTCTTAATAAAAATTACTCCAAGCTTTAAGATGTATGAATAAAGGTACATTATGAGAACGCCGTAAGAACACAAAATGTTGTAAAAATGTTCCAAGAGAACAAAACAGTTCTGCTTTTGAGGTCTGTGTATCCTTTCCTGGAGACAGGCATCCAAGGGTGTGTGAGATTCAAGTAACTAGTTTTTTGGTTTTTGTTTTTGGTAAGGAATTTGTATCTATATTTCAAGTAGTTATCATAACCGACATCCGCATATTTCTCTATCCATAGAGAATTATATAGTCCTGTAGGATAAGTGGATAATCCTTTCTTCGATTGCCCTAAGACCACTTTAAAAAGGGAAAAAAATAATCCAGGGTGCACATTACAGGTAGTTTGCTGCTGAGTACAACTGCAGAGAGCTGAGGCAGAGGAATAAAAATTGACATTAAATAGAGCCAGGACATCTCAGAAAATGGAATCCCTAAAAATGAATTTTTGAACAAATGGAAAATGATGAGAAAAACCCATAGTCCGAACCATGTCCCATATTTGGAATAACTCCCTTAGGAAAATTCGCATTCAAATTCTGGGGCTCAGGTTCCATCTTCTAAATGTAATAGACTTTCATTCGTTTGTGGTCTCAATTTCTAATTGATCATACATTACAGGAGTGCAGAAATGGAAACTGACATTTAAAAATCCTGAGATTTTAGCGTATAATTCTTGTTAATAGGATTTGAATTCATGCCTAATTGCATTTATGATCAATGTTCAAGTAGAGGTTGTTTTTTCATAAAAAAAAATTTTATGCCCAATTAAGCTTTACCAGGGGAAAAATACCAGGAATTTCAACTTTGCTACCATTTGTTTTTAAGGTAGCTTTTATCTGATCTAATTAAAAATCAACTGTGTCATTCTGAAAGTTTAAAGATGAATGTGCTATTTAATTTATCCTGTTTTTTTTTCTTTTATGGCAGATTAAATACAAAGAAAAATTTGATAATGAAATGAAGGATAAGAAACATCATTACAATCCTCTTGAAAGTGCTTCTTTTAGGCAAAGTCAGCTTGCCACCGCATTGGTGAGCGATGTAAGTTTTTCAATTATTTTCAGTATCTTTTGATTCTTGCTTTTCCCAGAATCCAAGTATATTGCAATAACTTACAGTTAATCAAGATCATGTAGTTTCCAAGTAATTTTAGTTGAAAACACTGAAGCGTATTTTCCGGAAGCCTTTTTGAGAAAAATGTATTATTGTAAGTTACTATTAATGGTTACTGATTGCTATTTAGTTAATAAGTAGGAATAGTATTCTTAATAAAACTATTATATGTGATCAAGAGTAGAACTAGATTATAGAGTTTTGCAAAAAAAAAAGTAGTGTGTAATATCTTAAATTAGTGGTTATGACAATAGTTAACTCAGGCAATTATGGCCAGGAAATTGGGCTTCTGTAAAGTACAACCTAGTACACGATAGTTTATAATAAGGAAATTTTCAGAAATTGCACTTGTAACGGCTTATGGCTTCTTTCCTACCCCTTACATAAATGCTATGAAATACTTCTTCACAGATTTGGTTTCATCCTATGTTTTTTAAAAGTAATCAAGTTTCAGTTTACAAGAAAAGATGCCTTAAATTTTTATTAAATTAGGCAGAGTGTGAAAACAGAAACAGGGGAGAAAATGGGCCACGTTGCTATAGTTGAAGGATGCATGGGATACCTTTCCACATATCGAGATGAAGAATTGTTGAACTGTTGCTTTGTTAGATCACGTAAACCTTTCAACTCCTGCCGGATGTTAGGTATTATTTGTGTTTCTTAACTCACTTGTGTTTGTTACCAACAATTAAAATGGGTCTTGGGGCGCCTGGGTGGCACAGTGGTTAAGCATTTGCCTTCAGCTCAGGGCGTGATCCCGGCGTTATGGGATCAAGCCCCACATCAGGCTCCTCTGCTGGGAGCCTGCTTCTTCCTCTCCCACTCCCCCTGCTTGTGTTCCCTCTCTCGCTGGCTATCTCTATCAAATAAATAAATAAAATCTTTAAAAAATAAATAAATAAAATGGGTCTTTGGGGATCACTGGGAATATCAGAATCCTTTCCTTTTCTTATTTGTTTTTAGCCTGTGTGCGTGTAAAAAATAAAGCAAATAGAGTTAGAATACACTTAAAGGAACCTAGAGCATAGTGCTTGGAAGCACGAGGTTTAGAATCAGATTGCTTGGATTTGAATCCTCTTCTACCTCTTAATACTATACCTTCATCTTTCTGTGCCTCAGTTTACTCATCTGTAAAATGGAGGTACTTAAAGTACCTCTCCACTAGGGATGTTGTGGTGATTAAATACATGCTGTGTGTAAAGTGGTTAGGAAAGTGTCTGACACACAGTAAATGATCAAATATTTTCTATTAGTATTTTAGTATGATTACTAATATTATTATATTTTCAAAATGGTTGGAAAAAAAAAAAGGAAAAGTTCTATAAGGCAATAGGATGAAAAACACCAAAAGCCCTGAAATTGCTCCAAAGGGTAATTAAAATATGGTAGCAATTTCTAAAGAATAAAGTTGCTAATCTTTTTGTTTTGAAAAGAGAATGCCTATTAAAGTTACTTGATTCTGTGAACATCACCCTTTTAAAATAAGTAAACAATAAAAGCAATTATCAAAATATGGTCAAGTCCCCGGAAGTAACTTTTTTACTCATTCAGTAGTAAATGAGCACCATCTAGTGGCTACTTGTAAATTCGCCTGTTAATTCACCACTAAACGGTACTTTATGGTGTATTAAAAGTAATGATGGCGATAATGCAAAAGCACTTTTTCTTCTCCTAGACGGTATTTTGTTCCATGTTATTTTCATAGGTGAAGTACAAGAAAGACATCGAAAGTATGCACGAGCCAGTCTCAGATCTCCCAAACCTGTTTTTAGACCATGCTTTGAAAACCAGCAAAATGCTCAGCCGAGTAAGTGTACTGGATGGCAACTAGAGATGCCCTGTGTCTCCACGGAAACAGGATGCCTGCAGGGCTCATGAGCACACCTGCTTCCGCCCAGGGTGCCACGCCTCCCTGAATAACTAACTCATTGGAAAGTAGTGGCCTGCTTGCTTAAATCCCACCAGAGCTGTCGCTTTACAAAGGGGGTTCTTGCTAGCTCTGTAACATCTCTTGAATGCAAACTTGCTTGTTGAACAACTATGCTTCAAAGCCACGGACAGGTGTTCTTTCTGTCTTTCTTCTTCCCGATTAGATTGAAACCACTTGAAGGTCAGGCTTAAATCAAGGATCTTTTATTTTATGCAGATTAGAGCAGACTGTCTGTATTAGGCCCCAGTAACATACAAAATTGTCTTAGTCTAATTTGTATTATCTCTGAAAATAAGTCCTATGTTACACTGACACTCTACTTTTAGTCTTGTGAGGGTTTCCACATTTTCTTTAGAACAATTAGGGGGCACGAGTGGTTTTTTTCATGTCCTAATGAAAATATTTGCGCACATTGCCAAGTGGTCATTCCATCGGAACTCACCTCCTGGATGCTGTTTCAAACACTTAGCATGTGTGGACCCTGACTTTGCCGGTTCTCATTAACTGATGAGCCCGGCTCACCTGTGCCCCATTGTTGACATCACAAATGGCCCAGGGTGACGATGGACTGTAATTTGACTTCAATTTATTTCTGCACCTATTCTAATAATTACACGGTCACTCGCTCGCTCAAAATTATCCAGATGTATTGAATATCTGCTTTGGGCCAGGTACCATCAGATGGAAAATTATGTTGGGCAAGGAATGCGAAAATAATGGTCTTCAGAAGATATGCTTACAGTCCTGGATTTAAAAAACAAAAAAACAAAAAACAAATCTGTAGTCCAGCCCTGGTTCCCAAACTATTGAATAATGAGATACAGCTTCGTTCAGGTTTAAAAATGTCTGCCTTTGGCTTTGATGCGTTGAAACTTCTGTTCATTATTTTGTAATCCTCCTTTCTCCACTGATGTCATCCTTCTTGAAGTGGATTACGTGTGTAAATAATTCATACTGACGGAGATTTGAAAATTAATTAATTGACTTTTATCAGTTCTTGGGAGGGAAAGCAGTCTGCCATTCTTCCTGTCCGTTGGGCGGGCAAGGAGGCATAAGGGGTTCTCAGGTGCAGAGATAGGCTCAGGTCTGGCACACTTCGTTCATGCTTCCTGCCGTTTCAAGGCTCATCCCCCCCACCTCTGCACACATTTCTCCGCTCCTTGAGTGTCTCTTTCAAATTCACATTTTCCCATGATTCATAGGGAAGTTTCTAGAAGTCGGTATGTTTCTATTCTCTGAGCCTGCTGCTTTCTTCACGTTTAGTCTTTGCCAGCCTTATTTTGATCATGGAGTGGCATCTGCCCTTGACTATTCTCCATCCGTCCTCGAGCTAAATTTCCTGAGGACATGAGGACTTGTGTGCAAATAAAACTATAAAAATATCATGGCGGTAATTAAAAAATTTGGTAGCTGAAGAATACAGGCCAGTCCTAGGCAATATTTTCTTCAAGAATATTGACCCTTCTTTTATATGGTGAAAAAAATCATAGCTTAATATAAATTGTTTCTATCACTGCTTTAGCAGAGAAACTCAGCAAATATTACATTTATCGTATATACCATTTTTAAAGTTTAAATCTTCATTCAGGTGGTGTTTTCGCCTAGCTTATTGATTTTTTTTCCTCCATAGAAAAATTGTGACTGAATAATTACTTCATGGGAGGGAAAGTTTAAGACTCAAATGTGTTACACTGAGGTATCTGTTTATTAATGTTGTATGATAATACATTGGCTGAAATTTATCGTACATTAGAATTGCCCTCTTTTAAATTTTAATGTGGAGAGAATTGGAATTTTGCTGATTTATAAAGGCAACTTAATTTTCACAAAAGATTGAATAAGAAAGTGCTTAATAAACAGACATTCTGCCAAAATTAGTTGTCAGTTGGTTATAAATGGCTGTTTTTAAAAGACCTCTAAATGTCTTTGGTATAAATCACCTTTTTTTTTTTTTAACACATAGTGTGTCGAGCAAAATTAATCCTTTTAAGTTTGAACAGCTGTACTAATTAAAGTTTTGAAGGACCATATCCCCCTG
Organism: Ursus americanus; assembly: GCF_024610735.1. Classification (NCBI taxonomy): domain Eukaryota; kingdom Metazoa; phylum Chordata; class Mammalia; order Carnivora; family Ursidae; genus Ursus; species Ursus americanus. Next base: position 18,578,787 of record NC_142157.1, read on the forward strand.
GAAAACAGAGCTGTAGTAGATTTCAATTTCTTTTATAACTTTGCATAAATGAAAAATACGTATTGCATGTTACTCTGGTCATTCCCACTAGGAGGCAACAGAGACTATTGCATAAGGAACAGCAAGTCTTGAAAATTCTTTTGCAGATCTTCCTTCAAACAGGTTTTGTTTGTTTTTTGTTTTTTAAATAGTAGTTTCTGAAGTTCTCTGTTGCTAAAATAGATCATGGGGGACAGTATTGACCTTTCCTTAGTCTATATCCATTATAGCAGGCATAATATCCTAGGCTTTACTAGTTCTGGATTTTAACTTGGTATGGAGTATATTCTAGCCTGTTACATTCAATTCATGATTATTTTATTTATGTATTATAAACTAACTTGTAAGGAAATTATAAAGTCTCCAGTATATATATATTTTTTAATTAGCAGAGGAGCCAAAATTTAGAGCTTGTTCTCTTCAGTCAAGATGTACCATGGGAACATTTTCATGAGTTTCCTGGGGTGTTCTACTCTGTCACATTATTCTGGCTAGAGTTTGGGGGATACACATCTTAGTGCTCTAATTGCTTGGAAGCGCCTTTGGGGACTGTCGCTGTGTCTCCATGGAACAGCAATTCTCGTGTGCATCCTTCCATCCTTCCCATCCCTGGCTCTGGCCTCTTCTGTTCACTCTCAGATCCCTGGAGCATCTGCTAAGACCTGAATGTCAACTCTGTTCTGCTCCCTTTCAAATGCGGCTTACCTCTCCCTACATCCTACACAACATTGCCTTTTTCCCTGAAATCCTCACTGCCGAACGAGCAACCAGCTTTAGCTGAAGTCTCTGTAGCCTTGAGTCTTTGAGAGTTACCATTTAACTCTAGAAGTCTTTTCCAAATAGGGTGCAATAATGAAGTGTCAGGTCTCCAACGAGAGAAATTACAAAGCAATTTTTGTTTCATCGCGGCCTGTTGTATTTGGTGGCCGATGGTTGCCAGATTTGGCGTTTCTTCTAAATCCACCACTTTGTCTGTGACTCTAAATAGTAGTCTTAATCCAATTTCTTCACCTTAAAAATTCAACGGACTATACTCAGACTCCTCTGTTTCTCTCCCAGGTACCTCCTACCCTCTCTTTTTAGGAAAATTAGTTGAATTATTTCTCACTCTCTTATTTTCCTTATGACCCGTCAGTCTTCCTCAAGGCTGAGCCCTCGTGTACAACTTCTTTCCTTTCCTGCCTCGAGCTTTCCTTTGCTCTGTTCTTTCTTCTTTTCTTTCCTTCTCTTCTTGTAGATGCTATCAAATACATTTCTGTTCCAGGATAAGCTCTGGAAAAATTGCCTTTATTTTGCCCACCTTGCTTGTACACATGAGTCCTATCACTGGCTTTTCCGTTGCTGCTCCCCAGCGTCTTTTTCATTGTGTTGACAGCTAATGGTCCCCTGCTTCTGTGGGGTGCCTGACATGGACCACCTAGAGCTGCTGGTCTGTCCTGCATTGCCCGTTTCCCTCAGTGCTGGAAATCTCCAAGAGCAGCCCACTGCAATGGGACTTGATAGCTTTGCAGCTCTTGTTGGCTTGTATTTTTCAGTTTGCATTCCTAAGTATTGGTTGTTCTAATTGGTCTCTTTTATTCTGAATTTATGTTCATGTTCTCTATTTTAGCGAGAGTATAGGAAGCTTTTTGAGGAAAACAAAGGAATGTATCATTTTGACGCGGATGCTGCCGAACACCTGCACCATAAAGGCAATGCCACGCTCCAGAGTCAGGTCTGCGCCCTCCCTGTCTGGACCCCTTAACCCCTCACTGCCACGCACCTCCACCCAGAAGGTGCAGCTGCTGAACAGAACGTACCTCCTGAGAAACTGAATGTCCCTTCGGAAAATCTCAGACACTACTCTCTCTATATTACCGGGCTGGGAAAGCTAGAACCATGCTTCAGTATAAAAGCATTTCATAAAATAAGTTACTTCACACAATTTTAAACTTATGATAGATCAATTAATTAAACAATGATCAAATCTCATGATGATTTCAGTTTTTATAGTGTGCTAATTTGTCATCTTGAGCTGTAAAATTAAGTTTCCAGGTGCAAAGTTTATTAGAATTTCTCAGATCAATTAGAAGTTGTTTTTAAAAACTATCTTACATTAAGATTTCTTTGAACTATAAAATTCTATGCATTCCCTGAAAGAAATTAAAAAAAAAATCTTCCCTGCGCACTTTAAAGGTGTTACCTATACATTTTCTTTATTCTGAGTTTCAGTAGTTGCAAAAGATGTCATTCCAGCATCTATTAAGATATAATTTTACATCACTCTATTAGATATATCCTGTGGAACATAAATTCCTTAATGATTTGATACCCAACTTCATTTAAAAACTAAACAAATTGGCTCTCCTTTAAGGTTTAGAAATGTGCATTTTTTTCTCTTCATATTCTTATTTTTATTTAATTTTTCCCACAAAGGTTTATCCTAGCATATGTTATTACATATCCTAGTATGTTACTATACTTCAAACACTTTCACTGATCACTTTATCATACTTCTCTGAAACAAAAATAGGCCTACAAATAGGAATTTAAAAACCTGTTACGTTTCCTGTTACCACAAAGTTCTAAGTATTGAAAAACTGCTTTTGTATTTAATCATTAAAACTGCTATTATTACACAATTTAAGAAACAATTTCAAAAGAATTATTTACATATAAGAACTTTAATGAAAATATACTTCTGAATGAAATGAATCATGATCAAAACTTTTCTGTGAATTTAATTTTAAAAGGTATATTGCTAAGAAAAAGCCGATCACTCTGACAGCTTACATATAATTCTAGTTTCTGTTATTAGGAGGTAGAAAATATCGATCATTTTATAAACTAAAATAAGATGGAAGTTGGTTGTAATTGAAATAAATAATTCATGGTATGATATTATTAACTAATGTAGGATGAAACTGAAAGCAATCATATAAAAGCTCTGTGTGTGTGTGTTACCCAATATCTCTGGAAGAAGTCAGCAGTCCCAGAGAACGTTGTCTTCCCTTTGATAGAAAGAGAATCACACCTATGTTTTCTTCCTTGTTCATGATTCGAAGCCATCACAGGGATCTCTCTCTTTCTCTGTCTCTGTCTGTATGTATATATGTGTATTCCACGAGTGATACATACTAACCCCAAATATGAGATATATCTATATATCCCAGCTATTTAAATACTTCATCCAAGTCCCAGAACTACATTATTTAGTAGTTCTAAATTATTTTTATCCCTTAAATATTTTTATATATCACCTGTTGACTTTCTTTGCATGTCATTTACCACAGGGAACCCAGTGACCAACCCCAATGGCCAGAATAAAATATGATTTTAGAAACTAGGATGATTAACTTGGGCATGTTTATTTTACTTTGCTCTATTTGTATAAGGGCTTGTGAGCTTTATGTGCTTTTTATGCTTTTTTTCAATGAAGGTTAAATACAAAGAAGAGTACGAAAAAAATAAGGGGAAATCGATGCTTGAATTTGTTGAGACACCCTCATATCAAGCTTCAAAGGAGGCTCAGAAGATGCAGAGTGAGGTGAGTCCCTTTGATTTGTTATCAACTGTGTTTTTTTTTTTTTTTAAGTTTGTTTATTTTTAAGTAATCTCTACACCCAACACGGGGCTCAAACTCACGACCTTGAGATCAGGATTCATATGCTCTCCCAACTGAGCCAGCCAGGTGCCCCTGTTGTCAACTGTTTGATGCATTTTTGATGTTTTATCATTTGAAAGGAACTAGTAAAGTAATTCAGAATGTTGAGTGGGTCTAGAAGAAAGCACACTGCCCAGGAATCCCCACCCTAGATCCAGCATCTTGTCTGGGTCATTGAGATTCTGTGTCCCTTCGTTTTTCTCATTTGGCAAACACAATTATCAGGCCACGTGAGCTCTTAACTGCCCTTTCATATTCTATGATTGTAAAGTTGACACTTTCAGGTTGTGTCCATGTAAAACTATGATGAGTAGAAAGAAAATGAAAAGAAAATGAAGAGCTGGTTGCTTTATTCACCTTTTATATTTCAGTGACAATAGAACTAACATGTATTAAATACTCTGTGCTAAGCAGTTTGCTAAAAGCTTTATATATGTCAGCTCATTTAATCCCCTCAAGGTAATGATGCCAGGTGGGTATATCCCTAGATTGATAATCATCCCCTGAAATTAATAGTCTTACCTGAAATTACAGATCCAGTAAATGCCAATGTTTTAGGTCCTCATCAAATCATGAGAGATTCTCTTTTCTCTGTTTCCTTATTTAGTTGATCCCCCCGCCATGGTCCACCCCCCCCAAACCAAACAGTGACATGGAAGTTTTAAAATATCAAGAGAAGAGAGCAATTAAGAATTTTTTGTGCATATGTACTTCGCGTTCTACTGAAAATGAAGCTGAATCACATCCAGATATTCCCCAAATGGTTTTGCTCTGTCCTAGTGAAATTTCTTCTGTTCTTTTTTTCCCTACATTTTTTGGGACCAGACACCAGACACAGAAGGTTTTCTCTGCAGCCAACATCCAGATTCTGTGGGTACACCAAGTTATTACTTCAAAGGGACAGAAATAGCGGACAGCAGTATCAGCCGATTACGGCCCCACGCCAAGTGTGCTCTGTGGGCACCATCTTTTCTCTTCTCCAGTAACACCACCAAAACAGGGAGAAATGATAACTTCTGGACAATGAAACTGTCATAGGAATTTTGTAAACAGTGTATGTGCTCTTTGTTGCTATTTATGCTGCTATGTGTTTATAATTCATCTTCTCAGGGAAATGGCACTCAGACATTACCAGGGCTTGTTGAATTGTTCAAGTTGTTTAATTTTTTCTCCAAGCAAGAAAGGAGAAGATAATTACTTCTATTTTTCATATCTCATAGCTTCTTAAGCCAATTGAGAGGAGTTTGATCAAGAAATAGGTGAATATTTTGATGAAATTAGCTGTCTGTTTGAACTGAATTGGAAGAGAGGTAAATTCTGAAATAGTTCAGAAGCCCGACAACAACCTACATTTAATGGGATAACTTGCGGGACTACCTTTGTCTTAGTTTGGGCTGCTGTTACCCAAGTACAACAGACTGGGCAGCTTAAACAACAGAAATTGATTTCTTATAGTTCTGGAGGCCTGGAAGTCTGAGCTCAGAGTGCCAGCAGGTCAGGGTTCTGGTGAGACCGTCTTCAGGGTGCCTTCTCGCTGTGTCCTCACGTGGCGGAGAGCAGAGAGAGGAAGGAAGCTTTCTCCTAAAGTGTTTGGGGCACTGACCCCATCATGAGGGCTCCACCCTCATGACCTCATCTATCCTAATCGCTTTCCAAAGGCCCCACCTCCAAATGCATCCATCACATTGAGGGTAGCCTGGAGTTTCCACATATAAATTTTGGGGTGACACAGACATTCCGTCCATTATCACCTTTTCTCCATTTCGGGAATAATATATAAAGTACTGCACTGTTACCAGGTAGGGAAGCTGGAAGGCAACCTCTGGGTTGAGCCTCCGGGGTCAGCCGCCAGAGCCTGTGGCCTGTGTAGTTCTCAACCCGCTCTCCTCCTGTTCCCCCAGCTGTCACTGATAGTCATGCCTCGTCCTTTAAGGAGAAGACCAGCACTGTCAGACGGGGCTTTCTTGCTCTTTCCGTCAGCCCCAGGCTATTGTTATTTGCGTGTTTGAGCTACATCTTCACATCTTACTCACAGAGGGAAATGTTCCCCTGTTTTCCTCTCTTTGATCTTCTCTGTACTTTTTCTTCTGAAGACCCCCTTCTCCCTCCCCTTCTTTCTCCCTGTGGCTATAGTACTTAAACCCTCTGTGGACAAGTCTCAGGGAAGGCACCTCTCGGGAAGGCACATCCCCATGCTGCTTCCTCAAGAGGTCCTTCGTGAGTCTGCCAGTGGAGGCTGGGAATCGTATATAGCAAGATCCCAGAAGCTTCTGATGTCGGTGGTCCCGTGACCATCCTTCGAGAAACATGGACTCATTGAAGAAAACAGTAGTCCTCTAACTTAAAGTCATAAAAACCAGATGGATTGAAAAACAGCAACAACAAAATATATAGATAATCTGCTTCTCAGGGAGTCATGGGCAAAGTAAACCAAGTTGTTTTTCTTTACATGAAATGGTCAGTTGATTTTTTTTTTTTTTTCTATTGGGGATGGACCTTCGAAAGAGAAAGATTCCCTAAGTACAAATTTCATGCTACAGATGACAGAGACAGAAAAAGTGCTATTGTTTCTACGTAGGCATGTTTCCTTGTGCCGATCTTGGAAATCTGATAACTAGTGTTTCGCTTTTACCATTGCTATGGTTACATAGCACAAAAGAAAATAAAGTATTAACAACCGAAAACAAAAACAAAAACAAACCCCAATTCAGTCAAATGAACTGATCAATTCCTTCTGGTTGGCTGTTTGACACCAGGTGCAAACAGCTTTAGTAATACTTTTATTATATGCTATGGAATTGACTTACTCGGGGCTACGTGGGCCTTTTGTTAATACTGGCTTTCAATTTTTGCTATTCTGATTTCTGGTGTTGTCGCTAGGGGGAAATTATCCTTTGCAGAGCCTGAGACATGTTTTCCCTTTAATTATAGCCAGTGGCTATTAGATTTTTAGGCTCAGCATTTATAAGTCTGCTCAGCAGGGCTTGAGGAGAGAGAAATCTTTCAATAGAAAATATCTTGGGACCAAATTTATACTCCGAAGACTAGAAACATAAAATATCTAAAAATCTTTGTTAGACCAAAGTTGATGTGAAAGATACCTTTAAATAGAGGATCGATGTGGGGCGCCTGGGTGGCTCAGTTGTTAAGCGTCTGCCTTCGGCTCAGGGTGTGATCCCAGAGTCCTGGGATCGAGCCCCACATCAGGCTCCTCTGCTGGGAGCCTGCTTCTTCCTCTCCCACTCCCCCTGCCTGTGTTCCCTCTCTCGCTGGCTCTCTCTCTCTCTATCAAATAAATAAATAAATAAAATCTTAAAAAAAAAAAAGGCTATAAATAGAGGATCAATGAAGTGGACCCAAAGGGAACCATCTGGCTTCTAGATTGTTCTTATTCCTAAGAGGGAAGCTTGACAAGGAGCATCTTAAGCCTTCTCTGGGTAAAGCAGAGTGTTCATGATGTCGGGGCTGGTCACTCATGTTTCTGTGATAGCCTATAATTATGCTTCTCTCACTTTTCTTCGAATGCCAGATATAGGTTTAATCAGTGTGTTTTCTAGAAGAAATCTTTAAATCTGGCTTTGAAAAGTTCTTTGTCTTCTGTTTCATAAAAAGCATACCGAAGGTTTTTTTTCCCCTTAGTCATGTATTGGCCAGTTCCAGTCATAATCAACTTTCCTTAATGACTTATTTCAGTAAAATGTTTTTCAGAGGAGAAGGGCTTTTTGAAGTGAATTATCTGAAATAAATAAATATACCCAAATTTCTATTTTTGCTTTTTTAAAAAAAGATATATATATATATTTTTTAAGATTTTATTTATTTATTTGACAGAGATAGAGACAGCCAGCGAGAGAGGGAACACAAGCAGGGGGAGTGGGAGAGGAAGAAGCAGGCTCATAGCAGAAGAGCCTGATGTGGGGCTCGATCCCATAACGCCGGGATCACGCCCTGAGCCCAAGGCAGACGCTTAATGACTAAGCCACCCAGGTGCCCCTAAAAAAGATATTTTTGGCCTGGAAATGCCCTAGATTCAGCCTTATAACCATGTAATTTCAATTAGTTCCACATAAAGAAGAGGGCGATTTCTCATTGTTCTTTGGGAATATCTATAGTTCCTCTAACTTGGAATGTTCTCAGTGCAACTTCTTAATCACTTTGTTAAATTTTGGTTTTTCCAGGACATCTGTGTGACCTTTTGTGTGTGTGTGTGTGTGTGTGTGTGTGTGTGTGACTCCATAGATCATTTTTAAATAGTTGCATGTGTAAATGTAGGAGAGACGACAACAAGCCTCTCTTTTCATCCCTCATGGTTTGGGAGAATTTCTTTATACAATTACTTATCTTTGTAATTCATATATTATGAACCTGGGAATGGCCTTTCGTTTTGCATTAATAACAATCTCATGCAGAATTTATTTTTGTCATCTTTGTGATGCAATTTGAATAAAATACTTAGCTGGTAATATATAGGCTTTTGTGCTTCTGGTAAATATTTTACATGCATGGAGATCTTTGTCATTTAGAAGGACTGTTTCTACAGTCCTAAAGTGCGAGTAACCATTGGTTTTCAAATCCATAGTTCCAATGTTGGAATTGAGGGAATCTTAGCCAAAGGGTGGCCGAGAATGTCAAAAGGGCAGGTGAGGGTATGAACGTCTGCCCACTACAATCACTGTCTGCATTCCCCTTTCCGTTCCTTGTTGTGAACTCCTACCTAGAGAACAATTTATCAGGTGGAAGATAAGACTCCTCCCAGTGTAACTTAATTCACAGATGATAGAGAAATAGTCTCAGTGCCCAAATCATTAAAGGAAAATGTATTTCAGCCTCCATTACATTTTAGAGATGGTCTTTGCCACGTTCACAAAAGGCTAACAGTGAAAGGGGTGATGAGAATATCAACATTTATGCTGCTGTGCTTTGAATGGCCTTCTATGCAGCCAGATTGTTTTCCGGTGGCTGGATCCACTCCCTTTAGAACGAACCAGTCCGGTGATTCTCAAATAACCAACTTTACTGGCTTTCTTCTCCAATTGGTCTGGCATCAAACAATGACAGACTAGTAAGGTGTTAAGCAGCCTCACCCCTCTGAGTGCTTTCCCACAGGCAGCTGGTACTTGATTTTGCTTTTGTTTGGTAGAATTCTAAAATTTATGGTCAAGTTGGAGTGATTTTCTTGTGGCTATGAAGACTCCAAGGTGGTAGAATTATGTAAGGCAAACCTCGGTTTTGTTCTGGGAACTCTTGTTTTAATACCTTTCCAACAGTGGCTCGTGTTTTCTAAATTTCAAATTATGTGGTCTTATTTAACAGAAAGTTTACAGAGAAGATTTTGAGAAGGAGATTAAAGGAAGGTCATCACTGGATTTAGACAAGACTCCAGAATTTTTACATGTAAAGTACATCACCAACCTTCTGAAAGAGGTAGGATCTTGCGATTTACTATTAAATATTGTGAAAGAAAACTAAAGAAATAACCCAGGAAATATTTATTCCAAATTCCCTACTAACTGTTTGAGATGTTAATCCATTCTTCTTTCTCCCACTTTGACCTTTATTAACAGAGTTTTTCATTTTCATTAAAAACAGGAAAGTGTGTGTTAATATTTCCATTTAAAGTTGGGGGAAGAAATCACCTAGAATTTCTGGAAAAACTTAAAAATTTTCTGATTTTGTGTTTGTATCTCAACAGCTCTATAAATAGTTTTATAACAGTTTTTTTTTTAAATTTTGAATATGGATGAGGCAAACTTAATTCTTTCAAATTTAGTTATTTAAAAATGCATTTTAGAACCAGCTTTTTCTGCAACTCCTCTCCTTTCTGCAGCATTCTCAGAACATCTGATATCAGAAATGAGAGCCTCAAATGTGAAGGTTTGGATAAATGACACATTATTTGTGAGTGGATTGTGTTCGAAGGGGGGTAAATATTTAGCATAGAGACATAGGAACACATGTTGATTTTTCATTTTACTCTCAGCAGGATCCCCCTCCCCTCCCCCCCAAATTGGTGCATTTCAGCTCACAACTAATGTATTACATCTGTTGAACATTAAGGTCTTCAAACCTAACAATTAAAAATATCATACTCATGGTCCATCCCTTTAAAAGTTTCTTTTTGTTTTTGTTTTTTTTTTTAAAGATTTTATTTACTTATTTGACAGAGATAGAGACAGCCAGCGAGAGAGGGAACACAAGCAGGGGGAGTGGGAGAGGAAGAAGCAGGCTCACAGCGGAGGAGCCTGACGTGGGGCTCGATCCCATAACGCCGGGATCACGCCCTGAGCCGAAGGCAGACACTTAACCGCTGTGCCACCCAGGCGCCCCTGTTTTTGTTTTTTAATGGCTGAAAAGTAACTCGGAGCTCTTCCACCTCCCTGCTTAAATAGAGTCTCTTTACATTAAGGGGAAATATTAGAGAACGCCGCTTCACCCTGAATTTTGAACTGAAGAAAACTGTTCCTGAAAGAAATATCTTAAATCAGTAAAATAAGTTCGAGTACAATTCTGCACACGAACTTCGTTAATAACTGAATGCCACCTGGCCTTTACTGTTTAACTGCTTTTAGAAATTTAATGTGCTTCGCCGTTGTAATGTATGTTGGGCTGAAATAGGTATATAATTTATGGAAGAGTGCTTTTGCTATCCTACCTTTTCTCAGTCCTAGTTCCTCTCAAATTTTTTGAAGTCGAAGCCTAGTCAAATGGCAACTTCCTACTATTGTCTTCCCTTTAAAAAATAAGCACTGTTTATATGAAAATCTTAAAGGGGGAGCTCTTTATCATTTACATACAAATGACAATGTTAAATCTATTTTAAGGTCCATAAATGACTTTAATATACATGCCATTCATTGACTTTCTCTTTTATTTCTCTTTTTGAAAGAATCTTATTTTAGATGTGTTGATTCAGAATGTATGCATCAGGATAGTAAAAGGCCCATAAGACTATGATTAAAAATCTTTTAATTCAGTTATAGAGAGTTCTAATTTTAAAAAAGGAACTCTCAGTGACTTCATGAAATTATAACTTTTCTTTCTAAGTATATGCATTTAGCTTTCAATTATCTTTGCATTTTTTACTTTATTATGGTTTTTACATTTATATTGCCGTTCAGAATATTCAGAGTATTGTTTTATACTTTCATTTCACTTGATTCCCCCAATTGCCCTTTGACATTGGTAGAGTAAGTATTTTTATTTTCATTTTGCCTGTGCGTGTGGAAATCAAGGCTCAGTTACTTAAAGTCTTTTGAAGGTCACATGACCGAATAAGTGAAAGAATTCCAACTTTCATCCAGGTCATTTGACTCCAGAGCTCTTTCCAAAATTACATTCAGGTCATTACGATGTCTTGTAGGCTATTAGTTAAGCAGAGGACTAGCTAATTTAATTATACTGGACAAAGAGAAAATAACATCAAATGAACCCTAGAATTTACTGGAACATGACTTCTTATTAAAGGAAACCTCATCTTTTATCTGGCAAGTTAGTCTTAAGTACAACTCAGTTGAATTGAATCAAGATATATACTGTTTCCATAATGCATTTAGTAGGAAAAAAAAGAAATTCATTAGCAGAACAAAAACCCCAAGTTATATGTAAGTATTAGTGGAGACATTTGGATCTACTTAAAATATAATATTAAAATAGATGACATTCAAACTATGTATTATCAATCTGTAGGAAATTATTTGGTTTTACGAATCTGAATAAAGTGGAATATTTTTAAAACTTTGGTTACATCCATCCTTTTGATTTTGTAATTTTCAATTCTTTTTCAACTATGATCTTCGGTGATTCATATTTTATAGACAGCTTTCAAAGAAATACTTCAAATAATTAATAAGAAGCATCCATTCCTAAGATCTTCCTCACCACTTAAAAGGAAGACATCTTTTTAAAATATGGTACCAATATGGTACCAAAATATACTGGAAGACAGGATGAAAGGGAAAATCCTGATAAAATTGGAAGCCACTCTAAACATGACTAAAAGAGAAAATAGGGTCTCTGTAGAAAATGAGGAGCATAAGTATTCAGGAGCCTGATTTATTCCTCTCTAGAAATATTTTCTCCTTTCTGTGGTCTCTAGAAAACACGTGACAGGGTATATCAGTTAAACAGTGTCCCAGGAAATTTTGAACTGTAATGTTCTTGTCTCATAGAAAGAATATAAAAAAGACTTGGAAAATGAAATAAGAGGCAAAGGAATGGAAGTTAACTCCGACGTTCTTGATATTCAAAGAGCCAAACGTGCATCCGAAATGGCTAGTGAGGTGAGTATATTTATTTAGCAACTGAGAATGTATGACTTTTCAGCTGACTTCATTGTCCGTAAACCTTTCTCAAAGTTTTATATACATTCCATAACTTCTATGTGCAAGATGATGATAAGTAGCTATGTCCTAGGAGTCATTTCCCAGCCAAGGAATTAAAGAAAAATAACAATAATATTTTAAAAAAAGATGTCCACCATCTCCTTTCCATGTGGTATGAGAAAAATGACCCTTTCCCCCCTTTTAGAGAAAAATATATATAATAAACCAGAATAACTGTAGGAGATTCAACTTGGGTTTTTAAGGAAGTGAAAGGCACTGGACTGGGAACATGTGTAGTGGAACTCCATCTGTCACTGCAGTGCGGTTCACACGCTCTCCTGCTCTCCACCCAACAGAGCCCCCCAGCCCTTGCCTTGCTACTCAATGAGCCCACATAAAGCTCTTTATGAAGTGAGAGGGACTGTTGCTCACTTTACATGGAATTTGTGGGAAGGAATGAAATGCCTCTGAAGTGCTGTCAGTCCTTTCATCCTTGTGTAATGTCATTACTTTGGTATCACATAATGGCTCTGTGCTTTGAGGAGAATCTAGCTGAATTGAGCAATGAGAAATTTAAAATCGTGTCCCCATAGGTTCCTAAACTGAGGTGATGGTGGGGATGGTGACCCTATTAGTCAGGCTGCAAATGATAGGAACCCAACTCAAACTGGGTGAAACAACAAAGGGAATGTTTTGGCTTATGAATAGAGAAGTCCAGAGTCAGGTTTCCTTCTGGTTGGAGTTCAAATGATGTATCTCTTCCTTCTTTCTCAGTTCTCTTGTCTTCTCTAATGCTTCGGGCTTGGGAGGTTATCTCCAAGTGATGGCTCCTCCTAACAGTAGAATAACTCCTATCTATGCCAGAAATCCCAATGGGAAGTGAGCCTCTGTTTCTTAGAGTTACAGTTAAGGTCCTAGGATTGAATCTCACTGGATCGACTTCTGTCCTGTGTCCACACCCGCCCTAATCATTGTGTCTGGGGCCAGATGAGTGTAATGTGCTGATGATCTGGTATGGTTCTCAGGCTCACACATTTGTTCAGTTAACTTCTTTGGTAGTTTAATTGCATTTTAAGTATAAAACATTTAAGGGGCGCCTGGGTGGCTTGGTCAGTTAAGTGTCTACTTTCAGCTCAGGTCATGATCCTGGGGTCCTGGGATCAAGCCCCATATCAGGCTCCCTGCTCAGCAGGGAACCTGCTTCTCCCTCTCCCTGATCTCTGCTTATGCTCTCTCTCTCTCAATCTCAAATAAATAAATAAATAAATAAATAAATAAATAAATAAACAAATAAATCTTTAAAAAACAATTCAAAATTGTTATGTGTTTTAAAAAAATTTACAATCATCTTTGGCCATATCTGTGTTCTTTAAATAAATTTAAACTTTAAAAGCCACTATGATGTCTTTGGCTAATACTGTCATCACATATTTTTAAGTTAGTAATTCTGTACAGATCGTTCTGTTATGGTGACATGTGCCGTCCACATTCAGAGTTAGATCTTGTACTCACTTGTCAGTAATACTTGGAAAAATTATGTTAGACCCTCAATGACAGCGTCCATCTAGATACAGTTGAGTGGCATGATGGCGGCAGGAGCAGCAGTAAATCAGCCTTAGCCTACGAGTATAGGAGTAAAAGACCAAAAGAAGCTATCGGTTATTGCACACCTACTATGTGCTGAGCACTGTGTTATATGCTGTCTCATTGTTCCTCAGAGGGCTCCTGCATGGGGGAATTATTACCCCCATTTTGCTGATGAGCAAACCGGAAACGTTAAACATTCCCAGTGTCACATGGCAATTGAGTGCTCTGGCCTCCAAGTCAGCCTTCTTTCTACAACAGCAGCTCATTGAAACCTGCCTCCCTATCCTCCAGCCCTAACACAGGTGTCAGTGAAGATTCTCACCACGTATAGTAAAAAGCTTCAGAGTTTCGTATACCCCTCTTCAGTAAGAATAGTGATACAGTTCTAAGCAGTTCAGAAAATTTAGTTCTAGGTGATCATTTCATAGTACAAAGTGAAATGTGTTTTCTTCTTCTTTTTCTTTTTAAATATGTTCATCCATTTTATTGTATCATCGATTACAGATACAGGTTTGTCCTCAGAGTGTCTGAATATTATAAAATGTTGCTTTTTTTTTTTTTTTTTTTTTTTTACAGAAAGAATACAAGAAAGACCTGGAGTCAAAAATTAAAGGGAAGGGAATGCAAGTTGGCACCGACACCCTCGAAATACAACATGCCAAAAAAGCTTCAGAGATAGCTAGTCAGGTTAGTCGAGTGAATGGTGCAGAGGCCTTAAAACCTGTATTTCGGAACTTCACAAATCTTATTAATGACCTGATTAGTACATGGAATCCCCCAGAGCTTTGTGACTAGTTTAAAAGTTTGGAATGGAGACCATTCTAAATCAGCATGCTTATTTGAAAATTTATAGTTTCTGCTTTACTCATTTCCTTTAAAAATATCAAAGAAAACTAAGGGGAAGACATTTTAATAGAACACACACACCCCCTTTCTTACCTTATCTTTGTAATACAACAAATTTCACATTCATCTGGGCTACGGTAAAAATTCTCATACTATGTTTTCTTTAAGGATAGGTCGTGTACTGCTCCGCGTATCTGTGTTTCCAACTTTCTGAACAGACCTTGAAAATCACATATTGAAACTCTAACATGACAGTGATAACCATTTCTGTATGATTTGGTTGCACGTTCTCAAAATACCCCATTGACCTCATCACCATGCCGGAAATTCCTACTGGGTTAGCATTTTGGATTGAAGTGTTCTATATCCTGAATGACTGTGTTCTTTCATCTAATATTTTCCTCTTCATGTAATGCGTGTAACGACAGGATATTAATTTAGAAGTTTTGGCTTAGATGCTATGATATTATAGATAGCAGATAACAACGTTGTAGGAGTCAGACCATATGTGTATGTTTTTGAAGGAAATACCCCAGAACCAGTTCCTACCTCTTGAACTCCTCCAGTAATTTTGAGAATATAAAAGTGTCACTGAAATAGAGAGTATTTAGGAAGAGGTGATTTTGTGACAAACATTTTTTAAAAAAGATTTTTATTTATTTATTTGAGATAGAGCTAGTGAGAGAGAGATCACGAGCAGGGGGGAAGAGTAGAGGGAGAAGCAGACTCCCCAGTGAGCAGGGACCCCAATGTGGAATTCCATCCCAGGGTCCTGGGATCATGACCTGAGCCGAAGGCAGACACTTCACTGACTGAGCCACCCAGGCGCCCTGCGAGAAACATTTGTAAAGAGAATGTTGGGGTGCAGGTTAAGGAGTGCTGCCCACTTACCTCAAGGCTGGTTGGGGGACGTTTCAGTGGGGCTACTCTGGGAGCTGTACTGTCACCCTTGCAGTTAGGAAGAGCTAGGTCAGGACTGACCCCCCAGGAAGTCTGGAGGGTGAGGGGGAGCTGATTAACTGCCCAGAGAGTCACTGCTGTGTTGGGATCTGCTTACATTCCTAGGGTTAGGGACTGGCCAGCGGAATGCAATGGTCATAATTGGTTTGGACAAAGAATCTGGGGATGGCATAGGAGTCTTGGCCAAGAGGGATTTTGGTTAGAAATGGCAGAGCTGGGGGTTGGGGAATGCGTGCTGAACAGGCACTTGAAAACCTCCTTTCGCTTGACCCCTCCTTCCATTCTCCTCTGGAAATATAGCCATTGTTGCAAATTTGTTGTAGAGCCTTCTGGGTCTATTTTTACGTGTATGTAGATAAACGTAACACTTATGTACACATGGACTTAAAAAGCCTTACAAACCATGTATCTTCTTCTGTGCTTGGTTTTTTCACTTAATATGATGGACCCTTTTCCATGTTCTTTCATAAAGTTCTATCTCATTCTTATAGAAAAATTAAGTATTTCATAACATGGTTGTGAATACGCAGCCATTTACCTTTTGATGTCTCATAGGCATTACCACATGTAAATGACAATAAAATGTAATAACAGGATCTCAGTATTACCCACCCAAACCAGAATGCTTCATTTTTCCCCAGATCTGATTTTCTTTTCCACTCCCTTCTCAGCAAATGGCATCAGTGAGATCTCAGAAGTCACTTGGATTCCTCTTGTCGGCAACTTTTGTTGACTCTGCCCCCCAAATTTTTTTTAAGTCCATCTACTTCTCTCCACCCCAGTCCAAGCTACTGTGTCTGTCACCTGGATCCCTGCAATGGCTTCTAACCAGAATTCTGCTTCCATTATTGTCCTCTTCATATCCGTCCTCTACCCAACAGCCAGAGCCATCCTTGAAGAATTAAATTAAATTATGTTACTCTCACTATCAGAACTCTCCAGTGGTTTCCAGTCATGTCCAGTATAAATGCCCCACTCCTTGCTCCTGCATTCAGAGCCCCCCTCGTGCCGTTCTCATCTTTTTCCCCTCTTCCCTCGTTCATTATGATTATGCTCCAGCTGCACAGACTTGAGGCTCTGCACAGCTGTATTGTCTTCTGGAAAGTCCTTCCCCTGGTCTTTGCAGTTTGTTCTTTCTGGTTATTCATTTCTTAGATTTAATGGTACTTTTTAATGGTGGCCTCCTTGGGCTTCCAAGTAACTATCCACAAACTATTAAATCACTACTTACAATTTTCTGAAATGTTTCTCATTATTAGGAGGGGGCAACACCCCGTGTTATTCAAGGTACTGGGTTGGAGTAAGGTGGTTGGGAGTGATGGATTCGAGGCTGGAGAAATAAAAAAAAATCAAAATCATCCTCATGGGCCTGAGAGTTGAAGCCAAAAGAAGGCACCCTTTCCCTGGAGAAAACAATGTGGAAATAATATAAATTTTGTTTTGCATACTTTTACCTAAGAGCGGGCTTCTAAGACATATTCCTTTCATGAAATATTGGAATGTCATGTCTTTCCTTAGAATGGTATAGATTTGTTTTATTCAACGATATGCTGCTTTCGATTTCTGTGTGTACCTTAGGACTGTATACCAGTTCTTGAGAAGCTAGGAGAAAGAAAGGCCTAGGGGAGTCAGCTGTCCTATGGTTATATGTACATCATGATTACAGCCATGCTATTATCTTTGCAATCCAAAGATATCATTGGCATGTCATCCTAGCCATGTCCCATTTTGCCCAGTTGATAGGCTCTCCTATCCATTTCAATCAAACTTTGGGACTTTGCTATAGTTCAAGGCTTAACTTTTCAAGAAATTAATGTGGTATATATTGTTATGTGACTCACTCCCAATAGTTAAACCCTCCAGAAACTATGGAATTGACCATGTGACTTTTTTTAGCCAATAGGACATTAGCCAACCTGACTTAGGCAGAGCCTCTAAAACTCTTGTCATTGGGGCTTGCCTTCTTGGAATATAAGTGCCATGATGTTGTTTTAAGCCTTCAAAGTTTTAGGGTGCTTTGTTATGTATTAGGATGTAAATGATGTAACTAGTGTCCTATGTAGTCTATTTATGTGCTTGAGAGTGCTTTTAGATTTGAACATTCCTATTGCAAAATTAAATGACCTAGTTCTACCCTGGGACCTTGGTGGCTGTCTATGATCAGTGCCTCACTTTCTACATACATTGTCTTTCATATGAAGTGCTTTGTTTGGGGGCTTTCAAGAGGCTTACTAGAATTTTTTTTTTCTGTAGACATAGTAATAATGGTATATTATGATTTTGAAAGTTAAATGCTATTACTTAAACTGTATTCAGAAAAGTGAAACTGATACTCTAAGTAGTGAAAATAAACAGAGTTATGAGTAGAAGATAGGAAAAGATATACTATTTCTCTGAGATTGAGATCTTTGTTTATACCTTTTAAAATTTAGGGTATCACAATTAAGCAAGCCAACATTTATGCCATTGCAGGGAATCTACAAATCTAGGTTATGTCACATCTAGAGTATGTCAACATAATAGGAAATAACTGTTTTAGAAGAAATGAAATTAGATACAGTCAATAGTTTTTTTTTTCTTGTAATAAAATTTTTCATTAAAGAATATATACGCAGTGAAAAGTGTACAATTTAAGTGTAGAGCTCGCTCAATTTTTTATAATCAGTTTTAAAATGTGACAAGTCTCTGAGACATGTTGTGTCTGGGTAATTATGACTATTTTGTAAGTAACACGTAATTCAATTCAGGCTGCTCAAAACAAGCAGATAATTTATTGTTCTTAGAACCAAACAGTAGAGGAAGCCCTAGGCTCGGCTTGCTCTGGGGCTCAGACAATGTGATTGAGTTTCGGTTTCTATCTTCAGTTCTCAGGCAGGCTTTTTTCTGTTTGCAAAGAGGCTCTTAGCAGCTCCTGGGGCTCCTTCCTTCTCCATCCACATCTAGAAGCAGAGGGAAAGCTTCTTGATAGCTTGTGTGGAAAAATAATCACACTCATCCCTGGAGAAATCTTGAAGGGCCAGGGATGGGTATAATGGTTTATGTGAGCCCAGCAGGACCCATGGACTTGGGCCAGTCTCACCCAAGCTGAATGATCTAGCATGGGGGAGCTGTGAGTTGCCCAGTGGCAAATCAGGGAGCAAATAGGGGATGGGGGGAAGAGTGGTTGGATTCCAAGGAAGAAACCAGCAATAATTATTCACTACAGAGCAAAACGTGACAGTTTTACAATTATATCTTACTGATATTCATCAAATGAATTATACATTAACCAATAATTGATCAATTTTATTGTATTGAAATAGAAAAACTTCCTCCTTGGTTAGCTGTGCTTTCTTTCTTAATTCAGGTTAGTAGACAGAAGCCTTCTGATTACTTGTGAATAAGTCACTCCAAGCCATGTTCCTCCCACGAGTTTTAAAACTCTTCCTAGTTTTATAGAAATAAGAGAAATAAGAGTCCAAAGCCATGATCCTGCTGTGAAAATGACATCACAGTTGTCCACAGTTTTTTACATTCTTGTGGAGCCCTCATTGCATGTTTTGTTTTCTCCAGAAAGACTATAAGAGAGATCTGGAGACTGAAATAAAAGGGAAGGGCATGCAAGTGGGCCCAGACACTCCTGATATCCAGAGAGCCAAGAAAGCATCGGAAATGGCCAGCCAGGTGAGAAACCCGCGGGACACAAAATTTACAACAGACATGATGAATTGTGTATGGAAAAAGTATAAATGACATTTTTACACGTGTGGGCTTGAGATTCAAACACATACGTATCTGCATTGCTGTGGAAGGCTAATAAGCAAAGCTCTGAAGATTATTTTTTGTTTTTTTTTTTTGTTTTTTTTTTTTTTTTTTTCAGAAAGAATATAAGAAAGACTTGGAAAATGAAATTAAGGGGAAAGGAATGCAAGTGAGCATGGACATCCCGGACATACTGCGAGCCAAGAGGGCATCTGAGATCTATAGCCAGGTTGGTAGGGAGTGAAGACGCTCAGAATACTGTTTTCTGATCTCCAGTCACCATGTGCTTCGTGTGTCTCTAAGACGTATTTTTTGGAGGGCACTGGATTCAAAGTCAGTACACTCTATTCTAGGAGCTATTGGTCAAACTTGATTGATCTCACTCATGAAAGGGACAGCTGCTGTAAATTCAATTCAATGGATGTTATTGAGTGTCTGAGCGCCCCTGTTTGAGTCCAATGACACCATGATCTTTTTAATTTTTAGTTTTTGACTAGTGCATGCTTGAATCCAGTGCTCACACTACATAAAAAAGATTACAAATGAGTTTGTCTTTTAACCATTTCAAAATGAATATTATCCTTGAAATAATCAGCTCCAACAAAGAATGAATAAAACTGTGCAAGGTGGAAGGTGAAATTGAATATTAACTAAAAATTAAGAGAAGAACTGTCTTCTTGTAAAATTTAATTTACCGAGTGGACCTGTCACACATCCTCTAGAAAAAAAGCTCTAGAAAAGCTGGATATGGATATAACCACAAAAGACTATAGTTAATGGAAGAAGTTATTGATAATATCTGATCTGGGCAAAAAATTCTCTAGTGAATATTGTCTTTGTTATAAAATTTACAAGGAAAAGAATGAATCCTAATGGAAAAAAATAGTAAAGGGGGATGAAAAAATTAAAATGGTTATAGAAAATTGACCAAGAATTGTATTTGATTAATGGGATTTATGATGAAAATAGTTTTCAAGAAAATCTGACCACATTTGTTAAAATTCCGATTAAAACATAAGCAGAACCCAAACACCTGCTGATTCAAAAGGGCATATGCAGATGACAGAGTCAAATGTCAAAGGAGTTAGTTGTCTGCTTCTCAGCCTCCTCAGATGACACAGCTGTTGGGATGGTCCCGAAGTGCACATTCATCTGTCCTCTGTGTGTCCTGGTACCCCCTGAACTTGGAGAAGTTGACTCTAACTATATCAACTGACTAAAATTATAGATAAATACATGAAACAGGGGGCGCCTGGGTGGCACAGCAGTTAAGCGTCTGCCTTCGGCTCAGGGCGTGATCCCGGCGTTATGGGATCGAGCCCCACATCAGGCTCCTCCGCTATGAGCCTGCTTCTTCCTCTCCCACTCCCCCTGCTTGTGTTCCCTCTCTCGCTGGCTGTCTCTATCTCTGTTGAATAAATAAATTAAAAAAAAAAAAGATAAATACATAAAACAGGTCATATGAGTCAGTGGAGAAAAGTTACCCTCTCAAAAATGCCAATCTCATTCATTCGTTCAGTAAATACATTCTGAGCACCCATCCACTTACATGCAAAATTAGACATGGTTTTGCCCTTGGGAATGAATAATTTAATGATCAAATAATCACACGAATATAGTATTACAAACCGTGATGCCTGAGTTGTCAGCATTCCTGCCTTAGCTTAACAGCGTTGCCTTGTCTGTGTGCGACAGAAGGATACATCTAACTTCAAGGAATTTTCATTACTTAGGATACAGTGGAATACCTATGAGATTGTAATGATGCTGTGTTGAGTCTCAACACGAACAATAACTACCTTTCCTAACAAGCATCAGTATGCCGTCATGGTCAACTTCACTGCCTTTGGACCCAGAATACCAGGGTTAAATCCTAGCTCTGACACTTCTTGGCTAGTGTCTCAGCTTCCCCATCTGTAAGAGGGGATAGTAACACTCTCTGTTTTTGGGGTTGATTCAATGAGTTAATGTGTATTTCAAACCATACCTATGACTATTTAAATGTGGGTACTCGTCAAAGGTATTGCCTACATTGTATTGGAGCTTATAGTAATACATTTAGTAGACAGAAAATTGAGATTTTAATCTCAACTACAGAAATACTAGTATCTTTCCATTTTACAAATGTGTCTTTTACTAAAGTAGGAAACAAAGCACAAATCCAGAAGTGAAAAATAGTGCTTATACAGAGCCAGGTTACTTGCAGGAGCGATAGGGCTACTCTGAACAGGGACTGGGGCTGCTCATGAAAGAGTAGGTTTCTTCTGGGTTCTCGTCACCAATTCCAACACATGTATGTGAAGGCTTCCCCACACCAACAAGCAATTCTCGGACATCAGCAAGGGATTGGAGAATTTGACTCGATCTGGCACTGTCTACTGGAAGCCAGCACCAAGTTCTACAGGTTAAGGACTCAGTCCTACTGGATGGTCCCCCTCCCCTCTTCAGATGCCAGTTGCAAACTCAGTTTGCCACCTGTGCTTTTGGCCAACAGGCTACAGATCAGAGGTTCCCAGGACTCCCTCTGTGGGTCTGATTCATTTGCGAGGGCAGTTCACAGAACTTACTAGATTGGCAGTTTATTATAAAAGGATATAACACAGGAACAGCCAGATGGAAGAGATGCACAGGGCCAGGTGTGAGGAGAAGGCACGGAGCTAACAAGCCCTCTCCAGGTTTATTCACCATTTCCCCCAAATCTCCCTACATTCACCAACCCGGAAGCTCTCTGAACACTCTCCTTTTGGGTTTTTATGGAGGCTTCATTACATAGGCATGATTGATCAACTCATTGGCTGTTGATGACTGATTCAGCCTCCAGCTCCTCTCCCCTCCCCAGAGGTTGGGGATTGGGACTGAAAGTTCCAATCCTCTAATCACTTGTTGGGTTCCCCTGGCAACCAGTCCCATCCTTAAGTGTGGTCCAAAAATCGCTTCATTAACATCACAAAAGATATTTTAACCACTCTCAGCACAGGGAATTCTGAGGGTTTTAGGAGCTCTGTGTCAGAAATAGGGACAAAGACCTAATATATATTGAATAGACTAGGGTGGGAACCATTGCCTAAGAAGAGGTGAGCCTGCTTCCCTGGACTGTTCACTTACTCCTTTTATTTTTGCTGTCACATCAACAACTGTTTTGAATCATAAGATATCATTTATGATGATATGAGCCATGTGGAATGGTAGAGTTAGAAGAAGCATCATTTTCTGTCTGTCTCTCATATGTGTACACACACACACACCGTTTCAGATTCATATTGTTTATATTTTTAGAAAAAGTATAAAGACGAAGCAGAGAAGATGCTTTCTAACTATAGCTCTGTGCCAGATACTCCTGAAATTCAGAGAATCAAGACAACTCAACAAAACATCAGTGCGGTGAGTAGCAATTACTGCTTTTCAGTGGCTACCTTGAAATTTTGTTTCTGGAAGGAGGGCCTTTTCCCTCATTGTCTGGTTGTGTCATTGCTTGGCTTTTCTGCCAAACATATTATCTTTTCTCCTATAAAATAATAAGAGTACTGTTAAAGAACCAAAATTTGCAATCAAGTCAATGTAAAGATCTAATTGGCCTGATTCAATTATTCATGAATCAAGCAGTATCCTGTCTAACAAATAGAGGACGATCAGTAGAGATGTACAGAATGTAAGGCTTTGATAGGTAGAAACAGGCAAGACAAGGAAGTTATTAGCAAGAGAAAAGACAGGATTGCTTCAGACAAGGTCACCTTCCCCTAGGGAGAAAGGTTGGGGGTCTCTCATGCAGATTACGTCTTTAGTGCAGATCAGGAAATTCCAGACTGATTGGTTTAAAATTCCACTCTTGGGAGAGGCTGAAACTGCAATTAGGTTAGGTATTAAGTCTTGATGGGGCTTAATAAAAGTGACTCCATTTTGGGCCTGTTGTTTCTCTTTAGTAGTACCAAATGTTCTTACAATGTATAATTTATCATGATTGTTTTAGAATTACAAATTCAAATTTTCTTCTGTGGTACAAGCAAGAGTTGTTTTTAACTGAAATTTAAAATTTTACTTAGGAAAGAAGTCTTAATCTTCCATACAGATTTTACTTTGGAGATGAGAATAATCCTATAAAATGATTTCTTTCCTGGTCACTGATTTGCAATAGATAACGTATTTGGGGATTTACTAGTTTGTAACCGATTCCTAAACTTTTATATTTTTATTTTGAGGAATAGGAATTGTATCTGCAACCATTATTTAAAGGACTGAGTCTATGTTTAATGGATATACAAATTTGAATTCTAAAATTCTAAAAATTGACCATGCAGCCAATATTTTTATGTAGAACTGGCTCATTAGTCACTTGGTAGTTAAGTAAATGTCTCATCAAAATATAAATTCTACTAAGTCTGAGGATCTTTGGAATATTTTCTACTTCGTAATAAACTGGCAAACTCTGAACTCCAAGGTGTGCTAGTCAGGTGCCTTTAGGGCCTTCAGAACAGGTGTGCTAAGAAATGGAAAAGTCTGGCTGGCAGGAAAGATCAGGGGAAAAAAGCTGTTTCCATCCTTATCTCCTGTGTTTCCAGGGTGCTCTAGATTTTTATCTTGTGGAGGAAAACATCTCTGAGGCCGTACTCTCCCAACCCCCATTAGGGCCCAGTGAATTACCAAATCTTCACAGAGGGAGTAGTTCTGTCCTCATATGCCTTTCTTATAATTATTCTACTATTCCGGAGAACATTTTGTTTCTTTGTTTTGCTTTGTCTTTGAAAGGGGTGGAATCCTGGTAGGAGTGGAGAGACATGTGGGAAGGTTAAGAAATAAGTAGAAGCGATGGGAAATAGACTGAATAAACTTTTGATTCTGATGATAGAGCCAGTATTTTCTTTGAAGAGAATGAGGACATCTTTGTGTTTGGAGACTAGCACTTGCTTAAAATTCCATGCTGTTTTTTTTTTTTTTTTAAAGATTTTATTTATTTATTCGACAGAGATAGAGACAGCCAGTGAGAGAGGGAACACAAGCAGGGGGAGTGGGAGAGGAAGAAGCAGGCTCATAGCGGAAGAGCCTGATGTGGGGCTCGATCCCACAATGCCGGGATCACGCCCTGAGCCGAAGGCAGACGCCCAACCACTGTGCCACCCAGGCGCCCCTCCGTGCCGTTTTTGAATTAAGTGATACCGCTTAGTAAGCTTTTATAATATGTGCTTTGATTTTTCTCAAACACACACACGATGTGTTTATATTTGAAGAAGGAAACTCTAGTTTGCCAGCTTACATTCTTAGACCAAATAATCTGTGGCCACGTCGGGTACCACACATGCCCTAGAAGAGGTAGCGGGGGGTTACCTGTGGGATGCTATGGAATGTGAGACCCAAATTGGACATTTATTCTCATAATGGGTTATTGAATTGATTGATAGAACCTTGTTACTCATAAATAGAAGCTGTATTCACATTACTTGAGAACCCGAGAAATGGTCTTTGTTTTGTAAGATTCTGACCGAGGATCTGAATTCTAATAAGCTTATAGTTATTCTTTCCTTCTCTTATAATAAAGGTATTTTATAAGAAAGAAGTAGGAGCTGGCACAGCAGTAAAAGATACTCCGGAGACTGAACGAGTGAAGAAAAATCAGCAGAATATTAGTTCAGTAAGTGCTCTACAGCATTAATTATCCTTTCCAAACGCAAACATGAGCTAGATAAATGTTTTTAGTTCTGTGCTAAACTGGCTGCTTTTTCTTTTAGTCTTCACTTTGTTAAAATGCTATTTCATCAAATATCAAAGGTCTCACTTTCAGAAGGAAAACTGTAGCCTTATTCCCCTTGAACCTAAAGCAGCATTTCATCTTGATATATCATAGTGCACGAGAGATAGATCACTTTAATAGTCCAGTAATGAAATCTAGGATTAGATTTCAACTTTTGAACAGGATTTTAACTGTATTAAATTTTTCAGAGAAAAGATAAATTTCAGTACCTCTCCACAACTCGGAGGAAAGAAATTTTACCCTGCAGAATGATTAAAGGCCCTTAGTACATTTATTTGGTGACTTAAGAGAAGCTTTCAAAGGCCCCGTTTGCCTTCTACTTCTTCCAGCTTCCAGCAAAGCAAAAACATGCACCTTCACTATAATTTGTAAAATAACTTACCCTCCAACTCCCTTTGAGCTTAGGGGGGAAGGATAGAGGAGGTGCTTACTGTTATGGGTAAAAACTTTTCCATTTGGTGTTTGACATTTACAACAGAGACTTGCTATCCTTACCAACAGGAATTCTTCCATGGATATGTAGTATATTTAGTTTCTTGTTGAGGAAGTCATAAAGGTTCTTTCCTGCAATCCCCTTCTTGACCTTTCTCTTTGCCTTCACTCTTGGAGGCAAAGCCTTTAAGTAATTCAAGTAGAACAGCTCCAGTTAGACGAATCTGCCACATAACTCTCCTGAGTTATGTGGCATTCTAGAATATGAGAGTGCATGGGCTTTTGTGGAGAAAGAGTAAGAAAGGCAAGGTAATGCTGTCGTAAAACATACGTCAGAAAATCTGCAGAATACCAGTGCGATAAAATTTCTGTAGCATGAATGAAGCTGTCTCCTGAAGAAAGCACGAGGAGAAAGAGCTTACGGTGAGGTACAAATGTGTTCTGATCCACTATGGCGAGAGCCTGTGTCAGGCAACGTGGGGATCTGGTGGGGAAGTTAGTTTGGCAGAGAAGGATAAACTGTTTGTTTCCTTCACTTTCAAATGATAATATTTGAAATGTACCCATCAGTGTACTGAAATACAATGTTATAAATGTTCTGTAGTATGCAGTTCCATTGCCTACAGTAAAATGACTGTTTCATTTTGATTAGTTTAGGGTCATATGAAAAACACAAATGTTCATCTTTAATCACGTTTAGCTTCTCACCCGAGGAAAATCACGCAAAGTAGTACGGTATATCATTTCTTTTTCCAGCGTTCCGCTGCCTCTTCTAGCAAACAATAAACGCATAGTTCTGTATTTCTATAAGGTTGGGCCATAAACTCCTGCTTAGTATTCAAATGGAAAGTTGCCCTTTCAAGATTAGCCAGATCTGTCAAGCCAAGATATGATTCTCTAACATTTAAAGATCTCGACATTTTCCACCTCCACTGTACAAGCCTTTTAGCTATTAGCTTTCCCCGTTAAGAACTATTTTTGAATCTTATTTAGAGGTGGTCTTTCTCACTGTATTCCCAATTTAACTGTTTCGAATCTGGACTCATATTGCCATTGTTACTCATATTAAATCTACGGCTACCATGACTTAGATGGTATCTAAGATACGTAGGTACCATTTCTTTGTGACTGTCACCGTGGATTTCAGCCTTAATCATTTTAACATTACCAAGTGATTTCTAAAACCTGGTTTGTGTAGATTTCAGTCTTTGCTAAATTTCAACGTGTGCCTCTTAAGTCTTGCCCGCATTTGCTCCATATAAATATTTATGTGTGTCCTTTTTCTTGAATCTAATCTTCCATGAATTTTAGACATATTAAAATACCACCTGATACGATGGCATTACTAATCATTTCATAAGTTTAAAGAGCTGTTTCTTGTCTCATGCATAACCGTGTGTTGGCATTACCATTTTTGTCTGGTTGATCTTCCTCTAAATAGGTTTGAAGGAAGAACTTTTGAATAAAGTGGGTGCCAGGATGTAGGCTGGATTTGTATAACGTGATTCTGTGGGTAGAAGACACATCCTGACTTCCTGCCACTGACCCTCCGATAGTGATCATGGCCTCTGCTTTTTTGTACATTTCCCTCCATCTTCCTCTTTCTCTTCTTTAATTGTGGCCACTATTTTTTTCCTTATTCTGTATATTTGTATGCTCTCACCCAGATAAGCAGTCTTCCCAAGACTCTGTAGCTAGCACGGTTTGGCTTTTGCCTTTAAATCCATGATACATTTAAATTCACACATTAATAAGTAGAAACTGCTTTTTGGCTAGAAACTTACAAGTTACTATATTACTTACGATGACTTCCAAGGTTTTTTGTGTATCTGCCTAATGATAAAATTTATTTTCATAAGCAACATTTGCTTATTTTAATTAAATAACTCCTATGGTGATGACTAGGTGATTAGATATGAGTTTATTTGCACTTTAGGATAAACGAATCCTGAAAGCGTCATCCCATAAAATAAAAATTTGTGTTCCCACTGAAGGAAAATTACTGTTGAAGTAAAAAAAATTCAACTGTGTAATAGTTATTAATGCAGATTTCTTACCTATCTTTTAAGCCTTGCATTGCTTTTAAGCCACATTGTTTTTGTGTGTTTGATTTGTTTGTTTTGTTTTGTTTTTAATAATTTACCATCTTATTTTTTAAATACATAATGCAGGTAAAATACAAAGAAGAGATGAATCAGGCAACGGCCATTTCCGATCCTCCAGAGCTAAAGAGAGCTAAAGAAAACCAGAAGAACGTCAGCAATGTGTGATCATAGTTCTTTGAGTACCGTTTTCTATTTTATTGAATCGCAGTAGACAATGAGGGTGTGTCACGTATAAGGTGAAGTCCCAGGACATGCGGACTGTTGCAGGAGGCCAGGTCTTGAAAGGTGGGGCTAAGATTCCCCCCATCTTTAGGCTGGGCTAGCATGACACCTCCTGTGTGCCTTTATGCATCAAAGGACGTGTTACTGAATGCCTGCCTAATTCTTGTTCGGGGAAATTCAAAGCCGAGTGAGACTTCCCCAGGTCTCTAGGAGAAACAGACATGGGAATAAATACCCATAATGCATGAAAGGCTATCACGATAATTAATATTTACTATTTACTATGCTCGTGGAGTATGTTACATGCAGTGTCTCATTTAATGATAAATAATGATTCCTTTTGCAAAGTGCTATGGAAATGCAGAGAAGGAAGGCAATGAGAGAGAGAGGAAGACACTTGGAGGAAGAGTAACATTTGAGTTAGATCTTGAAGGATTAATAAAAGTTGGGGTGGATTTCGTGAGGAGGCGCCTTCCTGGCAGAGCAAACCGAATCTATTCCGGGTCCACGTCTGGGTCAAGGAGGGGAAGGTTTAGTGTGATGAGTGTGTGGGGTAAGAGGTGGCAAGGACCTGATGGTGCAGAAACAAGTCGTAATTCGGGCCCTAAGAAGGCAAGTTAAATTGTTTAAATTTCTTCCTTTTTCTAGAAGAAATGTTGGTAGTTTTCAATGTGTCAGAGAACCATAACACTCCTTAAAATAACTTTATTTGCAAATAATAGTGAGTTAATTTAATGAAAGACTAATATTGGCCATCATAGCACGCTTGATAGCCAGCCTGGCATATGGTGAGGGGTGCACACATGGTAGGAATTGGGACCATACTGGAGTCTCGGGAAGAATGTGGACCCTGGTCTGCTGGCTGGATCCCAGCTCCAGCCCTTACTTGCTGTATCACCTTTATAAACCACCCACCTCTCCCAGTCTCAACTTCCTTATCTATGAAATAGGGGCTAGAGTATTAAGTGAGATCTTGCCTGGAGAGCACTTAGCATATTTCTTTTTTTTTAAAATATTTTATTTATTTATTTGACAGAGAGACAGCCAGTGAGAGAGGGAACACAGCAGGGGGAGTGGGAGAGGAAGAAGCAGGCTCCCAGTGGAGGAGCCTGATGTGGGGCTCGATCCCAGAACGCCGGGATCACACCCTGAGCAGAAGGCAGACGCTTAACGACTGAGCCACCCAGGCGCCCCACAGTTAGCATGTTTCTGAATGGATGAAAACAAGACAGGAAGAGTCACCAGTATCAGCTTGACGTCCCCAAACTCACTTCCACTGCCAAGTGGCTACCGTAGTTTCTCCACATCCGTCAGGCCGGTCAGCAGACATTTTCCCCCTCCGAGCTCCACCCGGAGGAATCTGTCCTTGTATCCCGTCATCGGTAGAGATTACACTGGGCCTTTTCTCACTTTTACTGAGACAATTCATTACCCCAAACACAGAGTCTGCCTAAACTCGCAACTACATTGCCCGGCACAAAGAAAGGCGCCCCATGAGGAAAGCAGTCCCCTGGAAGGGGCCTGACCCTTCGTCGTTTATTTCCCGCCCAATCAAGCTTCTCTTCACGGTCACATTCGCGGCTGAGGCTGCGCAGCTCAAATCCATTTTATCTGCAGGCCCCGCAGGTCTTGTGATGTGTTGCAAGAAAAAAAATTCCCTTCCACTAAATTTAAATTCCAGAAAATCATTAAGACTGTCCCTGTGGAGTTCCTCATAATAGGATTTTAACCTGCAGTTTTACTGTTTGCCTGTCAAAAATTCATTTGACAGACATGCCGTTCTGTTTCTTTGTGCTGGGTGCTCATTTATTTCCTGGGGTGTTTTGGAATTAGCTGGAAAGCTGACCACAAAAGTTGGGGTCTGATCCTCCCAGCCAAGAAAGAGCACCTCTTATGCAGTAGGTCAGGCAGATTTCCAGAATGCTAGTCAGAGCGCAGGCCTGCCAGTGTGGGAACTTTGTGGAGAAGGGAAACTTTGAGGTTCGGGGTGTGTTTCCTTAGCAACAGTCTGTCACGAAGGTGCAAACATGGGGCGGGGGCAGCCCTCCTTGCTAATGATGAGAATGGACAATTTTTACTGTTAATATAACATGATAATTTGATAGTGTTGCTTTAGTGTTATGAAGAAATGAATTCACAGAAGGGGTGAATTCTTATTCCTGATAACCACAAAACTCAGGCCACTGATCCATCATACAATTCGAAGAAGCACTGCCAAAAGGTGGACTTCAAAACATGAGGACAAGAAGGGGCTTGGAGTCTGGGATGAGCGTGATGGAGATGTCTGTTAGTGACACACATTTCACTTTGCGATGCTCATGAATGCTCTGTAGCCACGTGGCATTCCTTCTAGTCTGTTCCGGGTGATGGGTGCGCACCTCTTTGCGTAACTCCACACCGTCTTGCACCCTGCCTCGCAGCTCCAGTACAAAGAGCAGTGCCACAGAGCCACGCCCGTGAGTGTCACGCCAGAGATGGAGAGGGTGAAGAGAAACCAGGAACAACTGAGTACGGCAAGTGGCTCTGTGTTCTCCTCTATTGTCCAGCATTGTGCGTTTTTATTCTTCACGGTGTTCTCTGAAAAGCTTAAGACCTCCACGGACTCGATGCTCCCTTTCACAGTCACGTGCTCAAGGGCATGAACTTTGGTTCTCTCCTGTGACCCAGGAAATGTGGGACTGTCTTGCTGTAATTTAGCCATGGTTGTTTATTCAAGAAATCTTCAGGTAGCACCCCAATCTGCCAGGCATTCTATTGGTACACAAAGAGGGGTGAGAGCTAGTTCCTATCCTCACGGACCTCCTAGTTGAGTCGGTAAATCTCTACAGTCAGGGAAGGACCCGGAGAGAAGTGGGTCTATTGTCAATCTGAGGGGGAAAAAAAGTTATCTGTTAGAATAGAGCAAAAGAAGACCTGGCTTCGCTGGGGTTCAAAGACATAGTGTCGGGGCACGGAACCTATAAATAAAATGGAACACATTAGTCGATCACCAGTAATTTATTGCTAATAAAACAGTGAGAGTTAACAACCAGGAGGTACCCCTACATATGGCTCATGTGCTTACTGCTTTATGTGAACCCATGAGGTTGGCACGATTTGTCTCTGGTTTGTAAGTGCAGGAAACTGAGTCTTGGGGAGGTCAGAGGACATGCCAGGGACCCACAGTTTGAAGGGCAGAGCTGGGATTTGAATCCAGGCCTCCCTCAATTCAGAAATCCCTTTCAAAGGTGCCCCATACTAGTTATTTTTCCCATTTTTTGGGACACGTTTGTGGAACTTGTACCAAAATAAACAATAACCTTCTCCCCCAACAAAGAATTGTGAAAGGCTTTAAAATCTGAGTGTGAGTTCTTCTAGGTGGAGGAAGAAATCAGGCCGAACACTGCTTTATTCTTAAAATACCCCTGGAGTGTGGTAGGAGCGAGGGGTCTTTTGCTTCGTTTGAAAGCCTCGGGTCAGAAGGAGAGTAAATGGCCTTCACCAGGCTGCTGGGCAACCTCACTATGGTTCTCTTGCCGTGACTTCATTCTGTTGTTTCTCCTTTACCCTTATATTTCCACAGCTTTTAGTTATGGAATTTGCAGTTAGCTTCAGTATTGAAGAGCAAAGTATTTATTGAAAGACCCTTGTAAAGAAGCAGGGCTGACATTTTGTGCTGGCCACATCAGAAGACTCAGGAGCCAGGTGTAGGGATGAGCTGAAAGGTGGAAGTCTAGCTACAGGGGGGGAACACGTGTAAAGATAGGGTCAACTTTGAGGTCCTCCTCTGCGGTGTGCGGGGGGAGACCATTCTACCATCTATTAAAACTCTCGCTTATCCTCTGCAGGTGAAATACAAAGGAGAAATTAAACAGGCAACTGCGATTTCCGATCCACCAGAGCTGAAGAGAGCTAAAGAAAACCAGAAGAACGTCAGCAATGTGCGACCTTAGTCGCTTTTCTTTCTGATGATAGCGAACGTATTATCAACATGTTGATGAAGGATGGTGTTGATAACATTTCATAACCTTGAGTTGATAATTCTGCTCTCTGTTGACTGCCAGTTTACTTGGAAGGTTGCAGGGTCTGAGGTGTGGGGGGGTACAGCCAAGCATTCCGTGTTCTAGAGTTCCCAGTGACCACCAGTATGATTTTTGTCTATCGATTATTGTGTGTCCCTCTCATTTTGTCTGCATGCTGACAGTTGCTGTGGGTCCCCAAAGGGATGCAGTGGTGGCCACTAGTATCCTGGCCCTTCAGATAAGCTTTCCCACTGCCTTTCCTACTCATATGTGTTCCTGTCCACTCCCATGGCCCACTCCCCGCTAGTGTCGCTTTATTTTTGGGCGATGTCTTGGGGGGAATGATAGAGCATGCATGTCTGACGAGATCACATGGGATCTGAGTTTTTACTCAGGCACCAACTCCTGGCCTGTTCGTTACCCCCTTCTGTTTATGTAATCCGTGGGTGTGGTTCACTGAGAGAATCCTTCTTTGAAGTCATTAACATATAGATTGGGTTCTCTGGAAGGGGAAATCTGGAAATCTATGAGGTTCAAAGGAATCTTTTCTTCCTCAAACCTTTAAAAGTCTTAGGAGCAGCTTCTAAAACAAAGGCAGGCCATTGTGTGGCACCTTTCCTCACAGCGGTGTTTTGGAGAAGCAGATGCTCATCTTCTCCCGATATATTTAGAATCACGGTTGACACTACTCTGCTAGTCTCAGAAAGGAACGTGGTTCCAAGAAGGAAGAATGGGGTAGTGGGAAGCACGCCGGCCTTTTTGCGGATGACGTTGGTCACCTGTTTAGGCAATCTTTTCAAAGTTCTGCTACAGTTTATTACTGACAAATCGTGACAGTGTATGGGTAGGAGTACCTTTAAGTAATATCCGTGAAGACATTTCTTCTCATATTCCTTTGTGATACGATGCTTCTGACAGCTTTACTGATGGTATGCCCATGTATTTGAATACATTCACAGTGACTTCATTCGCAGGGATTCATGCTACGGGATGAATGAAAATAGATTGATTTTAGATGCAAGCATTTTAAATATGGTGCCCTGTAGATAGCATTCTCTTTTCTCATAGTTCCCTTTCTTGGCTAGCTCTTTAAAATAGCTACCCTGAGACTCTTATTTAGTTGAATTGATTCACAGTACTCCTATTTTTTATTCTCTGAAATGATAGGTTTATTATAAAGGTCAACTGGGAAGAGCTACATCTTTAAGTGTAACTCCTGAAATGGAAAGAGTGAAGAAGAACCAAGAAAATATTAGTTCGGCAAGTGGTTTTATTCATTTTGGTCTGTTACAAAGGATGCGTCCATTATTATTTACTTACAGCCCTGGTTTTTTTTTTTTTTCTTGTGAAAATAAAATGTATTTTCAGGCAACATTTGTGATACATGCCGTAAGTACATGTGTGATTTCAGATGACTTCCATTGCAAAAGTTGACGTTATCCTGCAACCCTTCATTGCTATTTCCAGATGTGACCAATGGTTACATTCCAAGCTTAGTTTTAAACTATATCATGCTCATTTAAACAGTGATTCATGTTATTTTAGCCAGTGTCTTTGAAAGTGGTAAAGTCTTGGATGTGTAAGTTACACAAGTGTCATTTTGCAGATGTATTCCATTGACTTCGGATTGTTAAATGTTCTCAGCAAAACAAAATCAGAAATGACTCATTACTCCAGAGTAAGGATATGGAGGAAAAAGAAAATCTTTCAATGCATTGAATATAGAATTCAGTTACTCATTAAGTCCCATGTGCGCCTCAGTGTCTTATTGGGCAGTATGCTTTCTCTTAGTAAGTATCGGGGCTTCAGTTCCGGATTGCTCAGATGTGCTCAGGTCCTCAGTAATCGCTATCCTAATGTCATGCAGAAGCAGCTTCATAAAGAGCAGTGTCTGCTGGTCAGCCCTCGAGAAGAGCTTTCTTATGCCTGGGAATCAGCATTTAGGTTTTGATACAGTTTACAGCTCTCCAGCGGCATTTCTGCCCAGAGATGCTGACTGTACTTGACATAAATTACCTTTAAGCTGTGGCTGCTTAGAAGGAAAGTCAATTTGATACACCTCGTTTCCTATCCTCTACAGTGGGCAAAAAATAAAAGGAAATAGAGGGAGGCTTGGGCTTGGTAGGCATTCTTCAACAGCGTTATGGTGGAAAATGGGGAGATCCTAGAAACAGGAAAATACACTTAGGTTTCATTTGGTTTGGGTTTTCCCTGTGTAAGTGTGATAACCACTTTTCCTGACTACATTGTTAGTGGATACTGGTCATTCACACATCTGTTCTCGGTTCATAGAGAGAGTTAGGTTGTCTTTGCTTTAGCTTTGCAAGGTGAACTTTGAGAGTAAAATTTTATTTTATTTTATTTAATTTTTTAATTTTTTAATTATTTATTTTTTTTTA
This sequence comes from Ursus americanus, assembly GCF_024610735.1. Taxonomy (NCBI): domain Eukaryota; kingdom Metazoa; phylum Chordata; class Mammalia; order Carnivora; family Ursidae; genus Ursus; species Ursus americanus. Next base: position 18,612,826 of record NC_142157.1, read on the forward strand.
AATATTTTATTTATTTATTTGACAGACAGCCAGCGAGAGAGGGAACACAGGCAGGGAGAGTGGAAGAGGAAGAAGCAGACTCTCAGCAGAGGAGCCTGATGTGGGACTCGATCCCAGAATGCTGGGATCACGCCCTGAGCCGAAGGCAGACGCTTAACGACTGCACCACCCAGGCGCCCCTTTTTTAATTTTTTTAAAGATTTTATTTATTTATTTGACAGAGATAGAGACAGCCAGAGAGAGAGGGAACACAAGCAGGGGGAGTGGGAGAGGAAGAAGCAGGCTCATAGCGGAGGAGCCTGATGTGGGGCTCGATCCCATAACGCCGGGATCACGCCCTGAGCTGAAGGCAGACGCTTAACCGCTGTGCCACCCAGGCGCCCCACAGAGTAAAATTTTAGATTGTTACTCTAGAATAACAGGTAATTCACTGAACAACTTCCCTGGGAAAGAACTGGGACTACGTTGTATGTGTGTCACTCATTCGGAGAGTTTGAAAAGTTACGTAATATTTTTTCTTATAATTTTCTTATTGTTAAGTACGTTCTACTATTTACTTTGCAGGTAAAATATACCCAGGACCATAAACAGATGAAAGGTAGACCAAGTCTGATTTTAGATACCCCTGGTCTGAGATATGTCAAAGAAGCACAAAACCATATTTCAATGGTAGGGTACAACCAGCTGCTGCTTCTCATGACTAAAACATACTAAGGAATGGCCCCACCCGGTGTACTGACGGCGTCGTTCACCATTAATCTGGATAACTAACAAAGCATGAACGAAAAGCAAAACGTGGATGGGCCCATCTTTTTGGGGGGACTTTCTAATCACACTGAAATGTAATGGACATATTTAGTCTAATAAAGTAATTTTTCTCAGTGATATTTTGGGTGTGTTTTTATTTCTAACATGACTACTATAAATGCGTTTTATGAAAAACGTTTGCTTGGACTTCTTTTCAATAAATTTTAAGGTAGAGTTTGGTATATTTACATGTTGCAAAGGATATAAAAACTGTGTATGTTTTTTAAAGCAATTGCATGAGATACAATTTATATGCCATAAGGTTTATTCATTTAAAGTGTTCAATTCAGTGATCTATAGTAAAATTTACAGATCCAGTTTCAGAATATGAAAGAAGTGTATGTTTTGAAGTATATATATCCATTTTTGTAATAATATACAAAAATCATATATAACTATTTGTAACTCTCAATCTAATTTTAAATAATACTGTTTTCTTGGGTAATTGTGTGGAAATAACATATCATTTTAATACCTATTAAAGGTTCAAAGATAGAAAATTAATTTGTACCTAAGTTAGTACATTTTAGGAAATCACCAGGATTAAAATATATATATATATATCTTTCAAACCTTCTCATTGATATACTGGTTTATATAAATTTAAAAGAGCTGTTAACCATAATGATGAAAAACATTGTGAAAGTATCAGCACTTGATTTCTGATGTTAGGAAGCTGACATTTCAGACACTATTTTTGGAGTAATTGGAAAAGATACAAATATGTGGAAAATAATCTAGATACAGCTGCCACAGCAAAATTTTATGAGGTACGTAACCATCAGGAAATTCCAGTTTGAGTTCATGCTGTTTTCCCTTTTTTCAGGTAAAATATCATGAAGACTTTGAAAAGACAAAGGGAAGGGGCTTTACTCCTGTTGTAGATGACCCCGTGACCGAGCGAGTGAGGAAGAACACGCAGGTGGTCAGTGATGCGGCCTACAAAGGTGTCCACCCTCACATCGTGGAGATGGACAGGAGACCTGGAATCATTGTCGGTAAGCTGACGGTCCTTCTCAGCAGGTCCGCACAGTCAAAAACATCGTCCTTGGCCTAGCTTTTGAATCGGCCTCCTCATTCATGAGACTCCTCAAATGTTTGATGTGGCGCCCAACTGAAAACGAACCAGGCTAAGTGCTACTGTTGGCACCATGTTGAATGGGATCCATGGTACTTGCCAGGTATCAGTGCCAATCCTTTCTATGATTGGACTTTCTCTGTCTTTAATAACTTTCTGTTCTTAAGGGTGTTCTTACTTGTTAAGCAAAGACGCAGCCCAAATATCAGACATGAGTGGTAACAAAGGTTGAGCAATTATTTTGTTTTCCTTTCGCTTATGTTCTGGATCAATGCATTGTACTGCAGACATCGTCTACATGGGGGACAGAAAAAACAGAAATAATCCCCTTTCTGTCCTTTTACCACAAATAAAAGTACCAAAGAGATTCTGATGGTATTCATAATATGAATAGCTTATGTATTTTTTGAATACTATCTCTGAATGGGGATATTCGGGAGCTGTCTACCAGCACCATAAATCTGAGACAAAGGAAACTTCTCTCCTCGCTGTTCCTTCTTGTCCATCTGGGAACATCTTAGGAACGAAGTGTTGAATGGTAGCTGAGACAGCAGTGATCACCCCAGGGTTAGGGCTAGAAAGGCAGTTGTTGACTTTTCAATATAAATCAACGACCCATACTTCCAAATGACTATTGCCTGAATTTTTGTAGCTAGTCCAATCCTAAAGCTCAGATAATATTTTGGGAACCCATTCCGCATGCTCGTCGATAACCTTAGCGTTAGGTTAGCTTCATCTTCACAGGGAAGAGCTTATTTTTTTGGAGCTAGTGAAAGGCCATTTAGAGGTGGGCTGGGTGAGGGAAGTGTGTTTCTACCTGACTGGGTAATGTCTTAATGTGAAACAACGGTACTGAAGTCGGGCCGTTAAGTTCCTCGAATGATTAGTAAGCGAATCTGAAAGTCCTTTCCACAGAGGAATTCCACACATATGTGCACACTACTGATAGCTCTGCACATCTTCCAAAGGTGATTGTGTAAAAGGATCGCATTAGGTTGAATGGATGGGTTGAGATATTTTCATTGAAAGTAACATGGATTTAATTTCATTGCTTTGGCTTAACATCTCATAAGGGATAGTGAGTACAGAGGGTCCGATTCATCCCTCAAGGATGGAAACGCTGACTGTCTACACAGCTTACACTGGGGTCCTCCTCCCTAGATCAGGGGCCCAGAATGATGGCAAAATTCTTGTTAGAAACTGGGAGTTTGTCTAGACTTCGAGCTCTCAGAATTCAGTACTCACTACCTTTGGGATAGAAATTATTATTATTTTTTAAAAAATTCAACATATATGTCTCTAAATTATTCCCTTACTGGGTCATCTGGAAGCCACTTGATTTCTTCTTAGTGGGGGAGACTGTTTTCCATTGAGGACTTTCCTATGAAGCCACAAAGTGAAGTACATTCAACAAGCAAACTTCTGAGTCAGGCAGGGAAATGCAGGTTTGGAGATCTTCTGAGCAATTCAGACTAAGCCAAGTTGTGCTGCTTCTATTTTTGCTGGAGGCTCTGCTATGGACTAGTTGTGTAACCGTGGTCAGGCTACCTTGATCTCTCTATGCCTTAGTTTCCCTATTTATAAAACAGGATAGTAAGAGCACCTACTTAAATATGGTAGGAAGCCTAAGTGAGTTATGTTGTGATGGACGGTCGTGCTCGGCACGTAATACTAATGACAGACACTAGGAGCTCCGCTTCCAGCTCCATTCATTAATTGTTTTTACTCAAGCTCCGTTTCTGTCCGTAGCTAGATTTTTCACTCTCCTGCTGTGAATACAGCACTGAGCAGATCATGTTAGGACATGAGCACCATTAGTTGGAGACACGGGTAAACCTGGAAGTTATTGTATTTGGATTTTGCCTCCAACTCAAATAGGAGAGTGAATTGGTTTGCTCAGGTCTGATTGCTAAGGATGGCAGTGAACGCACCTCTGGTCCCTTGAGAGCAGGAAGTTGCTCCTTGCTCATCTTTCCATCCCTCACCCTCCCTTGCTCAGTGCCGTGCTTTATTGCTCTTTTCCAAGAAATGTGTCTTGTGTGGGTTAGCCTGTGCTCACCAGCTTCCAATGAAAGCTGGGCTTGCCCCTTACCTGCATTTCAAACACTTGTTTTGGGGAGAGAAGTTTTTGTTCTTCGTTTTCTCGGACAAAAACCTCTCAGTCACTTCCTATGAATTACTCACGTGTCCTTGATCGGGAGCTTAAATCAAACATTTTACCTCTTTCAGCGTGTGGAGGGCACAAGTGTTGGGGGTTCGGGGGTGCGGGGAGTTGTCTGGTGTGTTGGGTGATGAGTCAAAGGCTCCAGACGGAAGGTCAATGAAGAACAAACCAGGCAACTGAAGTCTGCTCGCAAAGTTTTCTTATTAAATCCTTGTGAATGTGACTGTCCCTTTGTTCTCCTCCGAAGTCTGCAGTGCAATGAGTTCGCTTATTACTGGTGTGCTTATGACATGTATCTTTTTCCAGACTTGCCCTTGACTTCTTAAAATTCATTCTTGATTTGTTGATTTCTTCCTTTTGGTAAAAGACCTCAAAGTTTGGCGTACAGATCCTGGCTCCATCTTCGACCTTGATCCTCTGGAAGACAATATTCAGTCTAGAAGTCTCCATATGCTCTCTGGTACTGCTTACATTTTGAGTTGCTCCCCATTTATGTGGTTTTGTCCTGAGAGTGAAGCTACTCTGAGCGGTAGAGGCTCATGGTACCAACTGTGTGATGTAAATTTAAAAGTTGAGGTTTTGAAAAACAAACAAACAAACAAAAATGCTATGCTGCTTTAAAATACCATTAATCATTTATGAAAACAGACTTTGCAAAAGGGCTTTTTAATATATCTTAGACTCCTTTGTTCTAGATTCACTTAGAAAGGTGTCCAGAGATTCCTGATGTCTGCTTTTCATTAGTGAACGTGATTTTATAGGTTTTCTGGGCTTTCAAATGCAGTTATTCGGACTGCACTAAAGTGCTGAGACATAGAGGGTTTGTTTCATGGAAAACAGTATTCCAACATTTTAAAGGTAGATGTTAAGATTTATATATAAAACAGTGGGGAGGTTTTCTATACAGCATCATGAACGTGTTAAAAAATAGACTTTTAGGTACACTTCAAATGTATCTCTGAGTGTTTGTTTAGTGCAAAATTTATAGTGTATAGATATGCAAGTTTATTTGACTTTTAATTTAGACCTTGTGTTTCTAATTAAAAGCAAAACCTGAATGGTTTGGCTCTTTGGGTACAGTGATAGCATGGTTTGACATTTCAGACTTTCAGATAGTGTTTAACAAACTGAAGCTTTGACAGTTATGCAATTATTTTAAACAATATAAATAGATGTATCATATCCTTTGGGTCTGACTCTCTCCCCTGATTTAAACTCTACATTTAATTACTGACGTTAATGAAATTGAAAGCCCAAGGCAATGTAGGGACTCTAATACTTTTGTAGTCAGTTTGATCCACGTAATCAGCCAAATTGTCATTAAATTTTCTGAAGATAAAGAAAAGGCAACAAATGCTGTATGCTTGGGGATTCTTGAAAATGATTATGTCTAACCAGACGTTATATTTGATAGAAATATTTTAGTTTGCCAGTGTTGTTCTTAGTTCTTGTCAATTTCCCATCCCCCATTTCTCCTTTAAAATCTAGACTTACAATGAGTATAAATGATTGTTCAACATTTCTACATTTGAAACTACAGAATGCTGAAGTTTGGTAGTAGGCGACTAGAACTTATAATAGTTGAGCTTGGGATTTTATTTAGTAAGACATGGGTTTTCTTCCTTGTTTAACTTTTATTTTTTCTTTCTTTTCTTTTCCTTTCTTTTTTTTTTTTTTTTTTTTTGTTCTTCAAGTCACTTAACCACAAATCTGAATATTTTCCCTCCACTATAGAAAAGGCGAATCACTATAGGAGACACCGTTCCCGATCTCACTCGAGCAGTACTTTTGGTACAGGTCTCGGAGATGACAAATCAGAAATATCTGAGATTTACCCTAGCTTTTCGTGCTGCAGTGAGGGAACCAGACCGTCGGATGAAGGAGGTAGCAAGCATTACCCAGTCTCAGAGAATAATCATTCATTTTTGTAAACATGTCCCAAGTGCGTCTAACGTTCTTCACCTTTGCACCGACACGTAGCCTGGGTGTATTCGAAAATTTTAAATTATGTTTAGAAAGTTTGAGTCCTTTGCTTTTAAACTACTAATTTGCATTTCTGCATGTTTGTTTTTCCTGTCTCACTTCATTGTTTTCACTGCCAGTGGATCTTTAATGACCACAGGGGCGTGGGAGCTGCCACGTGAGTCTGTTTCACCGTTGGACGTGGTAGACGTACGTGGCGCGAGGGGACACTAGAGTTCTGTGGCTTTTGTATCTGGTTATACAAAATTGTACAGTTATATTTGAGCGGCTTAGAGGGGTTGCTCCGAATCTGTGTGCATTGCAGTATTGCTACACATTTGCAGACGAGCTAGATCTTGCCTAAAACAAATTGGATGTGATACTTGAGATATGGGATTTTTTTTTTTTTAAGTGGAAAACACTATTGATTGTTAATAATCTTCCCTATATTTCCTGTAGTCATCCTCTCTTCTGTTTTCTGCATCCAAGCTGGTGGATTAGGTCTAGACCTTTTAGTTGAAATTGTTTGGGATGTTAAACTAATCCTGCGGATAAAGGTCTTATTGACGTTTAAGACTACAGTGCGGCCACATTTTAGCGCTACGGGCAGTGGGGTGAGGGGCCAGAAATGTGTAAGAACTACTGGAATCCTGAATTTCCTTTTCAAACCGCAGAGGTCAGAGCGCTGAAATCAATCCCTAAGGCAGGCAGTTTTGATGGTGAGCAACTTCACATGGGGGGTTGGGGGATGGGGAAAAAGTAAAGTGACTGAAGACCAGATGAGACCATGAGCACTCTTGCAGTTGTGTGATTGTTTTTTCCATTTGTTCGAATAAAGCACTCAGGAAGGGAAAAGCAGTTACATCCTGTACATCTTAAATTATGCGTTGAGGCTGGCCTCAGCTCTGTAGAAAGGTGTTTTTTTTTTTTTTTTCTTTTTTTCTTTGATGTTTCAGCTTTACTGAGGTACTGTCAGATATCTGAAGTGTCCACCGGGATGATCTGATGTATGAGCACGTTGGGAAGGGACTCCTCACCCCGCCTCCCGTCTAGTAATTAGCACATCCATCCCTCACATAGTTCTCTTTCATTTGGGTGCGAGAGAACATTCACGTTCTACTCTCCTAGCAAACTTCAACTAGACAATACAGTGTTGGGTGTTGTCAACCATCGTGGCCATGTTAGACGTGAGAGCCTCAGAGCTTATTCATTTACAGCCCATAGTTTGCACCCCTTTCTAACTTCTCCGTGTTCCCCACCCCCAGCCCGACAGCCACTTTTCTACTCTTTCTATGAGTTTGCTTTGTTTTTTTTTTTCTTTTTAAGATCCCACCTTACTAGAAAGTTTTAAATGATCTCCTTTCTCTATGGTTCTAGTGAAGAATTTGTCAATTGGTTTTGCTCTCTTAGAGATAAGATAGACGTGGGTGATCTCCCCTTTCTGTGACTGCTTCTCTAGCAGAGGGTTCAGTGACTTCGTGAGTATTTTGATTTTGGATTTGCGGTTCTTGATTTCTCCCTTCAGGGTCCTCTGTGGTTCTGGAGGTACAGAATAATGTTGGCGCTCGATGAGATGAACAAAACCCAAAGCCAATACAAGAATACATTTCGAGCCATCTTAGTCAACATCGCTCAGTCCAGCATTTTGGAGTTGATGCAATGTGCCTTAGAGACTTGGCTTCAGCAATGACCCTTCCCCTTCGTCTCTGTACATCCAACACAGCCTTCATTCGTTTATTCACCAAATATTTATTGAGTGTTCTTTGTACACCAGCCAAGAGCCGGGATCTGGCGATGCATATAGCAGTGAGCAAAAGAGAGGCACACCTGGTCTAAGGGGCTTAGACTTTGGTGGGGGACCCTGACATTAAACAGATACTGACCCAACCAACATATAATGAAGAACGGAGTAGGTGCTGAGGGGAGAGCATGGGGGCTACTAGATGTATGACAGGGGAATTCCATATGGCCTTGATGTCAGGGAAGCCTTCCTAGGGAAGGAAGATTTGAGCCGAAATGCCAATGCTCAATGACGTTAACTAGGCCAACGGGGCTTTGGGAGAAGAATGCCTTTGAGAGAGAGAACAGAATACTGAGACGGTGTATCCGTGAGATGTTGAAATGGAGGTGTCAAGTAGGCGGTCTGAGTTCAGACGGAAGGTGACACTGGAGACATCTGTGGGAGGTCCGGGATGAACCTGTGTAGAGAAGGAGAATTCAGACCCCCTCCCCCAGATGTATCCAGTCCCTCAGCACCTGTGGACTCTCTCCATTCTCCACCTCCAGGGGTACACTGTGAAAACCTGCTGCGGTTGGGTTATCCCTTCTTTCCACAACTTCTTTTTTTCTAATCATTTCTAGCAAAGGGACCCTATACTATGCCAAACTGAATGAGAAAATGTCTCCATTGAAAGACAGTATACATAAATATTCTTACAATTATACCAGAATGTAAGAGTAACACATGGTTAATAGGGAATAATTACATTTTTTGAAATGGAGGAATTTCAGACTCCATGGAAGGTGGTGGTGGGGGGCAGTGACGGGGGGGTAGATTTCTGGCAGGAAGGGGAGTCTCAGGAGCTTATATAATGTCTTACAAAATGCCTTTAAAATGTTTTGTCATTCTCAGCCCCCTGTCATGGGGCCAAGATGCTCTGCTCTTAGTGACATTCCCTATTTTGGAAAATAGATATTGAGATATAAAGCAAAAGTAAAGATGTGCCAGTAAGTGTTAAAACACACATCCAGGTGATGGTGTACCCACAAGATATCTGCATTAATTCAAAAAGATTTTGAACTACATGGGAATATGCTCCTAATTCCATTTATTTTAAGGGAAGCAAGGCACATTCTATCAAATGGCACCTTCTGTCTGTATTCAGATGATTAGTGACATACCAAACCTAATATGTTTAGAACAATACCCTCCCCCACTCCGCCTAGCAACCTGCTCTTTCTCAGGATCCCAGTTTGCTAAGTGGCAACTGCAGCTGTCCAGGTACTGAGGTCAAACCCTGTGGAGTCATCCTCGGCTCCTCTCCTTTACTCACACCTGCTTCCAACCATCAGCAAATCTTGTCAGCTCTACCAGGAAAAATGCATCCAGAATCCGAGTGCTTGGGACCCCCTCTGCCTCAGATCATCACAGTAGCCTCTGGATTGGTTTCCAGCTTCTGCTCTGGCCATCCCACGCCGCCAACCCTCTGCCTTGCTCTGTTCTCCAGCTGGCAGCCAGAAGGAGCTTTCTGGAACATAAGTCTGATCATGTCATTCTTCCGCTACCATTTCATTCTGAATATAACCCAGATCCTCACCATTGCCTACGAGGCCCTCAGCTGCTCTGGGCCCTGGCTGATATCCTAAGCTTATTCCCTCCCATTTTCCATCCACCTCTGCTGTCCTGTCTCCCTGCTTTACTCAAACCTTCCAAGCAAGCTCCCACTCGGGGCCTTTGCAATTAACGACTTTCCTGCCTGGAACATTCCCTCTCATCCCCGTATTTGTTTTTGTCTAGTCGCACTTTTTTCCATGATTCTGCTCAGATGTCACTTTGTCAAAGGGACCCTCTCTATTCACCAGAGATAAAATAGCACCCTTTCCTTTCCTGTCTGGCCCTTTACCCTCCTTTTCCCCCCCTCCATTAGCACGTGACACCTCCTGAGATATTAGATATTTATTTGTTTATTTGCTCGTCTGTCTTGGCCTCGCTAGAATAGAAGCCCTATAAGAGCAGAGAATTGGCTCTTTCGTTCACCACTCTGTCTCCAGCTCTTAGAATAAATGCTCAGCAAGTATTTGGTGAATACATGAAATGGCCAAATTAATATTTTCTTCTCATTCTTTTTTTTTAAATTAATCTGATCAACTTATAGCATGGTATTAGTTTCAGGTGTACAACAAACTCATATTTTAAAAACTAAAACTGCATCTATAAATATATATAGTATAATTATCTTTTAAAATACAAGTCTGTTGTGGAAGGCTTTTAAGGAAATTCTTCCATTTTCATTTGGATGATGTTTTGATATGTTTCAAGAACATTAAAGCATAGCTGTAAAAAAAAACCTAAAATGGAAACATTCCCAGGGTTTTGTTTTGTTTTCCTGATGGGAAAGGGAAGGAGTAGTATCCATGACTTTTCGGTTACTTTGAAATGTAGGGTCCCCTTTGAAATGTGCGCTATGCTGGGCCCTGGTAAGGAGGTGCTGATTGGCTCCATAGAAGGAAGAGGCTTTTATGGTCTTGATGGCGATTTGATGAAAACCTTTAGTGTCTCGAGTAAATCATATGTATTGGTTTAAATACCATTCTAGAAACTGAAAAGAATTTTAAAACAGTACTTAAGATGAGGAAAAAAGAAAATGTAAGTATTTAGAAATGCCATTTTTTCTCCAGATTTTGTTGATTTTTTAAAAGACCTAGATTAGGATTTTCTATGATGAAATGTGCTGAGTCCCAGAGAGAGGCCCTTTACTAGTGGGTTCTCTCCCTGCCATGGAGGGGCTGTGTGCGGCCATGCCGCGCTGCCGCGGACACGGCGCCGTGCCACGGGACAAGACTGTGGACTTCACCCTAGCTCCCGCTCACGTGGCCTGAGTTCTCTGGAGGCCATCTGATGTTATTAGGCACAGAATCCACATCTGTAACAAGATGGATATAACAAGAAGCTCTCTAAGAGATTTTACATTTTCCTGAGCTAAGTGCCATAAATTTAAATAAGCTCCCCTCCCCCTTACTTTTCTACGCATGAGAACGTATTTCTGTTCTAAAGGTGATCCGTTGTACTTTGTGAATTAAGTGGCCGGGCAGTTAGGAGAATTATAGTTTTAGGGTCCTTCCTATGAGTCAGAGGAAATTCTGATTGTTGGGACAAAAGGTTAAACGATTGACTCCTTTCCTTGAGGCAAAAATACCATGTTTTCGTCGTTCACATTTGGTTTTCATGAACATTAGCATAGAGCCCTTCTCCTTTAAGTTAGTTTGTATCATTGTTATGTGTTTCTTATGATATTTTCTCCTTTGCTTTGATTGCAGAATATTTTCATTTTCTTATGTGATTATTTTGGGCTTTCTTACTTTGCAGTCTACGTTCCAAAGTATTCAGTTCCCAGAGGATTTTCATTGTACATCTCTACTGTGTAACTTTGATTCAATAAAGGAGGCTTTTATTTAAACTTGATCTAATTTTGTTTTGATTCTTGAATAGTGTTATTTGAAATTATCTTTACTGCCTTTTGGTATCAGATGAGGTTAACTTATTTTCATTTGATACACAGTTGCGTGACTGGCAATACTCCTGACGGTCCTTGCTTATTTCACTGCGAGGTTTTCTTTGATCTTTGTGTTTGTCTTCAGTTCACAACCTGCCACATCTATTTGCCTTCTGGTACTACTTTGTATTTCTTCGGTTGCCCCGAACTCACAGTGGGCTGTGTTGCTAGTATTTTTATGTGTTTGCAATCTTGCCCGGTGTTTACCCTTCTCCGTTTGAACTGCCTTTCCATCTGGCTTCGGGTATTTTGTGTTTTCTGATTTCCTCTGGAGCGTATGGGGGAATAGGAGGGCGACAGGGAAGGAAAAGTGGATGCACTTTTTAAAATAGACATTTGCGGTTTTCCAACCTTGTGAAGTTTTCCATTTTGTTGTGAAGGAATCTGATTGGAATGACCTCGTCCTGCCTTCACCGATGGAAAACGAGCTTCTGAATTCGGTGACCGTGCCAGCTGGGCTGTGCCTGTAGCATTCCAGCCCATGCACTGTGTCCTCAAAGGAGGTTAGGTTGCAAGAGATGCTCCATTACATCCTGGAACTCTCAGTAGAATGTCTGGAAGTGGACCAAGACAGTAGTGCGCCAATGAGGGAGCCAAGTGCCCGAAAGCCATGGGTGTTTTAAAGGCACCCATAAATCCATCTGTTCATTCACCAGACATTTATCTCCCCTGTGTGTGAGATGCTAGAAACAGAGAAAATAAAGATCTACTTATTGTCCTTGAAGAGCTCACATTCTGGCGAGAGAGCGGATGCATTAACCCATGGTGCTCAGGAAGGCACTGGGATGGAGTGACACATGGAGTTAGAGTTAGCCAGGTCGGGAAATGGGAAAGGAGTGTTTTTGGCAGAAAAGCAGCATGTGACAGAACACAGCACATTGGAAAGTTCTGGCACATCGTAAGCCCAGGGGCTGTGTGTCTGGGAAAGGGACTGAAGACCAGACCAGAGTGTGGGGGAGCCGAGCCATAGTCTCTGCAGAGACAGGGACAACCGAATATCCTTTCTGGGCACTCTGCTTGGGCTCTGTCCTGCAGGACATATAGAGTCTATGTAGAAGTCCGGTTCCCGAGACTGGTAGGTAATTGAATCCGATTTGGAAGTTTGATCCGCTCTGGGAGCTTGTCTAAGGATCTAGTCTGCATTGGATGCTTGAGATTCTGCCAAGAGAACTGACTCCTTGGGTATCATGTGACCAGAAGGCCTTCTGAGCAGTCTTGTAGAGGAAACACGGTGGAGAGATAGCGTAGTGGGTTTTTATTTCAAACGTCACAATGTCTCTTATGGTTGACATTCATCACTGATGCGGAAGAGCAGAAACACCGAAATCATAGCACCTTCCTACTCTCATGATTTCCAGACTCCAGACAAAATGGCCCACTGCTGGATGTTGGATAGGATCTCAAATCTTACATCTGGAACCAGTGTCTTATTTCCTGTCTTCCCAAAAAACCAAACATCTGTTCTTGTCTTTGTTCACCATTGGAGCTGATAACACAATCATTCAGAGCAATATGCCAGCCCAACTGGGGACATCCTTATCGCATTTCTTCCTCTCACGCTTCACATTCAAGCCATCTGTAAGCTGTTGGCCCTGTTCACTACGGATCTGTCCCAAATCCAGCCATTCCTCACCAGTTCCAGTCCCATCTCTTTGAGAGCTCAGAAATAGGCTCCTGGTCTTTGTCATTCCATTCTTGACCTCTTTGATCGGGCCTTTGCCCAGCTGCCAGTGATCCTTTAAAAACCTGCATCAGATCTCATCACACCCTTGCTCAAAATTCTCCAATGGTTCCAATCACACTTCAGCTAAGAGCAAAGATCCACAGGCTACAAGGTGTTACATGGTCTGGCACTTGGTCATGTCTCTGGTTTCATCTTCTACCAGACTGTCTGCTGCAGCCACACGGACCTCCTGGCTGTTTCTGCACGTTAGGCCTGCTCTCACCGGGGGCTCTTTGCCTGCAACACTCACCGGTGCTTTGTGTCTTGCCTCCCTTTCTTCAGGTCTCTGATTAAATCTCACCTAATCAGAAATGCTTTCCTTGACCTCTCTACCCACATACACCCATAACTACCTATCTCCTTACCCCGCTTTATTTTTCTCTATAACCCTTTTTTTAAGGTTTATTGAAGCATAGCTGACATACAAAATTTGCCCATAGTTAATGTCTAAATTTTGATAAGTTTGGACATATGCATATACCCATCATACCATCCCCACAAGGAAGGTACTAACCATATGCACCACCTCTAAAACTTTCCTTTTGTGTGTGTGGGTGTTTGGTTTGTGTGTGTGTGTGAATGTGTGTGTATGTGAGTGATAAGAACATTTAACATGAGAGCTATCCTCTTAACATCTTTTATAGTACATGATACAGTATTATTAACCATAGGTATTATTTTTATAGCAGACCTCTAGAACTCATTCATTTTGCATAATTGAAACTTTATACCCATTGAACAACAATTTCCCATTTTCCCCTCCCTCTGCCCTTGGCTACTGCCATTATGTTCTCTGCTCTATGAGTCTGACTATTTTAGACACCTCATATTAGTAGAGTCATGTAGTATTTGTCCTTCTATCTTTGGCTTATTTCATTTAGTATAATGCCCTCTAGGTTCATCCTTTTGTCACAAAGGGTAGGATTTCTTTCTTTTTTTAAGGCTGAATAATATTCCATTGTATGTATATATCATTTTCTTTATCCATTCATTTGTTAGTGGCTGTTTGGGCTGTAGTCATGTCTTGGCTCTCATGAATCATGCTGCAGTGAACAAGGAGCCACAGATACCTCTTTGAGATCAGGGAAATGCAGATCAAAATCACAGTGAGATAGGACCTCTTATCTGTTAGGCTGGCTATTATCCAAAAAAACTAAAAAAACCAGAAAAGATAAATGTTGGCAAGAATGTGGAGAAATTGGACCCTACACACTGTTGGTGGGAATGTAGAATGGTGCAGCCACAATGGAAAACAGTATAGAGGTTCCTCAAAAAATTAAAAATAGAATTGTGATATAATCCAACAATTCCGCTTCTGGGTATACATCTATCACTCTTTCCACTACCTGATATTTCATTATGTATTAATTAATTATGTCTCCTCCAGAATATAAACTCTATTAGAGCAGACTCTTTCTGCCTGCTTTGTCCTGAATTCTATAACTAGTATCTAGAACAGTACCTATAAGACACTTACTAAATATAATTGATACATAAATATTTTCAAATTAAAATTTGATCTGAAATAAAAGACATAGCTTTGCTACATGGGCTAAATCACCAAAACTTGGTATTAATCTTTATTAAGTCTACTTGGAGCCAATTTGGTTGAGGGTAACAGTGCAAAAATAACCCTTATTATAGTTTCTAAAAAAGCAGGATGTAAGATCTATCATTGAAACATAACATGGTAACCTATGTCTATTACAAAGCCTGAGTCAGCCAGTAACCTTTCATAACCAAGAAATCAGTGAAATATTTCTACATTAACACCTCTGTTCTCATACAAATACTTCTCATTTCAGTGTTTTATTTCATTTGTGACAACTGCCCTTAGTATGGACTTAGTAAAGTGAAAGTCCCCATTGGAATTCTGAAATTCATACCTTGTATGGCTTCTGTCTCAGTGGACTCTAGTTAATCGTTTGATCATGAACTCCACGGTGGCAGAGAATGAACGTGCCAGTTAGCTGTCCTTTTAGTACCTAGCGCAGGACCGGGAATACTCCACGAAGAAATGGTGAATGGAAGGAGACAAAATGCAAGGACAAGTCATCTCTTTCCTAGACACAGTGAAGACCACAAAATGCACCCTTAATTCCTAAGGATAATAGCCATCATTAAAATTGCAATTTGCCATTAAATCGAGAACAGAAATGTCAAATGCAGGCACAATAATAAACTCAGTATATTTTGAAAGTGATGGATGTACTTCCAACCAGCAGTGTTTCAAAATCTCCTTTAATATGAACAGTGTCCTTAAAGTCACAATCCTTTGCTCAGTATCTGCCTGAATTTTTCTGTTGATTCTCTCTGCCCATTGAGGATTTATGTTTTATGATTTACAGATGGCATTCTGCCCCCAATTAAGTGTTACTTGTTTTTAATGGTGAGCGTGGTTTTAAAAGTGGATAACCGGAACGACCAACTAGGAAATGCGCTAGGAAATGCACTAGACCGGAACTAGGAAATGCACTCCTGATTTTGAACTCTTTGCCTTCATTTAATCTAAATGCGCCAGTATTGCTCTTGGAGCCACTACTTCAGTTTTCTGGTTCCTGCTCAGCAACCCCAACCCTCTGGAACACTCCAGATCCTTCCTAGCCTGACTTCTGCAAACAAAATACCTTCAATAAGAACCTTCAGTTGTACTATTTCCCTACTGTATTTCAGTGTTCTTTCCAATCTGAATTCGAGAGGGGTGCAATATCCATCAAAAAATGATGGTTTAGGTGTCTACATTGAAGAGTAGGAATATTTAAAGAATTGATGACTGAGATACTTCCGAGATAAATTTCTGTGATGAAACTAGTCTATAGGAAAATAAACCAGTCTTTTAAATGTAAGATCCTGTTGTTGCCGATTACATGGTCATATTTCGCCATTGAGCTTGTGCCTATAAAAAAGCTTATAAGAAAGCACACCCTGCATGCACACTGTTAGAAACTTTCAGTTAGTTCTGTTGCACCCCAAGAAAAAGGTTCAGGATTCTGATTGAACTTGAAGTCCTTAGAGAAACTCATATTCCTGGTATCATTAGACTGGGAATGAAAGAAACGTCATGAGTTTCCTTTTCTGAGTGTGAAGTTGGGAACAGGATCAAATACTAATGAATAGCACTTGTTCAAGATGCACATGTGTCTTTCATTGATTTGCCAAAATTAAATCAAAGGGTTCCATATGTGTATGAAGGAGAAACATCTGACACTTAAAGTAGCAAACAATAAAACATTAAAAATATATTTCCTGTGAAGCCGAGCTGATTGGGGAAAAGAGAAGGTTTGATCACCGAGAAGGAGATAGATGTGGCTACGGCATATGTGTCGAAGGGGCAAACTTGGGAAGAGCTTTGTAAACGGTAAAGTGATGCACACGGAGAGGGAGAGAGTAGGTTTTCCATATTGTTGAACATTAGTCGTGAAAATGGAAATATTTGTTTTTGGTTTGTATGGATCAAATTTGATGTCCAAATTGGGTAATAGACTGACGTATTTATGTATCTGTCTTAGATATAAAACAGTCATAATGTTACCTTTGTAATCATGAATTTTCTTGCTCTCCCCCACTTCCTGTTTCATCCAGGTGCCCCACATCCTCCCGCCCCAAGCCCCAGGCTAGGAGGTCATGGGGATTGGATCCTGACTTTTACAGGAACTACTTAAAATTTCCATGGGCTGCCGAAGCTGGGTGCTGTATTGAGTTTCTGCGTTTTGTTTGGTCATTATCGTGTTGCCCCAGCTCATTGCCGTGTGGTTCTTCTCTGATGGCCAGATCCCCTACTCCTTAGTCCCTGATCCTGTTCCAAAAATATTCCTGATCCGCCCATGCCACATTCTTCAGACATTCTGGTTTTTGATCTTTATTGTACACCATATACCCGACCCATGTGTACTGAACTCATTTCTTAGCCTGTCGGACTCGTACCTGGATCCTGTCTACATGTCTTTAACACTCTGTGTCTTTGATTCCAATGTCCTGTTGCTCATCTCCCTACCTGACTGTGACTCTTACACCTGCCTATTTCTTCAGCCCCAGCCACTCAACTTAAACTGAAGCTTGGGCTCTAGAAGACCCAAACAATCCTTTATATTTATTTTCCCACATTTCCCTATCTTCAGATCACATCAGGGACACGTTGGTTCCGTTTCATATATGTCTTTTGGTTGAAAACGTATACTTGCTCATTCAGAAGTGTTATCATTATTGAGATGTGTCTATATATGATATTTAGTGTGGCTTGTCACTAAAGGCATCTAACATAAAACTGTGTTTGGGAACTACTTGTAGTTTGGTCATATTTCCCAAGAGTCAGTATTTGAATTGATTACTGCAAGAATAAACCAAATGCATAGTCTGTTTATAAGTATTTAAAAATATGTTGTGAAAAATGATGTTACATGTATTTATCCCATAAGTATTCATAAAATATCCTCTACAATGGATAATGAGACTTTCTTTCATTGTACTTGAATGATGAATTTTTCTCCATGAGATTGACTTACACAATATCGGTGGTAGTGTTCACTAAGGAATATTGTGATTTGCTATGAGCTGACTTTTCAGTCATGGCATAATTTGCGTCCGAAAGCTGGATTCTGCGTTACGATTTTCCTAAATGGAAACATTTATCCCCATGTCCCTGCTATCCTTAATTCTTTATTGCTTTCATCTTATCAAAGACCTGCCCCAGATTATGTCCTTCTTGTCAGAAAACTACATCTCTCTCTCTCTAGATATATATCTATATATATAGATATATACCTATATATATCTATATATATAGATAGATAGATCTATATCTATCTATATATATATCTCCATACTGTGCGTTCTTTTATTTTCATTTTTGTTTTATTTTGAGAGATGGCATGCATGTGCGTGTGTAGACACAGACACATACCTCATTGATTTTGTGCCATGAGAACATTATTCAAGACTGTAATTTGGGGCAGGAATTATCTCCTTTTCCCTCAGTGACAATCCTGCTTATATCTTTGGCTTGTGTTACAGTTACAAGTTGGGGAGTTTATCCTGGATCAGATAGTTAAAAATGAGAAATAAATCTGAGAGAAAAATACACAAGTTGATATTTAAATCTAAATGTAAGAGTAAATTGGCTAGATTATTCTGAGGCAAAATAGCAGATATTCTTAACTCTAAATCACTCTAGTTCTGTTAAAACCACAGTATGTCTTGGTTCAGTTCTGCCAGAGAACATTCACAGACTTATTTTTTTCTAGAAAAAACCAGTTAGCTTTGAAATAAAAATGTACTGCTTTTCTGGGCTTGTGAAACTAAGTTTAACTGGCTGATCAGTTAAAAGATAACTAATTTTGTGTTCCTTTTTTCAATATTTAGGAACAGCAAAGCCCCAAAACAATATTTAAAAAATTCTTACTTGGGGGCAACTAAGCCAAATATATAAATGAAATGGTCAGATGTAACTCATATATGCATAGTTTTAAAAAGTACATTATCTAGTTAATAGGTGATTAGGAATCTTTAAATATTCAATTTATATTTGGCTAAAGCAACATTATAAATTCATTACTTAAATTTAGAGAAGAAATGCTTAAACAATCTTCTGGACTCAATTATGTTTGCAACTAAATTCTTAGCATGTCTGTAGAAGCTTGTCACTATTCTGATGCTGACTCGGGGAAGCAACGTTTTGCAGGCAGTGTCCTACAGAAGGATTTTGAAAATTGTCAGGTAGCACCATGATGGGGCTCTTCCTTGCTCAGCGGGAAAGTGGTTGAAGTCGTATTAGGAGATGTGGCTTGAACACAGACTTGGAACTATTCATACAGGATAAGGTGATGGAATGACAATTGCCCTGAGTAAAATAGGATACTATTGGTAAAGGGAAGAAGAAACAAAGATCACACACACACACACACACACACACACACACACACACACACCCCAGAACCTTATCAGATGCCAAAATGACCCTTAAAAGGAATCTGAAAGCCATTGCTTCAGAAACAATGCCATTCTCTGTGATGCGAGCTGGCTTTTCCAAAAGTGAATGCGTTATTCTCACTATAATTTCTTCCAGAGATGTTCTAGCGCGGCTCGTCAACCACATTCACCTGAACTTCCTGGGGCGTTTATACCCCCAAGTGTACCACAGAAAAGTCAGGGAGAGCGCGAGTCCCCTCTGTGAGCGGAACCCAGCTGCCCGGCACACTTCCCCATGCATGAAACCTCTTTTCTCTCGCCTTACCGTTCCCCTCGCTCCCGTCTGCCCCTGCTGCAGGAGTGAGTGGTCACCTGCGGGCTCTTGCAACGTCACATAAAAGCCTCAGTGCTAAAAGCTCCTCTCCTCTCCAGACCACAGGGCTGTCTTTCACATTTCTGATTTCACAATGCTTATTTGCACATTGATCTTATCCTGTCTTGTCATTTCTTCTATATCATTTTGGTCGGGATAGTCAAGCGTTTGGGTTCTAGAGTCAGGCCGTTGGCATTTAAACACTCCCTGCGTGTGGCTCTGATATTTTCTTTTACCAAGTTACTGAATCTCTGTAACCCTCAGATTCTCCATCTGTAAAATGGGCACTTTGCTGTCTGTAAAGTGGTGACGATTTCTCCAGTTAACACACGTGACACGCTACACACAGGGCCTGGCATGCTGTAAGTAGGGGACCAACCATGCCAATTGGCCTGAGACCAAGGGGTGCCCGGGGAGCAGAACTTTGCTGCAGCTGGGGGAGTCCTGAGCAAACCGAAGTCGTCCTCCTACTTGTAAGCATTTCATTTTTTCAAATTTTATTATATTCATATTTGCTATTCCTTGGGAAGCAGAGTCCTGTGGTGCATCTCTCCCCTGCTAGGTTTCACAGGGACGCATACCTAGGTGATGAAATATTTTCACATGTTTTGAATTTTCTTAAAGGAGGTCTGCAATACCTTCTAGTAATAGCATTTATCTAAGAATAGAAAATTTAAACAAAGATGGTATTAGGGTCTAGAGGGAGAAAATCGTTAGGAACCTAGCATTGGCTTGAGGGATAATTTTTGAATCTGTGAAGACATTGTTTTGGCTGCACACTCCCAAGCCCCCTTCCCCTTCCCTCTGAGATGGTAACCAGGTCCGGTTCTGGTCAGCCCCCAGGAAGCGGGCCGGCTTCCCTGGTTGCCCTCCCTGGGTGTGCCTCGCGATGCTTGCCTTACCATGAGCGCTGCATGTAGGCGGCTGAATTATTCTCCAGTGAGCTGCCTCTTATTGAGATTTCTTCCCACAATCCCTGGCTGCTTCTCGAGTCCAGGGTTAAATATTTGCCTCCACAGATACAAACAAGTCGTGGGGAAGATATGTGTTTTAGGCCATTCCTGCTGCTACAACAGAATACTGTAGACTGAAGAGCTGACAAACAACAGAGACTGATTTCTCCTGGTTCTGGAAGCTGGAAGTCTGAGATCAAGCTGCCAGCATGGTTGAGTCTGGTGAGGGGCCTCTTCCCAGATGGCAGACCACTGTCTCCTTGTGTCCCCACCTGATGGAAAGAGAGCGAGCTAGCTCTCTGGCCTCTCATGAGGGTACTAAGCCCCTTCATGAAGCTCCACTGTCATGACCTAATCACCACCCAAAGGCTACACCTCCCCAAACTATCAGCTTGGGGGTTTGGATTTCAGCCTATGAGTTTTGGGGGTGGGGAACACAAATATTCAGTCCATTTCAGAGGGGAGAGTGGGAATTTGGGAACAGCATCTATAGGGTCACATGAGCCCCTACATTTGTGTCGGGTTGGGGAGAAGGAAGCTGACAGTGGCTCCGTGGTTCTTCACCGTGGCTGCCCGTTCAATCACTGGGAAGCCTTCAAAGATAAGACACCAATGTTCAGTCCCTTCCTCTCCCACCCCAGAGACTCTGATTTAATTGGTCTGGGGGATCTGGGCATAACATGGCTTTAAAAGACCCCAGGTGAGTTCCAAATGCAGTCAGAGTGGAAACCCACCAAGTAACCAACTCTCCCACTCTCTCCGTTCCCTTTTCCTTCCCACAAGTTCTGACTGCCCCCCAAGCTAGAAATGTCACATATGAAATAGTAATGATGCTTTTATTTTTACATATGATTTCCAAAGTTTGAGCACTTGTTTTGTACGGCAGTGATGATTATGCGTGTCTCTAAAACTTGGTGGTTTCAACTCAATTGTAGATGATCTCATTTTTATGTTCAAGTCTGTTTATTCATACTTTATTATGCAGCAAGCCGGTTTCTTAGGCACTTGTCTCTTCACAGCTTATAATTAAAAACCAACAAACTAAAACCTGGAGGCAATCTGGCTTGTTTCTGTCTTCTGCAGTGAAGGAGAATTTTCTGTAGTGCCCAGAACTCTATCAGATTAAAAAAAAATCATCTTGCTGCTGGATTCGGCATAAATGTGGATTTAGCACTCACTTGGGGCTTGTGGAGAGAATCAGGTGCCATGAGGACTTGAGCCTCTGAATTGGAATACTTGACAGCACCCTAGAAAGCTATTTGAACAAAAAGGTCCACATCATGGGCCTATTTTATGACCAATCAGCTCAACCACCTTGCTCATGGCCTAGATGAGATCTAATAAGTGTTTAGCTCATTATTTAATATTTACTTCAAAACCAACAGTATCTTCATACTTTCTCATTTATAGTCATATCTTCATTCATTTTAGCAAGTCCACTGTGATTGTCCAAATCGAGATTCTTTGTCCTAAAAAAACAAACAAAAAAGCCCCCACAACTCATTAAGTTCCTTGACACACATGAGCTGATAAAATTGTCGTCAACTCTTAAGGAAATATGTGACAGTGTTGTCATTGCATCCTGTGCTCTTTATTGGAAAGCTTCTGATAGGTAATTTTTCCCTTATTCTGATTTTTTAAAAAGGAAAGCCTATGAGAAAAACCCCCAAATCATTTTCTCTGTTTTTGTTACATCTGGAGTTAGCGAATTGTTACCGACTGAATGCTTGTGTCTCTCCCAAATTTGCATGTCAAATTCCTATCCCCCAGGGTGATGGTATTAGGAGGTGTGGCCTTTGGGAGGGGACTGGGTCAAGAGGGTGGCTTTAGCGCCCTTATAAAAGAGATCCCAGAGAGCTCCCTCATCCCTGCCACCATTTAAGGACTCAGGAAAAGGAATCAGTGTGTCTATGAACCAGGAAATGGATCCTTGCCAGACACTGAATCCACCAGCATCCTGCTCTGGGACTTCCTAGTTTCTAGAAGAGCGAGAAATAATTTGTTGCCTAAGCCGCCCAGTCTGAAGTATTTTTTACACCAACCCTCATGGGCTAAGACAACAACAAGGCATTACTTTTATTTTTATTTTTGCATTTGGAGTTTGGCCATCTGCGATGACGCTATTGTCATTGGGAAGCTTTCAAAACCTCCACCTCATCTTTAAGGACCTCAGACCTTCCTCTTGGTGTCCCTGTGCAGAGACCATTGTTTCTGCTCCCTTCCTGTTTAATCTCCCAGCCTCTGTATTTTATTCTCTGAAGTGGGAATGAAACCTATTTTAGAGAGTTTTTCTGACAAGTACATGGCAACATGGGACACACGTGCACACCACGGACACTTCATAATTCTTCTCCTCTTTTACCTACTCCTCAGGTATCCCCCACAGCGGACTGGCTTCTTTTTGAGGATTTTCCCCTTTTGTGATTGTGGGTGCATATCTTTGGTTCATTTACTTTACTGTACCTGTTCACACATATTTCCTTATTTTTCCAGTTTTAGATTTATGGAGCCCCCCCAAAAATGTGTCTTCATTTTCACTTTCTGTTTTATGGTCTTTGTGTCTGCTTACTTCTCGATCTTGGTTTTATCTCCTTTCATTGTATGGAGAAGCATTAAATAGAAAATATTAGTATTGGCTATTCGTGGAAGAACACTAAAAGAGAGACTTTGGTTTTATAAATACTAGGGGACATTCTAAATAGAACCTGAAATCCTTAGAGCTTTAGTGAGCTTCCGGATCTCCGGTCAATAAATCTTACCAATGTGAAATGAAAATGGAGTCACACTTGTGTGTTTTGTTGTTGACTTAGGATAATGAAAGCTATTGTTTGTTTGTTTTAAATTTTTAAATTTTTTTTTGGAGAGAGAGAACGAGAGAGTGAATGCACACGAGCAGGGAGTAGGAAGGGCAGAGGGAGAGGAGAGAGAGAATCCCAGATAGGTTCCACACTCATTATGGAGCCCAGTGTGGGGTTCTATCTCATGACTATGACAAGATCATGACCTTAGCTGAAACTGAGAGTCAGACGCTTAACTGACTGAGCCACCCAGGTGCCCCCAAAGCCACTGTTTTATGGCTTTAATGCTATTGCAATAAAAAACTCTCAACCTCAGAGCTCTTGTATTGGAAGACCATCATGGAACCATCACCCATCTGTATCAGTGCTGGTGGAATCTGACCACTGTTTTAAAGAAGAGGGCACGATGTGTTTTTCTCTGATAAGTCCTTGTTCGTTGCAAAATTAGCTTAATGTCTTGCTTTTGCAAAACCTTTTGTGTTCCATATTTTCATGGAAGAAATGGCATACTCACATGGAATAGCTATCTTTCACCCAAATTCTTAATAAACCCAATTTCCAAAGCCATTGTTTTAAACTTCCTACTGCTTATTTTACCTACACTTCATAAAAAAGAAATCATGAAGCAAAACAATAAAAAAAGGCAATGTCTGCCTCTTTTTAAATTGGCATTTTCTTTTAGTAAGTTGATTCCTCTGGGCTCTTAGTTCTGTTTTTCATAGCTCTAATAGGAGTTTCCTAAAAACTCTTTTATTGTATAGGGTAATTACCAAAGTTTGATAGCCCTGAAGGAACGTAAATTAAGTAATGCAGCTGGAAAGAGAAATGGAAATAATCAATAAAGGCATGAGAAGAAACCATAAGAACGAGATAGATTTTATTTACCCCAAGATTCCTCCTTCTAAACCCTTCCCTGCTATCTCCAACCTACACAGATTTAGGGCGAATACATTACTTTCTTTTCCTGTCGTATTTGACGGTAGCTACAGGCTGTCTTTGAAGGTCAGATGGGAGCAGTTGAACAGGTGTGAATATACTTGGTTTCTAAAAGCCAAAATCAGAGAACGCTGTTCAACAACATTCTCAAATTGTCAGTCCTGGGATGATGACGTACAAACGATCAACACATCATGGCATATGAGAGAGCATGTTTAAAAATATTTTTCATCATCATCTTTTCCTGATAGTTCCCCCCCCCCAATATTTTAAGATGGCCATGCTTAACTCTGTGCATCAAAATGTGAGGGTCACAGTTTGATAATATCACAAAGCATTAAAAGTTAATTTTTAAAAATTTAATGTAGGTTTACGGCGTTTTAAAATTTAACCTTTAGAATTTGCAAATAGATTAAAATAGTAATTATTACAAGCAATGGCTTGTTTACATGGCTAAAAACCAGTGCAGCCCTGCCAGTGTGGGGTGTGTAATTGGAGTCCATGACTTACATATTTAACTGGAAATACCCTGAGTATTCAGAGCCAGTTCTTCAGCTGGGGAAAGGACAGATGTCTGGGGCCATTATTGCTCGAGGAGGACAATCGTTTTTGTCACCCGTCTCCTTTGATGCCTGCCATGCCTTGAACATAGTGGACAGTGATAGTTGTTAAGATTTATGGAGGCTTCCTAAGTGACAGGCGATGTCGTAAGCCCTGAGCACACATTAACTCACTCAGTCAATATTTGCCGAGAATTGAGGGAGGGAAGAAATGAATAGTCCATGCTTCCAACACACAGAAACGGCTCTGTTCCTCAGCCAATTAAGCGGGCTTAGATATTTTTAGGGATTTCATTATTTTTTCTTCGTGAGTGAATTTTGACAATATTTCTGACATCCATTAAATATTTAAATTGAGTTGGTAATGTTAAAAGTGCTATTTTCTGAAGTACTTGATATTTAATGCTTTAATAACTTGAGAATGTACCACAGTCCAAGTAAAGATCTTGGTGGTTTCTCTTTGCTGCCGCCTCTAGACATTAAATAAACACAATTCGTTAACAACATTACAATATGAATTAATTCAAGAACTTTTAAAAAATTCCCATTCAACCTAATATCACTATTATCTGGAGAACACATTAATGATGTGCAAATTTCTGATGATTAAACTGCTTTAAAGTTTGATGTTCTCACGTATCATTAGAATGAACATACCACTTATAAAATATTCATTATTCATAGTACCCAAGAATTATATCTTCTTTATTCTTTTATTATAAAAACTGTACTAAATAAATCAACCTAGATTAATTACATACCCAACCTGATTGAACAAAAACTGGCAACCTATTGTGGATTTTTATAGCAATTACATCATACAAGTTTTACTAATGTATCATATGCTTATTCAAAACCCAATGAAGGGTGTGCTACTACTGAAATCCTCTCATTCATAACCAGCTCCATGCTTCTGCTTTCAAGTACTTACATATACTTAGAAATACACACTCAAGGATACATGTACTGATTTTGTGGGGATTTTTATCCAGTTTCTGTGTTGGTTTCTCTAGAATTCAGTGTTCTTCAAAACAGGAACTGTGTCTTTTGATTGTCACAATTAGTGGCGAGAACAGCCCAAAATGAGTGAATGCTATTTTGATACTATTTTCTTTCTTCTTTTTTTTTTTAATGTAGAAGGATGTTTATGAAATTCTTTACATGGTTTGGTTTGCTAGGCTTCTGTAACATATTCAGATGACTTATTTAGTTTTGACTTATAGCCAAGATAAAATGGAGAATTTATATATTCGAAATAAAGGTTTCTTTTGGGGTATAGACTCATTCTTAACTGCTAAACAAACATATGTTTCTAACCATATGCTATATTTATCATTTTTGTAAAGGTGATATCCAGCTGTATGTCTTGAAATATTGAGAGCCTCTGTTGCATGGGTATTCTGTGAAAACATTTATACTCTGTCACTGGTTTGACTATCCAATACAGTTTTTAAAAATGTCTTATTTTTATTTTGGAAAATGTCTAAGGGGATTACATAGCTAAGTAAAAATGTGATTTTGTTCAAAGGCAATGGGAAAGTTTTGTATTGTACTTGTGTTGCTTGATCACATCCTCTGCAGTAGAGAAATACACATATTTCTAATATATTTTAACTGCATGTTAAACTGATTCCCTATGTATGTCCTGAATTGCTGAAATCAGTACTAACCTAGAGATCACTTACAACATCACTAGCCAGATTTCACATGACACTGACCATGGCGTCTTGTTTCCGAAGAGTGTAGCAGAGCGTGAAGTCCCTTGAGGGCTCGGGAGGGTATTTTGAGGCTTGCTTTGAGGAATCTGTGTGTGTATGTTCATGTACAGCCCCTGTTCTTCCTGGAGCCTACCAGCAAAGCCATTCCCAGGGCTACGGGTACATGCACCAGACCAGCCTCTCATCCATGAGGTCAATGCAGCACTCACCAAATCTAGTAAGTATCAGTTTGAAGTGTTTCCTCTTCCCTGCTCTTCCCGTTTTATCTCCAAAACAGAAATACATGTGGCATAGAGTTGCACTGAATAGTGTCCATTCTCACGTAAAGGTTAAATGGCCACAGTTTGCTCTTTGCACCCTTTCGAAGAAAGCAGAAGGCTTACAGAGGTAAACCACCGAGAAAGGAAGGCATGCTGTGAAAACATGTAAACAGTGGAACATACCAAGACTGTCTCCGAACAATATTCTCGTTGTTACTTCGTGATTGGTCTTAGCCAACTGTGATCTTCATTCAGGTCTAAAAAGTACAAATATCTGGTCACATCAACCAGCCAATTTTGACAGTAATCAAAATGGCCACTAACCCCCAAATGACATGGCCAACATATGTCTTGGAATCCTCCTATTGGAAGTCTTGAAGTGCTTACAGATTCATTCATTAAATGTGGAGTTTGGAAGCAGTGCTCAAGGCCATCTTGTCCGATGGGCATCTCATGCTGAAATGGTTTCTTCAAGCTTCTGTCTGACACAGAAACCTTAGTCTGAGCACTGAGAAAGTGGTGGTCCCTCTAAGCAGTTGGAAGTTCTCTTTAACTGCTCTAAAGTTCTTTTTGCCTCTGCCAGTTTCCTCAGCCCATGAATTCACTTAATTTTGAGATTGTCTCTGTTACTATTAGCTGAATTCTTGGTCTTTAATGAAAACAAATATGGCAAAACTCTACTTCTAGTCTGGCTATCGGACACGTGGTGTGCAAATATCTTCTCCCAGCTGGTAGGTTCGCTTTGTTGCTGGTTGTCTCCGCTGCACAGGAGCTTTTCGGTTTGATGTGGTCCCACGTGGTTCTTTTTGCTTTTGGTGTCAAATCCAAGTAATCATTTCCAAGACCAGCATCAAGGAACTTACCGCCTATGTTTTTTTCTAGAAGTTTTGTCTTTTTAGGTCTAACCTTCAAGTCTTTAATGTATTTTGGGTTGACTTTTGTGTATGGGGTAGGGAAGTGTTCCAGTATCGCTCTTTCACATGGGGCTGTCCAGTTTTCCCAGCACCATTTACGGAAGAGACTATCCTTTCCCCGCTGTGTGTTCTTGGCTCCTTCGTCCTAAATTAATTGACCGTATATACATGGGTTTATTGCTGGGGTCTCTGTTCTGTTTCATCGATGGATGTTTTTATGTCACTACCAGAGTGTTTTGATTACCACAGCGTTGTAACATAGCTTGAAGTTAGGAAGTGAATACTTTCCTCATTATAACAAGGATTCAGTTATGTGTCCTTCAGTATTCAGAATATTTACATACTAAATGTCTACCACTGTGATTCAAAAACCTACAAAATAAGTATTTTGTGTTTTTCTTTTTTTAATATATTTTTAAGAGGAAGCAAAAATTCTTTGTTCTTATTTAAGAAAAATTCATTTCCTCTGCCAGGGTGCCCATGGCAGTGACTTGGCAGTGAGTTGGCTCTGTCTGTCCGAAGGACAGTTTTCTCTGAAAAACATGGAATAGGGGAGAATCTATATAATCTCTGGTCCCTGGGGTTATCTGAAGCTGGGCGAAGCTGGTTTTACTGCTTCAAAGCTTACTTTTTGATGGGCTAGTTATCGTATCTAGAGGCTTCCTCGATCTCCATTCTGGGCCCCCCAAACGTTCCCCTTTCTGCTAGCCTGGTAAACTTGAGATGGACACAGCCAGGATCGATTTGAGGCTCTGGTTTGCAGATCTCCAGAAATAAATACACTTGGGAACATTCCACATAATTACTTAATTATGTGTGAGTTGGTTTACTGTGATTGGCATTTGTGGCCATAACCATTTTGTGTCCATCGTGTGACCCCCCTTTTTCCCTTCTCAGCGGACCTACCGAGCCATGTACGATTACAGCGCCCAGGACGAAGACGAGGTCTCCTTCAGGGACGGCGACTACATCGTCAACGTGCAGCCCATCGACGACGGCTGGATGTACGGTACCGTGCAGAGAACTGGGAAAACAGGGATGCTCCCGGCCAATTACATCGAGTTCGTTAATTAACTGTCTCTCCTGGTCTTTGAGCTTTGTTCTAATGTATACGAAACCCAATCTTTTTAAAAGATAGAAGATACTTTTAAGACAACTTGGCAGTTATTTTACAATAATCTATCTTCACTTTGACAATGAGACACACAGGTACCAGGAAGAAGGGATGACTTCTGGGCTCAGAACAGCAGCATTTTCAGTAATTCCTGTAAACGACATCTTTAGGTCTGGAGGCCCGGTGCTGCTAATTGGGTTAATGGTTTCCTTTGACTGGCCATCCCACACTTCTGGGAAATGTATTTTTGTAGACTTTAATAGAGATGTTGATTGTCCCTTAAATGTAACAAGTCTAGGAAACTTCTTAGCTGTCACTTTGGAATCATCAGAAGCCAATTCTCTTAATTCAGTAACACAGCCAATAATTTAAAAACCAGTTAGCTTTTGAGTCATTAGGGAATTTCCAACTCAAGTGAAAATTGCCTAATGTAATAAATGTCAGGAGTGGCAGAATGACAGTGTGGTTAAAATTATATTGACTGGTGGCCTTCAGGACCTATAAGCTTCTCCCGATCAAAGACATTTCCTTGTTCCCTAGGCTGACTTGGGTCTATTTATTTCTCATTTGTACCAAGGCATACCCTACTCTCCACTTACATTCTGTGGGCCCAAGTCCACGCTTGACTCCATAGAACGTCAGGACCAAATAACGTCACAGCTACTCGGCAAAGGGCAAAGTTTAATGTCATCGCTATTATTTCCCTAAGAGCTTTTACCCCGTTGCATGTCACGTAGGTTCAAACTTCTGTAACATAGGCAGCTGCACCGCCCATCCCTGTTATTAAAGCAAAAGTGCGGCTGATAACCTAACAGCCCTTTCCTCTAGTCGCCAGCTCATCAGAAAAACATACTTTGAAAAGTTGCTTGAGATTCTCCTGCTGCCTTGCACTCTAGTTTCGAAGGATTTACATCTTTAGGAAATAGATGTTTACTCTAGCAAATAAGTGATTTAGATGTTTATTGAGCAGCTTTCATTAACTTAATGCCGCTGTCGATTTAAAAGTAAAGAAAACTTAATAGGAGCCAGTGACGACAAAGTGTACGAGTGACAACCAGTGAACAAAACGTCACCTACTCTGCATAGAGATGATTGGGGTTTTTTTTAATTTCGGAAAATGCTATTCACATCCAGGAATGGAAATCTAGCCACTGAATCCAGTTAATGAAAAGATTCCTTTTCTACTTTCTTCTGGTTTTTACTTTCTAAACCATATTTGGCGGGGGTGATGGGGTGCAGGATGAAAATGTCAGCAGAGATTTTAGGTCTCGGCCCAACAGGTTGTTCACTAAACAAGAAATTGTCGTCCCATCTTGTATTTGGGATGTAAGGCCCTGCAGGCACTTCCTGGATCACAGCTGTGCCGGAGCCCTTGCTGGCGGGTCGTAAGGACCGGCCTGTAGTCCATAGTCAAGGTCACTGGAGAAATTAACGTCCATCAGCGACTCTGTGTTTTCCTTATGTGTTTGGACTTCAGCAGGGTAGCGTTCATGTGGGGCCTGACTCTGTAGTTGTGATGAAGCTGCAAAAACAAAGGTATAAAAATGTGATAAAATATATAGAGCTTGGTCATATCTCCCTTATGTAATATAGGCAAAGAAATTAACGAAATATCCTGTAAAATACATTTTGCAAAGTGTTTAGGAGTCCAAAAACAAATGCTAATTCATTTACACTTTTGAAAAGTTAGCACCTACTTTTGAAAATCTAGAGTTTCATTTTATCTGGCTAAAAGAGCAAATAAGCTTTATTACACTTCAGCTGCATCGGCAGGGCACTCACATAAAAAGAGAAGAGAGAAATTCAGGTAAAAAACTAGAGAGGTTTTTGAAGGGTTTTACAGATGCCTACCTACCCAGCTGGACTGATTTTCTAGTATTGAAATGGCCAGTCGTGATTAAATTAACCCCATATCTGCTTTGATGTCACATACACAAACCAACAAAGACAAGCTGAACTTGCGACATTCTTGCAAAAAAATTTTCTGTGCGTTAAAACTGGGATAATAAACTTGCCCAATTTTATTATATCATTAAGTAAATATTTATGTTTCACCCAGACCACTTTTTTTGTGATTATGAAAAAGAGTAGTTGTTGATTAAAGTTGCAGACTAAATGTAGGCCAGGTACAATTTTTGAGAAATAGCACGTTTATAGGAAGCTCAAAGGACACGGATTTGGAAGGCTCCTTTTAATCGGGGAAAGTCCCATAAAGTAGCAGCTGGTTGTTCCATTGTCTTCTCATCCACTAATTTCAAACTCAGATTCATGGAATGTGGAAGTCAATAATTATTAGAGGGATAATTCTAAAATTTTAAGCTTTGCATAATGTTTGCATAGCAGGATGTTTCTGCTTCCAGCCTCTAGGAATTAAGGTCTGCTCAGAATTTAACCAGAGAGCAGTTATTTTATAATAAAGGCTGCGGGAGAACATGACGTCACGTGCTCCTGACGCACCCCTGGGTAGCGTTGTCACTGTTCCTAGAGCTTGCCGAATATGGAGCATTTCAGCAGAAATATCAGAAACATCTATGTATAATACCAAAGTGCTATTTTTACAGCATCGTTTTTCAAAACCACATTCTTGGACAATTTTTCCGCTTTGCACATGGCCCCCTCCCCTCAATTTGGCAACATGCATCTCGTACGTAAATAACACTAACGGCTAAAGAAGGGCGTAAACAAATCTGTCTTCTAGAAATCAAGCCAAAGGCTGTGAAATGTCCAAGCACAGAGAGCATGCCCCTGATTCTCCGAACGCGATGCGTTCTCAGGCCTGAGAAAGCACACGGAGCGGGTTGATAATGTTTTCACGAGGTTCCGAAAACAAAACTGTATGCGGATCATCTCTCTCTTGAGAGAAGCAGAGCAGGGGAATAGATGACTTTGGTTGTACGTTTTTGTAGTCAACGTTCTTACTAATTCCCGCGCTCTAGAAAAGCTTTCTATTTCTAACCTGTGGCCGAACGAGTTCTCCACGTCTTCTTGTTCTTGTTTACACACCCGCAGTGTAGCCTGGTTTGAAATATTTATCTGGTTGTCAGATCCCCACGCCATCCCTGCCTCTTCTCAGGCTTCCCCACCTCCAGAGACCACACGGGAATTTGCAAGCACAATTTCTACGGGCACCTTGGATGAACATGGATGAGATTAGAGCAGCCCCTCTCTCGTCAGTAGGTTCATTGCTTGAAGATAATGAAGACGCAGTTAGGGCAGGTTGACCACAGTCTTTCTTCCCTCGTCCTCTCCCGGGTGAGCGCGACAACAGTCTGGAGATGGGGAAAGAGACTTTTCTAGAACAGGGAAGTTCAAGAGTTGCATCTCTTTTTTCAGGTGTGTTCACCTCCAGTGAAATATTTTTAGTGAAAAGATAAAGAAAATGGGTGTGATCCTTTAAAAATGCATCCTTATATAAAGTGGATATAGTTTATACCAAAATTATAATATAGATATATTTAAAAAAAGGTGCCTTTTTGATTACCCTGGTTTATCCATGATGGTCTTGGAAAGAAAACTGGGCAAGCAAGCTTCTTGTCTATTCTATAGTAATATTTTATTATACATGATTGGTATTTTTGTGGTGGGGAAGTGAGATGCTCCTGACAGATATGAAAGGTGATAGCTGATTGTATTTTCACCTCTAAAGGTGTTGAACTTTAGAAAATACTGAACTTTCCTATCTATTTCTGAAAAGTTCTTTGTGGATTTATATACAGTCAGGATGCATTAATGTTAACTTTAGGTTTGAGACTTTAAATATCTATTGTAAGATAGAAGAATTATGTTATGAGGCTGAATTCATTACACAAGATGAAATTCACTTCATAGATTTCATTATACCTTAGCTATTTGCTTCTGATAATCTAAAAGCGGCTAGAGCGTGGGTATTTTGGATAATGAGACGCAGAGGCGAGAAAGCTTTAGTTAAGTAAGAAGCTATGTAAAGTAAGTTAAGAATGCTAAAAGGAAAGTCTCTTTCTGAAGTATTCCATGCCCATTAGGGTCCTTTCCAGGCAACCCATTGTCAACTACTGATGATCAAAAAAAAAAAAAAAATCAAGATATTGTAGGATATTTCTGTGGCCATCATTTCACAATGTTTAGACTACTGGAATCCACCAGCCTGGAAGGATCCCCAGAACAGATTTCTCCCCCGTTGTCCATATTACTTCTGTATATTCATGGAATTCCATACGCTTTTTGCATTTGATACATGGTATCCAGTTGGCATAGTATCTACTTCTTTGTAATCCAGTTGCTGTTAAGAATGATTGACTTTGAAGGAAAAAAGAAAACTGCATCCGAGTCCCATTCTTCAGCGTCCATACAATGAATGACGGAGCATTTAGAAGCAGCACCGAGTGTGCTGTGGGCATGGTGTGGAAATGTTGGCCTTTCACCTGTGATAAGAATACAAAATTGAATCATTGCGCAGCGTGGCTTCTGTCTGCTTCAGAAATGTAGAATTGTGGTTGATGATGAACTTGCAAGAGTGTACTAACTTTGAGAGCATACAGTTTCAACGGAAACACTTCATGTTTTGAAGATGAAGGGGCTTATAGAATGATACAATGTTATTAACATAATTTGGCTTTTGTTATGCAAATTAACACCAGCTATTAAAATCTATTTTAGTAGAACTGCTTTAATTCATGTTTTCTTTCCTCTACACTGTGAATCTTTAAGCCTTGGTGGACTAGAGCAACATCGTGCTGCCCAAAGGACTAACCTATGCAAACTAGTTCACATTTTAGTGATGTCACAGTAATTGTGTGATAAGACATTACTTCCCCCCTGCCTAATGTACAGCGGCATCGAAATCAACATTAAGCCTAGCATCATGTATGTATAGTATAGTCACTCACAAACCCTTCAAGGCTACTATAATCATTAGTATTATTATTTGTTTAAAAGCAAATCGCCGAGTTATCTATTAGATCTACTTGAACGATGTCAGAACAAGAATGGCAGACGGACGTGTCGGCCGTGGCTTCAACGTGGTCACTGCAAGTGTTCTCCTGTGATCGAACTGTGTTCGGATGCACTCTTTTCAGGGTTTTATTATTCTGTGTCTTTCTGTATTTGTAAAACATTATAACGCTCTAATTTTCCTATCTCTACACATTCGGTTTGCTTAAATAAATGCAGGATATAACAAAACGGCTCTATGTCTTGGTTCTCGTCTTGGTCTCTTGGAGCTCGGGTCATTGATGGGGCCCCGGGGATGAGGTTTATCGGGACAACTCACATTAAAGCACACTGGAGGCCTCTGCTGGCTTCGGCGCACTTCCATTAGTGAGTGATTCAAAATGCATCTTCCTCCCCCAAATAAACTTAGTTGTAAATAATAACAATATGAAGCTTTTTCAAGCTCCGTATCTTTCAGATTGTGTATCAGAGTACTACAATAATACAGCATTGTAGTTCACGTCTTTCTCAATTAAATTCCTCCTAGGTTCCCAACAGTAGAATTTTAATTTTCTTGTAGTAGTAAAATGAAAGAAACAGCTTGAAGCAAAGAATAGAAAATGCACAAATTGAGTACATGAAATGGAAAGATGCTCTGATTTCTCAGCTAAAAACGGCTCATTTATCATAGAACATAATTGCTTTTTCCCCTAATTTTCCCATAGTTGGAAAAAGTAAGTTAGTCCCTATTTTTACCGTACTATAAATCTATTGAGACTAGGATCTTAACCTTACTGTATTTTCTGTAGATTTTCCTCTTTGATGGTGCATAAACCCTCCCAATTGTAAACTGATGAACAGTATGGATGACACACTTATTTTTTTTTAATTTTTAAAGATTTTATTTATTTATTTGGTAGAGAGAGAGTGTGCACACATGAGAGAGAGAGAACACAAGTGGGGGGAGGGAGACGTAGACTCGCCGCTGAGCAGGGAGCCCAATGTGGGGCTCAATCCCAGGACCCTGGAATCATGACCTGAGCCGAAGGCAGACACTTAACCAACTGAACCACCCAGGTGCCCTAGATGACACATTTAGAACACTCGATCACAGAATAAACATGTCTTCCTGATCTTGAATTTTTCTGCTTTTCATATCTAAAAGTATAAATTGAGTATTTGTATGATATTCAGCATCAAATACACTGATGATATTTCAAATTACAAAACAGCTTATTTATTTGAAGAATTTTCTTATCTTTTTCTCACTTCAAGATTTTTTTCCCCTCCATGATAATAAATTTCCTCCTTGGAACCCAAGCCACAGAGTAATGAATATCTTAGCAGGATTTTTTTTCCCTGAGCTAAAATAATTGGGATTTAGAATATATTAGGCTTATAATTTTATTAACTTCAACATTGTGACGTCAGTTTTATAAGTCATTGAGACCCACATGACCACCAGAAGCCTACCAAAATAACTTTTTACAAAAATATTCAGACATAATAAATTAAAAATTAGATAGAAGGAAAGTTTTGTTCCTTTCTTTATGTAACCTGCTTCTCCTACACAGAGGGACTGAATAAGAGTTTTGTGGTGGCAGGAAACTGGATACGGGCCAAGTGTGAACTACTTTCTGCAGTTCTAAGCAAAATTCTCAGGGCTTCGTGTATTATATTTCATTTGAGAGCAGCGAAGTTACAAAAAACAGAATGAGAAAATAGAGTTAAAAGGTGCCAGGTCACTATTAGAACAAAAGACGCAGTAACTGATTTTGTATTTATACCATAGCATTTGATACTTGCCATTTTTCTTTTTCTTTTCTTTTTTTTTAAGATTTACTTATTTGAGGGAGAGAGAGAGAGGAAAGGGGAGAGGGAGAGAGAGACAATCTCAAGCTGACTTCCTACTGAGCTCGGAGCCCGAGGTGGGACTCGATCTCTCGGACCCTGAGATTACCACCTGAGCCAAACCAAGCCTTGGTCGCTTAACCGACTGCGCCGCCCAGGCACCCACCTTTTTTTTTTTTTTTTTTTTTTTTTTAAGTAGCAAACATGAAAGAGAATAGGAGAGACATGCAAAATCGGAACTCGTTATTCCACTTAACAGAATAAGGAATTTTTCTGCATCCCAAATTTAGTTACTGGATGACTCTTTAAATGACCTAGTTTCTGGTTCTTGACCTGGGCTAGCCACATTTACTGCTGTTTTTCAGACCATGCTAACTTAACTTTTGCCAAATTAACTTTTGTTGTCTCACATGATCTCACCACTATGGTCACAGCTGGCGGTCAGGTGACCGACTGATTGGCTGTCCGGGGAGCCCGGGACAGGGACTGCACAAGAACTGGGCCCGACAGGGATGATGGTGACCGAGCCTGTCCAAATCTCTCTGAAGAACCTGAGTTCACAAGATAGGCCAAGTTGGTTAATTGGTTGTATTATTCAAAGCTAAAAGGCACAGAGAAAGAAGGAAGTCAGGAGTAAGCGTAGGCTTTGAGTAAGCAGGAATCATGAGTAAGAAGAGCCACGAAATGGGGGAAAGATATTTAGAGGAGACGGAGTGAAAAGTAAATCAGATGGTCAGTAGTGGCATATGGCGTATGGTAGAGCCATAAAGAGATGGGAAGAAAGAAACTTTGTTCTTGTTAATGGATGGCGCCCACCATTCAGGAGTCCCACCCCTTGCTGCTGAGGGGGTGGCCACATGCAGCGTCAGATGCTCAAGGCTCGGTCCTGCTGCCACTGTGAGGCCACCTCCTCTTATCTTGATGAGGAACCAATTTCATGAATGATGGAAAGATTTGCACGACGTCCCCCCACCAATGAAACACTGCATCGCAGAAGTAATTGAAATGCGAGTTACATTATTACAGTCCAAACGTTTCCAGGTTGTCTTAAGTAATTTTCATTTGTTTTCTTTTATGATACGTTATCCTCCATATATCCTATGGAAAATCCCTTCGGTTAGAAGTTGTTTCCCAGGACCCTATGGGGGGTATCCATAATGGATAATTGAATGCGTTTAACTGCAACCAGGGTGTATGTAGAAAGAAGGAGGTTCAGAGGAATGTTCGCATTGATTTCTACATCTGGCAAAGAAGAGGGGAGGGGCTGGGGCCACCTTCCAGAGTGACACTGGCACTGGTATTCCAGGGATGAAGGAGGACTTGTTCTTGCAGAACTTTCAGAAATACCCAATGCAAGGTGGGTTTTCGCAGGATGATAGTTATCACGTTTGCCTAATAGAAATACCCACTTCTCCCAGGTTTGCTCAGTGAGAGCTCTTGTTGAAGGTGATTTATGTGTTTAACATCTATTTACTTAGTGTTGA
Source organism: Ursus americanus (assembly GCF_024610735.1). Classification (NCBI taxonomy): domain Eukaryota; kingdom Metazoa; phylum Chordata; class Mammalia; order Carnivora; family Ursidae; genus Ursus; species Ursus americanus. The sequence goes on from NC_142157.1 coordinate 18,649,606, forward strand.
TGGGATTCAAGGAACAGAACACAGAACTTTCCACGTAAAGCTCACATACTGGTAGGAGAGATTGGCACAAAGCAGCTAAGGATGTACATTTATACACTTGCATATACTTGTGTCTGCTTAGGAATTAATTGCTCAATTGCAGCGCAGGAGACACCGCCAAAGGGAAGCCTTGTGCGCTCCGGGTTCTTACAGCCTTCTGCGCACCTGCCGGGAGGGGGCGGAAAGCTAGCGTTGGAAGCTGCACTGACCACACTCTCTGTCCGCCTCCGGGCGTTAGACGCCCGGAAAGACTTCATCAACAGCGGCTAGCACTAGAAATACTACAGTCTTAATCTGCCAGATTTTAATTTAAGTAGCAATGGCAGGTTTTTGTAATTTTAATAAAGTTAAGTTTTTTGTGGACAAAATTCAGGGTCTGCACGTACATAAATTTGTGTGTATGGACTGCCCTCTTATTATTCTAATTAAGATTTTTTCCCAATCAAAAAAATTTTTTTTCAGCCCATTGCGAAGAGTAAATTATATACACAGAATTTTACAGATGTGGAATACTTCACTGCCTTTTTTGGATAATTGGTTATTACATAGGCTTTCCTGTGTCCTTACATCCTCCCGACTATTTTTGGAAAGCATGCGCTTACTGGAGTTTATTTTGATACAGTCTGCCGCAGACATTGATTAAAATGCTGTTTATTCTCTCCCGTTTTAGATTTCACAGATTTGGGAGTTGTCATTTCCATCTAATATGTGATAGGACTTAGATTTGCTCCATTAACCAGGCAACACAGGGAAAAATCATTGGCAATGCAAGAAAGTTGTTGGTAATGACTTACGATAAGCCCTTGCTCGGAGGTAAAGCATAGCCATGCGTATGGAATTGTAGCAAGAATGCCGAACATCTGCCTCTTTTACGGGTCTGACGGTGTGTCTGCACATTGATCTTGAGGACCTTTGCCCCATTTAAATGAACGATTGCTAATATTTTGGATGTATGTGGCTCCCTTAATCTATGCCTGATAAAATGCCTATTGTGGGAACACCCTTGGATATGCACAAATACCTCCTGGCTTCATTACATCTTTCACATTGTTGTGACTTTCAAGACAGTGCCACCAAGTGATTTCTGGACCTCTACATTTTTTTTATTCTATGACTTTCTTTTTTGTTCCCAAAAAGAGGTGCTCTGATGAGCCAAGTATGGTGTCACATTTGCTTTGCAATGACACCTGGTTTCTTTTGTTCACAAGTCATATTCCCACTGGTTTACATTAATTTAGTGGGGTTGGGAGAAGAGGTGCCTGAAAACCCAATGGGGCAAACTTGTTGTGTGTGACCCACCGGCCAACGGTCCTTCCGGCTGTGTCCGAGCACCAGCTCCGGAGGTCCCGGCGACGTGGCTCCGGTCTGCCTGCTGCCGTCCTCCCGCTGGAAGAACCAGACCGGGGCACAGGGAAACCTTTCCATTTTCTGTGCTTTATGTCCTAGAAAGTGGGGGAGAGGATGTCTCCAGTGAAGAATTTAATTTCAAAGCAGGCAAATAAAAAATGTTTATGGTACGAGCACAGTAATTATGCTGCGCCAGCCTCTTAGCATCATTGAAAAGTTTCATATTTGAAGGACATCGAAATATGTGCAGAACTTGGAATGGGGATTCTGGTCTTGATGCAAGTCCCTCGATTATGACTGAGACCCTAACACGGTAGTTTCATGATATCTAACCCTTCAGGATTGGACAGACTCAGTTTTACTGTTTATGCCCAGATCAAGGATCTAGATTATGATCGACTGGGGTGGGTGGAGCTCTCGTGTCCTAGTGACAAAGGTGAGCGTGTCAGGTGAGTGGGAACCTGTGGGGCCGTCAGGAGCATCGCGGGCAGAATGGGAAGGACGGAAATAGTTGAGGGACGAGGAGACCCGACTCTCCCAAAGGTCTCACTTGGATGAAAAACTCAACATTTTAGCCCCAGGTGGAGTTGGAGCTTTCAAAATTATTTCAGTGACAGGAAGTAGGCTCTCCCTGTGTTGGCCTTGCTGACCTTTTCATGCCCTTGCCCGTGACGTCCGCAAAATAATGCTGCACTCCGTTGTGTGGCTCACCCTACTTTTTTTGGAAAGAATGTGTCTGGAAAATGCTGAAAATTGACTTCAGGGGAGTACAAGTTGAGAAGCCTTCTTTGAATTTAAGATTATGTGATGCCCCAGCCTTTCTATGTTGGGGTTGTGTGTGTGTGTGTGTGTGTGTTTTGTTTTGTTTTGTTTTTGTTTTTGTTTTAAGTCGGAGAAAGTTGTGTTCACCTGAGGGGGAGCAAGAAGATTCCGCGCGCTGTTGAACTTGGGAGGTCTCCCATTCCTGAAGGGGACGCTTCTGACCAGAGTCCTGTTTGACCTTCTATGCACGTTCGCCTGAGTCTCATGGATTTTTTCAGGGGAGCAGAGACCTTTAGTCGGGACTCCCCGCCCCCCACCCGACCTTCAGGAAGACACGGCATGACTGTCTCACTTTAAAGACCAGAAGACCAGGCCCTGAGAAAACTGGTGACTGTCAAATCCAAATGGCACATAGTTTGGCAGGTGGATAAAAACACGGCTCCTCTGTCTTCCATCCCTGGGCCCCGTCCCATCACACACAGCTTTTCTCGAGGTGCTCTCCAGCTATTGAAAACGGGGAGCAGGAGGACCCGCACATATCTGCAGTTGCCCTTCTTGTTCCTTTAAAGTCCCAGGAAGGCCTCTGGGGCCCAGCTGTGAGCAGCGAGGAGCGTGATCCCAGGCGGGGGCCGACTTTGATCACCCGAACCACGGCCAGGACACTCGGAGTAGCGGAAGTGGTGATGGGGTCCAGACTCCCGTTTCACAGGCTGGGAGGTCAGTAGCTCATTTCCTTGAAGACGCTGCAGCTGCAGAGTAAGATAAAAGGGGAACGAGGTCTTCAGAGGACTGATGCGAGCTCCTGTTCCACGTCCCACCCTTCCTTCTCCCCAGAAGCAGGGCCGATGCAGCCGCCATCTGGTCCACATGCAAGCCTCCTGTAGTTGGGGTAGTTAGACTGTCTGAGGATTTCTGCCCAGTTGGTTTTTAAATGCCATTTCAACAAACATTTTTTTAAATACCTAACATGTGCCCCCCTTGAGACAGCTGTGGGGTTCGGACTTGCATCAGAAAGACGAACTTGGGGTGCATTGTGACAAATCACCCCATTTCTAGTGGTACGAACTCTAGCTTTCTCCTTCCTTTTCTTTCCTTTCTATCCCGTCCCTTCTGTCTCCTGTTTCTAAAAGAATGTGCTGGTTCTCTAACGTAAAAAAGTAAAATCCATCCCCACTGGAAACCATTCAGAAGGGAACAGAGAAGAAAAAGTGACTTGCAAAGTCACTATCCAAAATTATTGGTGTTCCCATGTATCCTTGCAAAGTGTTTATTTATACAGATGCATATATTTTAACAATAGTTGTCTTACAGACAATTTTATGTATTTTCCCCATTTACTATTGTATAATGAAAATTTTTTATCATTAAATAAGTTTTTGAAAAAATTCTATCATTTCGATAAGTTGTTATTTATTTAACCTTCTTACTGGACATCGAGGTTGTTTCCCTTTTAAAGTGATACACAGAGGGGCGCCTGGGTGGCACAGCGGTTAAGCGTCTGCCTTCGGCTCAGGGCGTGATCCCGGCGTTCCGGGATCGAGCCCCACATCGGGCTCCTCCGCTGGGAGCCTGCTTCTTCCTCTCCCACTCCCCCTGCTTGTGTTCCCTCTCTCGCTGGCTGTCTCTATCTCTGTCAAATAAATAAATACAATCTTTTAAAAAAAATAAAGTGATGCAGAGAATATTTTCATGTTGTTATTTTCTTCGGTGAAAGTGCTCAATATGGAATAGCTGGGACAAAAGGAACCTATAATTTTAAGGCTTTTAATAAATTTTATTTATTTGTCACACAGCAAGATTTACCAATTTAGATACCTATCATTAGTAGATTGTTGTCTTTCATATCTTTTCACTTCTGTGAGTGTGAGTGAGATCGCATGCTTTCTTCCCATGCTTATTGGCCATTTGCAGTTTATCCCCCCGGCCCCCAACTTGCTGATCTCTATTTCATTGCCTGCGATATGCAGCATTTGGGTATGACTTTTTTTTTTTTTTTAACTTTTGATGTTTCTGTCCAGAAAGTTTCTAGTAATTTATACTCCCAGCAACAGTGCATTTGTCTGTTTCAACAAGCCCTTTCTGACACGGGATGCCATTGTTTGTTTTAATTTTTTGAGTACCGCTTTTACTTACAGAAACTTATGTCTAGTGCATGTTAATGCCATCATTTTTACATATAGATGGCTGTGTGTTAAAACCTTGCTGACAATACACAGACCAGAGAGAGAGAGAGAGAAAGAAAGAGAGAGAAGGAGAGGGAATTTCGCAGGAGAGAAGGGAGAAGGGTGGAGTGGAGAAAGTGTCCCTAAGTATTTGAGATTGCTGTCAGAGGAAGTATATACAGAAAGGAAAATGCAGAGAATTTTCTGCATTTCATTCCACGTATGAAAGGGGATGGACCACTAAGGAGTGCAGAATTGTATCAGTCTGCTAGGCGGCCACGGCAAAGTACCACAGACTGGTGGCTTAAACAATAGCAGTTCATTTTCTCAACGTTCTGGAGCCTAGAAGTCCAAGATCCTGATGGGAGCTGCATTGGTTTGTCCTGAGGCTTCTCTTCTCGGCGAACAGATGACCATCTCCCCTCTGTTCTGTGCGTGTCTGGGTCCCAATTTCCTCTTCTTATAAGGACACCAGTCTTACTGGATTAGGGCCCATCTCATCACCTCATTTTAACCTAATGACTTCTTTCCCAGTTCCCAACACAGTCTCATTCTGGGGTGCTGGGAATTAGGACTAAGACGTGTGGTTTTGGGGGGGACATAGTGCAGCCCAGCATGAATGCAGAACATTGCACGTGGGCAGCCGGACACAGTCAGGTGTACCTTGGAAGGGTTGGGCTTAGACAGCTTTAGTAAAGGAAGGCCTGTCTTGAGTGTCCACAGAAGGCATTTGAAAGAGGAAGAAACCAGGATCCACGAAGATGAGGTGCTTGGACAAAAGTCACACAGCGAGTTCGTTGCAGAGTTGAGGACAGGAGCCTGAGACGTATGGTTTTAGCTCCTGCGGTTCTCCTGTTGGGCCTCCCTGCCTCAGGCAGCTGGGCTCCGCAGCGAGGCTGGACCCTGGCTCTCTTCTGACTTCAACCCTTGGCAGTGATCTTGAGCCAAGCAATCTACAGCTACACACCCCAAATCACCGCTGTTAAACACACGCTACAGAGGGCTGATTTTCCAGAAAACCCACCTGCAGACATCTCTCTTCTCTCTATCAGGTTGGCGTCTATGTGGCAGGATGAATTTCATTTTACACGGTCTGCTGTACCGGAGGAGTCCGGTTAATATACGAACACAGCATGGAAGTGCAGTCTCCCTGTCCTACATCCCCCCCACCGCCCGCACCTTCACGGCCTCCCCAGCCTCCCCTCCCTGCAAACCTGGCGATGGTCACAGATGTTGTACCGCAGCTCACGTTTTCTTCACCCCATCTTCTTCTTCTCTCTTTGTTGTAAGTTCTTCTAGAAGCTCCATATACCGGGAGGTGGGGGACTGAGATTGCACAACGGGGTTGTCCCCTTGCATCATTCATGACCGGGTCCTCTCTCTACATGAGTATTGGGCATAGCCACCAAATCAGTGTTGACCAGCACAGAAGTACAACTCCTAATTTCCCCAAAACATTGCGTCTTGCTTTCAATTTTTTATCCACCCTTTTCTGATACAGGAAACTTTTATGCAGAGCTAGAACTGGGTAGCACTTAATAAGAAAACAACAACTTAGTAAAGACACAGAGCAACCATCTGTGTCGACACTGGTGATAAACTGGGCTTCCTCGTCTAAGGTCCCTCTCCATTAATCAGATTGTTTCCAGGATGCTGAACAGCTGGCTCACCGTGAACTTGTGGAAATGGTTTACTCTGGTGGAGGGATGCCAAAGGAAAGAGCAATTGTCTTGGTGGGCAGAGTTACAGTCTGAAGAATGGGCCCACCTTTCGCGTCTTTGGAAGGCATCACCCAATTCCTGTGCCTGTGTTTCTTTGTTCAGTGGAGCTAAGTCTTCCCTTTAAGCATGTTCTCATGGTAGGTGCTTAATAAATGCCAACAGAGACCCCAGATGGCCCTCTGTGAGAGATACCCTTATCCATTGCTATAAAAGAGAACTCCCTTCCATTTCATCTTCTTTTTTTTTTTTAAAGATTTTATTTATTTATTTGATAGAGAGAGAGAGAGAAAACACAAGTAGGGGGAGCAACAGGCAGAGGGAGAGGGAGAAGCAGGCTCCCCGTGGAGCAGGGAGTCTGACATGGGGCTCGATCCCAGGACCCTGAGATCATGACCTGAGCTGAAGGCAGACACTTCGCTGACTGAGCCACCCAATTGCCCCTCCATTTCATCTTCTTTGGGGCCACTGAGTAGCTGGTAGCAAAGAATTAGTGAAAACCATGCACCCAGTAAGAACAGTTTGAGTATTAATTGAGCACTAACTGAGTATAAGGAAATGATACAAAAGCCTGTTAAGACTTCTGGGCATGGGGGCTAAGAGAGGACCTGGACAGAATAAGTTACGTTACTTTTTAAAATTTAGATATTTATGCCAATAAGTTTTAATTAAACTGATAGATCTGGTATATTTTTACATATTGTGCTTTGTAAATTACCATTTCCGATATTAATATCAGAAGTAGAAGGGTAGCGGTACATAGTGACCTTTAAAAATGCGTGGCTGATTGAATCACTGGTAGTTTAACATTAATCGATTTAATTATATGAAAGTGACACAAGAGGGCAGCTGTGCACTGTTTCTGAATACCTTTTGCTATAATATATTAGGCTAAAATTGAATATATGAATAATCAGTGTGATAGGAAATTGTTTTTCATAAACTTATTATACAGAAGTATAAAATTATTTTATTTAGAAACAAGTCAATTTTTTATACCACTTAAATCCTTACAGGCAAATAAAAGTTGACAAGTAATAATTTAATTAACATCCTACTGATGAGCCGTAGCTCCTACGTTTATGCAGAACTTTCTGGTGATGTCTTAAGAATCATTTATTGATCTGAGGGTGAAGGGGGAGAATGGGTGGAGGTGCTCATTAATCAGGGATATTCTGGTCCCCACGAAAGCCTATATGTTGAAATGAAACCTGTGTCCTGTGCATCGAGCTTAGCAATAGTGCGGAGCTGGAAAGAAATGTCTCAGCTCCTACATTTTCACACAGATCCTGGAATAAGGTTTACTTCTGGCACTTCTGGTTGTCACCCTTTGGACCCACAGCAGGTAAATATTCTGCATGATATCTACGATCTCCTGCCAGAGCAGTGGTGGGGCTTCTTGGAGTGGATTCCACCCTGGGGGGCAAACAGATCCTGGGCAGTAGGACAAGGTACCCTGAACCAAGGGATCCCGAAGATGCCTAATGTTCCAGGCCTGAATTACATCCAGTTTAAGGGACTTGTGCAGTTGCATGGGGACAGAGAGAGCTGTGTCTCAGCCCAGATGAGGAATGGAGCTGAAATGGATCTCCCGGGGTCCCGCAAAGATGACCTTATGTTTGGGAGGGTGCATCTGCTTTGTGAAAATGGGTAGCTACAAAACTTACAGAGCCATCCCCAAAGTGAATGTAGATACATCATTATTATTTAAATCATTTCAATAAACATGAATTGTCGACATATGGCAAGATCCAGTTCATGGTGGGTGCAAAGATATAGGGTCTTCTGACAAGAATCAAATTGATCAGGGAGGAGATGGGGGGCTAAGGGTTAAGCACCTCATGGAATGCAGGACGTCCTCAGAGAGCAAGTGCTTTGGCTGCGGGCTCCGTAGTTTGTGCTGCCGTGCCTGCTGATCTGATGACTGCATGATGGTACCAGTGGAGCTGGGGAGAAGGAACTTGAGACACTGGCGCACAGGGTGTGTGGCTTCACGCTGAGAAAACACAGTGGAACCAACCCTGGCAGCAAGAGCAGGGCAGACCGGAAGGTGGACTGGCATTAAGACTCAAGAGCTGGCTGTAGGCTATTCATCCAGAGACAACAGGGCAGGGGAGCACGTCCTAAAGTCTCAATGCCAATTCCAATTCAAGCATTAGGGACAAGATCTAAGTCCAGAAGTTCAAGCTGGATATTCGTATTGGGCATGGGGCATGGAGGTTTTCAATGAGAGGAAACCGACAGGTGACATGGCTCTGAAATTGAGAAACCAGGAAGAGTGTCCGGATCAGAGAGTAAACCACAGCACCATGAATCTAGATGTCGTCGTTGATCACAAATCAGGAAGCGCTTTGCTTTCTGTGCTGGTTTAAAACAATATTCCTGGCAAGGACAAGAACATCCCCACAGCTGCTGTTTCCCTTGAGTTACAAAATTCTCACAGCATAGAACCATCTATACGTAAAGGAAATGCAGCTCAAAATGAACAGACGTGGAGAGTAAGCCTTAATTGATGCTATGAGTTCATGCCTTCACGTATGGCCAACTCTCGTCCCAGGGTGCTGGAGGAATTCAAATATATAATCAGGGAGTCCCCTCTGGTAATCTTTAAAAAATCATGTACAACAAAAAAGGAGCCAGAAAATTGATGACAAGTAGATGTCACAAGTTTTGAAAAGGGGTGGACCCCAGAAACCACAGACTAATAACTTTGGTCAACGTTTGGTCAAATTATAGAACGCATTTTAAGCAGCTGTCTTATGAGCACTTTGAAAGGAATGTGTTGACAGCTAGCAGACATGGAGTCACCAGGGACAAATCATGCCAAACTAACCTCATCTCCTTTTGTGAAAGCATTTTACTGAGCTGTAAGATCAGGGAGTGATCTTAGGGTTCCTTGGATTTAGGACAAGTTTTGGCAAAATCCATTAAGATATCACTAGAGATAATATGGCAAAATGAAGCTACTATGAAAGTACTTTAGATGGCTGGGACCTGTTTGAAAACTGTGCTTAGAATGGAAGAACAAGGGGCGCCTGGGTGGCTCAGCCGTTAAGTGTCTGCCTTCGGCTCAGGGCGTGATCCTGGTGTTCTGGGATCGAGCCCCACATCAGGCTCCTCTGCTGGGAGCTTGCTTCTTCCTCTCCCACTCCCCCTGCTTGTGTTCCCTCTCTAGCTGGCTGTCTCTCTCTGCCAAATAAATAAATAAATAAATAAATAAATAAATAAATAAATCTTTAAAAAAAAAATGGAAGAACAAAAAATTCAGTACACAATGACATTTGCCGAGTGCTAATGTCGTCTTTTGCAAATTCTTACTAGACTACCTATGAAGACACAGGGAGGAGAAAAGAGGAGTGAGGGCTGCCTACCACATTAGTGATAGTATCAGGAAGAATTTTTACTAAATTCAAGGCTGGTGAAAATGACCATTAGTAATCTATGACTAATTGCCTAGCTGTAGTAGAAAGACCCATTCATTTCTCCTCTGTTTAGTCTCTGCCTTAGAAATGTGGATTCCATAAAACTAGGAAACTGAACATCTACCCCTTCTGCATGGGAACAGACTCCAGTCACAAGAGCAACAAAACCTAGGAATAATTCTAGCAAGAAATCAATGGACTTGCAAGAAGAAACTTCTAGGACATCACTGAGTGGCATAAGAGTATGAACAAATGGAGAACCCCATTCCTGAATGGGAAGATTAAACACTGTAAATATGTTAATTCTTCCATAATTAATTATAAGTTTCATAGATCCTAACAGAATCACGAAGAGTTTCTTTTTTTGACTCGACAAAAAGATTCCGTGTGCATCTAGAAAAAGTAAACAGTAAGAATGGTTAAGAAAACTATTGCTATGTATGCTGGAAGTTTGTGCGTGATAAAGTGAACATCATAACCAGAGAAAAATGGATGGATTCATTAACAAAAGAATTGTTTTGAAAAAATCAAGTTAGAGCATTTTTATATCACATACCAAATAAATGTTGGAGTAAAAATGTGAACATTTTAACTACTAAAAGGAAGAAAATATAGATGAATATTTGATAATGTTGGAATAAGGAAGGATTGCTAAGCGTATTACGATGGGAAAACACACACAGAAACATGAAACACAGAAAAAGAGCTATTGACTTGGATGTAAACTTTTTTTTTTTTTTTAATTTTAGAGAAGGAGGGGGGTGAAAGAGGGAGAGGGAGGGAGAGAATCTTAAGCAGCCTCCACGCTGAGCGCAGAGCCCAACTCAGGGCTCCATCACATGACTCTGAGATCATGACCTGAGCCGAAATCAAGAGTCAAATGCTTAAATGACTGAGCCACCCAGGTGCCTCGAGGATGTAAACATTTTTAAAATTAGTTTTTATTAAGCATTTCATTTTGAGATAATTGGAGGTTTAAATTCGTTTGTAAGAAATAGTACTAAGGGATTCTATGTTCACCTTACTCCGTTTTCTCCAATAGGAACATCTTGCAGAACCATAGTAAGAGATCCCAGCCAGGATACTGACATTGATAAAGTCAAGATATGGACCATTTCCATCACCACAAGGAGTCCTCATGCTGGTGTCTCACAGCCACAGCCTGGGGTCTCCATCCGTAAACCCTGCCAGCCACTCACCTGCAGTATGGGTAGACATTTGAAAATCCATTCATCCCTTGAAGGCCTTGTGGGCTGTTTTCAGGTTTTGGCTATTGCAAATACAACTACTATGCAAATTATATATAGGTTTTTGTGCAAATGTAAGGCTTCATTTCTCTGGGATAAACCTCCAAGAACGCAACTGCTGAGTGATAGGATCGTTACAGGGTTTGTTTTTATTTATTTATTTATTTTTAAAGATTTTATTTATTTATTCAACAGAGATAGAGACAGCCAGCGAGAGAGGGAACACAAGCAGGGGGAGTGGGAGAGGAAGAAGCAGGCTCATAGCGGAGGAGCTTGATGTGGGGCTCGATCCCAGAACGCCGGGATCACGCCCTGAGCCGAAGGCAGACGCTTAACCACTGTGCCACCCAGGCGCCCCCAGGGTTTGTTTTTAAGACACAGACAAAACTCTTTTCCAGAATGGCAGTACCATTTTACATTCTCACCCGTATCCAGTTTCTCTGCATCCTTACCACAATTTGGTGTTGTTGCTTTTTTCTTCTTCTAAATTTTAGACATTCTGATAGATGCGTAGTGATTTCTTGGTGTAGTTTACATTTGCATTTTGCTGAGGACTAATGTTGTTGAGCATGTCTTCATGTGCTCGTTTGGCACTGGGTATTTTCTTTTGTGAAATGTCTGTGTATGATTTTGCTTATTTTCTAGATTGTTTTTTCACTGTTGTGTTTTGAGAGTTAAAAAAAAAAAAAACCCTACAAACCCAAACTCTAGTTTTTTGTGAGATGTGTGGTTTGCATATATTTTATCCAAGTTGGTAGCTTATCTTTTCATTCTTTTGAAAGGTCTTTCATAGAAAAAAGTTTTTAACTTTGTTGAAGTTCAATTTATCAATTTTTTAAATTTGATGCATCATGCTTTGGATGTCAAGTTTAAGTTAGTTCTTAGATCTTGAGGATTTTCTCCTACTCTTTTTTTTTTTATGCCATCTGCAAATAGAGACAGGTCTATGTCATTTTTCCCAATTCATTTGGCCTGTTTCCTTTTCTTGCCTTCTTGCATTGGCCAGAACGTCCATCACTATGTTGAAGTAGAATGATCTTACAGGGCAGCATGTGGTCTTTCCCCATCAAGTATAATGTCAGCTTTAGGTTTTTTGTAGATGCTTTTTATCAAGTCGAGCACATTCCCCTTTATGCCTGAGTGTTTTAAATGATGAAAGGGTATTGAATTTTGTCATGCTTTTTCTGAACTTATTGATATGATTACATGATTTTTCTTGTTTAGCCTGTGTATATTATGGATTATACTGATTCTTGCATATTGAACCGGATTTGTATAAATCCCACTTAGTTGTCACATGTAAATATTCTCTTTGTTAATATATTTTTTTAAAATTTTGCCTTTATTTTCATGAGTGTTTTCTTTTATTGTGCTGTCTTTTTTTCGTCTTGGTATCAGGATAATACTAGCTTCATAAAATGAATTAGAAGTGTTCCATAAGAATGTAATCTCTGTAAAGGCAGGAACATAGTCTGTCTTGTTAACTGAGTTATTTCTAAAGCTTACAACAATGCTTAGAGCACAGTAGGTGCTTAGTAAATATTCTGAGTGAATGAATAGGCAATGTAATGTTTCCATGTCACTTAAAATTACTTAAATATTAAAATTGGAAGTTATAAATTGAACTGTTTTTTCCCTTCAACAAACATCTTTTTTTGTTGTTAGATGCTGGAGATGACATGGTGAGGGAAATGAATATTTCTTCAGAGATCGTACAGACTAGCAGAAGAAATAGTAATAAATAACATAAAATATATGTATAAACATAAATACATAAATTACATAAAAAATATGTAGTTACAAGCTGTGTTGAGAATCCAGAAAGATAAGCATAGGATGCTTTGAGAGCAAACACTAGAAAGACCAGATCTAGCATGGGGTGTCAAGGAGGGCTTTCCTGAGTTGAGATCTAAAATGTTAAGGAGACAGAGATATAGGGGAAGAGACTCAGGACAGAGGGAAGAGCGTGGTTACGGCCTCAAGGTAGGAAGAACCACAGAGTGTCCATGGAAGTCCAGAGTGGTACGGAGAAAGAAGGAGAGCCATGAGAGAGGAAGCTGGGGAGGTCGGTGGGGCCAGACCATGCAAAGCCCGGGAGCCTCATGAATGGTATTGGTCTTTATCCAAAGAGCAATGAAAAGTTTTAAAAGTTTTCAAGCCATGAAATAAAATTATTAGACTTAAGTTTTTAAAAGCTCACCCTTCCTGCTGAGTAGGGAATACATTGGAGAGAGACATGAGTAGAGAATCTAATTAGCAGGCTATGGCAATAAGCAGGTGATGTGGTTTGTACTAGGCTGGCAGCAGTGGCAAGAGAAATATGAGAGAAAGGTGACATACTTTAGTTCACCAGCATACTGAAAGCCGAGGATATGATGCAACCATTAGAAAATCTGACGACTTTTGATATAAATGTCATTCCTCTCTTATTTTGAGAACATATAAAAGAAATGAAATACACTTTGGTATAAAATTTTCTAACTTAGGGGTGCCTGGGTGGCACAGTGGTTAAGCGTCTGTCTTCGGCTCAGGGCGTGATCCCGGCGTTCTGGGTTCGAGCCCCACATCGGGCTCTTCCGCTATGAGCCTGCTTCTTCCTCTCCCACTCCCCCTGCTTGTGTTCCCTCTCTCGCTGGCTGCCTCTATCTCTGTTTAATAAATAAAAATAAAATCTTTAAAAAAACTTTTTTCTAACTTAGGTAGCGGCGACAGCACAGTCTAGATGTGTGACCTCAAGCAAAGTCCTTAAACATTTTGAGCCTCAGTTTCCCCATTTGTTCAATGAGTTTAACAATGGAGTTGTTGTAAGGTGTGGTAGACGTTGCTGCTGGCCCCTACATGCCTATTCTCCCTGCCTCACAGGGTAAAATTAATGTTGGCCCTCAAACAGAAGAATAAATTTCCCAGGTGCTTTGAAGTTAGACGTGGTTATGTGACAAAGTTCTGACCAATGGGATATGAGAAGAATTGTGTGACAGTGTCTCAGAAGCTTCCTTAAGAGAGCTCTGGCACTTCTCTTTGCCCTTTCTCTTTTTTCTTTTCTTCCTCAATATTGCCACCTGGAAGGGATGCTTCCTTTGACCTCAGAGCAAGGATGACCCGCTAGGGATGACAGAATCCTGAGCTGAAAGACTGTCGATCCCCAAGAAGCCCAAGAAGACCCTCAGGCCTGAATACTGCTTTTCTGTTTTGTTGTTGGTTTTTCTGCTAAAGAGAGAAATCAACAGAGAAAGACTTTCTCTCTTACTAGCCCCTCGTACCTGCTACATAAAGATGAGAACATGTAATACACATGAAATACCCGGGACATTGGAAGCCATAACTGAATGTTTTGTCTTCCATGCCTCTCTTACCAAAAAATTAAAAAAGAAAGAAAGAAAGAAAGAAAGAAAGAAAGAAAGAAAGAAAGAAACAAAAAAGCCCTTATAATTCTTTCCACCAGTAATAGAGAATTAAATTATATTCTTCAATTCTAGTTTTTCTTCGACTCTGGCAAACTGGAAAACACCCAGGAGAAAACTCTCAAGGAAGCAAGAGGGCCTGGGAACCACATTACAGAGGGAATGGTTAGTTGTGTTGCATTTGCTATTTTTAGACAAAGTGTGCCTCTGTCTAGGTGCGGGATCCTGCGATTCCCTCTATTGTGCTGGGATTGCAACTGGGTTACCAAACGGCACTGCCGGGGGCCAGGGCTGGTGCGCTTAGCCAGGAGCTCCAGGGGCTTGGGCGGCAGTTGTGGAGGCTGGGCACAGGCAGGGCTCGCCAACCAGTGCAGAGATGGGTGGTTTCCAGGGAGTCCCGGGGTCTGTGACCGTGTCTCGGGGGCTGCTGAGGAGGGTCCGGGGAGAGGGACGGCTGGTTGCAGCAGGACAGGTATCTGCTTCTGTCACAAGGTCCTGGGAAAGACAGCTCTTAAAACAAAGGAGATTAGTGGCTTCAAGTTTTTGAAATGTAGCAAGTCCTTTAGAGGACTTGAACTCCCTAGCAGAGACTGGGAAGGAAGCAGTGCTATTTTCCAATTCCATCCGCTCAGTTGCCTGCTCTTGAGGGCGCCAGGGCTGTTGGAACTTACTTCCACCTTCCACCTGGTGCACTTCAGACTGGAGGCAGGGCTACGAAGTGTGAAGTGAAGACACCGAGAGGGCAAATAGGAGCTCCCTCTGAAGGAAGCACGTAAGCTACATTCCTGAGTGCGTGTCTCTGTCCACGTAAAAGGAAACTATTTGGTGGGGAATCAGTCCTATCAGTGGGTGTATGTTGATGTTGGCAGTAATGCTTTACCACAGGAATTGGAACTGCTGAAAGGAGATTCAAAAGGATAATTTTCAAATGGATGGCTTCTAGGCTTATTCTTATTCAAGTGACCGATGCCCCTGGGGACACGGGGTGGGGGGGGGTGGCCTCATCACCTTGAGGGACTCTTCCTGGTTTGCTTAAATAGCTGCGGCATCCACCTGCACCGTCCCTTGGAAAGTTCTTTTCCTTCCATCCCTCCCACCACGCTCTCTTGTACCTTGTGCTTCAGCCATCCTGCGTGACTTGCAATTACCAGGAGACATGATCTTCCCTTCCTGCACTCTTCCTGCTCTGAAAGTCTATCCCTCCCCTAGTTAGTGCCCTTGCCTGCCTTGTCTGTCCTTGCCCTTGTCACTCCAGAGAGTTTGTCTGTCTTCTTGTTTGCCTTCCTCACTAGATTTTTAGCTGAGATGTTTTCTCTCACTTTATTCCAGTAATAGCCTGGCACCTAGAAGGTGATTAAAAATGTTTCCTGAGGGGCGCCTGGGTGGCACAGCAGTTAAGCGTCTGCCTTCGGCTCAGGGCGTAATCCCAGTGTTCCGGGATCGAGTCCCACATCAGGCTCCTCCGCTGGGAGCCTGCTTCTTCCTCTCCCACTCCCCCTGCTTGTGTTCCCTCTCTCACTGGCTGTCTGTCTCTCTGTCACATGAATAAATAAAATCTTAGAAAAAAAATGTTTCCTGAATGGTTGAGTTAATTCTCCAGTGCACAGGCTAGTTTTATAAAGCTTGACTATCCCTTACCCTCAGAGATTTTGGCTCACTCGAGGGGCAGTGACCTACATGCAGCAAAAGCTTCAGGAGCTATTGAATGCTTCAGACGGTCTGGTGAGTGGACAGCTCTTTTCACAGACCCGGGGGTTCTATGGACAGGTAGCCAAGTAAAGAGAAAGTTTCCAGAAAGTGGGGCTGGATATGTGGGCCCAGTCTTCAGCTTTGTCTCCAACTAGCTGTGTGACTTTGAGCAAGTCCCTTAGCCTTTTTGTGCCTTTCTTTCTAGACTCCTTTGTATTCAACCTCACAGTCAGTGTCCTAAGAAGGCAGCGAGGCCACACTCAGGTAGCTGTGTAGAATCTTCTGGGAGGAAACATGAAGGAGATTGCAGGTGTTAAGGGGAACGTCTTTTTTCTCTGGTCTCATGTGGAGGAAGTTCCATTTGAAGGATCCCATTGGAGGACCCCTTCTAGTATTTCCTTGTCCCCTTTTGTACCCTGCGGGGGCAGAGGAGAAATTTCTCTCACTGGGAGAAGGAACAGAGCATGCTTGGCTCAGGCCTTTCTTGTCAGAGTCAGTCTTCCCACAGAGGGCATGAATTCTTGTACCTTCTGTACCCTCACCCTGTCCTCATTGGAGAGGCTGCCTTGTGGTAGAGACCTGAGACAAGTCAGCACCGCTCGTGACCAGATGGGTTCTACGGACTGAAAGTTTGTGTACCACCATCCCCCCCAGATTCATATGTTGAAGCTTTAATCCCCATGGTGATGGAATTTGGAAGTGGAGCCTTTGGGAGATGATTAGTGTTAAATTAGGTCATGGGGATGTAGCCTCCATGATGGGATTAATGCCCTTATAAAAAGAAAAAGAAACACGAGATTTCTCCCTACGTACTTACTAAGTAAAGGCCATAAAAGATGAAACCAAGAAGAGAGTCCTCACCAAGAACCCAAGCATCCTGGCAGCCTGATCTCGGACTTCCAGCCTCCAGAACTGTAGGAAATAAATGTTTGTTGTTTAAGCCATCCAGTTTGTGGTATTATGTGTGGGCAGATGAAAATGGTAGCTAAGCATGGCGGACAGAAAAGCAAAAGGAAGCTCTTTTAGTTACAGCCCTATAACCACACTGCTCCACCACCTCATCGATAATAAAGCCGGTATTTGATCTCCATCGGCTTGACTTCTCTGCCTTGTTTCTCAGAAAGGAATACTACGTATAGACACCCTAAACAACACAGAGAGTTGTAAAGCCCAGCCTTGTAAGGACGTGTGGTGTGGTCAAACCCACTTTGGTTTGGAATTCCTGAGGCAGGATTTCCAGAATCTCTAGTCCAGGCTCTAAACCCCACTGCCTCTGCCGTCTCAGCCGAATCCAGGGGCTTTTCTGGCCCTTCATTTCTTCACCTGTAAAATGCAGATGTTGCACTAGGCGATCTTCCCAAAGGCTTATGACTCCATGATAGTAATCCACACAAAGAAGGTTCCAGATGGACAGTGAGCCTTTAATCTCTTGGTAACTGGCAGAGACTCTTAGTTCACTATTCAATATCCATTCATTCTTTCTTCTTTAGTAAGAAACTCTAGTCTGTAATTTACAGGCTGAGAACTAGAAGATACAGAGTTTGTATCTTTGTAGCTTTGTAAAGAACATCTGAGAAAGCTTCTTAAGGAGGCTACAGACAGCTGTTAGGTCCTCTTTTGCCCTTCCTCCTTCCTCCTGCTTCCTCAGAATGTGGAAACACTGGCTGGAGCCTCAGCAGCCAGGAAGGGCCAAGAAACCATATTAACAATGGAAGCCATATGCAAAGGTTGGTAGAAAGACTAGAAAGGCAGAAGGATCCTGGGTTGTCAGTGACGTGGGAGAACAGCCACATAAACCCTACATTGCTTGCCTCTAGATTTCTTTTTTTTTTTTTTTAAGATTTTATTTATTTATTTGACAGAGACAGAGACAGCCAGCGAGAGAGGGAACACAGGCAGGGGGAGTGGGAGAGGAAGAAGCAGGCTCATAGCGGAGGAGCCTGATGTGGGGCTCGAACCCATAACGCCGGGATCACACCCTGAGCCGAAGGCAGACGCCCAACCGCTATGCCACCCAGGAGCCCCTCTAGATTTCTTTACATGAAAAAGAAATGAAAAAGTCACTGTGCTTTCTGGTCTTTGTTGCCAATAGTTGAATGAAATTTCTCTTTGGCTTTCTCTTATAATGAGAAATCCTTCAACAGGATGGAGAGTCTAAACCAGAATGGTATGGTCCACATCATTCGTCTTTAGAACAGAAAGGTTTAATTCACATCCAGAAATCTATGTCCTGAGGGGTCAGAGAAAATTACATGCTCCTTTACTTTTGGACACAAGAGGTATCGTAGAACTGGAGATTCCCAGTTTCGATTGACCCCAGTCATCAGTGACACATTTCGATCGGCCCAACCTAAACGTTTTTTCAGACATCTCTAATAGTTAACAACCGTGGATCCAAAGAAAACCTGTTGGCCAAAAATTCTTTCAGGCTGACAAAATGTACTAGTCCCTGCCAAACATGAAATAACTCTTAGTCATTTTAAATGAACACTCTAAAGCTTTGCAGTCAGGACTTCCTGTGTTTTGCACCCTTATGAAGTAAGTAGTGACAGGAAAATAGATATTCAGCTAAATCAAGCAAGTGACATTCCTCTCGAAGCATCTCAAGATGCTTTTACAGAGCTCCTGAATTTAATAGAGGCAAGGCTTTCCATGAAGAGCGCGGCAAATATTTCTTCCACATTGCTACGGACGGTAACTGTGGCCTTGTGGGAAGTGCCTGGACTTGGAAGTGGGAGGCCTGGATTGGAACTTGAGTTTTTCCAAGTAACTCGGTGACTTGGGACAAATCATTCAGCTTGTGATCCTCTGTTTCCTTAAATACAGAATTGGGGTATTAATATTTATCTTACAAAGCCACCATCAGGACGAAATAATCTTGTAGGGGAAAGACCTGGCAAAGAGCCCAATGGAGAGGCAGTCTATTTCAGAAACATTAGATTGAATCTATGTCACCAGATTGGTTGTCTGGAATCTAGAATCTGATCCTAGACCGTTTGAATGATCGATTAGGTATATTCAAGTGTAGTCAGACTCCACCAAGGCATTTGATGTTCAAATAAATGTAACTCTTGCTCTTGGTGGCTAAAGGGAGTGACTGACAGAGCTGGAGCCATGTGACCCCAGTCCGCCTCTGCGGATGGCTTGCTGACAGCTCCAGCTGCGGTGTGTGGGTGGCCAACAGCGCGAGGGATGGGGTTGGAATTAACTACCGAGTTTGATAAGTTTACTAATGAGCAGAAGGATGTAATTCACTTAAGGAGGGAAAGCCCCATGTTGGGGGGCTGGCTCTGGGTAGACAAGGTGGGAGAAGTGGGGGTTGGTAGCAGCACCTCGGAGGGGGCTGTATTAGCTCCATCAGCCCCATGCAACAGCCGGAAGAGCTCCCGAGTCAGACCCCCTGCTCTTCAGCTCCTTCTGGTGCCTGCACAGGAATCTTTGTGGAAGGCCTGAAGAAGTTCTAGATGAAACAAAAGCTCCCCAGCAATAACGCACCCTTCCACTGATGCACCTCTCCCACCCATGCGGGGCCTCTCTCATTTGAGCCTTCAAACAACAATTGCACACAGCCAGGGTGCATAGACTTGTCACCTTTTTAGAGAGTGGGTAAACTGAGGAAAGGAGAAGTTGAATGAAGGACTGTTTGGAGGCGCGACTAGAACCCAGCGGGAACGTGGGTCTATTACGGGGATTCAGAGACAAGGGCATGTGCTTCCCGAGTAGCTGGTGCGATAAATGGCCACAGTTGCTGATGCTGAGAACGGCGGGGTGGGCTTGGAGTCCTTCCGCCTGGGAATGAGGGCACTCACGTGACTCAGTCATGCTCTTTAAGGACATGTGGAAGAAGCCGGCCAGCTGCTTTCCATCTTCTCTGAGGACAAACCAAGAGGAAATTGGTTTCAGCCACATGTGGAATCTATACATTCATTCTGAAGACAGCGTTCTCTTTAAAAGAAAAAAAAAGGAGGCTCAGGATGCAAGCTCTGCACAGTCAATAAAATAATTAAATTAATGGCAGCCGTAACCTGTTCAAATGAAAGCTAAGTCAGCATGTGCTGCGGAAACAGCGTGTTTCCGTCATGCGCGACTCAGGTGAGCACATGTGTAAAGTGGGGCCTTCTCCTCTGATCCTCAGCTCGCTCCCGTCACCTCCCCCAGTTCCTGGTGAATTCCAGGGGACCAGTGTCCTCGCTATACAGCTCCTGCCTTGGGGGAAGGACGCCATCAAGTGGGCCGCAGGGCTTCCTCTTAAGATGGTGGTTCACAGCCAGGACTCTGAGCACCTTGTGGCCATAATTGACACCTGTGACCGCCCGGTGCCGACGCGCTGCTGGAAACAGACAGCAAGCCCGAGGCCCTGATTCAGAATTCAATAACCTGGTTTGTTCACATTGCTTTTGCTTTTTCCTGGGCCTCTGGGCTCTGCACTCTGCAGCCGTCTGTCATCATTCTCTCCTTTCTTTTACCTTGGCCAGTTTACTCAAGTTGTCCCCCTTGCTCCCCTGGACCCACTGTGTCATCAAGATCAGTGCCTGCAAATGTTGATCCTCTGGGGAGCTGGTTCGGCTTCTGAATCAGTGGGTCTGGGTGGGGCCTAAGACTCAGTAATTCTAGCAAGTTCCTGGGTGATGCTGATGCTGCTGGTCCTCGAGCCACTTGTTTTGTTGCAAGGCTCTGAAGTGTCCCTTGCTTGGAAAGGGAGCTTGTTTCCCTGTCCTGTACCCTCCAGGCCATGACACCAAGCCTCCTGTGTGACCGGGATATAGGAACACAGACAAAGCTAGATCACTGAAAGCCTTCCTTCTGTGATTTGTTAGCTGAAGAAAGCAGAGGAACATCCCATCTTGGGAAACTTTCAAAATTCCTGTCTCTCCTGCAGTGGGTGAGTGTTGACCTTGGGCTTACCTAGAGATGAGTGCAGGAAAGGAAATTATAACCGGAAGTTTCTTTGAGCCATTACATTATGGAACCCAGGAAAGAATGATGGGTAGGACCGAATCCCAAGTAATCAAATCATTGTTTGGTCCTCCTCAGTTTTGTTTTTTGGGTTTTGTTTTGAGCCAAATGCCAAAAATTCTAAATCACGTATTTGAATAGTTTTGCATTTTCAAAGCAAAGCTCCAGCAGGGGGTACCTTCCATATACACATAGACTTCATCCTTATAATGATTTTCCTGTTCTGCGTGCAATGAGCCAAGAGAGTCTTCAAAGGCCTTTTACCAAAAATGCGTTTTCCCCCTGATATATTCATTTAAGCAATCCAGCTACCTACCCCAGGCTCATGATAAATCATTTAAACAATTGCTCTAATTCTCTGCTTCAGTTTGCTAATGTAGATCTGGCCTTTGCCTACAGATTTATTGCCAGCATCGTGTTTTTCAGGGAGCAAGAATTACTGAAGGGTTGATGGTTTCATTGAGGTTTACTGCTGAGGCTTTAGAAATAATGCCACGTCCTCATTTCTACGGTTAGAATCTTTGATGTGAGGCTGATTATCAGACGCACTAGAGGACATCTCAGAGGGAGTGGTTGGTGAGGGAAGGAAATCTCTCACACCACTGGCTAAAAGTTACCGTGTGGAGCTCTACCTATTATTATTAAATACTGCATTTCAATTAGGCTGTCACATTTAATTTTTCCAAAAAGCAACATAATACGTAAGTACATTTTCTAATAACTTGCTAAACGTGATTCATAAGGAATGTTTCCCTCAGTATGACTCGATGTCTAATCAATGCCTGCTACATACGGCCGGGATTTTCCCTGAAGATGTTCCGACTCCGGAAAAACTCGTCTTCATTCTATTCAGCTTTGATGTGACTGTAGCTGGAGGCAGTTTGGTGGGCAGCTGCAGGAAGAAGCAAAGTTCGCAGAACCAGCGCCAGACGGATGCCTTATTGTGACTTGATGATAAGGGTTGATGATAATAGGAGCTCACATGTTAAAAATCCTGGTGGCATCTTAGGTCTCTAAGTGAGAGAAATAAGAAATATAACCGAATATCAAGGACATCAAAACCCAAAGCCTATGGCAGAATTATGGGCGAAGGAAAAGAGAGAAAGCAAACCTTTTAGCAGGTGCGTGGGGACTCTGAATCAGGCTGCAACACATGCATCTGGCCTGTCTACCTTGTCGCAAACCAGGCATGCGCAGTACGTGGGGAGGCGCCCCGCTCTGCGTTCTGACTTTCCATGGTGCTCCCTCCCTCCCTGAAACACACAAGCCGGGACTTCTGCACAGGAAGGCTGAAGACCTTCTAAGCTCTTAACCTCAAAACTGTTTAAACAGCTACTCTAAAAAAATAAACAAAGGCATTAAGAAACTCAATTTCTCATTAACACCGACACCTTGTTGAAACTATAGTCACCACCAGGGCCACTACGATGTTCTATTTGGAAGGTCTCAGAGACCCTCCTTGGACTATTTCTGACTCACCTAACAATCAGTGCCTGAAAATTTTCTTTTGCCTTCAGTGACTTCCACCCCGTGGGTATTGTGACACTGTGGCTGGTGGAGCTGAACTTTTCCAGGCTCGTCAAATTTCTCGTGCTAAGAAAGTAAAACAGACATTTGGCTTCTAAAATATTCCATGATGCCACAAACATTTTCTAGATGGCTGGCCTGGGTTGGAGTCTCCTAGAAGGATTCCAACCTCACTCCATTATCTGGATTGTTTGAGTGACACTCCATATGGCACCGGGGGGGGGGGGGGTGAGCATTTGTCTTCTCGTTCAGTTATTGATGAGCTACTATGTTTTCAAGCAGCTGAAAGGATTGGTTTGTTTATTTGCAGTTCGTTCTGCTACCATGGCCACGAGCAGCTGTCACTTTGGAATCTGACGTCCATACTGGGCTTTGATCTCAACTTTGCTCCTTGGCCTCATCGCCTACATTCCAGCTTTTGCTTCCATTCACCCGATTGCCTAATCCAGAAAACTGGACGCCATTCTTGACTTGGCCCTCGCTCTTCCTGGGATCTAATGATGCACAGAGAGAACCCAGTCCTTTCTTTCCCTGACTAGGTCTTACTTATGTCATTTCCCTTCACTGGGACTGTTGGCCTTGGGATGAAGCCCAACCGTCTTAGGGCCAGCCTGTCAGCATCTGTTCACCTCTCTAGCCTCGTGTGTCCCCACTCCCCTCCCTCAGCTCCATCCTTCTGCCACACTGAGCTGCGTCTCAGACTTGCCATACTCTCTCCACAGGCCCTCAACTGTGTCATTCCTTTGGCCTGGAATGTCCCCTCTTTCTTCTCTGGGCTAACTTGTACAAATCCTTTAGGCCTGTGTTAGGTCGAGCTGTGCCCTCACTCACAAACATACCCCCTCCACAGCTAGCCCAAGTGACAGAGGAAAGCTTTCACCCACGTCTGTCTGAGCCTCAAGTCCGTGTTTCCTCTACTGTGTCATCCTGCAGCTCTGAAGAAGTACAGCCTTTGTTTTTGTCCTCTGTGGGGCTTGTTTCTTGGATAGAAACAATTTTGCTTGCCTGATCTTAACAGCGCCTTTCTTCTGTTGTGTCCTCTTCCTCGTCAATGGTCATATGATCTTTCATTCCAATAGGATTTAACAAAATCCTTCTATTCTTTCTTCTGCTTGCTCTTACTCCTGGTAACCTTCATATCTAACATATCTGGAAAGGTTGACATTCACAGATTTCCTTATTTACTCTTCAAGCCAAAAAAAATCAGTAGCCAGACCCTTGAAGTTGGGATCCCCGAGCGCTGCCTGATCCAGTCTTGCTTTATGAGTATACATATTATTACAGAGAGGTAACTGATGAGTCAGGCCCCTTGTTTATGGATAGGTTAGTGTCATGGATAGGTTAGCATTTCCCAAGCGAGTATCCTAAGGAGTTGTCATCATCTCAAGCACTATTTCATGAAAAAAGAAACCCATCTCTGGTCAAATATATCTGGCTAGAGTGCTGTACTATAAACACCTCTACACTTCTCTAGGAGGTGTTTATGACATGGGAATTCCTCTAGAATAGAAACCAGTTTAATAGAGATTTTAAGTGTTTGTCTCAAGATGAGACAGCTGGTTAGTGATGAAGCTGATAGAGAACCAGATGTTCTGTGACTAGCGCGGTGGCCATTTATACAGATTAGGCCACCCCAGCCCTGAGTCTTCCTGGCTATAGATTATAGACATTTGGAAGATACAGTCACCCTTCTAGACCATAGGAGTCTAGGTCAGACGAGACAGACACTGTGGCATATTAAGCCAGTCACTTAAAACCTAATAGTCTGGTGAACAGAGAAAGATCACCTGGGAGCCGGTCTCTGGATAATGATTCTTGATATCAAATTAAGTTCCCTGGCTGAGACTCCATGGCAAAATAGAATTGCTTTGAGTTTTCCTCGGCTGTGTTCTCGAAGTAATCACATTTAAAGAAGACACAATGAACCAGACACCCATCTCGTAGGATGGCGCATTGAGATCTGAAAATCTATTTCCATTCCCTATAAGCTGTTCCTGCCATCTCACACCTGGCAGACAGACGCTGTGCATCAACCACTATTTCCTGGAGCATGGCTTGCATTACCAGACATCTTGCTCCCTTACTAACTGTCAGGACTGTACTGAACTTTGAAACACTGTTAACTCCAGCCAATGGGATTATCTAGTACATTAAGCTAATAAATCAAAGAATAGGTGCTTCCAACCATAATAAAATATGGACTTACCCATATAGAGGTATCATAAGGAAACATTGGGGTATATGAAAAATTGTGAAAAGTGTAGTTTTGCCAATGTGTTGTTGCTACAACAATTAGCAATTTGGTTAAATGTCTTTGATGTGGGCTATACAGTCTAGTCTAAAGGCAGGTAGTGGAAGACATTGGAGATGGACAAAACACATGGACACAGGGGTGTGTAATCTCCATGAGCAAGGCTGCAAAGTTCCTACATTTCTTTTATCATTACATCTGTTCCACTCATTGGGGTCTCTTGGAGCCTCGGGCTTTCTCCTTGATTTCTATTTTCTTATTTATAAGCATATTCATATCTTTATCCTCATATTTCTGGAGTCTGAACTGGTTCTCAGCTGTGCCGTCCACGTCACTATTTGGATTGGATGTCATCTGAAGTCTGTCGTTTTCTCTGTTAGGTTGTGAGCACTTGGAGGACAAAGGGTTTGTCTTCTTTGCTTTTGAATCTCAGATCCTAGCACACAGTGGTCATTAATGACTGTTTGCTGAGCAAAACATGATAGTTCCATATGCCCTAGTGCAGCTGAACCGGTCACACCATTTTGCATGTTAAACTTCTCTCCTGGTAGTTAGCTTTGGCAAAATGAGCATTGCACAGCACTGTTCTCAGGATTGTATTATCACTGAATGTTAGAGTTGAGAAAAGACAGATCACCTAATGAAGAAATCAAGAAATTACGATTATAGACCAATATTCCTCATGAATATAAATGCAAAAATCCTTAACCAAATGTTAGCAAATAGAATGGAGCAACATATAAAAGGATAACGCATCATGTCTATGGGTTGAGTTGTGTCCCATTACCAAATTTATATGTTGAAGTCCTAATACCCAATACCTTAGAACGTGACTGTATTTAGAGTCAGGGGCTTTAGAGAAGTAATTAGGTTTTAGTGAGGTCATTAGGGGAACCATAATCCAGTGTGACTTGTGTCCTGCTATGGCGAGATTTGGACACAGACATCCACAGAAGGAAGGCACTGTGATGACCCAGGAAGAAGATGACCGTGTGCGAGCCACAAAGAGAGACCAGGAACAGAGCCTTCCTTCATGGTCCGCAGAAGAAATCACACCTGCTGACACCTTGATCTGGGCCATTTAGTCTCCAGAACTGTGAGGAAATAAATTTCTGTCACTTAAGCCATCCAGTCTGCAGCCCTACAAAACCAATATGTATTATAACCAAGAATTAACGGAAGAAAGAAAAAAAAACATATGATTATTTCAAATTTAGAAAAGGCATTTGAAAAATTCAAAGCCCATTTATAATTACAAACTTTCAGCAAACTAGAAATAGAAAGATATGTTCTCAATCTGGAAAAGGGCACCTACAAAAAATCTGAAAGGGAAACTTGAATACTTTTTGGAACAGGACAAGGGACACCTGCTCTCACCACTTCAATTCCATATTATATTGAAGGACATTGTGCAATAAAACAAGAGAAAGGAATAAAAAACCCAATATTTGAAAGGGAGAAATGAAACTGTCTTATTTGCATTTGCAGATGACATGTTTACATATGGTAAAAAAAAATCCTTCAGGAAGATGCAAAATCACAAGTAGAATGAACAAATTCTCAGGATACAAGGTCAATATGCAAAGATCAAATATATTTCTCTAAATAGTAACAAACACTTGGAAAGCAAAATTTTAAAAAACATTTGCAAGAGCATAAATCTTAAAATTTTTAGAGAGAAATTTAACAAAAAATGTGTGAAAAAAATGTGCAAGATTGCTTTACTGAAAACTATGAAATATTGCTGTTCATGGATTGGAAAACTCAATATTTGCTAAAGCATCCATTCTTCCTAATTGCATTCAACACATTCAAAATACAGCATTTTGGGGTCAAAACTGATGAGCTGATTCTAAAATTTATATGGAAATGCAAAGGACCTAGAATAGTCAAAACAATATTGCAAAATAACAGAGCTGGAGGACTAATAACACTTGATGTCAAGACTTTAAAAGTATCGCAACCAAAGCATTATGACAATGGCATCAGAATAGTCTAGAAATAGTCCTATGCATATGTGGTCAATTGATTTTGACAAAGGTGCCAATGCACTTTAAAAGGAAAGGTGTTGGAATGACTGGCTAAATTGGATAAGTTAATGGAAAAAATGTAAAAGGTGGCATTTGTGGGCCAGAGCAGTTAAATAAATTACTCAAAGTCACACAGGTGGCCATGACTCCTAATTTGGTGGTTTGGAGTGGTTTCTATTTCCACAATACTTCTTTTGGCAGTAGTTTGGTATATTTGTCTTTAGTGTGTATGTACTATAGCCTGAATTTATGTGGCTACATAATTTTTCCGTATGTTTCTGGGTATCTATTTCATTACAAAGGAGTATCGAGATTTAACAATAGGTGTGCTCCCAGAATGGCACGCACCCAGCTGGCCACATGAGCTACAGTCTGATTTAATCACAAGTCCTAACTGTGGGATCTTGTCTCTCAAGGGTGGTCTTTACCTAGCACTTTCTTAATGCTATTAATACATATCTTTTTTCATTTTCTTTTTTGAGTTATTTGCTTTTTTCATGATGCTCCTGAAATAAGCAATGAAAAAGAATATCCTTCAACAGACTCTGTTTCTCTTATTTTGATAATTAATGAATCATAATTGGATTAAGGTAGAATTGGGTGTTGAGGCAGATGGAAAAGAACTGACGGTTTCAGGTCAGAAAACCATGGTGTCCACATATTGCAAAGTTATATATTTTCTGACAGCTTGAGTCCCTGAGATGGGAGTTTTTATTTTGTGAATCTTGTTTGGATACCTTTTGAGAATACTTTTTAAAAAGTATCAGGTAGAAACCCATGTAAATATGACCAAGCATGGGAAAAGAAAATACTGAAGATAATAGATGTTTGTAAAGGGAGGGCAGGACGGGCTTGGCAGTGGGGTTTTAGAAAACAGCCCAAATTCCGGATTCTTGAGCTCGATGGGTTCATGCCCTGCATCTGCCCAGATACGAGCTCTGACATGTCAGAGACATACTTCGTGGGACTCTCCTACTTCATGGGTTGGAACATTTCTAATACTTTGGGACTTTATCATATTTGCAGTTACCATTTCATAGGAAACTAGTATACTAGATATGGGAAAGAATTCTGAGATGTCATTATCCAACCAAGTACAGAATATAGATGAAGGAACTAAGGCTGAGACGAGTTCATTGACTTGATCAGGCTAACGCAGCCAGTAACTATTCCAGGGAAGGAGTCCAGCAGGTGTTCTGATGCCCAGGGCAAAGCTGCGGTCATTATACCCTGACGCCTTACAACTTCCATTCCCCCCTCCACACCCCAGCACACAGGTAGCGTTAATGATATAAAAGAATGTTAAATGGGACTTTTCTGGTCTTGGATTTTTAGCTGAGAATAATACATACTAAAGACTAGTGTTGGCACTTACATTCGCAGGACTTACTAAGAAGGTGGCTAAGAGGTGGTCACAGCCCCCCAGCCACCTCCAGCCACGTGGGAGAAGAGCCACCAATTGAGCACCTTCTACGAAGAGGATACCAACACCTGGCCACCACAGAACCACTCCACTGAGACCTTCTGTCCTTTTACCTTTTTTTAACTTCTGTGATCCCAACCCTAGAGGAATTAGAAGCAGCTCTTGAGTTGGGGGAGGACATTGAAAGAGGGGAAAAAAATTCTACTCCAGGCTTTTGAGTGGGTAAGGTCTAAGCTGTGGGGAAGGGGAGAAGCTAACGACGAGATGACAAATGGAAAATTTTAATATCTTATTATGGGTCATTTATTCATATTTATTTATTAACACGCAGAATACCTTGAAAAAATTATGGGCCATATCAGGGTGGGAAAGGGAGATCCACCAGAGAAGCTTAAAGAGAGTAAAGGAGAGAGAGAGTTGTTTCCTGCTCCTGCCTGAGCCCAGCTGGCCCAAGACATTGGTTAAACTCTTCTGGGTGTTTACACACTCTTGAAGCATTTATACAGAGCTCATCTGATTCCCACTTGATTAGGGGGGTTTCCTGATCAGGGGAGTTTAGAGGTCACAGGGAGATGATTTAGTCCATCTTCTTGGAGACCACACTGGACTACCCTCATTGCAGTGTGACTAATCAGGCCACTATGAAAGACAATGAATTTCTGAGATATGTTGAGTTCAGTGTGTTAGGCAATTAAGCTTCCAGAATAGTCTTGATCATTGATTAGGAGGTGTGGTTTTTCAGCAGACGTGGCCCTAAATGGGAAGGAGTGAGCCTATCTGTTTTGAAACCGCACTTCTCAATTTTTGTAAACCTAGAATTCTAGTAGTTTCTTAAGTCATCAGAATTTCTGCAAGTATGCTTATGTGGTAAAGAAAAAATAATAAGCAAGAAGACCCATCATGAAGTGAAACAGTATGTAAGAACTTTAGATTGTGTATAAACTGGTTAATTCTATTTAATTCCATGAAACAATAAAACCTTTAAATCTGACATCATCTGAAAGTGGTACAATCTCTAAAGTCTGATTCTCTGCCTTAAGTTTTTGTTCTATTATTTTTAGTTTCAGGGAAAAGTATATTTTTAGCTTTCAAAAAATGCAATGATTGCATAAATTCTTTTCAGCCCTGGTAATTTGGTTGGCAGCCTTCTATCTGTGTGTATGTAGATGGTGGGAACATAGCTTTTGGATGAATTATTCTCTTCTCCCTTTGATAAAGGACTTTAAAATATATTATCGTTCTTTCTCCAAATAGCAGTGGGTCATTATTTCCCCTACATTGTTCCCTTGAAAAGATGGAGTCCTTTCCATGAGCTGTGCAGATAGTACTATCAGCTTCAAGTGTGCAATCAGCAGTGCCACATCCTTTCTCATTGTTTCTAAAATCACCACGTGGCTCTAACTAGTTGTAAAGCTAGGGTTCAGGGCCAAGATTTGCTACCTAAGCCTCTGTCCTACTTCCTCACTACGCTGGATGTTTATAAATTCCTACCTCCCTGTCGGAATAGTCTCTGTTGGCCATCCAGAGTCATATTCTACCCTCTTTCTGTCCTAGAAGGCTAGATTATTCAAACTACATGGATGGGTTCCTTCGATCTCTGGCTTCTCATTGGATCTGCCCAGTGGAAAGCACCAGCAGGAGATGGGAGGGGGAAGGAGAGTGAGTCTGAGGGATTTATTTTTGTGCCTCCCTGCGAGTGCAGTCACCAACAGTGGGCAACATCTCCAGACTGAGGGCATAGCTCCTATTCAAGGGCCCTTTCTGTCTCTGTGTTCAACACCACTCTTTCCTTCCACCCTTTCAAGTCTAGGGGTGGTGATGCACTGCAGTAACTAGTCTGGGTCAGTGCATTATCCCTTATGGGTCCCTGCCTCTGCCCTTACTTTGTAAGTTGTCCCTTGGTTATACTCCCCTCAACCTACCTAATTTGAGAGGGACATCTTTTCTTTCTACTGGGACTCTAATACGTTTTCTCTTTAATGACTCCTCAAGAAGAAACCAACAACATCCATTTCAATCCTCCAATGACTTCTGTTGTCATTTAATTAAAACCTTCTTCAGCTCATTTCTGTATCCCTATATCACTTTCTAGAATCTTCTGTTACAGACCTTTGATTGTGAACAGTTGCAGAACAAAGATTTATATTTCTGTTAGCACCCCCTAGACCATGAGTTCTTCCAGTCCAGGAACATCTGTGTGTCCTCATCACTTGGTAAAGAGCTTTTCTAATATACAGACCTTTGCCAAAATCCATTTATTTGGAGAAGGCTTGATAAAATGCACACAAAGATGAAAGCAAAATGGGAATAATTAGTTGCTTACTCTGTTCTACAACAATTATTATTTTAATGCGGATCAGTATAGCATATCAATGAGCTGATATAATCAATCAACCATGTCAATAATATGGAATCTAGGGCTCCAGACATAGGCCTGTTGGTGACACATTTTGAAGAAAGGAGACCATATTGAAATCAACATTTGTTCCAATATTTTGCCAATGCCATTTTGCATCACAAAGTGGAAAATGAACTTTGTGGACAGAAAGACCTGGGTTCAGGTCCCCGTTCTACTACTTATAACCTGGATGACCTTGGGAAAATGATCTCTTTCCCACAGAATTCTTTTGAAAACTTACAATATCACTTTTTCCCCTCTCTAGAAACATATCAGGAGCTCAAAAAGAATTATTCATTTGGTAAATACTAGTTTGTTTTCTCTTCTCTTCTTTCAGACCAAATAAATCACAAAGGCCAAGAAATGTAACTCAAAGCAATGAAGAATGAACAGCAGCTAAAAAGCCATAGGGATCGGTACTCATGGCAGGAAAGCCAAAACCAGTTCTGGGTTTTTCATTAGCTCTCCAATGTGGCTTCCTGTGATTTACCAAATGTAAGCAGCTTCTCTGGGAGTTGGAAACTCTAAAAGCACATTTGTTTAGCCTAGACATTCTGTTACTTGGGTCAGGAACTAAAATCCTGTGATTCACATTCTCACAGCAAAAAATTTCAGATGTAACTTGATATTCTAATATCTGTTAAAGCTTAGGCAATAGCACATTTATGTAGCCAAAGTGTCACAGTTAAGTATCTTAGAATCACAGATCCACCACGAAAATGAAAAAGAGTCTTTCTATTGGGTCCTCGAGCCAGTTGGTGGCAATGATATGATTTGAACCATATCTTATCTAGTGCTCTCTTTAGCACATTTTTATTTATTTATTTTTTTTATTTTTTTTTTTTGCCAGGGAAGAATGATATTGAAAAATTCACTTACAATTCTTGGCATAGGCAGTTTTAAGGACTATGCTGCCCTTCTCTCTGTTAGCTTGGGAAGGCTAGCTGCATTAAAATTAAACCGTTTATCTTATGGCTTGATAGGTATGAGGGTAATGGATTCACATAATACCAAAATAGCCAGTCAGTTCCATCCATTAAGGGAAACAATTGGGAGCCTTAGGGAAGCCATTAGCCCAAAGGTTCATTTAACTAAGTGAGCCAGTTTATTCTAAAAAGCCGCATCATTTATCCTGGGTGGATTGCATCCAGCTAGGAGAACGTGCCTTAGGACTTGCCAACGACTGCACCCTTCCATCCGCTTCAGTGAACTTCTCTTGCAGCTCCCATTCCCACCAGAAAATTGACTGCGAAGATATCTGTGGAGAAGCGGCCATAGCCGGAGGAAGTGGAGCCATGCTGCTGCCGTCTTCTTACTTAGCAGGGCCTCTAAATACATTTACATGGAACCAAGATGGAGAATCTTGATGTCACGGTCACACCCTTTTCAGAAACATGCTCTTGAGCATGTTGTTTTTGAGTTTTCCTCCCAATGAAAGCATCTTCACAGTTTGAGAATAAGAACAATGACCAATCCCTGTGGATGGAAATTAAAGAAGAAAACGGTTGTCTGGCCGCCTGTTGCAGGTACAATGTTTGCTAACAAATGACCTGGAAGCTTAGAGATGGAAAGCAATCATTTTTTATGCTAATATATTCTGTTGGTTTGGTCGCTGGAAAGGACTTATGGGGACAGCTTGCCTCTGCTCCATAATATCTGGCACTTGAGTTGGGAAGATTCGATGGCTGGGGAACTGGAATTGTCTGAAGGTTCATTTCCTCACATGACTGGCCATTGATGTTGCTGTCAGCTGGGATCTCGGCTGGGGCTGTTGGACGGAACATTGATTCTCCATGTGGCTGTTTGAGCTCCTTCACAGCACAGAGCCTGGGTTCCAGCAGTGACTTCCCTGAGAGAACCAGGCGGAAGCTGTATAATTTACTGTCCGGCCTCAGAGGTCACGCTCTTACTTTGGCCCTTGTAACAAGCCTGCCCACATTCAAGGGGTGACAACATAGACCCCACCTCTCAATGTGAAGGGTGTCAAAATCACAATGAAAGAGGCCATCTCTGGAAAATGCAGTCTGCCCACCTGCCCATCTTCCTTGATGAGGAGGGAAGTATATGCGCCATGTCTCTGTGCTCCATGCTCTTCCCCTGGCCTCGCGCCCTGCCCTGGTCTGGCTGTTTCTGCCTATTTTACAAAGTGTGTGATTAGCTAAGCACCCCCCACCTTACATATCGAAAGGAAACCCTGATTTTCCTTTTTCCTAATCCCTTTCCTGAGGATTGCATGAGGAATTTTATATGTTTGCAGAATCTACTTTGCCTTGAAAAGAAAATAAGGAAATAAAGAAGTCATTAAAGATGTATTTCTGGGACCCTCCACCCCCAAAAAGGTAGAAAGGACAGATAGTACAGACCCAAGATTAGTAAACAAAACTCGTCAGGGCCTAAATATTTTTGCGGTTTTATTAAAGAGTAACTGAAATACAATAACCTGTACATATTCATATTAAAAGTGTATGATTTGTTCTTTTTTAACAAATATATACACACATGAAACCCTCACCTCAGTCAAGATAACACACATATTTATGGCCCCGCCAAATTTCTACATTTCTACATTTCTTCCTCCTTCCTGGCGATTTTGTATATCTTTTTTGGAGAAAGATCTATTGAAATCTCTTGCCAATTAAAACATCTCCTCGTCTTTTCAATTGTTTGAATTTTGAGAGTTGTTTATGTACTTAGGATACATGTTCTTTATTAGAGAAATGATTTTCCAATATTTTCTCCCATACGGTGAAAATGAAAATCGGCCTTTATACTTTCTTGATCATGTGTTTTGGAGCACAAAATATTTTAATTTTGACAAAGCCCAATTCACCTCTCTTTTTCTTTTGTCATTTGTGCTTTTAGTGTTATATCTAAGAGGTCAGAGCCTTACATATCCAGAGATTGTGTAGGTGAGAGATTTGCACCTGTTTCCTTCTAAGGGTTTTGTAGTCTTAGCTTTAACATTTAGGTCTCTGATCCATAGATATGGTGTAAGGGAAGGGGCCAACATTATTCTTTTGCAGAGGGATATTCTGGTGTCTCAGACATTTGTTGAAAACCCTCCTCTCTCTCCAGTTGCACTGTGTTGACAGCTTTGTCAAAAACAAATTGGCTCTAAATGTAAGGGCTTATTTCTGGACTCTCAGTTCTATTCCTTTGGTCTATATGTCTGTCCTAATGGCTGTACCACACAATTGTGAGTAGTCTACTCTGAAATAGGGAAGATTTGTAGTCCATTCTGAAATAGGGAAGTATGAGTTCCCTGACCTCATTCTTCTTTTTCAAGATTATTTTGACTATTCTGATTTTCTCAAACTTCGATATGAATTTTAGGATAAGTCTGTTCCATTTCTGGAGAAAAAGGGTGGTAGTTTTATAGGGATCATGTTAAATCTGCAGATTAATTTGGGGAATATTGCCATTTTAACCATCCATGAGCATGTACTGTGGACTGAACTGTGTTCCTAAGTAGGATTCAAACTCAGATTCTCTCTCTCCAAGTTAGTGAGCTTTGCACTTCTCACAGCTGCTCCTTGATTTAGTGATTCATTTAGTCATTCAGAAAAATGTTAATGAATTTAATCTGTGCAAAACTGACGCACAATATTTTTCTGGAAAACTTTGTCATAAGAGAATTTTCTCTTAATTTATTATTGTTTATTGTCTTCTCTGTGTGGGAACTTTAAAAGCGTGCACCCACTGAATCATCACTTAAACAATGTTTATCTTTAACTCTACAAATTGTAGGAGTCGCTGTGGGGCTAAAATGATGAAACAAATTGCCATGATCCTTGGGAGCTTGCAGTGTGCCGGTAGAGATCCACACAGGAGATGACTATGGTAAGTGCTGTAAGAGAGGAAGATTCAGTCTATTCAGAAAAAAATAGTTGATGAGGGGTCATTGTGTATACCAGTCACTGGGCGAAGCGGTGGAGACTCCAAGATGAATATGACATGGCCTTGTTATGGATAGGTCAGCTTACGGGTTTAGTGGGCAGAACAGATCTATAAATATATATTGTTCATGTGATGCATTTGATGATTGATATATTAAGGCACAGAAATGGAAGATATGTTAGGAGCACAATGGAGGGGCACTTATCCCAGCTTGAAATTCATAGAGGTGGATTGGTGAGGTCACTGGGCTGCAAACAGAAAGGGGCTTTATGTCAGGATGTTAGCTCCCTTCATCATTGGGAGAGCTGGAGAAGCAGATGAAGGCTACGGTTCCTGAGCAACACGCAAGAATTTTGGCCAATTGAGGTAACGCTCAGCCATGTTGCATCAGCACAAGATATAAATGCCTTTCACTCAAGTCTACTGCAACCACCACAGGAACCAGAACATATGCTTGTGTGGGAACTCTACCTTTCAACCACTCCTGCTTGTGCAAGCTGGATACCTCTGATGCCACCTGCAACGTCGGGCAAACACAGAAGTGCCACACAGAGCCTTCTTCCTCACATGGCTCACCCTGGAATTGTGTGCCTGCTGGGGTGTAAATGATATATCACATAGCGAAAAAGATAGAATCATCTTCTCTAGGGCAATCTCTTGGGCATTACTTCTTCACTTTGGGTTTACATTGCAATTGCCTGGATGTTCATTAAAAAAATTCCTGTGTCTGGTTCACATTCCAGAGATTCCGATTTAATTGGTCTGGGGTACAAACTTGACATTGAGATCTTTGACAGCTCTCAATGGATTCTGGTTGATGGCTGAGACTGTAAACTAAGGTATGATGGTTAAGTTCACGTGTCAACCTGACTGGGCCATGGGGTACCCAGACATTTGGTCAGATGTTTCTCCAGGCTTGTCTGTGAGTGGTTTTTGGGTGAGAATAGCATTTGAGTTTGTAGACTGAGTAAAGCAGATGGCCTTCCCTAATGTGGGCTGCCCTCATCCATTCAGCTGAGGGCCCGAATAGAACAAAAGACCTGACCCTGCCTCCAGCCAGAGGGAGCTCCTCCTGCCTGAATGCATTAGTTGGGACGGGAGAGTTTCATCTGCTGTTAGACTTGAACTGAAACATCAGCTCTTCTTGTGTCTTGAGACTGCTGGCTTTTGGACTGGATTTTATACCATTGGCTCTCTTGTGTCTCCAGCTTGCTGACTGCAGATCTTGGAACATCTCAGCCTCCATAATCATGGGATCCAATTCCTGATGATAAATCCTTCTCTCTGTCTCTCTTATATATATGTATAAATGTTATGTAATATATAATATATATATTTAATATAATTATAACAATATAATTAATATATAATTATGTAATTAATATAATTATATATGTTATATAATATATATAAAATGTATATTTGCTTCTGTTTCTATGAAGTACCCTAATACACAAGGATTTAGGGTCTAGCTTCTTGCCAGCTCCAACACTGAAGTACCATTTGGGGTAGATTTCAGGGCCTCCAAAATAACAAAGTGACACTCCCATAGTCCTCTGAGTTCTCTGCCTTGATCCTGAATGTGGAGAATGGGTTGGAAGAATGTGGGATGGCAAAGGTGGGGATAATGGACAAAGAGAGAGTGTCAGCTCCACCTCTGTTGCCATTACGATGAATGACAGAAACCCCGGGGTAGGAGGTATTTGGGGGACATGAACACACCTGATGATACAGGTAGACCTCACATCAGTCTGGATGTGGCATATGCTCATTGGCATTAGGATGCAAGATCAGTGGCTTGGAAAATGTTGAAAGATGGAGCAAGTTAATTCTTCAAAAGCATACCCTTCGGCAGAGGTCCTATGATATCTGAGAGGCTGTAGTGATGGATAGATGTATGCTGAAAGATCATAAAGAATCCTCGAGATTAAAATGAAGGTATCTAAGCAAAGAATGAAGGGGAAACCATGCTGAGCATAAGTAATGTGAAATCAAATCTGTCTCTGGTGATGTGATGCTTTGCAATGTGGGGGGGGGGGAGAACTAGCAGCAAAATCCACATAATCAGCACGTGGCTGTTACCCAGTTACCACTGGGAGATACATACAGTGTGGCGTGGAAATCAGCTCAGCCCACTCTTTGCTATTGCTGGTAAGGCTGTTGACCTGTGTACAGCATATATTTTTATTCTCGAACAGGGAGTGATTTTGTAGTGTGTGTCAGAGACAATGTTCATAAACCATTTGTCATTTTCCGATGAGAGGGTTTGCATTATTTAAACTGAAAATGTAAATGACTTTTTTCCCCCAGATGATTGAATAATTGCAGCCTTTGAAAGGTTTGGCTCATTCTACCTCGTGCACTGAACACACACACACACACACACACACACACACGCAAGAGCTCTTTCCATGATAATTTACTGCTTATTTGTGTGTATGGGAGAGGTAGGTGGGGAGAAGGACATAACTGAAAACCAGCCATTTCATAGTTTGGATGCCAAACCTGCTAAAACCCGAAATGTTTTCTCAGTGAGCAATGTGACAGTTGATACTGGATGAGGTCAGTTTTCCAGACCAGGGGTCGGCTATCCAAACAGTGTGAAGAAGCTCTCTGAAGTTCATATGGGGCCGAGAGAACTTGGCTTTCTATACTTAGAGCAGTCCGTGGAAAATTTTTTCTCCAGCTATCACTATTTCACAACATTCAAAAAATATTCCTAGGTTATTTATTATGCCTATGCGACTGCCTACGATCATTTTACTGCCCATGATCCTTTTATCCTTTTCTATTTTTTCCCCTTAAGTATTTCTCACCTAAGCAGGTACATTTATGTGTCTGATAGAAACTCCAAGGTAAATGAGTTTGTTTTCAAAAGTCCTATTGGATTACTTTTGATTTATTAGAAGATTTCTACAGTGACCTTTATAATTAGAAACTCTGAGTTTCATACATTTTTTGATGCCAAAATATTGTTTTGGCATTACAAAAATTTAGGAATGAAATATACACCAATGGTTCCATCTGTGGTACACGGTGATCCATGAAGAGCTACTCAGTTGACTGGCAATGTAACTAACTGAGGCAGTTGCAACTTGGGACGCTTTGCTCCGAAGCAGGATGTTTGTCTATGAAACTTAAGAGCATAAACACTGGACTTGTCCAGGAAATTACCCGCACACATTTCCAAAGAAAATTTCTCATTCCATTTTTCCATATTGGTTTTACGTCATTGGATCTTACGTGTGAATTTTTGCATGCCAAATCATGAAAACATGTCCATGTCACCCAGGAGATGTACATGGATTGTTCTATTACCCCTGTCTTAGTTTGCTTGGGCTGCCGTAACAGAATCCCATTCACTGGGTAGCTTGAATACCGACATTGATTTCTCACAGTTCTGGAAGCAGGAAACCCAAGACCAAGGTGCTGGCAGATCTGGCATCTGATGAGGTCCCAATTCCTGGTTTGTACACGGCTGTCTACTCCTCGCATCTTCACACAGCAGAGAGCAGAGACAGGCAGCAAGCTCTTTTGTGTCTCCTCTCATAAGGGCATCTCATGACCTAGTTACCTCCCCAGAGGCTGTTTCCAAATATCATCACATTGGAGATTGGAGTTCTGACATATAAATTTGGGGGAGAGGGGATACATTCAGTCCATAAGAGCATTCCCTCTTGTTGGCTGTTCTCTTCACACAGATTCATTATCTATTCAGGTTAAGGATGTCAGATTAATCACACACATTATCTTTTCTCTCTCCAAAGACCCCATTAAAATGATACTACAGAGACAAAAGGGGATAAACCTACAGGGACAAAGTGAATTGACTGGAGAGTGTCTGAGTCTGAGCAATTTAGACGGAAAGCAGATGAAGGAGGGAAACCAGCAGAACTAAGTCAGAGTCCTTTCGGCAGGCAGTGGGTGCGGTAAGGAGACCACAAGACCCCAATGTGTCCCAGAGCACCTGAGATCTCAGGTTTAGAGAGCCCAGACATGGTGCTAGGGAGTAGAGAGCCCCAATTTTTTTCCCATTTGTCTGCAACTTCTCAGTAACTGGGCATCTTGCTCCTAGGCTGGAGGAGAGAATGAAAATCACCGTATCTCCACGTTTGGGTATCTGGAAATCCCAGAGCACCACAGACTCCTGGCTCCTTGTCCCCTCGCCCTTCAGTGAATCCCAGCAATCAGCAAACTGTGGGTTCAGATGCAGATCTGCCAATCAGCCTTTTACTAGTTCATTAAAATCAGTAGAAAGAATAACAAATCATAAAAGGACCACCAGAATAACCACAAAACACCTTTATCAATTATAACTTCTTCATCATATTTGTTTATGATATTTTTAAGAACCGTATATCAGGAATACAGGGGAGGCCCCTCTGATCTCATTTTTTCTTCCTTTCTCCATCCTGAAGGTAACTCTTCTGAATTTTGGGCTGATCAGTCCCGTGCATCTTTTTATACCATTAAAGTTATCGATAAACAATAAAAATATAGTTTTGCATGTTTTCACATTTATATAAGCAGTATTACCCAACCACCAGCCTTTGGCTACTTAATTTTTCATTCAGCATTTAAAAAAATTTATTTAGACAGAGTAGATGTAATTGGTTCATTTTGGATGTGCCACAAATAATTTATTTTCTGCTACTCTTCCCAAATTTTAAATATTAACACCAATCCTGCAATGAATATTCTTGTGCAGGTCTCTTTGTGCAGGTGTAAAAGCATTTGCTCAGAGTAGCAACTAGAAGGGAGAATTGCTGGTTGGGAGGTATGCATATACTCATTTCTACTAAATATGGCCAAGCTGATCAGATTGCTCTTTCATATTTAACAATTGTAAGTATTTCAATTTTAATTTGCCTTTCTTTTATTATTAGTGAGATTGAGCATCTTTCATTTTATTTTATTTTATTTTATTTTATTTTTACGATTCAGATTTCTTCTATAAATTGACCGTGTCTTTTATCAGTTTGGTTTTCTTTTCTTACAGGTTTTAGGAATTTATAAAATTACTTTTAATAATACTGACTTAAAATATTTGTAACACATGTATACGGAACAATGAGTTAGGATTTCTAAAACTATATTTGTCACTGTTTTACTGGATGGATGCTTAACATGTGTTGACTTGTATTAACTGCTTTTTCTGAGTCTGAGATCACATTTTTTCTCTTTAATTTTATTTATTTATTTATTTATTTTAAAGATTTTATTTATTTATTTGACAGAGATAGAGACAGCCAGCGAGAGAGGGAACACAAGCAGGGGGAGTGGGAGAGGAAGAAGCAGGCTCCCAGCGGAGGAGCCTGATGCGGGGCTCGATCCTGGAACGCCAGGATCACGCCCTGAGCCGAAGGCAGACGCTTAACCGCTGTGCCACCCAGGCGCCCCTCTCTTTAATTTTAGAGACAGATTTGTTAACATAGAATTATCGTGAATTCCTGGGCTAAATCCACATTCATTTTGCTACTTTTTAGGAGAAATATTCCTAACATTTTCTTTACAATTTTTGTTCAAATGATTTCAATTTTGATCTCAATTTGAGCTCAGTTTTCTCTTCTCTTGTCCGGTCTCTGTCTGTTCAGACCATCAG
Source organism: Ursus americanus (assembly GCF_024610735.1). NCBI lineage: Eukaryota > Metazoa > Chordata > Mammalia > Carnivora > Ursidae > Ursus > Ursus americanus. Next base: position 18,689,477 of record NC_142157.1, read on the forward strand.
GGTGTATCGGCCTCATAAAATCAGCATGCGCAGTGAGGAGAGAGGAGTTAGCTGCACTGTCATTCTTTCTCCCAGGGAAAGAAGATAGGTGGCTGGGTCCTTAAAAATCTTTGGGAACATGCTAGTAACTGGGTGTCCTGGTAGATGGACAACTGATATTTGCCAGGAGGAAAGTCCTTATTTTTAAAGTGCTCTTAACAGAATGTCTCTGGTTTATGGCAAAGAAACCTGGCATCTATGGACTTGTAAGGCGTCGGGAATGTACCTCAACTGTGGAACTAGATAGTTCTGGGTATTAGTGGAGATGCTTCATGACCTAAATGCTCCCTGCTGGGTGACGTAATAGTGTGTGTATTACCTTAGAGAGGCCTCCTTTTTGCTCTGGGGCAGAGAAGTGGATCTGGGTAGGAAGGCTCCAGGGTGATACGCAGGAGGTCCAAGACCTTTCTGTGCTTGTCCTGTGACCCTTAATTGCTTACGTCTTTGAAATTATTAGTACAGATTGATGCCAGGTAAGAGCTTTATCTATTTTCTGACATAGCTTGTATAAAATAGGCATTATCTGTTCCTTAAACATACAGTGAACTTTAACTGTAAAACTGGTTTATGATTTTTTTGGTTGTGTTTTTTAATGTTAAATTTAGCATTAACTTTCTTTAATGGTTATTGTTAGATTTTATAGTTTTTGTGTTTTTTCTTGAGAGCCGGAAGATATGTAGATTCTAAGAAGTTATGCTCATTAAAATGTTGTAGTTAATTTGCATAAATTTTTCAAAGTGTCCTCTTTCGATTTTCAGCTCTTGTTTCATCTATTTGAGGCCCTTTTTTTTTTTTTTTTTTTTTTTGCTAATACTGTTTATTTCTGCCCCCCTTTTTTTCCTGGCAATCTTGCAGGAGGTGTATTTTTTAAATCAGTTCTTTTAAGAATCAGATTTTAATTGATGTATGTTTTCTATTTCATTAAAATTTGTTCTCATCTTTAGTATGTCTTTTCTTCTACTTTACTTACACTTGTTTGTTATTTTTCTAACTTCTTGAAGTCAAGACTTTCTTATTTTTTATTAGCTGAACTTAGTACCAAGAACTTACCAATATGTGCCATTTTAGCTGAATTCTGCCAGTTTGGCTATGTAGTCTATAATTGTCACTCACTCCTAAATTAACAGCAGTTTCCACTATGAGTTTCTCTTTAAGAATGAATTCCTTATAAATGTACTTTTAAATGCCTCCTTTCTGTGTTGAATATATATTTTACTTTTATTTCTAAATCAATTTTATTTTATGACAGTGTAGTCTCTACAGTACAAATTATTACTTCGAACAAAACTTATAACCACTGGCATGCAGATTTGTTCCTCTTTAGCCTTGTGTATCTGAATCATCTGACACTTTCTGAGGTATGTAGAAGTTAGGAAGCTTTGTGGTTGTAAGTAACAAATATCTGGCTCAATCGATAAGGAAATTTATTATCATATTAAAAATAAACCAATAAGCAAGGTGTTTCCTAGGTTTAATAGGTCAGTCATCATCAAGAAACTTTATGTATCTCTTTGGGTACTTTAAGCATAATTAAATCCTTCGTTCCCCTCTTCCATAAAATTAATTTTCATCTGCAAATGATGGAGCAGAAAGTTAGAAATATCTTCCTGCCATGCATCTTTTAATGGAAGCCGAAGATGTGCTTCAGGACACAAGAAAGTAAACCAAAATAGAGGAAGACATGATCTTCTGGAAACAATAAATTCAACCTAGGGGATCAGCAAAGAGAAGTTCCAAAATGACAGGGTGCAGCAAGCCTAGGAAAGAACCAGTCCAACTTGGAACAGGAGAACAGACAACTCCTCCAAAACAAAGGCAGATGTTGGGGAAGGGGTATATTGTTTATGAGAATAGCCGACAAACTATTTGGAAAAAAATACGAAGACTAACTAGACTAAGAGTTTGTTTTTTAGGGGCGCCTGGGTAGCGCAGTCGTTAAAGCGTCTGCCTTCGGCTCAGGGCGTGATCCCGGCGTTCCGGGATCGAGCCCCACATCGGGCTCCTCCGCTGTGAGCCTGCTTCTTCCTCTCCCACTCCCCCTGCTTGTGTTCCCTCTCTCGCTGGCTGTCTCTCTGTCGCATAAATAAATACAATCTTTAAAAAAAAAAAAGTTTTTTTTAAATGAAAGGCAGCTATAAATTCTAGGAAAAACTAAAAAAAAAAAAGGAAAATGTAATTATGAATTTATACTTAGCATTTTAAAAATGAAGAGGCAAAAATAAAGCATGATATTTAGAAAAAGAGATGTTAACCACAAAAGAAATGGCTTAGGGAGTAAAAAGAAAATCACATCTGAGAACTAGGCCTAGGGGTGATGAGCGTGGGCAGAAGTCATTGTAACGCCAGCACTTTTGATTCTTTTCCTCTTGGGTTCATGAGACTAAATTATGTAAATAAAAATTTTGAATAAACTTAATCATGTAAATTGAAAAAGAATGACAGTGTATCTTTCAGACCAACAGTGCTACTCAGAGTCATAACCTGATTGGCTGAATAGCATATTAAATTAGAAGCAGATGTAATCCAAAAGAGAGAGCAGGGAATAATTCAATGAATTACTAGTAATTAATTTCACTTTCTACTGAAATATCAACTCTGAAGGCAGTTGTAATCTGTTTTATGAACAGACTACAACTTGTTTGGTATGATTGGTAAATAACATATTTTCCACTGGTCTTTCACCCCCCTCTGTGATATCTGAGTTAGATGTGTCATAAAAACCAGTCTCCTCTGAGTAAATTTCTTTCCTTCCCATTCTTCTCCCTTCCTTCCTCCCTCTCTCTCCTTCCTTTGTTCCTTCTCAGCCTCTTCCTCTTCTTATTTTTCCTCCTCTTTCTCTTTCTGTTACCTCTTCTCTTCATTTTTTCTTTTTCTTTGTTAAATGGGTACTGTGCACATCTGTGTTTCTCATTGACTCTTGAAACCTCCTGAATAAACTCATGAAAGATAGTTTAATGAACAAACTGAACTTAATAAAAGTAAAGCTATAGAATAAATTCATGTTTTTCTTACTGATATTCCCAAGGTGATATCTTTGATGATCTTGTAGCTTTTTCAGTCACTCTCATGGGTTCATGTAGTTTTATGTCCAGATTTTTTAGTTTACTCAGCTATAATAGAAAAAAATAAATTCAGGGATGCCCAGATGGTTTAGTCAGTTAAGCATCTGCCTTCAGCTCAGGTCATGATCCCACAGTCCTGGGATCAAGTCCTGCATCGGGCTCCTTGCTCAGGGAGACTGCTTCTCCCTCTGCCCCTTCCCACTGCTCCTGCTCTCTCTCTTTCAAATAAATAAGTAAAGCCTTTAGAAAAAAGAAAAAAATTATTCTCCCATGTATCTTGTGAGGGGTGAGCCTCTTTCTGTTGGGATCAAATTTCTGTTGGGATCAACTCACTCCCTGGCAGATCTCTTGGACCGTGTTCATTTCAAGTTAATCAAGTCCAGCTGACTTCTGTGGGGTCTACTCTTCCCACAGGTAAATTCATCACCTTTTCTTTCACTATAGACCCTCTACTTGCTGTGCTAGCAGCAAACTCCAGCAAGTTTCTTCTTCTTCTTCCTCTTCTTCTTCTTTTTTGAGAGAGAGTGCACAGGGCTGCAGAGGGGCAGAGAGAGAGGGAGAGAGAATCTTTAAGCAGGCTCCACACCCAGGGTAGAGCCAGACGCAGGGCTCCATCTCATGACCCTGAGATCATGACCTGAGCCGAAAACAAGAGTCAGATGCTTAAGTGACTGAGTCACCCAGGTCCTCCTCCAGCAAGTTTCTTATCTTCAGAATTTCTTCAAGTAGGCATCAGGCAGCAGTCTCTGTGTTTCTAAACTCAAGGGAACACATATCAGGTCTTTCAAGATATGTGTCTTCACACCATTCCAGGCCCCTTAATAGAAAGGGACCCGTGTATTTGTGAAGATTGGCAAGCACCTAGTTCCTGTCCTGGAAAGCATCCGCATGGTCTATGAGTGGTTCTCTGGAAGCCTTCCTTACTTGACTTGAGGTGGTGACAAGGGAGCTAAGATCAAAGATCACCAGACTTGTTTTGTTGTTGTTGTTTAAATAACCTGTTAGCGTGCTCGGTAGCGATCATCCCCTTTCAATCTGTGTTCTCATCTCTGAGGCTACGGTCAAAATTCTGTGTTGACAAAAGAAATCTCCTCACCTAACGCCTTATTAGGGTCTTCATCCTTTCATTTTATAAATGTTCATCTTTTCCTTGCCTCATAGTTGTGATATGGGTGGGAGCATGGAAGTGTTATTTTCAAAAAGGACAAGAATGTAAATAAATACCCGTTGTTGCTAAGGGAACAGTCTTCCTTTTAACCTTTTTCATGGAAGCTATTAACTTCACTTTCAAACCACAGAGAAAAGAGAAACAGCCTGTCCAAATTGCTAAGCACAGGGTCTTGAGAGGTAATTGGACTAAAGCATTAGAAAATTCTAGGCAAGAGGAGAGATGGCAAATGTTCTGTTCCCTGACTTCTTCTTTTTTTTATAATAATATTTTTTTATTATATTATGTTAGTCACCATACAGTACATCCCTGGTTTTTGATGTAAAGTTCCATGATTCATGAGTTGCGTATAACACCCAGTGCACCATGCAATACGTGCCCTCCTTACTACCCATCACCAGCCTATTACTCAGCTATCAAAAAGAACGATTTCTCAACATTTGCTGCAACATGGACGGCACTGGAGGAGATAATGCTAAGTGAAATAAGTCAAGCAGAGAAAGACAATTATCATATGGTTTCTTTCATCTATGGAACATAAGAAGTAGGAAGACCGGAAGGAGAAGAAAGGGATAAAGAAAAGGGGAGTAATCAGAAGGGGGAATGAAGCATGAGAGACTATGGACTCCGAGATGGGATAGGCTGCTCCCTGACTTCTGCACCATGCAGGCTGGATCGCTTATACGTGCACATATGGATATCCTAAGACTAAAGGTTAATTGTTGCAGGAGTCCTTCTCAACTAAGCCCTATTACTCTATTGTTCATTTTTTGAATGGGAAATGGCCTTTTTTTGCTTTTTTTAAGTAACATTCCCATGGCCTAGGTAGACACAAATGGTCCTCTGCAAATCCCAAGAATTATTTCTAGAAAAAAGCATAAAATATGGCCTGGCGCTCGAAATACTTACACAAGCGGTGCTCACACACTAGCCACCCTTGAGTTCAGCTAAGTCACTTGTCATTGATTTGGTGGCTTCCTGGTCTGAGGTTGCCCCATGGAATCAAAATTGAGCCTATTGCTAATTGGTTGAACTAACTATTATAATCTCCCAGATTATCCACACATCTATATCCTGGGATTTGCTAAACTACTATCTGGCAGCTGCTATGTCCACAGCAAGGCAGGATAGAAGCAATTCTAGAAACAGACATTCTGAGGAACCCACCTAACCTTTTTGCATAAATAGAACAGAGTGTTTTCAGATCTTTCTCTTTGGTCATTTGCTTGCGTGTTACATTCACAGGTTCAGGTCCCAAACCTAGGGAATCTGGGAGCATCACGTACCATTATAAATCCTGGCCCATCAGCTCAGATAAATTGGCATCAGCCCCTGCAGCATTGGGAAATAAATGCATACAGGAATCTTCAAACAAAGTTCCACCCAACAGTTTGAGTCTTAACACCAAGTGCTTCTTACTGTAAAGGGGCCAGGGATCTCCTCGTAACCTTTGAATTCATTTTATTTTTAAACAGACCGTAGAGGTCAAGTTCAGTGTTATGGTAAGTTTCCAGGGTGTTCTCTATATGTTCTCTACTTCTCTACTCTATTGTATTAATATCACAGAGAAACCAGAAATTGAAGAAAAGTTATTTTTTTTCCTTTGGTAAAAACTGTTCCGCAAATGTTCTTTCTGGCTTCTCTTCAGTTTTTGTTCTCTCTCTCAGAGTCTTCACTGTATACATTTGATTAATGTAGTTGACTGCTAATCGATATTAGCAGCCACGCTAGTAGAGATATTACTGACTTATAAATGATCTTTAAGATACATTCCAAGAAGCAATCACTTCTAGGGCTGCATTTGTTATCACAATGTTGACAACCTTGATATCAAGATTTTAATATCCGGTAGAGTAATGAAATTTCTACCCAACACAGATTTTCTCTGTCTTTGTACCATAATAACTAAATATACCTTCAGGTTGGTGAATGGTAATATTTTCTTGGCCTCCTTTCATATAAAGTGTCTTAAGAGAGTTTTTTTTTTTTCCAAGCCATAGGAGTTCCTAGACATGAGGATAAAGTAACAAAGGAGAGGTACTTATCTGAGAAGAAAAAAATGTCTTCTCTTAGCCTTCCAGTTGGTTCTTTGCTCCAGGTAGATAGGCTGCAGGTTACGCTTGGGCTCTCGGCTCTCATCAGCGGTTGACAGGGGCAATGACAAGAATCTAGGGAAAGAAAGTTCCTTTGTAGAAGTGAAGGCTGGAGAAAGGCTCAGAGGGAAGCTTGCCGATAAGATTGTTTCACAGGAACAGAAAGTCACAGTATCGCAGGATCTCAAGTATGTGTGAATTACTGCAATTGCTAGCACGGGGGGGGGGGGGGGGGGGGAGGGGGGGTGACCCTCACTCCATTCATCTTGCTCCTGCTCTCTGTGCAACTCTCCTGGGATTCAGTGCTTTTTTTTTTGCCCTAAATATTTATTTCCTTCATTTTGTTTTGTGTATTAATATAAAAACAAGACGCCAGCTCTCATCGACCCTATTGGTATTAATGGCCGGCACGATCAATTTTTACATTCTGAAAAGTATTATCTTGCAGTGTCCAGACATATACTTCCAGGCATATCAGATGTTATCTGATATAAATTATTACTGGAATTAGTCAATGCTGTGTTCAGAGCAACAAACTAGGCCCTGCTGATTTCCAACTCTTGTTCGCTGGCAATTACATTCCATCCTATATTGACACCAGTCATGTGCAGAAGTCTGGTTTCGAAACTTCTGTGAGTCAAAGACCCACTTTTCTCTTCTCTTGATTTTCCAAGGAGTGTAGTGTGCCGCCACACATAACTTGAATCGATTTAATAAAAGGAAAATGAAAGAAAAATCTGCATTCTGGAGAAACATACTGTTTGGGTAACAAGGATTATTTTTTCATCTGTTAGTCTTGAGTTGTTGTCCTTTCTTCCATATGGTCTATTTTGCAATAAGTGTTTGAATATAAAGGTCCTAAAGAAATGGATCTGTAGGAAAACTCAAGGAAGGTACTCAAACACAGAGGAAGTTATTTATTTTTTTTTTTTAAGATTTTTAGTTACTTATTTGACAGAGAGAGAGAGAGAGCCAACAATAGAGGGAACACAGGCAGGGGGAGTGGGAGAGGAAGAAGCAGGCTCCCCAGCGGAAGAGCCTGATGTGGCGCTGGATCCCAGGACTCTGGGATCATGCCCTGGGCGGAAGGCAGACGCTTAACAACTGAGCCACCCAAGCGCCCCACAGAGGAAGTTATTCTAACCCCAGCATGCTGTGAAACACCAAGATCTTTAAATAAACGAATGAGAAGCAATGAACACTTCGCTGAAGTCCTATTGATAAAAGTAGTCGGAGCTAATAGTTACTGCATTGCATGCATTGTATCTATTCTTGCTCACTGCAGCCCTGGGGGGCAGGCCAGGATCTGAAAGGTTAAGTAATTGGCCTAAGGCCCAGAAATTAGTAAGAGGTCCAGCTGGGATGCAAATCTACTAGCACCCTATCCGGAACCTGCACTCTACCTGTCTGGAAAACCCTGGAATCAGAGTCAGTCGTCAGAAATCTCATCAGGCGGTGGGCCTCTAGGTGTGGTTGGTTCTTCCCAGCAAGAGGTCGGAGGCATAGCTGAACTGGGGTTTGGCCTTCACTTCTGTTCCGTCCTAGGTACGGAATCCTATCCTCAGTGGGAAGGAACTGCTTAGGGTTAATTAGGTCAGTTATGGCAACTTGTCGTCTCAGGCCAAGAAGAGTAGATTCAAGATATAAAATTTTTAAAAAGCCTAATTAAGACTATGAAAAACAGAAAAAAAAAAAAAAACCTAAAAACAACCTCATCATTAAACGCAGCAGACTTCCTTTCTTTAAACAGGAAAAGGAGAGTGGAATGGCCTATATTGCTTCAGTCTGACTTTCTGAAAATCCTGTCGAGGCCTGAGAGATTAGGGAACCGTCGGATTGAGAAGATTCATTAGTTAGGGAGCAACTGGGGTAAAAAGTACCCACGAACTGAAAAGCATACTGTGGGGCTTCAAGGAAACCAAGAGGAATTTTTTTTGAAATGACACTAGAAAAAGGAGCTGCAAATGAGAAGTACCATCAAAGGTATGATGCAGGAAGACAGACATCAGAGAAAAATAAGACCCTTCTATTTAGCAGAGATTTTAGTGGGTCAGAAAAATGTGGAACACAGGACAAGAAAATCCTGTGAAACTAACACTATACCTTTCTGCCAATGGCGAAGACCACAGTCATAGATGGAGGTGTGTTTTATAAAATCGGTGGTAAAATGAGATACTGATGGGAAGGAGCAGTTGTCTGTGAGGTTGTGAAAGCCCTTTTACCTGTTTGCCAAAGACAAACAGTTGACATCAGATTCCTGGGTATTAATAGCCTAAGTTAATTACTAGGGCTTTTAAAGCCTAGTTGTCCCAGAACACTGTCCCGGGTACCAACTCTGTCTCTTTCTTCTATGTCATAGGGGCTTAGGCATCTACATTACTGAACAAGTAAAAAGACATTGAGAATGTTCTAGATCTCATATATATAACTCATTATCTCACCTAATTTTTTCAAGCTATAATGCAAATTTTATTGCTAAGGGAAAGCTGGACTGGATGAGAAAATTGAGCTTCTACGCCAAGAATATGTATGGTGTCTATGTTTGTGAAATAGTTTAGTGGATACTCCAATCCCTGTGGTTAAGCATATAGAAGAATGTCTGTTCTGCATGCTTTATGAAATTGAATTGATCAGCATAGCTTACTGCTCTTGCATTTTTGAATTGATTTTATGCAAAAAGAATTTTGATCTTTCAAAGCTGTGATCATCGGAATGGCTTCTGTGGTTTGTCACACTGGGGGAATTGCCAGTTTGCCTTAGTAACTTACTTCTTCTTTCCACCTGCATCACATTCGCCCATTGGGGGGGGGGGTGGTCCCTGAGGGCGAATGGAGCGTCTGGTTTTTTGTAGATTATGAATTATTTGATTCTTCTTTGCAATTAGGGGCCATTAGCTTAAGAAAAATAGAACGTAACAAAGAAGATGGAAGACAGAAGATTGGTGATCCGAGTCTATATTGTCTCTGGCAAGCCATACTCCCTTCCGTAACCCTCCTCAACTGTGGAACCAAGTGGTGAAATTCAAGGGGACTCTACTCATAAGCTGTCTTTATCAAATGATCTTTGTAAAACCCATGGTGGTTCATCCTATGTATTGAAGATTGTCTCCATCTGAAATGCTCAAACCTTCATAACCAGATACTAGGATCCAGGCCTATGCTAGGATCCTGAGAATCTACAAGGTCAGCATGTTGAGTTTTGAGATTAGAAATCAAAACCCAAGCAAGTACTCACATTATTTTATTTTATGGCCTCTTTATTCAACATAACACCTGTCATGAATTTATATGCCTTCCTGGTTGAGAAACACAAGTATACTACTACTAACCACTTTTATAGAGTTTCACATTTTAAAATATGCTGTGGCCTTCCATGGAAAATATGGCCGTTTTTCTAAACTACTGATTTCAAAGTGTTCCCACTGCAACTGGTATTATTTTATTTGCTCTTGCCTTTTTTTTTTTTTTTTTTGAGCATAAAGAAAAGGAAAATAAAATGGAACATAACCTGGACTATTTTGTAACCAAAGCAATTGCTTTTTACCATTTTGAAATTTCGCATTCTCAAAACCTTTAAAAGTGCTATTTTAAAATAAAGACATTATATGAAAGTGTAGAAAAGGGGCCAAGTTATAAAAAAATCTTTTAAAAACATGCTTAGTAGCTTAAAAACTGGGAGTTCAATAGCAGAAATCAGCAACGTGGGAGGTTGTGATCGTTGCATTAAAATAGCATCCGAAAACTGGCTGAAAATGACCCAGAGCTACTGCTTCCCAAAGGCAGGCATCGCGGCTTCCACAGCTCCTGCAGGGGACCATCGAGGTACTTCTGAAATAGAAATCCATTTCCTCAAGAGGCTGGATGTATCGTTGCTGGAAAGGAATTGTTCTTTAATTCGTTGAACCCAAATTTGTCCTTTACAATCCTTGCTTTATTCCCATGGCTAGGACATGACTGCAGCCTAGGACTTTCTGAGCTTGGAGGCAAAATCCATGACCCACTTTCGGTGTGCACTTAACCTTGCTGAAGGGAGATCAACTGGTTTATATTTTATTGTTATCATCTAGGTCTTTGTGAGTATGGGCCCATATGAAAGCATTTGACTATCCGGGGTGGGATTGGGTCGAGCAGATGCCGCCCAGGCAGAGTGAGAGCTTGAAGCAGCAGCTCATACTTTGGAACTTGTGATCTGAAGGGCAGTTACAGTGTGAAAGCCCACAGTTTAAGAAGTGATACACAGCCCCTCCTCGTGGGCATCATTCCCACAAGTCCAACATCAAGGGTATAAGCAGCCTGACTGGGGGTTGGTGTTACCCACAAGGTCAAGTTCAGTGACTGGTCCTCAAGATGTGAAACCAAGGACGGTAGTTGTCATCTCAGAAGTCCACGGATCAGAAAATGGCCGATACTCCTGGTGGAGTCATTCTACTAAAATAGATGAAATGGCTTCATGGGCTTCTCAGCGCTTAACTGCTGTTCCAATCAGTGCACATTTAATGAAGGGCATAAAAATTAATTAGTGTAAACTGTAAATGCTGAGTAAGCTGAAAATAGAGGGGTGAAGAAGGTGACTGCTATGTTTTGTTTTTTTAAGAAAAAGGAGAGTTGCTTTCATTAGAAATGACTTTGGGAATGACAAGTGTTATGTACAGAAAAAGGGAATATTAGTTCTTTTCACACATAGAGTAATGATGTTTAAAATTCACAGTTGAAAATAAAACCTAAGTCACTTATGAAAATTGTTACATGGCACTTGAATTTCACAATATTTCCACATATTGTATATGATGAACTATTAACATAAAAATAGAGGGATGATTAAAACTGTCCAATTAGCTTTGAACCTGTTGTAAAGCACAGAAATATTTCTGATTTTTTATGTTTAGGCTTTAAAAAAGCAGGAAAGAGATCACAGTATGCTAGACTAGAAAGGATTTTATATAATACCTAGTTCATCCCTTTTGGCATTGAGTAAGCACAAATCATTTTTGAAAAGAGATGGGAAGAAACAAAAACACACTTAAGCACCAAAGCAGAACAGAAACAGCACCTTTTATGTCCAACAACAATTTCCAACTCTTCTGAGTTGCCTTGAATATACCTTCTCCTTCTTCACTCCCTCTCCTTCCCCCTCCCTGTCTTGCCCCCCACTTCCTCCCTCTTCCCTTTTCTCCTCCATTTCTTCTTTTTCCCCTTCTTTTTCCTCTTCTCCTCCTCCTTCTTCCTCTTTATCCTCCTTACTTCCGGTTCTCCTCCCCCTCCTCTTCCCCCTCCCCCTCCCTATCCTCTTCCTCCTTCTTCTTTTCCTTCTCCTCCTCCTCCTCTTCCTCCTTCTTTTCTTCTTCTTCTTCTTCTTCTTCTTCTTCTTCTTCTTCTTCTTCTTCTTTTTCTCCTTCTTCATTGTGAACAATTTCATTGTTCTTTAAATAGCTTGTCTAGCAGGTTGACCATACATACTAGCTTACCTGGCACAATCCGTCTTGGATTATAGCAGTTGCCCCAGGGTCTACCCAGATTTTGTCCAAATTCTTGTAACATAGTTTTTTATTATTAAATAGTTGCGTTGTTATGGTCCTTAATTATTACTATTAGTCTTACTATTAATATTTACATTTAAAATTAGGCTAGAGGTTGATAGAACTTCATTTTATCCTCTATTTTTTGCTATGTTCTCATCTACATTATGTTAAAAGCGTGGGTGAAGAGTTCTCCCTTCTAACAAAGGGAGAGAAAATATTTTTTAAAAATCCAAAGAGAAATTAAGCAGCTGAGGAATGGGATAACTGAACTGAAAAATTTGCTAGTGGGGTTCGACAGCAGATAAATCAAAATACCTGTAGAGTGTACACACAAACATGGAAAGGAATCAAAGCACAGCAATAAAAAATCAACGGAACACAAAGGAAGACAGCAAGAGAAGAAAAAGCAGACAGAATAGCTACGAGACTAACAGCAAACAGCTAACAAAATGGCAGCAGTAAATCCTTTTCTGTAAATAAACACTTCAGATATAAATGGATTAAATTCCCTAGTCAAAAGAAAGAAAGTGGTAGAGTGGATTTAAAAAAGTAACCCATCTATATGCTGCCTACAAGATGCTCTCTTTAGATTTAAGGATATACATAGGCTAAAAGCGAAGGGTTAGAAAAAGATACGCCATGCAAATGGTAACCAAAAGAGAGCGGGGCGGGGGGGGGGCTATACTTACATCAAATAAAATAGACTTTCCAGAAATTATCAAAGAGACAAAAAAAAATCCATAATGATAAAAGGATCCATTCACCAAGAAGATATAACAAATATAAATACATACGCACCTGACATCAGAGTAGCTAAATATATAATATATAAAACATTAACAGACTGAAGGGAGAAGCAGGCAACAATACAGTAATAATAGATTTCAACTCTCCACTTCCAATAGTGGATAGAACATTTGGAAGAAGGCCAGTAAGAAAACACAGGACTTGAAGGACAGTATAGACTGCATGGACCTGAGAGACATAAATACCAGATTGCACCCAACAACAGCAGAACACACATTCTTCTCAAGCACACATAAATCTTTCTCAAGGATGGATCACATGTTGGGTCACGAAATGAGTCGCAGCAAATTTAAGAAGGCTGAAATTATACCAACTAACTTTTCTGATCACAGTGGAATGAAACTTGGAGTTAATAGCAGAAGGAAAAATGGGAACTTCAGAAAAATGTGGAAATTAACGACACTCTTGAGTCACCACTGGGTCAAAGAAGAAATAAAAGGGGAAATTAGAAAATATCGTGAGACAAAAACTCCCCAAAATACAACATACCAAAACTATGGGATGGAGCCGAAGCAGTTCTAAGGGGGAGCAGTAAACACACAAATTAAAAAAGAAAAAAGACCTGAAATAAAGTCTAACTTTATAGCTTAAGGAAGGAGCTAAAACAAGAAGAATGAACCAACACTGAAGTTAGCGGAAGGAAGGAAATAGCAAAGATTAGACCAGCAAGAAATTGAATAGAAAATAGAAAAAAAATTAATGAAACTGAGTTGTTTTCTTAAAATGATTAAAAGTTGACAAACAGCTACACTAAGAAGAAAAGAGAGGAAACTCAAATAAATAAAAGTAGAAACAAAAGAAGAGTCATTATAACTAATGGCACAAAAGCAGAAAGGATCAAAATGGACTACTATGAACAATTATTGCTAACCAACCGAATAACCTAGAGGAAATGGTTATCATATGTTTGAAGAAACAGAATTCCCATATGATCTCACTTCTGGGTATATATCCAAAAGAACTGAAATCAGGATCTTAATATTCACAATAGCTAGGATGTGGAAACAATCTAAATGTCCATGGTTGGATGGATACACAAATGTGGTATGTAAATATAATGAAATACTACTCAGTCTTAAAAAAAAGAAGAAATATTGAATAAACAACATTTCCAGCTTTCCCCATGTATCTCTCCTTAAGCCACTTAAAAATCAAATATGCCTGTATTTGCCACTAACACTTTAGTATGAATTAAAAGGGGGTATAACATTCCTCAAAGAAGGATATTTCTAAGAGAATGGAAGTTAAAAGGAGGGGTGATTTATGGAAAGAAGGGAAGTAGGGAATACCTTTATCTGATTCTTGACTTTTCCCATGGCCAAACTGCCTTAGGTGCTTGAGACTTTTGCCCAAGTGAACCCTGTCTTTGAGCAAAAACCTCCCAGGGTGAGGACATTTTCCCTCTGACTTTGGGAAATACCTTTTAAATTAGTCCAAGCACTCAGAAATCTTAAATAGATTGCAGAATTTAGTGGAGCGATTACTGAATGAATTGAGTTTTTGAAGGCAGGTAGGCAGGAGAGCTAGGAAAATCTGAATGCTTCCCGGAACTCACTCAATCTAATTTGCATAGCCTCCTGTGTTCACATGCACACAGCAGTGGAGGAGACGTATTTGTTGTTCTGATTTGCAGATGGAGATACTAAGGATTAGAGAGGTTGCCCAATAAGATTTTGAGTCAGTATTTGAACTCAGGTCTTCAGATCTGAAAGACCATTTTTTTTTCACTACTGCATACTGATTATACTTTTAAATGTCTCTCGATATTAACCAACTCAATTTCAAAATACCTGGCCATTCCTAACCAGTAAACATTAGTCTAAGATAAATATTTTTGTGAAATGCTGTATACTATGTTCTCTTATGGGGTATTGTATCTTATGAGAAATCCTATGATACAGAACTCCCTAACTTACTTTCAACCAGTGGCTTCCCTCCAAACTGGCTCAGTATTGTTTCTTAGAACTCAATTTGGGAAACAGTGTCCAATGAATGGGTTGTTATGATTTAAAGAATAATGGGCAAATATTAATTAGCTTCTATTTATTTGTACCCTTCCTCTTTCTTTCCAAGGGTTAATTTGCTCCTGAAAAACCCCTCTAAAGTAAATGTTCAAGTCAAATATATAATTACCATTAATTTAAATAGAAAAACTTTTGAAGCATTCTTAGGTCCCCAAATTGGTACCGACTTATACCAACAGAAAACTGAAATGTATGAAATGGAGCTGATTAAATGAACAGTTGACATTAGCGATTGTGCTGTAACAGTCAGTGGACTCTCTGTGATGATTCTGTAATATCTATACTATAACATACATAGTATCTATAATATCTTCTAGGCTTGCTTACCCAGCTCTTGCGTGGTTGACTTAGGTAATAAATGGTATGTAGTATGTAGGAGGCTTAGGACAAAGCTCACAAAAAGTGCCAACATAGAATACACTATGCCTTTATAATTAACCATTTAATAAAAAAAAGAACCAAACAGAAAAGTAGAGGCCAAGGAAATCAATGAAAGCAAGGCACCCATTCCATGAGATTCTCATGACTATGAAATGCGCCAGCCATGAGCATCCGGGAAGAAGAACCACATGCCACACGTGGCAACAACACAGTGTGAGGGCGATGAGAGGTGGCTCTTGGCTTATTGCACCTGCTGCTCAGCGGGTGAAATCTAAACTTGAGAGGAACTGTGCTGTGGTGAGAGGTATGTATCCGCGAACCTCCTCTCCTAATTAAATTCTTTTTTTTTTTTTTTTAAGATTTTATTTATTTATTTGACAGACAGCCAGCAAGAGAGAGGGAACACAGGCAGGGGGAGTGGGAGAGGAAGAAGCAGGCTCCCAGCGGAGGAGCCCGATGTGGGGCTCGATCCCAGCACTCTGGGATCACGCCCTGAGCCGAAGGCAGACGCTTAAGGACTGAGCCACCCAGACGCCCCTCCTAATTAATTTCTTGTCATCCAAATGGATTTATCCCGGAGTACCGTCATGACGCCATCCAGCTAATATTGAGATTCTAGCCCTTTTCTTATTTGATCTTTGCAGTAACCCTGAGGAGGCGGTGTCGGGGGCTTACCACTGAATTTTCTTTCAGTCCGGTTTGTTTGCTATTTTGGGCTATTGTCTTAGCTCTTCAACTCTGGCACCTCCCACACCAGAGGCTTCGAAGTCTTGGCTTTAGATCTTTGAAAACTCTCATTTATTGTGACCCTTAACATAAAGGCACTCTTGGGTTCTTATTAAAGAGAGCTAGGGCTCTGGAGCGGGGCGCCCGGGTTTCTTTAGCTGCAAAGTGTACGAGCAACCCAACTCTGAGAGCTTTTGGGAGATGAAAGAGTTAATCAATGAAAAGTGCTTGCAATAGTGCCCGGCAGATAATAGCCCCGGAATGGTAGCCATTACTCTCAGCCATCACAAGTGACAGGTACTTACTGAGCTGGGGCTGTGAGCCCGGCCGTGCCCTCGAAGGGCGCACCCACACTCGGCTCCTTCCCTGCGAGAGCTTCCGCCCACGGTGGAGACACAATCGTGCAGGGAAGGAGACCCTTGAGAGCTTCTATTCTGTATTTATTTTTAAACAGCTTTATTGAGGTATAGTCGGTATACAATACATTGCACATATTCAAAGCGAACGATTTGGTACATTTTGGTATATGTCTGTACCCATGAAACAATCACCACCATCAAGATAATGAACAAACATACCCATAATCCCCCGAAGTTTTCTCACGCCCCTTCAACACCCCTACCTCTCCCCGCTCCTACGTCTCTCTTTGAGTATCCATAGGTACGCTTCCTGTCACTATAGACTAGTTGTCATTTTTCAGAATTTTGCTCAGCATCGGTATCCTGAGATTCAGCCACACTGCCGTGTGTCGTGGTCACATGTTCATTCCTTTTTATTGGGGACAGGTAGTATTCTGCCGCACAAATACGTCATACCTTGTGTATTCGTCCATTGCTGATGGAAATTTGGGTTCTTTCTAGTTTTCTCACTCTTACCAACAAAGTTGCCACAGACTTTTTTAAAATAAAACATTTGAAGTGTACAATTTAATGAGTCTTGGATGGATACACCTGTGAAACCATTGCCACGGTCAAGATACAGAACGTTTCTCATGATTTGTCACAAGAAATTTCCTCATGTTTGTCTGCAGTCCTTCCTGGCCCCAGGCAGCCACCAATCTGTCATCTACTGCCACCTAGTAGTTTGCATGCTGGAGAATTTTCTATCAATGGCATCACGCAGTACGACCGCTTTTGTGCTTATCTTCTTTTATTTAGTGTAATGATTTTAAAATTTGCCCTTATAATTGTGTTTATCAGTATTCTACTCCATTTTATTGCTCAGTAGTATTCCACTGAATGAAATACCATAATTTGTTTATTCATGTAATAAACATTTGTGTTGTTTCCAGTTTTGTGCTATTGTCAATAGCTACTAAGGTAATTGTAGAGTTCTGTGCAGACCTAAGAATTTCATTTTGTAAGTTCTGTGAAGACTGAGCCTACGCAGAAGCGGGTTGGTTACTGCTGAGCATAGTTTCTTCTGAACTCGATTTCCCATCGTATGAACCCTGTGAATTTGTAACTAGTTACATTTTTCCCTTTGCTTTTCTCTCTAGAGCACTGGGAGGTAAACTTGGATGCCAGTTCTAGCAATCATTCAAGCTGTTACTGGGTGTAGATTTTGTGTGCTAACATTATCCCTGACTTATCTTACCTTCTATCATGATTTGTACTCTCACCCTAATTTTATCATTGAAGTTTTGTTACAGCATGTATTTTATAAGGTACCTCAAATCCACTATTCTTTTTTTTTTTAAGATTTTATTTATTTATTTTTAGAGAGAGAGAGAGAGAGAGAGAGAGCCTGAGCGAGGGGAGGGGCAGAGGGAGAGAATCTTTCAAGCAGACTCCCCATTGAGTGGGGATCCCGGGATGGGGCTTCATACCACAATCCATGAGATCATGACCTTAACTGAAACCAAGAGTCAGACGCTTAACCAACTGAGCCACCCAGGTGCCCCTCAAATCCACTTTTCAAAGGAGGTAAAGTAGATCAAAGCATTAAATCTGGCATGATTTTAAAGACATCAGAAAAGCTTGCTCTGCACTCAAATAGCTTTCCTTTCTACTCATCAGGAATGCTTGAAATTTTTCCATTAGAGATTCATTCCTTTGCATCAAGAAGTATTTCCTAATCAGATGAAATCCTCAGAAAAAAAAGAGAAGACACCTTAATCTCAAGTCACAGAAAAGTAGATTCGTTTACCTGAACTTTTCCAAGTGGACGGCTTGAGGTTGGGGTGGACAGGAGGGAAGATGGAACGGGTAAAACAAGGAGTCACCATATTATGAAAAGAGAAAAGGTGCTAGGAAGGCATTGAAAGGAAGGAAGTAGAAAGGAAGCCACCATTTTATTTGATTTCATTCATCTTCTTGCTGAGAAGTAAGAATTTCATATTTATTTATTTATTTATTTATTTATTTATTTATCTATCTATCTATCTATCTATTTATTTATTTATTGCCTTTTGGGGCAGGGAATCTTCACAAGGTGAGAATTAAGTAACAATGGAAACTGCTGTTTCTTTGCTGACTTACCTGAAAAGCTTTGATAACTGAAGCATCACAATGGAATAAAAATAAATGTAAAGGGTCCCAATTTAAAGTCACCCAGTTTAGAGTGGAAATCATTTATTTGTATTTTGTTCCATGCAGTGTAAAGCTGACATGATGTTAGCTGAAGCTGGGACAGGCAAAATAGAGACTGCCGTGGAGGGAAAATCCTATTTATGTGCTACAAAAAAGTTGGTGCCATATACAATGGCCAATCATGAGTACACACCCCAAGATCAATAAGCTCGGAAAGGAGTCAATGTAGTGCCTGAAAGCAATTCTACAGAGGAGAATGAGAGAGAAAGAGACTCCCCACCCCCAAACAAATCAACCAAACAAAACCGTGCTAATGTGAATGAGAAACTAGATGTCAGAAGAAGTATTAAGTGCTGGGAAGGGTGATTCAGGCAGCAGGAAAAAAAATAGATAAGCAAGCAGCTGAATTGTAGATGAGAGCACTAGACAGTTGCACACTCCTTGCTGATGAAAGTCTTGTTGATGGAAACAAAATTCCTTGACATTGAGATCTTGCAAATATGTTCCCTTTAGAGATGCAAGTCTAATGTCGTTCCACGGCTTGGTAAATTTAAGCTAAATGACTCGATAGTCTTGTATTTGATTAAAAGTCCATTTTTGTAGCTACCAGGAGAGAAGGCAATTAGGCACTCCTCCATTCTAGACAACGGGCTAGAAAGGGAAAAATAAACAGTAGTAGGTTCTCGGAGGCAGTGGCTTATTGATAAGTTTTCTGCGTGAAGCTAAGTTTCTATTATCACTTAGTACTGAATCCTGATCTCAAGTGGGAGGTGGCATTTCCTTTTAGAACCAAGCTATAAATATTCTGGGTAAGGAAATGCAACTAGGAAACATACAAGGTATAAACAGATGTACATTACGGCATTTTCTATGGAAGGGGACTTGTGGGATAGTTTAATTGTATCACCCCCACAGTGTGGGAGCCTGAAAGGATTACAGTAAAGTGCTTCATGAATATTTATTAAAGTGGTAAATAAGGATGGCTAGATGGCTCTCTAGATCTCAATGCAGCAATATCCCTGGCAAAGGAAACTAATGTTGGAAATTGTGAAGTTATTGCCACATGTGTCAGAGAATCAGATTACTCACAAATGGCACAGCCATCCAGAATCGTAGCTGTTCTCCCCCAAATCACAATTATATTTTACTACCCACTCCATTCTCATCTGGTTGCTGCCACTTCCCTTCATGGCCTGTGGAGCCCCCAGTTTCCCTTCCTCAGACCCGCGGGGGGGCGGATATGTTATGCAGAGGCTGGGTTTTGCAAAGCATGCCTTGGGTCTCCAACGTGTCTAGGATGCATTGGGCAGAAAGTTAGTTATTTGAGGCCTCTCCACCTGCAATTGGATGTCTTTCCTCTGACCTATGGGCTCTTTTGAGCACTCACAGCTTCCCTCCTTTGCTTTCCCCACTGCCTGGGAGCCTCATGGGGTCCACATACCCTGTGTGTTCTATGGTTTCCTTGGAAAACCTTACCCTGTTGCCTGTCAGTCAGGTGCTGAGGTGTTATGGGATATAACCAACATTTAATAGTTTGTGAGGATCTCTTATTTTTCTGATACAAAGGAGTCTATATCTTTTATGTCCTGTGTTAGGCACCTGGGAGCTGTTCTGGGTAGCAGTCCCAATATACCAACATTTGTAAGTTGCAGTAATTTCTTATATATTCATGGATTCTACTTAAAGGTTTTTTTTTGTTGTTGTTTCTTTTTTTTAATTTCAAGAGTCACAGTTTTAAGTATCTTTATCTTAGACTTCCCATTTTGCCCTATATGCTAGGAGGACATTGAAGATCAGCAAAATTCTCCTGCTGATAAATCCCAAGGTTTAATCTTGAGGACTGATTTATTTCTCCTTTCCCAGATCAAAGCTAAGATTAGCAAGCTCTTCTAAATTGAATTCATGGGTTGACCCTTTCGGATTGGAGTCTTTCCTGATCCATTTTAAATTTATGTTTAAAGCCCAAAGATGGCAATATTATTGTCTTTCAAAAGGGAAGGAGAAAGGAAGGAAGGAATCTCTTATATTTTGTGCTACAGCTTAGCTAAGAATCTGTAGTAATTGCTAGACGGACTCACTCATTGAGGACTTACTAAATGCTTGTTGGATTGAACTGCATTGAACTAAGGTCTATTTTTGAGTAATTAGAATCTTGCTTTCATGCATACTCTGTGTGATTTTTAAATCCTAGTGTTTTCCCAGGCACATTTCTGCCAAATAATGTGACAATCAAGATTTTGGGGTCCTGTTCTTGTCCCTAAATCTTCTTAGTATGTTAGCCTTATCAGGTAACGTCATTTATCCTATAAGCTCATTTCTGGACTTGAATCGAAGTGCGGCTTCTCTAGCACCTTCTCTTACTTCACAAAAGCTCTTTGAATCCAGAGGAAAGTTATTCGTACATCTCCAGGCTGCAGTATGGGTCCCCCAAAAGCCACGGTTGTAGCTTGTTTCCACCATCTTGAGGAGACGTGGTTGGTAAACACTGCTTACACTGTTTCGTCTATATCGTTGTGTTTAGTTGGCTGGTGTGTAAGTCAGGCAGCACCAAAGGAATCAGCAATTTATGTCATTTTGCATTTCACGTGGTTAAGGTTTCCCAACCCAGAGAAGCAGTATTTGCTCCTATATGGTTTTCCTTTGGGTCATTGACCTTTGTGTCATGAAGATAGTGTCGTCTCAATATTTGTCTCCATCTTCAAGGTTCTCAAAGGAAGTTTAAAAACAGTGCTTGCTGGGGTGTCTGGGTGGCTCAGTTGGTTAAGCAGCTGACTCTTGATCTTGACTCAGGTCATCATCTCAGGGTCATGAGATCAAGCCCTGCACTGGGTTCCAGGCAAAGCATGGAGTCTGCTTAAGATTCTCTCTCCCTTTCTGCCTGCCCCTCCCCCTCTTAGAAAACAAAACAGAAGATCCCCGCCCCCCAAAACAGTGCTTGCTGCTTTTCACCCATGCTGTCTTGTGCTTCTTTTCACAGCACTTAATAAGATAGGAGACACATTGGGTTTCTGGTAGGCAAAGGAATTTTACTCTCTTTATGTTCTTTTTAGCAGCATATAGCTATTTGGTATATCACTGGAGACCAAAGCTAAGACCTCATTTTCACAAGTTATTGATATTTTAATGTACCCATAACGTATTATCTCTATCATCTATCTATCTATCTATCTATCTATCTATCTATCTATCTATCTATCATCTATCTATCTATCTATCTATCTATCTATCTATCTATCATCTATCTATTTTCCAAATCCATACTGACAGTCTTTGCACTGTGTCCTCATTGAAATCAACCAATAATAAGATTCTGAGTGGAGACTATAAGGAAAAACTCCTATTTAAAATGTAAAAACTTTATTCAGTTGTAAATTGGAAAAGCCTGGTAAAGATGCACCTTCCTGCTTTGGTCTCTGCTTTCCTTTAATTTGAGAAGGAGCCTGTTCCTGTCACAGGGATAATGGACTGGGGGAAGGAGGCGTGGCTGGAGGAAGCGTTGATAACGTTCAGCTCCTTCAGGGTCCCTTCACAGTTTTTAATGACGTGAATTCCTAGAACATCAGAACACACCCATGTTCAGATATCAATATTCCAATTTACCTCAAAGCTAAATATAAATTAAAAAATGTTATGCTTTTGTTGTTAATAATGGCTTGTTAATAATGGCATCACCGCCCCCATCAACACACTGCAACTTGGGAATTGAAAGACCATCTCTGCTCATCAATTTCTCATCTCAATTAGGGCTGTCAGATTTAGCAAACAAAGATACAGGGCGCACAGTGAAATTTGAAGTTCAGATAGATAATGGGTAGTTTTTGAGGGTAAGTACGTTCTATGCAATACATGGACAAGTGTTGCATGGGGCGTACTTAATACTTTTGTTCTTTTGTATCTGCAAGTCAAATGTAAAGATATTTTTCTGGCAACTTGCATCTTAATGTAGCCAAATAATCCAATCAGAACCAGTCTTCACTCCCCCTTCTCCTTGTCACTCTCTGGTTCTGAAATTTTGAATGAGTACAGGGTTGCTTAGAGTATCACGCCGAGAATCCCACCAATTCAGTATTATTGGCATCTGCCAATAGAGGTAGAGGTCTTTAAAAAAAAAAGAGGTATAAAAAGGGAAATCTGACTTCTTGACTACAGCAATTCCCATCTACAATCCCTTCCCAGTTCACCCTAATGCAAGTCGTTAGCACATGGTCTTTTGCAGCTGGCTGGGCCAGCTGTTGTTATCAGGATTCAGGCGGGGACAGAAGGACATTTACAATTTCTGTGTCAGAATGCCTTCGCAAACCTTGGTAAGTAAATACGCAGCAAGCAGGTGATGCAGAGAACCAAGGGAAGAGTTGAAAACAGAATCTCATCACTTGGGCAATTGTAAAATGCAAAATCTAGGCTGTGGTGTAAAATTCTGGACTGTAGTGCCCGCCATTTGCTTTTTCCCAGGTGGGATATTTTGTCTTTAGAATGCAGATATGTGAGGTTTATATTACCTACAGTGTCTTTGCAAATGGGCCATCAGGGCCACTCAGAGGTATAAATGCATCCACCAAAATGGTCAAATTACTAAATTATCCTCCTGATTCCCATGTTCAGCCTCATTTTCTGAGTCATAAGTTCGGAGAACACAGCCATTACTTTTGAAGCTTCCACTGCTAAGTGTCCAGACCTGAGGCACTCAGGACTGTGCCTCCCACCAAAGTACAGTCTATAATTACCTCAGAGACACCACTTAGGCCCGGCTCTTCTTCTGTTGGAGGCCTGTGAAGTTCCTGTGCTTTGTACTTGAAGGCTAATGACTAAATCTCCTGGCAGGGCCACTGGGGACCCAGGGTAAAATGAAACCATCATCGCTATAAAACCTCTGGAACTGGGTTCAACTTCTGACATCTGTTGAATGATGCATTCTTTTTGAAAAGTTACTCATTTGAAGTCTTTTCCAAAAGCCATAAAAAATGTCCTTCAATTTCACTCTCAACTCAGAGTAAAACAATTTTTTTCCCTTTCCAAACCAAACCTAATCTTTCTGAAGAGCTCAAGGATGTCCAGAAACAATTTCCATGGAGCTTCTCAACCAGGACACCTGGGGGACAGGGTAAGTATCAAGGCACAACTTGCCGAATGAGTTCTTGGCCAAAATGATTTGATTTCCACTTACACTTGAGGAGAACAAGTGAGTTATTCTGTTTTCATGGTCATTGCTAATTGGATCACTTCTGGGATGTGACCAGAGCTTCATGGAGAGGTCTAAGAAGTCCAAGCCTTATTCTTTAAATATTGAGTGCATACTATAAAGCCTTTAGTCACTTCCCATTAGCTACCAAATAATGTTCCAACTCCTTAGCCTGACTTTTAAGAGCTCTGAGGATTTTCAGAGTTGGTCCATAATGACATTTCACCAAGGCAGTCTTTCACTGTGAGGGACTGTCCTGGACATGTTTGGCACACGTGGCCTTCCTGTCATGCTGACAACCAGATGTTTCCAAATGCTTTCCAGGAGTTGGTAATGTCCCTAGACAGAATGACCCTTTCAGAGTATGGCCTCAGTTTACCATTCCCACCTGTTATTCAGCTGGGTGAGTACCATGCTCCAGACATCGTATTTACTATTTGCTGCTGCGAAGATTAAAGGGGATAAATTTAAAAAGCAGCTCGTACACTCTTTGCACAAAGTAAAGGCTCTGTATGCGCAGGCTCTCCGCTGTATTGGCGCCAATTTCGTGCATAACTTTGATCTTACTTTCCATCCATCTGGGTGGAATACCCTCTTCTGACCTCTGTATGTCCAAACCCTACCTTCTCTTAGGTACAACTTAAATGACACACGAACTCTCTCTTACTCTCTTTATTGTCTCAGTCTTTCACTGCTCATGGTCTTTGTTAGGCACTCAAAGATATAGCTGGAAAGACAAATGAAATAGTGTTTCCTATGAGGGTATGATGACAAAAAGAAGTCTAGGCTTCAGGAGTAGCAAAGGAAGAGTCTTCATGGAAGGGTTTCTACAAAAGCAATGCTTGGGTCAAATTTTGAAGAAGGCAAAGGGTTGATTGGATGAAAAGGGAGATGGAAAGAATATTCCAGCTAAAGGGAAAAAGAATGAACAAAAGCATGGTGGTGGGTAGTTCATTTCGGTGGAAGTAAACAGAACATAGAGAGAGGAGTTGAGAAATCAGACAGAGAATACAGCCAGGAGTCAAATCACAAAGGGTGTTATGTGATGAGCTGTGGAGTTTTGACTTCATTCTGCAAGTTATGAGAGTAGTTGGAAGATTTTATTTCACTAATTATCTTTCTCTGTCTTACATTATAATTACATATTTATATGCACATTTTTTCAAACTAGACTTTATCTGCTGCATGGGCAGAGTCTGTATTTTATATTTTGGATTCATGAATGAATGAAATAATGAGCATTTTAGAATTTTTTTCTTATCTAAAGAATGCTGATTCCTTTGTTTCATTTTAATAGACTGATGAGGACTTTGGATTTATCTTTAAGCTTATTTAGCAAGTAACTTTTGTGTGTGAGCCGTTGGCTTCCAGTTACTTTGGCATTGATGGTCAGCTGTGAGTAGAATCGTCTCTTCTTTGTTCAATTATTCATTTTCATATTCATAACAGTGTGTTGAATAGCCAGGGGTCACCTGGGCCATGAAAAATCAAAGGTTAAAAACAGAGTGATTACAAATTAGAACCTAAAACCCATAGGGTTACCCCTTCTTTCTTTGGAGAAAATCTGAATCCTTGGTAATCTGTCACCCTGGCCTGAAGGCGAGCCTACTCCCACCAAATGGCTTCAAGGGAGGCAAGGGAAGCCCAGAAATGTGGCTCCTTCATGGAAAAAGACTTTGTCTTCATTCCTCAGGCTGTCAACATTTACACCCTGGCTTATCACAGTTGACAGAAAATTGGAGGAGAAATATTTTCAATTCCTTTTGGGCCCTCAGGCCTGAGAGTAGGCAGACTACTGCATTCCAAAGGAGCTGAAAGTTCGAGTGATGAATTATTTTTGTAGAACATAAAACAGGGCACGTTTCTGTCATCTGTCCATCTATACTCACTGTCTGTAGTGTTCATTTTCCTCTTCTTTATTAGGAAGGGGGAAATGTAGAAAGTCACAGGGTTCTGGGTCGAGAGGAAGAGTTAAGTGGTTAAATTAGCCTTACACATGCCCTAGGGCTTCTGGGAAACCCTGCTGGGAAGAATTTTTATAGCTCTGATGGTCAAGATTAATTAAGCTGATTTCATGTTTATATTAAACCCATATAATGAGGTGAAACTTTCAAAGTGCCAAACTTTGACCAGGCCAGAAACTTGCTTTTCCAGCTTCTTCATTCCCTAGTTTAAACGAATAGAGAAAAAACCCGAAATCAACATTCTTTCTGTTTGCTCCAGGCAAATTGGTGGGCCCACATTGAGGATCTCCTCAGGTCAGGGATGAAGGTGATGCTGTCTTGTTTGTTACAGCTTCCCCGCTGTTTTGCATTCTGCCATGTGGAGGGAGATAATGTGGGAGGAATAGGAAAGAGAGAAAGCACCAGAGGATGTAAGGCGTGTGTTACATAATGCCAT
Source organism: Ursus americanus (assembly GCF_024610735.1). Lineage (NCBI taxonomy): Eukaryota > Metazoa > Chordata > Mammalia > Carnivora > Ursidae > Ursus > Ursus americanus. Next base: position 18,715,405 of record NC_142157.1, read on the forward strand.
TCAGGCTATTTAAAATGGTCATGACTTTCCAATGCAGAAGTTTAGAAAAAATTGGTTAAGAGTTTATGTAAGTCCTGCCCTAATCTGATCTCATTACAACAAATCATTATGCCTCATTGACTCATTTATGATCCTGAAACAAGGATGGTGTCCTGTTAATATTATGGCCATTACATGGCAGCATTACTTTGAGGCAGAGCTTCTCAGCCTCAACACTATGGACATACTGGGCTGGATAATTCTTGCCACAGGGCTGTCCCATGCCTTATGCGATGTTCACCATCATCCCTGGCTTCTACCATTAGACAGAGTAGAAACCTCTCTCCCCACTCCCTGTGAAGTCTTGACAGTCAGAAATGTCTCCAGACATTGTCAAATGTCCAGGAGGAAGGTGGTGGGCAAAACCCACTGTTTCAGAATATATCGCACTTAAGAAGCATTCACTAAATAGAATGACAGCCTTAAAGAAGTTAAGAAATCTATCTACCTCTGCAGATTACATATCTGTATCATTAGCCACCATCCACTATCATTCCTTCCACAGCCAACATTTAGCAAGAAGCTAGTTCAAAACAAAGAGGACTAGCCAGCAATCACTGTTTTGAGGTGCGAACAGCCCCTAATAGGGATGCTGACCAATAGCTAAGCGAATCAGCTATTACGCTGACATCTGAGTAGACACTAGGTTCCATTTGCAGATGGACATGTGCCATGAGCTGAACAGCACATACCAGCAAGTACTGGAGCAAAGCTCGGCCCCAAACAGGGTCCGGACCCTGCAAGGCTTGGATCAGTGTGTTGCTTCACGCATCTTATCCAAGATGGTATAATAAATTATGAAGGGGTCACAAGTACTTTGAGAGTCAACTCCTCCAAAAGATAAGGGAAGCCTCATGCTTATTTGTTTGTTTCTATCTTGGCCGCTTTCTAAGAGGACTTAAGGTTTTTTTTACAATAAGAGCATAATTAATAACTCGTTGACTTTTTCTACCGTCCGTGGGGAAACTCATGCAAGCCTGTGCCTTTAAAAGTCACTTCTACATTATGATTGATTTTTCTTCTGTGTCCAAAAATTTTTTTATTGAGATATAATTTACACATCATAAATTGCATATAAATTCACAAACATAAATTATACACTTTTAAAGGTGTGTAATTCAGTGGGTCGTAGCATATTTATAAGGCTGTAGAACAATCACCACTGTCTAATTTCAGAATGTTTTCATCACCCCAGAAAGAAACCCTGTACCCATTAGCAATCCCTCCTCGCTCCCTTCTGCCCAAGCTTCTCTACTTTCTGTCTCTTGATTTGCCTGTTCTGGACATGGTATAAATGGAATCCACCATATGTGGCTGTTATGGTCTGAATGTGGCCTCTTAAAATGCCTATGTTGAAACCCAACGGCAAGCTGATGGTATTTGGAGGTGGAATTTGGCAGGTAATTAGGTCATGAAGGTGGAGCCCTTGTGAATGGGATTAGTGCCCTTCTTAAAGAGACTCCAGAAAGCTCCCCTGCCCCTTCCATCATGTGAGGACACAGCGAGAAGACAGCCATCTAGGAGGTGGGCTCTCACCAGACGCTCAGTCTGCCAGTAACTTGATCTTGGACTTCCCGGGTTTTAGAACCATGAGAAATGAATATCTGCTGTTTATACGCGGCCCACCTTATGGCGCTTTGTTATAGCAGCCTGAACAGACCAAGCAAGTGGCCTTTTATGTCTGGTTTCTTTCACCTACCACTGTATTTTCAAGGTTCATTCTGAGCTCAAGACCTATTTCTCCAACCATTTGCTTCACTGGCTTCCCTAAGTCTCACCCTGCTTGGGGATAACTGAACACATCACTTGCCTCTTAAATTATTCCTGTTCTTAGCCGCTAGTGCCCAATAACCCAAACCATAAGGCCTGGAGACTGTCACAGGTGTCTTTTTTTCCCTCACTGACAACATTCAATTGATCAACAAAACTCATCCATTTATGGTGCCACCGCCTTACTTCGGATCCTCGCCATCCCTCCCCCAGGCTGGTTTTTGGGCCCCTTAGCCGGGCGTTTTGTCTTCAGGATCATCACACCTCCACTCATCTTTATAACCCTTCCACAGGGATCTTCTGACTGTCTCCTGCTTGAATCCCTCTGTAGTTGCCCTTCGCCCTCGGGCACTAGGCTAACCCCCTCAGCGTGGCAAACCAGGCCTCTTTTGATCTGGCCCTTTCTACTTCTCCAACCTGTTCCCTCACTCCGCCTCCCACTTTCAACCCACACTTCAGCTATGCCAAACCTTGCGCACTTTCTCAGATGCCTTGCATGTTTTATCTCTGTCTTCACCTGAACACCCTGTTTCTTTGGGATGTTCGGTAGCTTCTCTTTCTCCAGGAAGCCTTCTCTCTTGTCCGCCGCCCTCAGTATGAGCAGGAGCTCTTCTCCCACGCTTCCTGTGTCACAGAAGTCATCACACTGTGGCTTTCTGCTTCCTACCTGTCCCCCTCTCTAAGTTGTGAGCCCTTTGATGTACGAATTGCATCTTTGTATTCGTCTGCCAGGGCGGCCGAACAAATTACCATAGAGTGGGTGGCTTACACATAGAAATTTGTTTTGTTTTGTTTTGTTTTTTTTTTACAATTCTGGAGGCTAGAAGTCCATGATCAAGGTGTGGGCAGCTTTGGTTTCTTCTGAGGCCTCTCTCCTTGGCTTGTGGATAGCCATCTTCTTGTTGTGTTCCCACATGGTCACCCTCCGTCTGTGTGGTCTGTGTCCTAATCTCCTCTTCTTATAAGGACACTAATCATATTGAATTAGGGCCAGCTGAAAGGCCCTGTCTTACCTTAATTATATCTTTAGAGGCCCTATCTCCAAGTAGAGTCATATGCCAAGGCACTAGGAATTAGGTGTTCAATAAATGAATTTCAGGGAGATACAATTCAGCCCAGAGCAGGCTTCCATTTTCACTTTGCCAACACCTAGTCCTTAAATAGAGTCACAATAGATATGAGAATGAATGGAAGAGTATACAATTCGAAGTCACTGGGAAAGAAAGTGATCAAAAAGGAGGAAGGAAGGAGAAGACAAAGACAGTATACATGAGAAATCATACCAGAAACCCAAGGTAATGATGTTGCTAAATCTTTGCATTGAATTTAGGGCTGACTTCCTGAGGCCAGAGGAATAAAGGAAAACACTAAGAATTATGTCATACACTACAAAGGATTAATTTAAACATCAAGAGTTAATAAAATTTAGAGAGATAGATGTATTTTATAATTTTATATTTCCTCTTTTTTCTTTAAGGGTACTCATTTTTACCATTTCCTTTCAGATTTTTAGATTGAGTTTAAATGTAGAGAGCTAAAAAAACTGTGTTCTCGGACCTTTAAAGTTAGTTATAAAGCTTAATTTCAGTTATTTACTTGGCCAGGTGGGGGAATAAAAATAAGTGGTATTTAATGTAATTCAATATAATTCACTTCTAAAAACAACTTTATTATGCTTAGTATAAGCCACATTTTCTGTTTCCACCCTCAGTCTGATTAAATCCTCCCACTGAGGATTTAACATTGACATTTGAAAGGAATTGATAGAAAACTAGATCCCGATAGGAAACAGTTCATTAGGCTGTGCTTTGTTTTTAAGAAAGAGCACTTACATAAGGTTGTGTCTAATTGAAGAGCTCAGCGAAGGTCTTTGATTCTGAGTGCCACTGACAACGAGAAACAGAGACACTTCAAAGTGGTCTCCTGTGACTCCTAATCCATCCATAGCTCAGCTTCTTCCTCCAACAGATGTGGAGGCTGGACCAGGATCTCTAACGACAAGTCTAGCTCCGTCCTTCTGAAATTTTATGGATCTGACATCACCGTCAATCATTATTGCCAACGCTAATTGAACAATTAGCACATGCCCACGCTGTGCTGAGTGGGCACTTTGTATGCATTACTTAATATGATGTTCGTTGCAAAATGAGGTAGGTGCTAGTCTACCTTCACAGATCAGATGACTGGAGTTTAGAGAATCGGTAACTTAACAGCTGGTAAATCGAGATGCTTCCAACTGAATGCTGGTCATGTGTTTTTGTGATTTGGTTATAAGTTCTAACAATTATATTATACAACCCAGCTTTAGGCATTTGGGTAGTACTGAGCTTAGACTGGGCTGGTTAAAGCAGAGCTGAGCAAAACATGTCGCACCTACCATGGTGGTAAGATGATCCAGAATGATAGAACTTTAAAGGTCCTGCTGTCCAAGACCTCCAGGAACCCATCTGAGGGCAAAGTTAAGATCATTCAGCTTAGCGCATAAAGGAAATGCATGGAGGCTCTGTGAAGTATCCCAGTAAGAGGGAGTGGGGAGCCACTTACTAGAGTTTGGGTTTGTGCTGACTGGTTCTAAGAAGGAGCTATTATGGGTTGAACTGTGTCCCCTAAAAGATATGTTGAAATCTTAACCCCTAGTAGTTCAGAATGTCACCTTATTTGGAAACAGATTCTTTACAGAGGTAATCAAATTTAAATTAGGTCATCAGGGTGAAACCCAACCCAATGGGACTGGTGTCCATATAAAAAGGAGAAATGTAGACATGCATGGAGGGAAGACAATTTGAAGACACACAGAAGACAGCCATGTGAATGGAGTGAACCATCTACAGACCAAGGAATTGCCAAGGATTGCTGGCAAACACCAGAAGCTAGAAGAGGCAAGAGTGTGGCCCTGGTAAAATCCAGTAGTCTCCAGAACTGTCTGTTGCTTTAAGCCCTGAGTTTGTGGGACTTTGTTGCAGCAGCTCTAACAGGCTAGTATAGGGGTTGAGGGAGCTGAGCACAGTTTTGGATTGTTGTTATTTCAGCAAATGGATCTCTCAGTGAACTTTGCTCAGAGGATGGGAGGACCAAGGGGGAACTGGGAATGTTGATTGTAAGGAAACATTGATCATTAAAGTGTTTTTTTTTTTAATTTTTAAAAAGCTTTTAAAAATTACAGTTAGATAACGTACAGTGTCATATTAGTTTCAGGTGTGCAATATAGTGATTCAACAATTCCTTACATCACTAGGTGGTCATTATGGCAAGTGGACTCCTTAAGCCCCATCACCTATTTAACCCTTTCTCCCACCAACCTCCCCTCTGGTGACCATCAGCTTGTTCTCTATAGTTAAGAGTCTGTCTTGGTTTTTTTCTCTCTCTCTTTTTCCCCTTCACCCATTTGGTTTGTTTCTTAAATTCCACATATGAATGAAATCATATGGTATTTGTCTTTCTCTAACTGACTTACTTTGCTTAGCATTATACTTTCTATCTCCATCCATGTTGTTGCAAATGGCAAGATTTCATTCTTTTATATGGTTGAGTAATATTCCATTATACATATATGTGCCACATTTTCTTATCCATTCATCAATCAATGGACACTTGGGCTGTTTCCATAAATTGAGCATTATACATAATGCTGCTCTAAACATTGGGTATATGTATCTCTTTAAATTAGTGTTTTTGTATTCTTTGGGTAAATATCCAGCAGTGCAATTGTGCAATTGCTGGTCGTAGCATAGTTCTATTTTTAATTTTTTGAGGACACTCCATACTGTTTTGCACAGTGGCTGCACCAGTTTGCAATCCCACCAATAATGCATGAATGTTCTCTTTGATCCACATCCTTGCCAACACCTGTTTTTTCTTGTGTTACTGATTTTCTCCATTCTGACAGTCGTGAGAGGCGGTATCTCATTGTCATTTTGATTTGCATTTCCCTGATGGCGAGTGATGATGAACATCTTTTCATGTGTCTGTTGGCCATCTGGATGTCTTCTTTGGAGAAATGTCTGTTCATGTCTTCTGCCTATTTTTAATTGGATGATTTGTTTCTTGGGTGTTGAGTTGTATAAGTTCTTTATATATTTTGGACACTAACCCTTTGAATATGTCATTTGCAAATATCTTCTCCCATTCCATAGATTGCCTTTTAGTTTTGTGGATTGTTTCCTTCACTGCGCAGAAGCTTTTAATTTTGATGTAGTCCCAGTAGCTTATTTTTGTTTTTGTTTCCCTTGCCCCAGGAGACCTATGTAGAAAACAGTTGCTATGGCTGATGTCAAACAGGTTACTGCCTGTGTTCTCTTCTAGGATTTTATGGTTTCAGGTCTCATGTTTAGTTCTTTAATCCATTTGGAATTTATTTTTGTAAAGCACTGATCATTTAGAAGAAAGAATTTGTTGGTCATTTTGTGGTTTTGCATAGGTTCTGTTAGAAATATTGTTGATGGGGGGGAGGGAGTTAAGATGGCGGAGGAATAGGGAACCCCTTTTTCAGCCGGTTGCCTGAGTCGAGCTGGATAGGTACCAGAACAGCCTGAACATCCATGGAATCAGCCTGAGATGCAGGAAGATACATCTGGATCTCTACAAATGAACATCTCCAGCGCTGAGTATTGAGGTACGAAGCGGGGAGCCGTGAAACTGCGCACAGATATCGGAAGATAAACGGAAGGGGGAGGGAGCTGCCGCGTTCAGGCGCTGGGAAGCGGTAGCCACCTACACGGGGGAGCAGGCGGATTCACGGAGGGCACCCGCGAGACAGCAGACTGAGAACGTGAGGCTGGGACTGCGCGCCACCAGACTGAAAACTGGAGCTCCGGTGTGCTCACTGGAACCAGACTGAGACCGGGAGCCCCGGGAGCCCAGGGGGCAACTGGCGGTGTTAGAAACACAAAGGAGAGAGACGCGCCGGCCCTGGAAGTGAGGGCTGGGACCCCGGGTGTGCGGTGCACATCCCAGGATGCTGCAGGGTTGGGCAGCACCAACAGAGACAGAGTTAAAGTGGCCAGAACATCAGTGGAGAATGGTCCGCGATCCCTCTGTTCTGAGACAGAGGCTGAGATTTGGCCACTGCTGCTTTGACTCTCAGAAGAGGCACAGCAAACCACCAGGGAAAGCCAGCAGAAAAAAAAGCCTGGAAATACCGGCTCACAGGGTGCCCATCCCCATCCCCCATCGCAGGGGACACGGAGACTCTACCCAAACAGGGTTGCCTGAGTATCAGCACGGCAGGCCCCTCCCCCAGAAGGCAGGCTGAAAAATCAAGAAGCCCACATCCCTAAGATCCCTATAAAACAAGGGCGCATGGGCTGGGTCCCGGTCAATAATCTGGGCTCTGGACAACCCCGCAACCTCTCCTCATCAGAATGATGAGAAGGAGAAATACCCACCCCAGCAAAGAAAAGACAATGACTCTGTGGCCTCTGCCACAGAACTAATGGGTAGGGATATAACCAAATTATCAGAAATAGAATTCAGAGTAACAATAGTCAAGATGATGTGTAGACTTGAAAAAAGTATTAACGAAAATGTTAATGAGAATATAGAATCTCTAAGGGTGGAAATGAGAGCAAATCTGGCAGAAATTAAAAATTCTATGAGCCAAATGCAGTCAAAACTAAAGGCTCTGACAGCCAGGGTGAATGAGGCAGACGAACGTATCAGCAAATTGGAGGATGGGTTAGTAGAAGAAAAAGCTAAAATAGAATCTGGACTCAAAAAAATCCACGCTCAAGAATATAGGTTATGGGAGATTAATGACTCAATGAAACGTTCCAATGTCAGAATCATCAGCATCCCTGAGGGGGTGGAGAAAACCAGAGGTCTAGAAGAGATATTTGAACAAATTGTAGCTGAAAACTTCTCTAATCTAGCAAGGAAAACAAACATTCGTGTCCAAGAGGCAGAGAAGACCCCTCCTAAGCTCAACCACGACAAACCTATGCCACGTCACGTCATAGTGCAATTCGCAAATATTAGATCCAAGGATATAGTATTGAAAGTGGCCAAGGCAAAGAAATTTCTCACGTACCAAGGCAAAGGTATCAGAATTACATCAGACCTGTCTACACAGACCTGGAATGAGAGAAAGGGTTGGGGGGGGGCATTTTTAAAGCTCTTTCAGAGAAAAACATGCAGCCAAGGATCCTTTATCCAGCAAGGCTGTCATTCAGAATTGATGGAGAAATAAACACCTTCCAGAATTGCCAGTCATTGACCAATTTCGTAACCACAAAACCAGCCCTACAGGAGATATTAAGGGGGGTTATATAAAAGTAAAAAGGCCCCAAGAGTGATACAGAACAGAAAGTCACAATCTATAGAAACAAAGACTTTACTGGCAACATGGCATCATTAAAATCCTATCTCTCAAGAATCAGTCTCAATGTAAATGGCCTAAATGCTCCCATAAACGCCACAGGGTTGCAGATTGGATAAAAAGACACGACCCATCCATTTGCTACCTACAAGAGACTCATTTTGAACCTAAAGATACATTCAGACTGAAAGTAAAGGGATGGAATACCATCTTTCACGCCAATGGACCTCAAAAGAAAGCTGGGGTAGCAATTCTCATATCAGACAGATTGGATTTTAAACTAAAGACTATAGTTAGAGACACAGAAGGGCACTATATTATTCTTAAAGGATGTATCCAACAAGTGGATATGACAATTATAAATATATATGCCCCCAACAGGGGAGCAGCAAGATACACAAGCCAACTCTTAACCAGAATAAAGAGACATATAGATAAAAATACGTTAATAGTAGGGGACCTCAACACTCCACTATCAGAAATAGACAGAGCACACATGCAGAAAATCGACAAAGAAACAAGGGCTTTGAATGCCATACTCGACGATTTGGACCTCATAGATATATATATAGAACACTACACCCCAAAACCAAAGAATACTCATTCTATTCTAATGCCCATGGAACATTCTCAAGAATAGACCATGTTCTGGGACACAAAACAGGTCTCAACTGATACCAAAAGACTGAAATTATTCCCTGCATATTCCCAGACCACAGCACTTTGAAATTGGAACTCAACCACAAGGAAAAATTTGGAAGAAACTCAAACACTTGGAGACTAAGAACCATCCTGCTCAGGAATGATTCGATAAACCAGGAAATCAAAAATCAAATTAAACAATTTATGGAGACCAACGAGAATGAAAACACAATGGTCCAAAACCTATGGGATACTGCAAAGGCAGTCCTAAGGGGGAAATACATAGCCATCCAAGTCTCACTCAAACGAATAGAAAAATCTAAAATGCAGTTTTTATATTCTCACCTCAAGAAGCTGGAACAGCAACAGAGGGACAGGCCTAATCCACGCACGAGGAAGCAGTTGACCAAGATTAGAGCAGAAATCAATGAATTAGAAACCAGGAGTACAGTAGAGCAGATCAACAGAACTAGAAGCTGGTTCTTTGAGAGAATTAATAAAATTGACAGACCACTGGCAAGACTTATCCAAAAGAATAGAGAAAGGACCCAAATTAATAAAATTATGAATGAAAAAGGAGAGGTCACAACCAACACCAATGAAATTGGAAGGATTATTAGAAACTTTTATCAACAGCTTTACGCCAATAAGTTAAGCAATCTGGAAGAGATGGAGGCCTTCCTGGAAACCTATAAACTACCAAGACTGAAATAGGAAGAAATTGAATTTTTAAATAGGCCAATTAATTATGAAGAGATTGAGTCAGTGATAAACAACTTTCCAAAAAACAGAACTCCAGGCCCGGACGGTTTTCCTGGGGAATTCTACCAAACATTCAAAGAAGAAATAATACCTATTCTCCTAAAGCTATTTCAAAAAATAGAAACAGAAGGAAAGCTACCAAACTCATTCTATGAGGCCAATATTACCTTGATCCCCAAACCAGGCAAAGACCCCATCAAAAAGGAGAATTACAGACCGATTTCCCTAATGAATATGGACGCCAAAATCCTCAACAAGATCCTGGCTAATAGAATCCAACAGTACATTAAAAGGATTATCCATCATGACCAAGTGGGATTCATTCTTGGGATGCAAGGGTGGTTCAACATTCGCAAATCTATCAGTGTCTTAGATTTTATCCAGAAACAAAAATTCAGAGATCATATGATTCTCTCAATAGATGCAATAAAAGCATTTGACAAAACACAGCATCCTTTCCTTATTAAAACCCTTCAGTGTGTAGGGATAGAGGGTACATTCCTCAATCTCATAAAAACCATCTATGAAAACCCTACAGCAAATATCATTCTCAATGGGGAAAAGCTGAAAGCCTTTCCCTTAAGATCAGGAACACGACAAGGATGCCCACTCTCGCCACTATTATTCAACATAGTACTAGAATTCCTTGCAACAGCAACCAGACAACAAAAAGGGATAAAAGGTATCCAAATTGGCAAAGAAGTCAAAATGTCTCTCTTCGCAGATGACATGATACTCTATATGGAAAACCCAAAAGAATCCACGCCCAAACTATTAGAAGTTATAGAGCAATTCAGTAATGCGGTGGAATACAAAATCAATGCTCAGAAATCAGTTGCATTTCTATACATGAATAATGAGACTGAAGAAAGAGAAATTAGGGAATCCATCCCATTTATGATAGCACCAAAAACCATACGTTACCTTGGAATTAACTTAACCAGAGACGTAAAGGACCTATATTCTAGAAACTATAAATCACTCTTGAAAGACATTGAGGAAGACACAAAAAGATGGAAAAATATTCCATGCTCATGGATCGGAAGAATTAACATAGTTAAAATGTCCATGCTACCCAGGGCAATCTACACTTTCAATGCTATCCCGATCAAAATACTGATGACATTTTTCAAAGAACTGGAACAAATAGTCCTTAAATTTGTATGGAACCAGAAAAGGCCCCAAATCGCCAAGGAACTGTTGAAAAGGAAAAACAAAGCTGGGGGCATCACAATGCTGGATTTCGAGCTGTACTACAAAGCTGTGATCACAAAGACAGCATGGTACTGGCACAAAAATAGACACATAGACCAATGGAACAGAATAGAGAGCCCAGAAATGGACCCTCGGCTATTTGGGCAACTAATCTTTGATAAAGCAGGAAAAAACATCCGGTGGAAAAAAGACAGTCTCTTCAATAAATGGTGCTGGGAAAATTGGACAGCTACATGCAAAAGAATGAAACTTCACCACTCTCTCACACCGTACACAAAGATAAACTCCAAATGGATGAAAGACCTCGATGTGAGACAGGAATCCATCAAAATCCTAGAGAAGAACATAGGCAGCAACCTCTATGACTTTGGCCAAAGCAACTTTTTCATGACACATCTCCAAAGGCAAGAGAAACAAAAGATAAAATGAACTTGTGGGATTTCATCAAGATAAAAAGCTTCTGCACAGCCAAGGAAACAGTCAAAAAAACTAAGAGGCAGCCCACAGAATGGGAGAATATATTTGCAAATGATGCTACAGATAAAAGACTGGTATCCAAGATCTACAAAGAATTTCTCAAACTCAATATGCGAGAAACAAATAAACAAATCATAAAATGGGCAGAAGATATGAACAGACACTTTTCCAATGATGACATACAAATGGCTAACAGACACATGAAAAAATGTTCAACATCATTAGCCATCAGGGAAATTCAAATCAAAACCACACTAAGATACCACCTTACGTCAGTTAGAATGGCAAAAATTGACAAGGCAAGAGACAACAATTGCGGGAGAGGATGTGGAGAAAGGGGATCCCTCCTACATTGTTGGAGGGAATTCAAGTTGGTACAGCCACTCTGGAAAACAGTGTGGAGGTCCCTTAAAAAGTTAAAAATTGAGCTACCTTATGACCCAGCCATTGCACTACTGGGTATTTACCCCAAAGATACAGATGTAGTGAAGAGAAGGGCCATATACACCCCAATGTTCATAGCAGCATTGTCCACAATAGCTAAATTATGGAAGGAACCGAGATGCCCTTCAACAGATGACTGGATTAAGAAGTTGTGGTCCATATATACAATGGAATATTACTCAGCTATCAGAAAGAACGATTTCTCAACATTTGCTGCAACATGGACGACACTGGAGGAGATAATGCTAAGTGAAATAAGTCAAGCAGAGAAAGACAATTATCATGTGGTTTCTCTCATCTATGGAACATAAGAACTAGGATGATCGGTAGGGGAAGAAAGGGAAAAAGAAAGGGGGGGTAATCAGAAGGGGGAATGAAGCATGAAAGACTATGGACTCTGGGAAACAAACTGAGGGCTTCAGAGGGGAGGGGGGTGGGGGAATGGGATAGACTGGTGATGGGTAGTAAGGAGGGCACATATTGCATGGTGCACTGTGCGTTACACGCAACTAATGAATCATCGAACTTTACATCAGAAACCAGGGATGTACTGTATGGTGACTAACATAATATAATAAAAAACCATTAAAAAAAAAAAGAAATATTGTTGATGTTCTATTAGGAATATTCCAGACCTGTAGGAACCCGAACAGGGCTGATTTTCACTTTCTCAAGTTCTATCTTTAGAGTGATATATTTATTTTAATTAATTATCAGTTTTGTTTGTTTGTTTTTACTGTTCTCAATGCATCTTTTGAGTAGTGTTCTTAAAAACATTTATATTCCAAGTGTTCTTAAATACTTCTCTACATGTGTTACAGAATGAGTGTAACTGCCAATCACTGTAAGTGGTAACATAAAGTTTTCTTTTAATGTAATTTCAACTAAAGAAAAATCTTTTTTTTTTATTTATTAATAATGATTTTTTATTATATTATGTTAGTCACCATACAGTACATCCCCGGTTTTCGATGTAAGGCTCGATGATTCATTAGTTGTGTATAACACCCAGTGCACCATGCAATATGTGCCCTCCTTACTACCCATCACCGGTCTATCCCATTCCCCCACCCCCCTCCCCTCTGTAGCCCTCAGTTTCAACTAAAGAAAAATCTTAAAGGCATATTAACACGGTGGTCTCCGGTATGGCAAAAATTGTGAAGGTAGTGACCAAATGATTGAAGCTTGGCAAAAATTATGTGACAGGATTGCTACTGTTTTGAAATAAAAAGAAAAGCTGGATTTTTATCACATGAATTCATTTGCAAGTGTTGAGAACTTACATATATAAACCTTTCCACTTGTTTATATAGAGATTGTAGGAATAGAGAACAAGGCTAGAAAAATCACAAGTGATATCAGGAATTAATTCAGTCCAAAACATTAACTTTGTTTACATACCTTAAATATAGCAACCTGGCTTCTTTTTTTTTCTTTTCTTTTCTTTTTTTACTTTGTGATGAGTTTGTGATTTTTGTCTTGGGTTAAAAAGACCTTGTCTTGGGCAAGAAACTTCATGTTAGGCCAAACTTTATTTAAAAATAAGTTGTGTTAAACTAGATAAATCACCAGTTTCCCTTCTGACTCAGTGATATAGTTCTTTTTAATTACAAATCCCCTGGAAGAATCAAAAGATCCCTTTTGTTCTTCATACTATAATGTGAAGCAATGTGTGTAATAGGAAGTAATTTCTCTCCTAAAATTCAGCTGGTGAAGTTGGTGGCAAGAGTGGACTTGAGAATGTTCCCTTTGTTAAGGACTAAAGTCTCTTGACAACAATCACCTGGGACAAGGTGCAAGGAGATTGGGAAGAGAGTTGTGGAAAGGGCAGCAGGCCAAAGACGTGAGTCATCTACCATGAACATTTGTCTAGGACTGGCCCTGCACCAAGAAAAGCATGTGTTGATCCAGACCCACTCGTTCCCTTCTGCACATTCCTTGTGGCCACTTATGTCCAAACACTGGCTAGACCTGAGAGTTCCCTTATTGACCTACCTTCCAGGTAGGAAGTTTTTGAAGGCCTGCCTAGAAATCCACCTGCCAGTTGGAACACTTTTCATGCACCATTTACAACTGCCTTTGGAAGGGGTCTTGGTAGCATGGCCCATTCATAAATTTAAATTTACCTGCCCTTATACAAGTCTTAAATTATGATGACAAACTATGAGTAAGCACCGATGGGGAGGAAACATTGAGGGAGGCAGAAATTGTATGCACTTGATTCTTCTAGTTTTTTTTTTAATTTTTCTTATATCTTTTTTTAAAAATGTTTTTTTATTATATTATGTTAGTCACTATCATTAGTCATGCCCTTGAATCTGGAGACTTAGATGCCATCAACCACAGGTACGTTCAGCCTTGGAATGAATCCTGTTTCTCTTCATCTCTCACATGGGCTTTTAAATTTTTAATTTCAAATGGGTATAGTTATTAATTTATTTTTTCATTTTTTTTATTAAGGCATAATTTGCATACCGTTTAATCTCACCTTCTGACAAATGCATACAGTATAATCAGCACAATCAAAGAACGATTTTATGAAACCTCAAATTCTCGTGAGCTCTTTTTGGTCAGCCCTTCTGCAGCCTCTGGCAACCAGTGATTTGTTTTCTGTCCCTCTAATTTTGTATTTTCCCGAATGTCATGTAAATCTTTTTATATAGCTATTATATAGCTTTTTATATAGCTTTTATATATACTATATACTATAGATAGTATAGCCTTTTGAATTTGGCTTCTTTCACTTTACCTACTGTAATTTAGGCTTATGCATGCTTTTACAGGGTTCAAGAGTGATAAAAAGTTTCCTGCTGGGTAGCATTGCATTGTATGTATGTACGTACCACAGTTTGCTTACCCACTAGACAGGTGAAGGACATTTGGCTTTTGGTGATTATGAAAAAAAACTTCTAAAAATATTCTTGTTCGGGTTTTTGCATGAAAATACATATTCATTTTATTTATTCATTGTTCATGTTAAATACATTTACATCAATTAAAAGTAGCAGAGAATCTCTAACTTACTGAAGAATCTATAACAGCTTAGTTAGGAAAATGAGAAACAGATGAGCACCCACCTTAGGGAGTCGGGAGACAGGAGAATCTAATTAATTCAGCTTTTATTTCTTAGTTGACTACTGAGCCTGTAAGCATTTATTCTGGTAAAACATATATTTGGAAGTATACTCTTCAGTCAAAGCAAAGGAAGGCATTTGGCCAGGTGAAAGGAGGTCCCAGAGCAAAATATCTTGTGTAAAGAGGCAACCACATGGTTTGGCAAAATACGTCTTCTTCAATAAATCCTCATCACTGCCTGATGAGAGGATATGAAGTCAGCTTAAGCAACCCTGCCCACCTATCAATATCTTTCACTATGTAACTTAGATAAGCTAGGAGCTGGCTGGTTTTGAAGAACTAGAAGTATGGACCCTAGGAAGACAGCTGTAAAATGGTTCCAGCCAGTTGGTACCAGGGTGAGTTTAATGATGTTACAATAAGTGTCATGACAGCTATGTTTCTATCCAGCTGGACCATCGTAACTCTACTGGTTTAGTACAGTCATGATGGCAATG
The DNA here is from genome assembly GCF_024610735.1 of Ursus americanus. NCBI lineage: Eukaryota > Metazoa > Chordata > Mammalia > Carnivora > Ursidae > Ursus > Ursus americanus. The sequence continues at coordinate 18,730,639 of NC_142157.1, forward strand.
TCCGGAGTGAGAAAACTCAGTGAGCCAGATCCCTTACGGGATAAAAGATCACAGACTCTTTAAGATTCTTCATTTTCTTTTCTTCATTTCTTTTCTCTTCATTTTCTTGGGTTTCTAGGAAGCTTTTCTCAGTTTCTTTTCATATGTCAATTCCTACATAGGAACTTGTGATTCATTGAAAGCAGAAGAAAACATTACTCACAGCATTTCTTTGAGACCAGAAGCAGAGGAAAGATGACTTCCGATTTTTGTAGATTAAGTTTCAGACTTTGGGGTTTTTTTTACATGAGCTACAAAGCATAGATTTGAGCAACTGTCCTGAGTTCGACCCTTGCGGTGGTTACATGTATACTAGGTACCAACATGGTAGTTTTATTTCCTTTCTCAGTGAGTGTTTTTACACTTAAGAAAACGTGTTTGCTATTAATTGGAACCTTGCGTCTTTAAAGTTGCTTTATCAACCAGCCTATAATTTGCTTTCATAGCCTTACCCCCAGCCATTTGTTTGTTCTTTCAGTTTCCCTCTAAGGAAGCTGAAATGGATGCAGGTTGTCTTGCCATGCCAAGATCTCTTTGAACATCTGTCCAGTCTTCTGATCATCCATTTCCTCCTCCCACTCACAAAATCCCACAGAGATAAAACTTGCCCAGGTTTGCACATATGGTTGATGCTCACAGCTTGAAAGTGTCCAAGCTCTTTAAGATTGATTTTCATTTTAACGAAAGCTCATAGTTTTGCCCAGAGATGAAAGCGAGGTGTTAGAAATCCCCAGATTTCCAGGTTGTTAGATCACATATGCATTTGCTCAACCACGGCTGCTCCATAGTTCGTAGAGGAGTATGCACCGATGAGCACGATTTCTAAAATACCCACCTTAAAATTTTAGAGGGTCCAAAATGTACTCTAGGTCTCAGGTTTCAAAAGTTCCTTTGAACTTTCAAAATTCCGTGTTGGTGGGATTGTATGGTTACCAAGTAGTTTCTAAAAACAATCAGAGAAGTAGTTCATGGAAATATCCAGTCAGGAAAAAAGTGAATGCATTTTGAACATGCAGCACCCCCAGTTGGAGGAAAATTTTAAGGCAGAATTCTCCAACTAGGAGGCTGACCGATTTTGCACACTCTCTCTGGCCACTGGAATTGTGACTGGTCCTGTGGGCTCCACGTGGCTTGGTATGGCAACATTTGGGGGGAGATTTAGCTAGGAATTGTGAAAACATAAAGGATTTTGAGAACGATTGAACTCTACTTTTTTATATCCAAGGGCCTATCTAGCGTGCCTTATGGTGTGCGGAACGTTTCCAGTAAATTTATTTGAAATAGAATTAATTTACGGAATGAGAAGCGTTCACCACACAGTTCACTGAAGTACAATTATGCTGTGAACTAGACATAATATGTAATAATGTTCTGATAGGAGCTTCTAAACTTTTAGTTCTTCCTCAATAGAAATTGATGGCACCCTCAGCCAAGGAGGGCTGGTGAATTCTCTTACTGCGTCTTTCATGACTCGTATTCTGTTGATTCTGTTTGAAGAGTCCTGCTCCAGACTCATCCTGTGTCATTCTGTATCAAAACTTATTAATGTGCATAGATAGATATAAAAATCACTATGTTTGAGATTTGGAAAAAAATGCAGAAGCTGCCTCCTGTACTTCCGCAAAAAAAAAACAAGAAAAACTAAGACCACAAAACTGAAGTTACCATAAATGCAGAATTTTATCATCGCTTTCCAAGTGGTTTGCTCTCCATCCAGCATTCTGCAGAAACACCTACTTCGGTCATTTATCACCCCAGAAATGATGTTGTCCCCGATGTGAATGTATTGCAGCTCTTCTCTGTTTATCTGTGCCTCTTGCTCAAAGGCATGGTGGACTTACTTCCTTAACAGTGATGGGAACCATGTTCTTAATTTTTCTTCTTTTCTTGGGAAGAATAACTTGAACCTTGAGACCAACATGAAAACCTTCTCTTTGCCGTAGGGAGTCCTTTTGTGCTGCTCCCCTATAACACTACCCCATCCTTCCTGGGGGAGGACACTTGTTACCTCCTTTCATTCCACACCTACGCCAAGTGAGCAACATTCCATTCCCAGAAATGACTAGTGCTTTCTCCTCCAAATGTATGAGAGAGAATCCCAGCAGAGGAGAATATGATGGCACGGGGAGGTGGTATTTGCAGCTGAATTTTTTTCCCATATGCCTATATTTTCATAATACCAACTACAGAAAGTAAAATGTGACACAAAACTTCTAGGCTGGTACGGAGAAGACATAGTAAGGGCTTTTTCTTCTTTCTTTTTTTAAGTTTACGAAACACTGAACATAATGATTAATTTATCAACACATCCTTTCTCTCTAGTCCTCATGGACTGACATTCTGATTGGTTGGTGTGGAGTTTTGATCCTAACGTAGTCCTTGGGGTTCTGCTTGTTTCTCTGGAGCCCTACTTCAAGTGCGTCTGAGCTTTCCTGTTCAATGTCTCCCCTTCTCCACTCACATCACACGTGCAGCTGGGAATATCCCAACATGCTTTGAGTGGCAGTCTCTCCTCCTTCCCCCTTACTCCCATGGGCCCTTACTGGGCACCACGCCCTGAGGCAGCTGTAAAAGCCCAGTCAGACATGGTGTCCAGCGTTAGCTCACAGGGGAGCTATGTCCAAAACCAGTGGGTCAGAAGGGAGAAACTCACACCCATTTTCAGTCAGAAGACCTTAAGCCAACAGTTCAACATTTAGCCTCATAAGTAGGGAATCTGTAAAACATGGTGACAGAATTTATGACAGGAAATATGAGGGAAAAGTTGATGTCTTTGGTGCCAGGGTAAGGAGGTTCCTTCCATAGAAGAGAGGGCTATTAGATGTTCTTGTCATGCTTTCAGAGCGTTTTTGGGTTCTGGGGGGTTGCAAACAGAATCACAAGCTTAGTGTTTTGGCGAGAGCAAGGGACCAGATGGAATTCAAGAGTTTTAATGTCTTTTCATAGTTTTTTCAATAACTTATTTGATCTTGAGCAACTTCCTGTGAGATTCAATTTTCCCAGAATTGTAACTAGGGCACTTATTAGAAAGGCAGATTGCTTTCTCCAGTAGAGAAGTTGGAAATACATCATATGGGTTTTCGATAATTTTTAAATGGCTAGGGTTTTTGTTGTTGTTGCTGTTGTTTGTGGAGTACGTTGGGCCTATTGTGTTGGGTCTATTGGTCTTCATGGCATTGTGCCATCTTTTCTCTCAGAGCTGGCGCTACCTCTCCACGTACACCTCTCCTCTTCGGCGCCAGTCCTTTCTATGGTAACTTGTACCGAGTTTTAAGGACTCTTGAAGCATATCAATCATATATTCATACCTTTCCTTCCCTTGATAGGGTGAGAGTGTTAGCAAATAGGCCCTCATTCATGAAATTGATTTTTAAATAATAATGGTGTGAACTCACTAAAGTGTCCAAGATAATCAGAGCTCTCATGAGTACTCCCCGTTCGATTTGAGTTTATCGTGACTGACACAGTGCTCATATATAAGTCTCTCCATAATGTCAGCTACAGTGAAGAAGACGCTTGTATCCCTTTTTCTTGGGCCACTTTTCCCTGGGAACAAAATCAGGGTGACAAGAGGAACAACAAAAGAGTGTGTTTCTCTGACTCCTCCTCCATCCTCCCTGCCCATGGCATCTCCTTACATTCCTACAGAGGAGTTAATTCCTGGAAAATGTCTTCTACATGCTCTGAATACGATGCTTCTTGCCCTGTGGCAGGATGATCTGCCCCCTCATTGCAGGGTTTGCTTGTCATTCCCGGTGCAGATGTGGATGCTCCCGAAGCAGCTTCCTGTGCCTTCAGTGATGCTCGCAATGGGTATAGTCGGGAGCGCGGTCTTCTCTGGGGGGTGAGAACGTTCATTCTTGACTCTCAATGCTACAACCCTTGACTTTGATTCCTGCTCTGTATACTTTTGCCCACGAGTCCATGGGGCAGGGGCTCAAAGGCTGTCTGTACCACAGAACTTCTACTGCAATCAGAATGCTCCTTCCTTTCCAAACTCTCACCGAATGTGAGTCCTCTTTCTCCTCACTAACTTCAGGAAATAGCTTGGTTCATCATGTGAACTATCTTCTAAAGCTTCTGCCCCACCAATTCTCTGCTCATTCCTGAACCCCAAGGTGGATATCACTTAGAGTAATTTGGAAATTCTGCTACAGAAGCTTCACCCCAATGATTGCTTAGTTTCACCTTTCTTTCTTTCTTTCTTTCTTTCTTTCTTTCTTTCTTTCTTTCTTTCTTCCCTTTTCTTTCTTTCTTTCTTTCTTTCTTTCTTTCTTTCTTTCTTTCTTTCTTTCTTTCTTTTTTTTAAAGATTTTATTTATTTATTTGACAGAGATAGAGACAGCCAGCGAGAGAGGGAACCCAAGCAGGGGGAGTGGGAGAGGAAGAAGCAGGCTCATAGTGGAGGAGCCTGATGTGGGGCTCGATCCCATAACGCCGGGATCATGCCCTGAGCGGAAGGCAGACGCTTAACCACTGTGCCACCCAGGTGCCCCTCACCCCTCTTTCTAATAGAGAAATCTTTTCTGTTTGTGTCAGAGCTCTGCTTGGGTGGGCTCCCACCTGAACTCTGCCTGCATGGGAATGCAGCGGAGAACGTGGGCCCATGGGAACATGTACAGTGATTTCTGCCCAGGCAGAACCTGGGAACCACCTCGGAGTTTTTAACATGTATCCAGGATGGAGAAGCCCTGGGTGAGGCAGAAAGGTTCTTCTGAGTTGGGTAAGAAAAAAAGTATAGTTTTGAAAGAAAGGAATCCTCTAGTGAATATAGCAGTTCATAAGGAGGGTTGAGTGCTGTGGGGGACTTGCAAGGTCCTTGAATTGGTTTCCCAGGACTTAAATACCCCATGTTTCCTCTGAAGACTTGATGCAAGGGTCTGTCTCCAGGCTTCCCTCCTCACTTCTGGTAGTTTCTTGGCTTGTGGCAGCATAATTTCAGTCTTCACATGCAACCTCCCTATGTGCGGGTCTTTTGTAATAGCCCCAGTTATATTGGAAGAGGGGCTCATCATCCTCCATGATGGCGCCATCTTAACTGATTACATCCACAATGACCCTGTTTTCAAATAAGGTCACATCTGAGATACTGGAGTTTAGGACTTCGACATATGAATTTTGGGAGCAGACTATTCAATCCCTAGTAGTCCTTTTCCTGCTCTGTGCCTGGATGTGGAGCCAGTTTAAAACAGAAGTCAGACCAAGATATAGCCCCTGCCATTGCTGGGACCTAAGTACCATTTTCTCTGTTCGCTTTATGTAGACATGACCTGGATGCACTATCTAAACATTCTGAATTTCTGACGTTATTCTCCCAGACAGACCCAGCTCCTGAACAAAAGATAGGTCTTTAAGATATATTTGTTGTGCAACTTGGGGACTGGCTAAAGGTATCCAGCCTCACAGGGGTAGCTAAAAATGGGAGAAGAGCAATACAAAAACAGTTAAAAAACAGAGTGTTAGTTGTGTTATGTACTGTTTGTGAGCCAGATTGCATTAGGGCAGACCCTTCTAACTCAGAACTGCAAAATCTGAGAAGGATTTTTGTGCTTGGATCACCGTCTATTTTGGCCACAATTATGATTTAGAATACGGGATGTTAATGGAGCTCCATGTTCTACTGCTTGAAAGGAAGAAATCTGCTGTGCACAATTATTTCTTTCAGGTCACTTCTAGCTTAATGATCAGACTTGAAAATGAACAAGCCCTGCTGGTATTGACTGTGTTACGGCAGGAACTCGGGAGACGAAGGAATCTAAGGACTGAATTTTTCCACTTGCCACAATCGACAAGGGGGAGAAGCTCATTTCTAGAGGTGGTTTTGAGAGAATGCTTTTACAATTCTGCTCGATTTCTACACATGAATGAGTCTGTGTATTCAAAAATGGGGCTTTCTTACAATCACTTTGTACCATGTCCTCTCGCTCAGAGAGGAAGACCTTTCCTTAGGGGCTGCCCTAGGTGTGGAGGAGAGAGCTGGCCAGGACTCGGGTGCTGTGCTGTGGCGGCTGGCCTCAGAGACAGGTGCATCATGGGATATAGCGACTAAACTTCCTCTTATAGGAGGTGTGCGTGGGGACTTTCCTGGACATTACATTGGTTCATATGATTAAATCCCTCTTGTGTTAGGTAAATCACCAGCAGGTGGAGGTTGTAACTTTAATTGTCTCTCTAGCAGATTCCTTATGAAAGATAATGGTTTCTGGTTTGACGACACATGCGTGGCATGCCATTATCTCCTGCTTTTCTTTCTGATACAATTAAAAGTGTCATTTGAAAATTGTGTTTTGCTTATTTGTACTTCTTATTTATAACACTGCCTAAAATCAGATTGCTTATTTGTTTGGGGTTTATTGCTATTAAACCTTCTTTTACCTTGAGGCAGGAAGATGGCACCATGAATTGTACTCTATAAAAAAATTCATTTAACAGACTGTGGAATATACATGTGGAAGGTAAGGAGAGAGGTGAGCAGACATTCTTGTGTTCACCTTTCCTTCCCTCCTAAACTCCAGACCAGCAATAGGTCTTATCTTCTCTACTTCTAAATGGCTCTCCATTTCCGAAACCCTCCCATTTCCCTCTAAGTACTCGTCCCAGTCTAAGCTACCATCAGTACACACCAGGGCTACTGAGGCTAGAGCTACCAACATCTCCTATGCTTCCATTTTGTGTTCTTCAAACCTCGTCTCCACCTGGAAACCAGGATGATCTTCGAAAGCATAAATCTGTCATGGTGCTACTCACCCTTTGACTGAACTCCACACCAAACCTGTGAAGTCCCACACCCGCTCATCTGTTCTCACGGTCTCATCCTCTCACCAACACACTCCAGGTAAACTGCTCTCCTTTTGGGGTCTTCAAACAGGCTGAGGACCCCTCTGTTTCAAGGCTTTCCAGTACACTGTTCCTTCTGCCTAGAGCACAACGCTCTCACCACTCTCTGCCAGCATGCTCACACACATGCATACACACACACACACACACACACACACACACACACACACACACAGACTCCCCCCACCCCCACCCAGACCGGCACAGCACCAGCTGGCTCCTGGGCATCCTGCAGGTCTTGGCCTCAACGTCTCCCTTTCAAAGAAACCCCAAGTCCCCCGTGTCTGAGTGTTTTCCCTCTTGTCATTCTTTACCACTTCGTCTTGTTCCTGTATCACACAACACCCTGACGGTTTTGCTGTGAGTCGGCCTTATTCACTTACGTCTTCTTGCCCATTTTCTCCATGAGGCAAGCATTGCATCAGTGTTTTTCATCAGTGTGTACTGTGTTCTCAGCACAGGCCTGACAAATAATAAGCACTAAATATTTGTTGAATGGGTAGATGAACAAGGAATGAAGAGGGCAGGGAGAGGGAAAGGAGGAAATTGAGAATCAATGGCTCTTCCCCCTCATGATTTTAAAGCTGGAAGAAGTTCTCAAATTTCAAAAGAATTGTAGAGAACGCAGTGGGTAAATAGTTATTATATTAAACTATCTACTTGGGTCATTGCATGTAATTTGTCTAGAAATTTTATACTAAGCCCAGTGTGTGGTTTTTTTTTTTTAAGATTTATTTATTTGAGAGAGAGAGAGAGAGCACACAAGTGGGGAGAGGGAGAGAGACTCTGAAGCAGACCTCCTGCTGAGCATGGAGCCTGACACCAGGCTCCATCCCACGACCCTGAGATCATGACCTAAGCTGGAACCGAGAGTTGGACGCTCAACCGACTGAACCACCCACGTGCTCCAAGCACTGTGTGTTTTGAGTAGAACTTTTACAGATGGAATTATGACACAATAAACACACTTTCCTCTAATTGTGAAAGAAAAGAAAGGAACTTAGAAAATGAATATTCTAGGTAAATCTCCAGTATTTTTTGTATCTCTAATAAGATATCAAGTCTGTATTATTATTCTTGGTGGCTTTCAAGACAGTCTGTGCTTTCCTGTGCTACTAAATAAATCTTATTTCTCATGGTGGTCCAATTGTGCACCCTTAACTACATTTATTTGTGAATTTTGAGTGCCTGTTCTGTTCTAATACTATCCAGACTTTGGAAAAATTTCCACATTTTTTCCTTTGTTTATGTTACTCTATCAGTTCCAATTATTTTTTTCTATTCACCTTTCAAAATCTAGCTCTGTCCCACTTTCTTCAGAAAGCCACTTCTGTTTTAACTCAAGGGTGATTCCTCCATATTTGAAACTTCTGTTGCATTTATGGATTTATAGCTGCCATTTATGGATTAAAATTTATTTACATGTGGTATTTTCCCCTTCACAGACAACAGCATTTGGGGGCTGGGGTATATCCACTACCTCTCATGTATACATCATTCTGCCCAGGTAGGCACATAGTAGGTGCTCATTAATTATCAGGGGATTTATTAATTGACATAGTTGCTACTGTGAGCATATGGAGAACACACACACATAGGCTTATTTGCTGTGGTTGTAAATGAATGGAAACCAAGATATTATCCAAAATGTATGAGCCAATAGGAGTTGGTCAATAATGAAAGCTGAGACAAAAGAGACCTCCCCCCAGGTCAATGCTGTGATGTCCAAATACCCCCCAGGGAAGAGGAGACTTCAGTTGTAATAAATTGACATTATGGCTTCACTGGCAGAGCTATTCCTGTAGCTGGTGAGAAGGTCTTGAAACACCTTTCACCGGGAGATGCCTTTTAAGATCATCTCACTCCTGTGTTCTGCTTCCATGCTCACTATGAAACCCTCTAATAACTTGGCTTCCCATATGCTCACTTCTCATTATATAATAATAAATAGGCATTTGGTCTCTGTGAACTTGATTAAGGCAAGTTTGCCGCTAAGGGGTGACAGAGCTAATTCCAACGTATTCGGTAAAATCAGGTTTCTTAACCTTCAAGCCGGATACCAGACCCTAGGGTGTGTGAATTCATCAAGGTAAGTGTAACCTTGCGGGAAATTTCTGAGCAGCCAGCCATAACATTTGAAACATGAAAAAATGTCTCTGTATAGTAATTTTAACCTGCATCTTGTAATATTTTATTTGAATAGAGGAAGGAGCATTCATTCCTTTGCACAGCCTGGCAGCAGTGAAGAAATCCTAATCGAGACTCCTTTATAGGGAAGAGAGGGCAGAATGTGTGTGTGTGTGTGTGTGTGTGTGTGTGTGTGTGTGTGTGCAAATTCTCCTACTTGTGCTACTGTCTCCTGCTCTTTTTCTTTTAGGTCAGCTTCCCTGAGCTGCAAAATTTCCCTAAAGAGGAAAGTGGGAAGAATAAACAGATCCTCAACCCATGACGCATTTAGGCTTCTGCAGAATTCCCAAGTCAACTTACATTCATACAAGAATCTGTCACTTATTCTTGAAATTCGGAGATAATTTTTAAAATTACTTAGACTAATTTTCCTGGGACAAAGTTATTAGCACACATATTAGGAGCATAAGGTGGCTCTGATAGATGAATTGCAGTCAACATTAGCAAAAAAGATTCTGCAGCTGTCATTTCTTGAATGGTTCTTTGACCCTACTTCTATTGCTGCCACGCAACTGAATCCAGTGCAGTGAGTAGCCTCAGCAAATTCAAACAGCAGGAGCTCCAAAAAGTGCATATTTGAGAACTATTATGCTATATTGGACAAAAATTAAAGTGAGATTGATCGTAATTGGCTTCTTTAGTTTTGTAAGGAATTTTTGAAAGAAGCATACATTTTACCATCACATATGCTGTTTAACTTTCTTCTCAATTTAGAAAGGAAATTTTACAAAGGCAGTAATACTCCTTTTCCTTACTGAGTTAAAAAAGCTAGAATTCAAAACCCCACATTCAACCAAAGCAGAATGATTGTCTCATTAAATAATTCGTGAGAAACTTCTGTTTCCAAGAAAAAAGGTACTTCAGATGCCAGTCTGTTTGAAGAAAGATCAGTGATTCTGAAACATTTAACCTATCAATAGGTGTCTCTGTGAGTTGGTAATGTGGTTGAGAAATAATTGTCATGTCCTATGCATAGTATTATTCCAATAATCTCTGAGAATGAGATATTAACTTTTTAAAAGATTTCATTTATTTATTTATTTGAGAGAGAGAGAGAGCACGAGCAGGGGGAGGGGCAGAGGGGCAGAGGGACAAGCAGACTGCCTGCAAAGTGTGGAGCCTCATGCTGGGCTTGATCCCAGGACCCTGAGGTCATGACCTAAGCTGAAATCAAGAGTTGGCCACTTGGGCCCTGGGATACTAATTTTTTTAGATCAAAATTAATTTAATTTAAACATACTTGAATTTTAAGAAGATATATAGGGTATGAAGAAAGAAAGGTGTGGGTGAGTCCTGCCTCCCAGAGGAGTACAAATTATATCATGCATGGCTAGGCAGCCCATGCTTTTATTTGCAGTGTTGGCCATCTTCTACTAAGTCTATGTGTTATTTCATGTAAGCATAAGAATAAATATACACATAAATAACCATTCCTTAGATAAGCAAAGAACATACATTAAGGTGCTTAAAATATCTTTGAGTAGCATCTGTGACGAGGCAGAGAGAGCCAAGTGAAGAGCAAGAGCTTTTGATGAGTGTGGAGTTTCGTGGACGAGGGGCATGTATCTTTGGCAAGGCGTGGGGTGGCTTTCCAGAGGTCAGAGATTTGGATTTCTCCAATAGATAGTCTTCAAGTTGTTGAAAATACAGGTAAGCAAACCAACTTATTCTGACAGGAAAGTATGAACATAAAAAATATTTTTAGGGAGATACTATTAAATCTTGAGAGAGAAACAGCAAATTCGTTATTTCTTCTCTGATGAGATCGGGCGTGTTTAGGTCGGTATGGCCATAGACTGTTATTTCTTCTGGAAAGGAAGGTTAAAATGGCCTAATTCTGAGTCTCCACTGGGTGAGTACAGGCACAGGACATGTTGGGTGTGGCCCTTGCTCTGGAAAGGGAGTGAGAGGAGGAAGATGACATGAAGTGAGGCAAATTGAGGGAGGTCACATGGGCCAGCCTAGGGACTGTTGTAAATGGGGGGAGTGAGTGGTTAAAATAGTCATGTCCGGATTTGATCTGTACCAATGCTGTTCTCTAAAATATCGGATCCTGGAGTGGGATATGACAGCGGGTGCTCCACGGGCTTGGGAAGAGTCAGCTGTGTGTGTGTATGTATCAGTGTGGGAGGGATCCATACAATCATGGGGATTTCTGCCTATAGCACAAGGAGTACATGTGAGAGGATTCAATGGCTCAGCAGGAGCCCAGGGTCAATGTCAAGCTGACTGGAGTTTGGCATAGGCAGCCCTAAGAATTTCAGCAGAACCCTTGTCAGATGGAGTTGGACAAAGAGCAATGGTGGCCAATGTGCAATGGGAAGGCAGATGACCTATGCTCATCCCGGCCTCCTGGGATGCTGCATTCAGTAGCAATGAGAGCAGTTTCAGATGACACCAGCTCGTAGATCAAAGGCTCCTGATGTCCAGCCCACTTTGGTCAAGACTGATTTACAAATTTGATGACTGGATGGGGGGATGGGTTAGACTAGCCCAGAGGCCAGAGTGGGCAAGAATAAATATTGAATATAACAGATTCTTTCTACAATGATCAAGAAACCAAATACCAAAGCCAATCATCTGACACCTAAGAAAGTACATATGTTAAAACAAGTCAAGACATGGTTGTTTTATTTTGTGTTTTTGAGCTTGAAGACTGCTCTGCAGAATTTGTCTTCACGAGGGCAGACGGGGCACTGAGTTCTGAAGTGTTCAAAAAGGTGTATGCAAAACAAAGAGAATGACCTAAGTCCCTATATTTGATACTTTCCTTGTGAGAGAGCTCAACAGACGGTGTGCTTCCTATGAAATGTTTTCCTCCAAACAGAAATACCCAGCTTCATAACACCCCAATCACTTGACTTGGCTTTGAACAAAATTGTGGATATGCAATCTAGATGTTATCTGCCATCATCCTAGCCTTTGAAACTTAAATAAAATAGATTTGTGTCCACTCTCCAGGTCCTTAGACATCCAGTGTCCTTGAAATCTTTTTGAATCTTTTCAAGTCTTTTGTTTTGTTTTTTTGTTTGTTTGGTTTTTTGAAGAGGAGGAAGAAGGAAGTTATTTTATACGGTGTCTACTGGGTCTGAGCTTTATTTCCCTAAACTATTTCAGCCTCTGAATGATCATGCCATATTTTGCGTGCTCTTTTTGCTCGGTCTTATGCACATACCACTCTCATTCCATCTCTCCAAACTACAACGAATACAAAATTATAATAGGCAGCATAATTTTAATGACTTTTTATAGCAATGATGGTGGTTTCCCTTATTTTATGCTGCTGTCATCTAGACACATTAGGATAGATTATTAGCCCTCATTTTAGACGTCTCTGTGCATTTTGTCAACAAGAATTTCTCCCTGGCCAGTGTCTCCAGCTTCCAACATTCCACATGCTTCCAACATTCAGTCCCGTCTCTTTCCTCTCATTTCCCCCCACTCCTCCCTTTTATCTCCTTATTCCTGTTAATTTTTTTATTCAGAGATTAGCTTTCTCTGTATTTTACTGATTCCTTCTAAAACAGTGCTTTTCAAGTTGCAGGTTGTGACCAGTTAGTAGGCTGATAAATCCATTCCTTAAGTTGAAACAAGCATTTTAAGAAAACAAAATAGAATCAAAGAGAACATATCTAAGTGCCTTGCCCAGGGTAAAGCGAAATTTTGCTGTAGATTCCATCAGTCTGTGAAACACATTTGATTCCACAGCGGTAGGCCACGCAGTACCATCTTCTGTCCACCCACAACTGTTCTAGCAAAGTATCTTCCTCAGCAAATGACACTTTTCCTGCTATATATGTTCTCAAAAATCAAATCCACTACTCATGGAAAGTTGTGCTCTGCCACTGCTGCTGTTGAAAAGAATGCGGCACCAAAGTCTTTAAAAGCTTTCCAGGGGCACGTTTCAAATATTTTTGCAAGGCAAAAGGAAAGCCTCCTGTGATTGCACCTTTCTTGGCAATAGTCTTTATTTAGATGTATGCTAAGCTTTGTTTAGGAAAAAATCCAGACCAATCATCAATATTCATACTACTTCTTTGTTGCTAAGCACTTTTAAGAGGGAGCGAAGCATATGGTCAAGGAGACCAAGGGGGTGACCTAACTTTTTCCACTTAGGGGTTTCTCACCTAGGTACTGGTGTTAGTACTGACCAACCAGTACCTGCCACAACAGGGTGCTGAGAAAAGGTGTGTGTGTGTGTGTGTGTTTGCATTGGGATGACAAATTGGTTGATGGGTAATTAGGACAAAGGATACCAGTTCTATAAGTAACAAAAGCTGAGATAAGTGATTTTTTTTTTTTTACAATTTGTTTTCTCTTTTTTGATCATAGACCAAGAATTTTCATGTAAAATAATACCATCTTGGGAACGGTAGCTCTGTCTGCCATTAATTTTTAGAAGATCAATATCTTTAGAATTCACTAAATTTATTTCTCAATAAAACTAAAACTTCAAACAAATTCACAAAAGTAATTATGAGAAGAATTCATAAAATATACGTAGGTGTCACAGTAAGAAGTCTTTATCTATGACAATGATAGAAGCATTCTGTTTTTCCTGGCTGAGTGGAACTCCGTGATTGACTGGCCCTGGACACTCCAGAGCAAGGAAGCAGACTCTCAGAACTCAAGGTGCTTTAAAATTTCTTTATGTTCCAATCTAGTGTTCTGATACACTGGGAAAACCAGTTTTTCGTGGCTCTATTTATCTTGGGGGCGGGAGTACTTTGTGGTAGAAGAGGTAAATTACTACAGATGGCATCCTCTTGGAAGATTATTTCTCAACCATAAAGCATTCAGAACTATTTGTAAAGCCTATCGATAGACTGATACCAGTACTGCATTTATATTAAAATCCATAATGCTAATGTAGCGAAGAAAGGGGGAACTTTGACCAAGATGGGTCATAAAGCTTTAGAGCCCAGCCCATTCATTGTACATCTGTGGTTATTTTCAGTTCACTGACCAAAAATCTTTATGAAAGTTTGATTACAAACAGTTACTGCCTATAACCAACTCCATTTATAGTAAATGCTATTTTAATACATAACAATAGATGTGTCAACTTTAGACAGATGATACGGAATTTCCAGAGTCAGCAGCAGCAATGAAGCTATTTTTCAATTACTAGAATGCAAAGCAGCATTTATACCTTTTTATTTTTCTTGAAAGGGTGCAATATGCCATTTTGCTCTTTGAGGAAATGGCTGTTGATACTGGAACACACTTGGTCATTTCATGAGGCTACAAGGAGTAAATTGTACATCATCTGCCTTACGTTGAATTTTAATGCATCATTAAGAAATATTGGTTCTCACTTCTGGTTAAAATGTAGGAGATGTTAATCAGCTGGAATTCTCATACATTGCTAGGGGATTCTAAAATGGTACAACCACTTTGGAAAGAGTTTGTTTCTTAAAAAGTTAAATAAACATCTACCCCATGACCTACCAATTCTCCTCCTAGGTAACTTTCCAAGAGAAATGAAAATATATGTAGAAAAAGATTTTTACAAGAATATTTATGTCTGCCTTATTCTTTTTTTTCTTTAAATTTTTTTTTTTTAAGTCAAGGGAATTTGGTGCTGACTGGCTGTATGTTGGCCTGGGCTCTTAAATCTATCCTTTCTGGCAGCACAAGAATTAGGATGCTGGACCTCAGATGGGGGCCAAATGGGTCCCTGGGGGAAGAGGGGAGTTTCAGAGCTTGGGTGCCAGAGAAGATCTAATATGCTTAGCGTTGGGTTAGTCAAATTATTATGGTGCAGCTGTGGCTGTCTTGGACATGACACACCAGAAGGTGATATAAAATATTTAGTGGGCTCTTTCTTATCTTGCTGAATGTTCCTTTGCCCCTGTCCACATATTTATCTCATCACCTGTTGCTAGGAGGTGTGATGGTAGATCAGACTTCTAAGAGAATATGCAGCTATGCTCTAAGCCTGGTAGTGAGCATAAAATTTTTATTGAAATATGTGGATAGTTTGAAACTGTTTTACAAACAGGGGGCAAGAGCTTTTGGCTTTCTGAGCATTGGCCAGTATTCACATAATTGCATTCTTGCATGAAAGGGAGAAAAAAGGTCAGGCAAATCCTATAGTAGGAAGAATGATGCAAGCAAAGGTGAAATCTGGGTAAATCTATTTTATTCTTAATAACCCCAAACTAGAAACAACCTAAATATTCACTAACAGATAAATTCTACTCAACAATAAAAAGGAATAAACTATTGATACACATAGTAACATGCATGGATCTCAAAAAAGCTAGCGTGAGTTGATAAAAGTCAGATACGAAAGAGTACATACTAAGATATTTGTTTATATGAAGCTCTAGAACAGTCATACATCAGCTATGGTGATGGAAAATCACGTCCTTCATCACCTGAGTTAGGGTATTGGCTGGAAAGGGGCATGAAGAAACTTTGGAGAGATGGAAATGTTCTGTATGCTGAAGGGGGGTTATTTATGTAGGGATATACATTAGTCAAAATACATCAAAGTTTTTACATATTTAAAATCTGTTTATTGGATTATATATGAGTGACACCTTAATAAAGTTGATAAAAAAAGAAGCACTGCATCCAGAATATTTGAGACACATGCGCTCATTTATTTGTTGAGTATCTACTATGTTCCAGAAAAGCTAAGGAAATATTAATGAACAAAACTAACTAGAGGGGGAGATGAATCATGAGAGACTATGGACTTCATGAAACTTATGTTCTAGAGGATGATGACAGACAATACAAGAATAAACAATATGGTGTAAGAGAATGGTCGAGTTTCATTCTTCTGTGTATAGCTGTCCAATTTCCCCAGCACCATTTATCAAAGAGACTGTCTCTTTTCCATTGGATATTTTTTCCTGATTTGTAAAAATTAGTTGACCATAGCGTTGACTTTATTTCTGGAGACTTTATTCTGTTCCATTGATCTATGTGTCTGTTTTTGTGCCAATACCATGGTGTCTTGGTGATCACAGCTTTGTAGTATAGCATGAAATCAGGTGACATGATGCCCCCAGCTTTGTTTTTCTTTCTTTTTTTTTTTTTTAAAGATTTTATTTATTTATTTGACACAGAGAGAGACAGCCAGCAAGAGAGGGAACACAAGCAGGGGGAGTGGGAGAGGAGGAAGCAGGCTCCCAGCAGAGGAGCCTGATGTGGGGCTCGATCCCAGAATGCTGGGATCACACCCTGAGCTGAAGGCAGATGCTTAACGACTGAGCCATCCAGGCGCCCCAGCTTTGTTTTTCTTTTTCAACATTTCCTTGGTGATTCAGGGTCTTTTCTGGTTCCATACAAATTTTAGGATTGTTTGTTCCAGCTCTTTGAAAAATGCCAATGGTATTTTGATAGGGATGACGTTTAAAGTGTAGATTGATCTGGGCAGCATAGACATGTTAACAATGTTTATTCTTCCAAGCCATCAGCATGGATGAAAGACCTCAATGTGAGAGAGGAATCCATCAGAATCCTAGAAGAACATAGGCAGTAAACTCTTCAACATTGGCCACAACAAATTCTTTCATAACGTGTCTCCAAAGACAAAGGAAACAAAAGCAAAAATGAACTTTTGGGACTTTATCAAGATAAAAAGCTTCTGCACAACAAAAGAAACAGTCAACAAAACTAAAAGGCAATCTACGGAATGGGAGAAGATATTTACAAATGACATATCAGACAAAGGGCTGGTATCCAAGACCTATAAAGAACTTTTCAAACTCAACACACAAAAAACAAATAATCAAGTCAAAAAATGGGCAGAAGACATGAACAGACACTTCTCCAAAGAAGACATACAAATGGCTAACAGACACATGAAAGAATATTCAACATCATTAGCCATCAGGGAAATTCAAATCAAAACTGCACTGAGATACCACCTCACACCAGTTATAATGGCAAAAATTAACAAAGCAGGAAACAACAAATGTTGGAGAAGATGTGGAGAAAGGGGAACCCTCTTACACTGTTAGTGGGAATGCAAGTTGGTACAACCACTTTGGAAAACAGTATGGAGGTTCCTCAAAAAGTTAAAAATAGAGATACCCTATGACCCAGGAATTGCATTATTGGGTATTTACCCCAAAGATACAGACGTAGTGAAAAGAAGGGGCACATGCACCCCAATGTTCATAGCAGCAATGTCCACAATAGCCAAACTGTGGAAGGAGCCAAGATGCCCTTCAACAAATGAATGGATAAAGAAGATGTGGTTCATATATACAATGGAATATTACTCAGGCATCAGAAAAGATGAATACCCACCATTTGAATTGACATGAATGGAACTGGAGGGGATTATGCTAAGTGAAATAAGCCAAGCAGAGAAAGACAATTATCATATGATTTCACTCATATGTGGAACATAAGGAATAACACAGAGGACATTAGGGGTAGGAAGGGAAAACTGAAAGGGAGAAATCAGAGGGGGAGATGAATCATGAGAGACTATGGACTTCAGGAAACAATCTGAGGGTTTCAGAGGGGACAGAGTTGGAGGGATGGGGTAGCCCAGTGATGGGTATTAAGGAAGGCACGTGATGTAATGAACATTGGGTGTTATACGCAAATAATGAATCATGAACACTACATGAGCCTCTAATGATGTACTGTATAGTGACTAACATAACATAATAATAAAAAAAGAATAAACAATAAATGTATAAGTTGCCAGGACATACTGTTTAACCCCGGAGGTTGGCTGTGACAATTCTCATTCAATATGCTTCTGCAGATGGATGGTTTTCTACATCTGCACCTGACAGTGTTCTCTGACCCCAAATGCCAGAAAGTTAAAGACTGAGGAGCAATGGTCAATATGGACAGGAGTAGGTCATATGGGTATGTGTGTGTGTGTGTGTGTGTATCTCAGTTTCCTTACCCCCTCTCACGTGTACTCCATGTAATTTCCCATGGGCAGTGAGCCCCAGTTGCTCAGAAAGGTAACATATCCATTGACATATTCTTTAGTGGTCCTTCTTTCTTCTCTCTCTCATTCCGTCATTCCCTTACCATGTCTCTGAGATCAATTCTGAAATAAGCTATTTGCATCCAAATACCTTTCTCAAGTTTTGCTTTTAAGAGGTTTGCTAAAAACCTGTTTAAGGCTGTTTAAAGTTTTCTAAAACCCTGGGTAGGAGGAGTAGAAAATGCTGAAGATGGCAGAGTGGAGGAAGGGTTATTTGACATAAGATGGTGATAAAACCCTACCTGAGAAAATGACACTTGAGTTGGGGGAAGGTCTAGGGCGGACACACATTTGGAGGCTGTCAGGCTTTGGATGATGTTTGAAGACATGGGACTAGAAAGAATTACCCAGAGAGTGAGTGTGGGCTTATGGGCTGAGTTTTGAGCACTCCAGTGTTTACCAGTTGGGAAGTTAAAGAGGACATAGAAGAGGTTAATAGAAACATCCAGTGAGAGAGGAGGAAAACGAAGAGAGAATGATGTTTCAGAAGCTGGGCAAAGACAGTATTGCAAGAATTGGAGAGTGATACACTAGATAAAATGTTAATTATTTAAAGACAGAAAAGGACAGGGATTGACCATTGTATTTCACAATATGGAAGTCATCATTGGTGACCTTGACAGAGTTGTTTCACTGGACAGGTGGAGATAAAAGTCTCATTATATGGTGTAAGAGCAAAGACAATGGGAAGATAAAAAGTGAAAAATCTTAAGATGATGTTCTTTGCAAAGTATTGCTCAGAAGTGGGGCAGTGATTGGAAGGTAAATGAGGGTTGAAGGGTTAGTTTGTTTCCTAAAAACACAGGTAGTATAGCACGCACATTTGCTGAAATGAATGATAGAGCAGGGAGGGAAAAATAAAATGAAGGATGCAAGAGAGATGGGGAACAGCAGCTAAGTTGCTTTCTTGAATAAGCAAGAGAGGATGGAATCCAGTTGTTCTAATGGAGAGGTTAACCTGGACTGGGGCAGAGACCTCCGATCATTAGCAACATTAGTAACAGGAGGGAGGAATTATAGTTTGGTTATAGATATCATGCATTAGTAGATATAGTGGTGGAAGTCTGGAAGTTCTCTTCCAATTAATTGTTTCTCAGCAAGATAGGTGTCAAGTCATCAGCTGAAATTAAAGAGAAAAGAAGCTTTGGAGGTTTGAGGAGAGATGAGAGGCTGTGTCATGGACATCGAAGAATGGTAGAAGGAACTGATCAGGTGAACATGTGAGTTTTTGGCAGCGCTGAAACCTACTTGAAACCAGTGGTAGTGACTTTGATTTGAGACCAGTCAGCGTGATTTTGTGTTTTTGTTCACCAATGGGCGCAGAAGGCATGGATTAGGTAGAGAATTAGGTTTAACCAGGACTGGGGTTTTGCTGAGGAAGTAAAATGCAGAGAAAGAGGAGCAAAGTCACTGAGCCATGAGCAAGGGTTATAATAAAGGACCATGGACACAAAGCTTGGACGCAGTGAAAAGGTGGAAGTGTCACTGGATGGTATGACCTGTTGGGGTTGAAGAATTGTTGAAGTTGGGTAATCAGAGGGAATAAACTAGAAAAAAAGTGAGGTCAGAAAGTACGATGCTTCAGGGCGCCTTCAGTCTGTTGAGCGTACAACTCTTGGTTTCGGCTCAGGTCATGATCACATGGGTGGTGAGATCGAGCCCTGCACTGGGCTCCCCGCTCACGCACACTGTCTCTAAAATAAATGCATGTTGTGATGGGCACTGGTGGTTATATGCAACTAATGAATTGTTGAATACTACATCAAAAACTAATGATGTATTATATGTCAACTAACTGAACATAATAAAAATAAATACATAAACAAACAAATCTTTAAAACAAAGTAACAAAAAAGAAAGTGTGGTGTTTCAAGTTGAAATATTGGAAGGCTTGGGTTACTGAGAATGACACAATCTATGGTATGATCATGGAATGACCACACGAGTGAGGTTGAGGACAAGAGAAAAGGGGTTCAGGGATTTGAGAGCCAGGGTATTGGAAGAGCACCTACATGGTCATTAATATCACCAAGAGTTATAATGGCATCGAAGACAGTAGCAATGAGTAAGGAGTTAAACCTTTAAAGATCAAGGGGTGTGACCAAGAGGTGACACATGACTGTAACAAGAAGGTGAGCAGATAAACTACCTGGGTGTCTTTGCGGCTTCTCGAACACACCAGGCACACTTTTGTCTTAAGGTCTTTGTGCTTTCCATTCCTTCTGCCTGGAATGTTCTTTTCTGATATTAGCATAACTTCCTTCTTCACCTCCTTTGCTCATACTTCTTTTTCTCAGTAAGATGATTTCTGATCATCCTATAAAGATCAATCTCCCTAGCCACCCTAATATTATACTTCCCTACTTATATATAACATACTCTATATTTCACTTACTTTATTTTGTATCTTTCTCCTTCACTAGACTCCAGACAGCAGAACTATTTTATTCTAATTTACTGCTATATCCCAAATCCCCAGGACAGTGTCTGATGCCTGGTATCTGCTCAAGAAATATTTGCTGATTCTCTGATGACATGATCTTCAGAGTTTGGGGGCTGCCGAGAGGATAGAGGGACAAAGGTCTGGAAACAGCAGTGATGAGCAAGAAAGACACCCACCTCACCTCCAGGCTGAGAGATTCTATAGGTATAGAAGAAATAGAAGTCTCTTGAGTAGAAACCACTTATGAGAGCTCAGGGAGCATCATTCAATGGTTTTCACTGGACCAGGTTTTAGACCAAAGTTTGAAAGGAATGCTCCAAGCAGAGATGAGGATTTAACTGATTTTGCCGTGATTTACAGAGGGCCCCAGGGAAAAGTTTCAAGACACAGAGACGGGTGGTAGCTAGTGGGGGAGAGACTTGTACAGAAAGAAGTGCGCATCAGTGGGAGTAAGGTAAACCAGGTGGAGCTCTTCCTGATGGTCTTTTAGAAGATGATGGTGGCAGGGCTTTGAGGATTTGGATTTAGGAGATATCAGTGTTGCCAGGATCACACAGGTTTCCAGAACCTTCTGTAGGTGTGAATAACATTCTAAGAAAGACACGTAGAGGTCAGGTATTCCCAACATCTAGCACATGTGATTGATGTATAATAAATACTTGTTGGTTGAAATAATGGATGGAAAAATTACTGCTGAAATTAAATAGTTAATTCTGAAGAAGGGAAAACCAGGGAGTAATTCTTTAACTCCTAAGGAGTCACTAATGAGAGACTATGCTATGGAAATTCACAGAGGAAATGACAAAGAAATAAATGTAGGACACAGCCTTTGCCCTTGAACACTTCAGAGTTAAACACAAATTACGTTCACCGTTACAGAACTGCATTGCTTTAATGAAGTACAAAAAGCCATAACATACACAAATGCTCTTCTAGTTTTAACAGGAAAGACAGCACATTTGACTAATTGAGTCAGGAATGTGACCTACTTTGCATACAGAGGCACAGGAGACAACTGGTTTGTGGATGATGATGATCATAGATGACCTTCATATTGTTCTTGTCTGGGCCAATTCATTGTATGGAATCCTGGGAGATTTTTTTCCTCCCCATGGTTCAGTTTGTTCTTTCTTAAAAACAGGGCTTAGAATTTCTGAGTTATTAGATGAGAAGTACTTAAACATTGCCAAAACCAATTTTGGTTGGCTTTTAGAATGAATTGGAGTTTGCTTCCCAGAGAAAGGGCATGAGTGAAGGAGCCGGAAGCCTGGATCCTGTTACACCTGGGAGTTCGTGTGGACTCAGCGACACTTGTGCAGCAGAAGGAGCAGTCTACATGTCCCTTGGGTGGTAGAGATCAGGCTTCCAGCCCCTGGGGAATCAATTTACTTGTTTATATCACCGGGTTGAGGGCATGAGGAAGTCATTTGTGTGTTTCCAAGCTGCTAAATTTTTAAGTATCAATTGTAAAGGCTCAGAAGGGGGAAAAAAGCAAAGCCCCTCGAAGAATTCTAATCTGGAGAATAGTTCGCCCACTATTTCAAAGCTATCTTAGCCATTTTGGCAGCATATTCAGAGTAAATAGGTCACTCACCTCTCCTTGAAGCTCATTACCACTACAAGGTGTGTGCGTACTACCATGACCAGTCTGGAGGCAACTTTCACGATGGCAGGTGTTGTAGAACACCCAAAGTCTTAGCCCATGCCTCTATGGTAGTAGTTCTCAAAGTGTGTTCCAGGAACTAATTGGGAAGGGAAGTACCAAGACCCAAACATGGAACCATGAGGTCAAACAATGTTCATAATTATACTAAGATTTTCCCTTTTTTCACTCTCCCTCTTTTTAAGAGTGAATAGCAGTAGAGTGGTCCAAAGACTACATGTCACATTAAAAATACATAATTTAGGGGCGCCTGGGTGGCTCAGTTGTTAAGCGTCTGCCTTCGGATCAGGGAATGATCCCGGCGTTATGGGATCGAGTCCCACATCAGGCTCCTCTGCTGGGAGCCTGCTTCTTCCTCTCCCACTCCCCCTGCTTGTGTTCCCTCTCTCGCTGGCTGTCTCTATCTCTGTCAAATAAATAAATAAAAATCTTTAAAAAAAGTACATAATATAAATTCACTTGTAATGAATTCATTATTCTCATTTTTAAAATAAATTAATAAATACCCAAATTCTCCCTTTTAATTTCTAACGTAAATATTGATAGATAACTTAACCCTCATACACGAAAGCACTTTGGAGGTTCTCAATAATTTTAAGTATAAAAGGGATCCTGAGGTCAAAATCATTGAGAACTATGGCTTTTTGGTTATTTGGAATTCAGCCTTTCCCTACGAAAAATGGGACTCAGCCTTTCCCTATGAAAAAAATATACTTAAAAGCTCTTGTCTCCTCCAGCTGGCTAAATGACAAAATCTGAGGCCAGAGGCCAGCTCAGACTGTTTGCTTGTGTTGCTTCTCCTGATCCACCTGGGCTTCAGGCCACTGGTGTACCTGAATCCACCAAAGGCCCTACCTGAATATTCATTTGTCCTCCCCACCTGAGCTCCTGCAAGCCCTGGGGCTTTTCCCGTGGCTTACAGAAAACTGTGGTCCTGGCCAGATGCCTTCAACCAATGGAGACATTACCAATCATGGGTAAAGAGAGAAGAGAACCAGGTTTGGGGACAGAGATGACTAGGGAGATGAGGGAAGTCATAGACTCCTGTGGCCCCTCTACTGTGTCTAGACCTGCCTACTCTCTTTCTGCCTTAGACATCATGAGGCCTTCTGAGAGCCTAATCTGTCTCTGGGGTCTATGCTTTGCAGATAGGTTAAGATAGGTATTTTTGAATGAATAACATTCTGTCCTCATACATACTTGGTCTTTTCACTGAGCTAGAATATCTGCCAAGTGCTTCTTTAATTGGGACCCAACTTTCTGGGTCTACTACCTCTATACCATGTGAGCTACTCACCCATCTTTGACTCATTTGAAAGTTCTTTGTCGTTTAGTTTGACTTGCAGTTGGTGAAATAAGCTTTTTTTTTGGTGGCGGTGGTAGAATTCAGAAAGATCATTCCTTTTAAACTATGATTTTTTTCTCCTAGCATTTAATTATAATTTTTTTCCAATATACAGTAAAATGGAAAAAATTTATAGGGAACCTTCATTTTTCTACCAGTATCCTATTTGATTTATTGCTAATCTATCCATCTACCCGTCCCTCTATCCAGTTGTTAAATGTTTTTTTTTTTCATATAAACTTTAACAAATAACACTACAAAAATGAATTGAAAGATCCTTTTAGGGAAGAAAGTTTCCATGTGGGAAATCAAATCTAACCTAGTAAATTTTTATCTGAATCACCTAAACCTTCAGAAGCAAAATGTTGTTACCAAAACACACTGTTTGGAAATGTGGTTCGGGGATGGTACTTTTTGGCAAGAGCACTCTTCCTTTTCTTGGTTCATAGTGAGGATCTGCACCTTTACTGTATTTTTTTCTGGAAACTTCTCAGATGTCCTAAGCAATGGAACCAATATTAGGAAGTTATTAGGAGCAGCTGAATGAAATTTAGGCAAGAGGTGAGCCATTGGACTTTCCTGAAAAAAAAAAAAGGGCCCTTTGAAACCTTTAAAAAAGATACGGATCTGAACTTTGGTTCTGCAATAGGAATCAAGTTTATAGGAAAAAATAATTTTCTACTATTCTTCCTTTAAGGTTTGGGAAAATCTAAAGTTGTAGGGAATAATTGGAGCCTATTCAGCCCATTAAAGTTTATCTTCTCTTAATATTCCAATTCCCTCAGGACTCTGGTTACAGTAATTGTTTTTTTGAAATATCTCCCCATGTTTAAGTTTGGCTATCTTTCCCTGGTAAGCTGTCATGTACACAAGTAGCTCATGATTTTTCTATAATTAAAAAAAATGTTAAGAGTGTGGGGGGCTATTTTATGACATCTGTTTCAAATTTATTTTTCTTTATTTTGCAATTATGCTTGGAGCTTTCTTATCTATCTTTTGAAGAAATAGTAACTGTGCTTGGCATTAACTAGGCTGGTTAAAAGACTTTATATACAAAAATTAATTCCCTTGAACTGTCTTTTATAGGCTGTAAATTTCAATTTTTATGGTTTCCCTGTATACTTTTCTTCTACACTTTCATTACCAGTTTTGTCTTCTTTTAAACATTAGAAAAATGAGGGAAAAACCAAAAGAGATAGTAGCCAGGGCAGACCAACAAGCCCTACCACTGCCTGTTGGAATGGGCGCTCCTCCCGCACCTTGGATCTCACTTCTGGGTTTTGCACTATTACATTTCCAGCTGGGCCTTGACCATTTGAGGGACTCACACCATTTTGTTCATTTCATTGACATAATTCCAGGGGCCGGTGGTCACTGGATCCCTTAATGTATTGTATTTTTATATTCATTTTTTGCATGAGACAAGCTGAAGTTCATTTTTTACTATTCCATTTCCTAGAAAAGTCGTTTAAATGGAAATAAGAACTATTCATCCCTCAATAATTGTGCCTAGGAAGTCATATCAGCAAGAAAGTACTTCCCCACCTAAAGTACAGATTTCAAGATTCCATTCACGTTAAACTGAGCTTACTGGATAGAAGAGGTGATTTCAATCTCTTTCCCTTGTTCAGAAACCTCATATTTCTAAATAACCTAGATCTGGCAAATACTTAAACAGGAAAGTCACAAGATATTCATTTAGGTGGCCTCGTTGTTAAACCTAACCTATAAAGCAAAAGAAAATAAATTGCCCCAAGACATGAAAATTACAGTGGCTATTTAACTATATAATAAATATAAAATATATATTTAGTCATTGTGTTTTAAAAATAAGAGAGCACTTTACCAATGTCTCCATTTTTAAAAAACCAGCCTGGATCTGGCTTTCTGATTCTTTCCTTCAAACTGATATACGACCCCTGTTGTTGAGAGAAGTGATTACCATCAGACCACAGGATATGAGAATTCTCTGACCAGCTCTGATCTTCAAGTAAGCAACCTCTTGTTGGTAATTTAATAATCTCTACCTGCCACATTCTTGGTCATTTACAAAGCAGGATGTTTTATGATATTATTTGTTGAAAAATGCATGCCATTCCTTCTTAAGGGAGCAGCATAATAGAGAAACTTCGAGTGAGGACACCAGAGGAACATTTCATTCTGGTGCAGTGTGTAATGGCTGCGCTGGCTCTCCACTGGATGATTCTGAACATGGTGGCTTCTCAAGGTTCAGCTGAAGTAGGTAGAGTGTGGGGCTGTTGGCTTGGGTCTGTTGAGGTTATAATGGGAAAGAGAAGTAGATGTTCCCTAACTTCTGTAGTCCTCAGTGGCTTCATTCATAAAATAAAAGGGATGGGGCTAGATAATCCCTCTAGTTCTAAAAGTCTTCTATTTTTTGTCTTTTCAAAATGTCTCAGCTTATATGCACCACTCAATCTGGGTTTATGATGAACACATTTAATAAAGAGATCATCTTATTTCCTGACATCAACTGTTATCCTTTTGAAAACACAAAAAAGGCTCCTATGTTTCATTTAGCTAGACCTGGTTACTATCAGAGTGGACGTATTTCCACAAGTGTTTCTAGATGCCATGTGTCTATGACCTTTGATGGAAGCAGCCATTTTTTTTTGTGGTATTTCTAAAGTTGATTTGATTATGGGGTTGATGGACTATAAAGAGAAGTTTCTCTTGACCCAGTTAATCTACACAAATTGGACTAAACAGAAAGCTAAAAACTTTTAAGAATATATATTTCAGCTCATGCTAGAGACAGCAGTAGAAAGTATGGAGGCTGAAAAAGGAAAGGACAAATCCTTAATATGTTTTCAACTTTAATTTTATGTCTGGATCAAATGTCCTGCTTAAAAAATCCTGAGGTAATGGGTCCGCCTTTTAAGTATACTGTTTGTCCACGTGAATCCCCATCTGACAAATTTATCCCTGTGGATTCCAGAAGCTGAACTTCCAGTCTATTTGAACCTGAGCTTGAATGTCTTGATTACAAGTGATTTGTTGATGAAATCAAAAGTGTTAGCTTTTGCAGGAAAGGGATCTGTTGTGGGCATATGGAGAAATGTTTCATTCTGGTGTGACATGTAGTTGCTGCTTTGGTTTTTCACTGGATGATTCTTGTCGTAATGGCTTCACAAGTTTTAGGGGTGAAAGCAGAAAGTGAGGCTGCTGAAGATGAGATTTGCTGAGTTTATCCTAAAGAGTTGGCACAGAGGTTCCTCTCACGTGAACAGCTGTAGAGGTAGTAGAGTTTGGGGCTTCTAAAGAGCACTAATAATGGCCGCAGTAGGGAAACATATTATATAAGGGGAAGGGAGCCTATGTTATGGAGATTAAAAAAAAAAACACGAGACACTGAAACAGTCAAATTCTTTGTGTGCTATTTTCCAGAATTTTTAATATACAAAACTAAGAAAAATAAATGACCATTCCCTACCGTTTTAGAAAAGTACATGACTGAGAAGAAAATGTTGTCTCTCATGGGCAAGATGGCAGCTTTTCTGCTGTTCCTGCAGGGCACATCAGCTTCTTGATTGTTGGAGGGGGTGCTTTTGTGCTGCTGTGTGCCATCCTTTCTTATTTTGGCACTTGATGAAGGAGATAACCTGGCACAAGTTCCTTGGAAACGACATTAACTGTGGATTTGTAGCATGTGTCAATAAAAGTATCTTCATTTTCAAACACTGTCCTAAAATCACTTTCTTGAATTTGCAAGTTGAAATCTTTCCAGACTACATGCTTTAGCTGAGTAAGCAGAGTGAAGAAATAGGCATCCAGCCAAATGTGCTGTTATGGATAATGAGCAGAAAGTGTTCTGTTGCTGGGACAAGGAGGCATGCATTCCACTCCTAGAATTGCCCTTAGTGATTTGAGTGTGTGTGGTTGTGTGGGTGGGGGGAGAAGGGTGAAGAGATGTGAGAGGATAGTCAGGGAGGAAGAAAGGAGAAGCATCATGAATACAAATTCCACCTCGTTTTGTGGGAAGAGCTTGTAAATGATGGATGCCATGTATGGACCATTCCGAGCAGCCAGTGGCAATTCTTTTAATGTCACAGCAGTGACTCAAATGTATTATTCTCTATTTGAACAAAGATATCAAAGAAACTCAGTGGATGGACTAAGAGAGAGACCCTTCCTGAGGAAAATAAACAGGTAAGAAGGCAATTTAATGAGCTTCTTAGCATGAGGCAAGGAAGGTAAGTGGTTAAGTGAAAGAAAAGAATTCAGTCAGCTAGTACGCTTCATTTGAAAAAAGTTTTCAGTTCTCTAAATTCTGACATTGGAAGGTGAAGTAAAGGGCATCTGAATGCTGTTCAATTCAACACTGAGGTTTCAATAAGCACTAGGAACCTGTCATTTTAATCTGCATGGTGTTCTCTGTTCTTTTCTATAATTATATTGTTCTTCGAAGAGGCAGCCAAGTAGGTTGGGGAGATTTCTCTGAGAAAGAAAACCTGAACAGTCTCCACAGGGATGAATCACTTACAATGAAAGAACCCTTGATCATGATTTTCAGATCATTTCACTCCATCACAGAACATTCCCTAAAGAGGTGACATGAGGTATTGAAGTAGTTCCCTTGAGGTGGTATGACTTCCCTTCCAAGAGGTGACTTGTGTGTGCGGGGGGAGTTGAGAACTGAGGTGGGAAGTAAAAGGGAGCAGAGTTTGAAGGTGTAGAGTGGTCTCCCCAAAGGAGTTTCTCTAGGATCTCAGCTGAGGGAATTCTTGAGGATCAAGCAAGTAACTTCTGAGGGCTGAATATGCACTCTTAGAGATTGCCTCGGGGAAAGGACTGAGGAAAGTAAAGTCAAGGGTGAGGCGGGGTTCCAGGTCCCATTTATAACCACCATAACTCCACCTGACTCTGCTTAATATTGAAACTCTCTATGGTTCCACACACCAAAGGGTTGAGAAGTATGGTGGACCCCATGGCATACTGCCTAACCGCTAAGGGTCTTGGCACTCTGTCCCAGCTGCCATGGGTGTTGGTTGATGACCATTCACAGCTAAGTCCCTCTCTCGGTGCCCATTCCTGGTGCCACCCATTTCTAATGACAAAGACCCAGCCCCAGCCTCAATTCAGAATATCAGGGAAGGTCCAGCCCAGCAGTAGAGAGCTCCCTGGGGGCCTGGTTGTGCTCTGTGTGGCAACTGCTCACAGCTCACCTTCTTCCTCTGCCCGGTGCTGCTGCCCTCATTCCCTGATAGGTGTTACTCCTGAGATTACCTCCGTGGTATACCGCCTGTACACACATCTCCAGCTTTGAGAGTCTGTTTCCCAGGAAACCTGGCTAAAGAAAAGCAGCTAAAAGACATGTGAAAATGACCGGACAAAATGATTGCTGCAGCTCTTTGACTCTGTGTATGTTTTTACATCCAATAAATATTTCATTAGAACCTACTATGTGTCAAGAGTTATATCATTTGATAAGCTCTGTGGCTGGAGACATCAGAGGACTTTAGAATCTTCGGGGTAGATTGAGTAAACTTGAATTTCTCCGTGATCTCTTTGGAATCATCACCCTTGTATAATCTTAAAATATTGTTTGCACATTGGTAGCCTGAAGGTCAAATCTGCTCATTAGTGTTTTTTTTAATGACCTATGAAGTGGTTTTAATATTTTGATTGAGTTGCAAATTTAAAAAATTAGGTGATTGTGCATAAAATCAAAATTTTGACTGCTTTTAAAAACAACACCTGGCAACACCAGACCTGTGTTCCTGGAAAATAACAATCAGCTGGAGCTAATTAAAGGCTGTTTTTAAAACTAGTACCCATTCTAGTTCGCCATAGTCCCCACTATGCCCTATTTTAGTGTAGCTGGTCCTGCTTATACTGGCTTCTAGGCCTCTGTAGGTATTCAAATTTGTGACCTTTTCCCTAATTCTAGGTCCATAAGGGTTTCTCTCAATCTCTGGATCATTCTTAATGATCCTGGGGTAGAGGAGATTTGGGTTTATCCCATAAGCCTGGCCTACCCATGTGAGATGGTCTCAAAAGTATTTAATATTCCTCTTTTGATGTAGAGCACAGCATTGAAAAAACTGATCTTACTCCTCTAGTTTCTTCATTCTCGAATAGTGCTTTTAAGAAATAGTCATTTAATGTGCATACCACATTAAGCACAGGGACCATTACAGAATTTGCGGGTGGATCTATTCTCCTGGCCACACACTCTCCAGCAGCAGCTGAGGAAGCACGCTGAGAGATGTGTGGGGTTTCCCCAAGCGGCAAAGGTAGGATTGGAGCCCATTTCCTCCCACTCAGGCAAGTGCTGTGGCTCCAGGCTGTCCTGACTCTGACACTTTATCTCAACACAAATGAAGACGCAGCAGGAACTGAGCTTAGAAAAGGCTTTGCTGAGAGAGACAGATTTATTCTGGCAAAGTTCAGGACATTGACCATTAGCTGGAATGTTCACAGCAGTCTTTGGCACTGAGTCCAAGTCAAGTTGGTTTAAGAGACCCAGCTCATGGACAGAGGAGAAAAAATGCATACTGTCAGGCAAACCAGGAGGGAGCAAGGTGTTCAGGTTAGATGAGGTGGCCTCCTCCAGCCCCCATGTCACCAGAGACTGGTGAGGAAACTCTACCCCCTCCTGCCAAGGCTCACCTCCTACCCCTCAATATAAATGACACAAAAGAGGGGCTCCCGGATGGCTCAGTCAGTTGAGCGTCCTACTCTTAACTTTGGCTCAGGTCATGATCTCAGAGTCATGAGATTGAGCCCCGCGTTGGGCTCCCTGCTCAGTACAGAGTCTGCTTGAGATTCTCTCTCTCTCCCTCTCTCTCTCTGCCCCTACCCCTGCTCTCTCTCTCTAAAAAATAAACAAATAAAATCTTAAGAAGATAAATGACACAAACTAACAGTAGCATATGCTATTTCCTAACAACATAAATTAACAATATTAACTGTCTGCCTTGAGAACATTGAGACTATTCTCATTATACCCTTTATCCTCACTCCTATCAGTCCCCACAAGAAGCACAGGATTCTTATCCCCAGACCCAAAGCACTACTGGTTGATTTTTGCTTTCACTTCACCTGCCCCCCAACTCCTGACATCATCTGGATCTCCCAATCACCTGCAGCATCTCCTCTGTTAAGTGCTTGCTCTTACCGCAAGCTAGCCCAGGCCCGAGACCACGCTGTCATCCTCTACAGCTGCCTCAGGTGGGGGCCATGTTCCTTCCCACAGGTCTCATCACACACGGCCTGGAAACGGGACAACTTTAACTCCTTGCTTCATTTGCCACTTGTAAATCCTGGTCTGTCTGTCTTCTTAAAACCCCTCGACACAGCTCTGGATCCCATCTCTGCACCTATCTATAATGATGTGGAGGCAGGAGAGGGGCCACCTCATTCCATGTGGCCACCATGTCAGCAGACTATCCAACTTACCACCCTTTCTAATATTAGTCACCCAACAGCCCTCAAGCCACCTCCCACATTCTTTGAGGATTTCAGCTCCTGGCTCACTGCCACTCTTTCCATCTGTGTTCTTATCATAATTATGGTGATTCCAATAAGCACAAAGATGAATTCTTCAATATCTTGGTCTTTGAATTTTTTTGTTTCCTCTCTTCCAATGATACTGCTCTTGGCCATACATACCTTAGGAATGGCCATTACCTTAGAACTGAAACCCCTCTGTAACCTCCGTAAGTTAAGCATGTTATTCTCCACCCTCTTCCTCTGGCTTTCCAGCTGATTGTCTCCAGTATCCTGATTACAACAATTCCTTGACCCCAACAAGGCATCCATTGATTCTACTATCTCTTTGTTGTCCTTCATCACCTTCACAGTCATCATACCTGCTTTCTTATCCAGCTTAAGTTTCATGGTTTATCATTATGACCACTCCCTTGCATGAACCCCCCACTCCCTCACGTCTCTCTCCCTGCACTGTACTTTCCTGGCAAAGCCCCATGGTCTGATTTATTTAAGCTCTTAGCCTGTTCTGCCCCTGCCCCTATAATGGTTCAGTTGGACATGGCTGCAGAAAAACGTGACTGCCCAGATGGATCACATCTTAAACTCATGACAATGAACATTAAATGATTCCTGAGCGCTACCTGAAAACCCTAATCAATTTCCTTAGTCTATTCAATCTCCATTCTTCTTGACAAATGTTTTATATCACTTTGGATCTTCAAGACTCTAATACCTTCTCTGTTCTTAGCCTTAGCTGGTGATACTGCTTCCTATTTCACTAAGAACACAGAAGCATTCAGAAGGTAATTTCCATAAGATTTTACCACCACATTTACTTACCTCCCTGCACCTGGGTCTCATACTCAGACCTCTTCCTGGAATGTGGAGGACTTTCCCTGGCTCCTACAAAGGTCAACCCATTCCCACTCACTCACTCACTCACTCACTCAAAATACACCTCAGACTTGTCTTAATTTTATGTGTCAACTTGGCTGGGCCCATATTTGATCAAAAATTATTCTAGATGTTTCTGTGAAGGCATTTTTTTTAGATGAAATTAACAGTTAAATCAGTAGACTTGGAGTAAAGCAGATTATTCTCCATAATGTGGGTGGGCCTCATTCAATCAGCTCAAAGACTTCATAGAAAAAGACGGGAAGGAGCGGGAATTCTACTAACAGACCACCTTCAGATTTAAGGTACAGCGTCAGCTCCTCCCTGTGTCTCCAGCCTCCTGGTCTGCCCCGAGGACTTTGGATTTGCCAGCCTTCACAATCACATGAACCAATTCCTTAAATTAAGTCTCTCTCTTTCACACACGCGTGCGCGTGCACACACACACACACACACATATCCTATTGGTTCTGTTTCTCTGGAGATCCCCAACTAATACATTATCCATATCCATTGTTTCTACATTTTCTTCTCCTAGTTTCACTTATTCTTACTCTAATAGGCTTTGGCCCTTATTACTGCCCCCCAAACCGCTCCTGACAGAGTTTCTAATGATCTTTGTATGGCTAAACCTGTAGGTCAATTCCTTGTCCTTATTTCTCTTACTCTGTTAATAACATACACTAACCCATATACTAACCAAATCCATTTTAAATATTTTCCTTACCTAGCCTCTTGATTTCTTTTTTACCATATTGGTTGCTCCTTCTGAGTCCCCTTCACAGGTTGCTTCTTCTTGTCCTTCTAAGTCCAAGTGCCCCAGGACTTAGTCCATAGGCCTTGTCTCTTCTCTATGTCACCTCTTAGGTGATCTCTTCCCAGTCTCATCTGGAAGACTCCCAGATTTATATTTCCAGCCTGGATGTCTCCCCACCTAGCTGAGGCCTCTATGTATAAGTCTAAGAAAGATCTTCAAATGAGCATGTTCAAGACCAAGCTCCTGATATTCACACTTACGCCCAAACTGTTCCTCCTAATACCTTCCCACCATCCTTTTAGTTGCTCTGGTCACAAATTTTGATTTATCCTTGACTCATCCCTTTTGTCTCACATCTCACATCCAATTTACAGATCATATAAATGTATGATAGAATATTACTGTTAAATATAGAGAGAGAGATTCTCACAGTGTCTCACCACCTCTGCTGTCCCCACCCTTGTGCATACTTCTAGCCTCTTTGGATTATTTCGGTAGCTTCCGGACTGTTCTTTCAGCTTCCATCCTTATGCCCCTACAATTCTATTTTCAACAGAGTATACAAAGTGAGCGCCTAAACTACCTACCTTAAATTCGACACCACTCTGGGGGAGACTCTCCAGTGCCTTCCCAACTCACATGGAACAAAAGCCGAAATCCTTACCATGTCCTGGAAAGTCCTGTGTGACCCAATAGTCTCTTACTTCTCAAATCATTTCCTGCCTCTTCCCAGGCATTCTCTTCCTTAAACACACCAGGCACTCTGCCTGTGCCGTTCCTTTATATGTGCTGTTCTGTCTGCTTGCAATGCCCTTGCACAAATGCCCACATGGCTTACTCCTTTACCCCTTTCACATCCCTGCTGGAATGTTCTTTCAGCGAGGTCTTCCCTTACTGCATTTGCCCTCTCTACCAACCTCCCTTACTTTACACCTATCTATTCCCACCACTTGACACATGACACATTGCTTGCTTCTTTGCTGGCTTACTTTGTTTCAGGTCTTCTGCCACTCGAATGTGAGCTCCCTGAGGACTGAAGCTTTGTCTTTTTTCTTTACTACCTAAACTCTAAAAACTAAACAATGCCTGGCACATAGTAAGTACTCAATAAATATTTGCTGAATGGCAGATGAAGGTAATTTCTATGGCATATTTTGTAAAAGTTGCTAATTATCTACAAATGATCTGACCATTAGTACTGCTGTGGAGTTATATAAAAAACACATGTCTGAAAGCGTATTCATCTTAATGTATCTTTTTAAAGTCAAAGTCAGCTTACTTATAGTGATCAGAATCTTCCAGAACATACCAATTACCTTGTCTTTCTGTCAACAACACCCCATTCTTAATTAACCTCTGCAAATTTCTTTTTAAAAATTATCTTCAAGCACTTCCAAGATGGTATATTCAAAATTTTCATCTGTAGTCATATTAGATCTGAAACACACAGTCCTTATCTTTGGACAACAAACCAGATTATAAGCTTTGAGACCCTTTATCTAGGTCATTTGATAAATCGTCAAGCTCTCAAAATAAAAAGTACTTGGGACAAAAGGTCTGCTGTAACCAACGCGTAGCCCTGAGAGCACAATGAGAGGAGGGGCCCAGGGATCCTGAAAGAATAAAACCCAGCCTTAGACAAATGCCACAAGGCCAGAAGTAAATAGAAACCTCCCAGAACAAGGACATCCTCCATGCTTAGGAGAGCCCTCAGTGAAAACAATCCGTCAAGCCAGGCTCAGTAAAAAGGAGGAGACCCAGGCCTTGCAGAGCTTTGCCAGAGGTCAACAAACACAGGATAAATTCCAGACACAGTAAATTGGACCACTGACAAACAGACACATTTCAACCGGAGATAAGCCTGCAAATTGATGAAATGTAATGAAATCCATAATTAGAAAAAAGAATAAATAGGCAAAAATGCCTACTCCCAAGGGGAGGAAATTGCATTTTTCCCCCTTAGAAACAGTTATTTGGACATTATTATCTCCCAGAAATGGGTTTTGTGGAGCCTTGGGCAAAGGTTTTACTTAGCTTGGCCTCACAGAGTTAACCCTGAGCCGTGTTCACTCTCACTGCTGTGACCGGATAGAAACATTTATTTTTAAAGCATGGGAAATGAGTCTTCCTTGTCAAGCGCTGAATGGTTACCCCAGGTTCTCCTGAGATGAGAACTGACCCGTCCTAGGAGAAGACTATTTGGACCTGTATTTCATTATAGAAATAAAACAAATGAATCCGTCCTTAAGTGATTTGACCTAGTTGACAGAGTATCTGAATTGAAACTTTGGAAGCCAATTTGTTCAGTTTCTCCATTTCAGCTTTTTGTGTAAAATGCCCGAAAACATCTACAAACTCCTTGCTCTGTACCTGTTCCTAACACTCGTCTTGTACTTATTCTTTCTTTACATCCAAGGGTCTGAGAATCCTAGGCTACACCTGCTGGCTCCAGTTCTACCTGCTAATCACTCCTCAATCATTTGAAATCTGACTTTGGCTCCCTCCACTGTACTGGAATCATTCTTGCTAAGGACACCAAGACTTACTTCGTGTTGAACACTGGAGAATTCTTTCAAGTCTTACCTTACCGGAACTCTTCTGTGCCTCCCACATTACTGCTCATTTCCATCTTTCCCAAACTGTGGTCTCGGAGAGCTCATTTTCCTTATGTCTTACCACATCTGTTTTGCCCCCTGCTCTTCTCACTCTGCATACTTTCTGTTGGGTGCCTTGTCACCTCTGATGCTAAATTCCATTATTTTTCATCTGCGATATCCTAAATCTTCAGGATGGAAATTCTAAGTCTTAGGCTTCAAAATCTAGTTACTCTTTGGACAAACTAACAGTACATTCTTCAGGTACTCAGATTCAAAATGTCCAAAAATAATCTCTCTTTTTTTTTCCCCCAACTAATCCCCTGTTAGTGACAGGACACATCTGTGGCTCTTCCTTCTTTCCTCTCTCCCCACAAAGTGCTTTCAGACACAAATCCTGACAATGTAGCTTCTTACATTTTTGAAATCTATTTGTTTTCCTTCATCCCTCTTATTATTGCCTTTTTAGTCCTTTGTCATCCCTCACATGGATTGCTACAGTAGCCTGTTTAATGGTTTCACTCAGGGCAGTCCTCTTCATGGATCTTGAGTCATCCCAACACCGCCATAATGGTTTCTCATGGAAGTGGAGATTAACAGTTGTGAGTGTCCTCCATATTTGTTCCTAACTCACTTCCTGGAGATAGCTTGCTGTGCATAATGAAGGAGGACATCCATAAAGTCTTTAAAATCCCTCTAATATATTCCTCCTCTAGAAATTAGGCTGTTTTACAGGTGTGCCCTTTGAGTGACTCACACTTGCTCGGGGGCCCCAAGACTGGAAAACTGATGAATCCTATCTTCAGACATAATGTAGGAGTTGTGTGGGTATTCCTAGGGTATTTTGCAGCATGGACATTGGTAAGAAATAAAGGGAGAATGGAATGAAACTCTTTAATAATTTTCAGCCTTTTATTTTGCTGACATGTCTGTTTCTTAATTATCTAAAGAATCCAGGTACTGGCTCACCTCCAAAAGGGAGGCATCCACAACTTTACCAGATGCTAAGATGACGATGAGTCATAGTTGAGTTCTCAGCTAAGAGTGTTGTTCACTTCATATCAGTTTAAAGCAGAAAGAAAAGATGTCCCTGATGATGGTTTTCTGCCCACCCACTCCCTTCCTGCTCTCTAGCCACATGCGCCTTTCAGCCAAACCATGCTCTCTTCTACCACAGGGCTTTTGCACAAACTGTTCCCAAAGGCTAGAAACATCCCTGCTTCTCCCCTACTCCACCTCCATATCTAATTAATTGCTATTTAACTACAAATAGTTAATTACTATTTATTCTTCAGATTTCAGTACAAATCTTTATTCTCCAGACACTACATACAGCCCACCCTCAAGAATTTCTATTTTCCTATGATCTCTTTGGGTCACTTATCTTTTCTTTCCTTCCTAGCGCTTTGCCCCAGTTTGTGATAGACAACCATTTGGATTACTATTTGATTAACGTCTAGCCTCTCCTCACTGGGGCATGAGTACAGGAAAGTGAAAGCCAGATTTGTTTTTTAAAAAAAATTTTCACCACAATCAACCTTATTTAGTGTTATTCTTTACTCTTTTTATTTTTTTCTCACTTCACATGAGATCTAGCTTCTTAACAAAATTTTAAGTGCACAATATAGTATTATGAACTATAGGCACAATGTTGTACAGATCTCTAGAACTTACTCATCTTGCTTAACTGGAACTTTATTCCTGTACAACAGCAACTCCCTCACCTCCCCTTGCCCCCTCAATTAGAACAAACATATGATCCAGGAGTCCCACTCTTGAGTATCTATCCAGAAGAATTAAAATCAAGATTTCAAAACCATATGTGCACTCCCAAGTTCATTGCCTCATTATTCATTATAGCCAACATATAGAAACACGTGGGACACATTTGCTTTAGTTCCCTGTTTTGTGTTTTTTATTTTTTCCAGTCCCTTGTGCCCTTCACTGTGCCTGCACGTGGACAGCACTCAATAAACAGTTGTTGACTTAAGGAGTAAATGAGTTCAAAGCCGTCTTGACATAAGGACTTACCTCCACTGAAACCCTCTCTGTCTCATGCTAATTCTCACCAGTGCACAAAAAAAGAGCTGCTGTCATGCATTACATCAGCTCTTGTCTCCAACAATAGTGTTGGAAAAGGGTTTAGGAGAAGGTCATTTTTTTCCCCCTAACATTCTATTGAAATAAATATGAACAGGTCTCAAAGCGTTCCAGTTTTCCTCTAATAGCCTATTATATATTTCTAGTGCATAAATTTGTCATCTTGACACATTTCTTCAACATATTTTTGGTCTACACTTCTCTGGGGTGTGCTTTTAAGAATTGTATTGTGTCCCCTTTTAGTTGATTTTGACCCAGTTTTTAAATATTTGATGTTCATCTTTATAAAGCAGGACCCCTCTCTCAATCATCCCACCCCCAGGCTATTTGATTTGCCCACTCTTGCTTTTCCCATGTAGAGCTAATATTTTTGAGGATCTGTTTTGTGTTAGACATTCTGCTGAGGATTTTTTCCCCCAGGTTAGTTCACATAACACAGAAAGCAATGATCTGATATGAGCACCATTATTATTTCCATCTTACAAATCAGGAAACTGAGGCTTAGTGTGCTTTTTCACTGGCTCAAGTCGAGTATTTACCAGGTGGGGGAGAAGATTCTAATTCCAGAGACCACTCTTTTTGTGAACTGTGCGAATCCGAACGAAATTCTGAAGGTTTGTGTTTAACAGATGTCTGCTGGTAGAACAACAAACACATTATGGCTGTCACACTGTGACAATTAAATGCTCAAGACAAATCACGAAGCTTTGCTCATACATTTTTGTATTTCCTAATACCTAAAGAAATCAGGATTTTGTCAGGACCTTTTTTTTTTTTTTAAGATTTTATTTATTTATTTGAGAAAGAGAATGAGAGAGAGAGAGAGCACGAGAGGGGAGAGGGTCAGAGGGAGAAGCAGACTCCCTGCTGAGCCGGGAGCCCAATGCAGGACTCATCCTGGGACTCCAGGGTCATGACCTGAACCGAAGGCAATTGCTTAACCAACTAAGCTACCCAGACGCCCCTTGTCAGGACCTTTTAAGTGTGAGCATGCAACTTCCTGTCACTTCATTCATTCACAATGCCGGACTCCTACATGATAACAGCCCTGCCCCGTCCCGCGGAGGTCCCAGGGCAGACAAGAGCTAAAGCAGAGGCCAAGGCTGCTAAGACTTGTTCATCATGTTCAGGATGACTTTGAATCCCTTTCCCTTTCTCACTTTGTCCTGATGGCACATTTATCTGTTATTTTCTGGAAGCATTTGCAGCCAGATGTATTACTCTAAGATTTATCCTAGGATGGCAGGCTCTTCACGTTGAACAGAGTTTAGGGCAGAGATGGGAAGAATTTTTATAACCAAGAGAACACCTCTGCAAAAGTACAATGATATTTTTTTAATCTTACCTGCAAAACCAGCCTTTATCCATTTAATCAGTGCATCTTAATAATTCTTAGTCTTTTGTAGTGATCAGCGGGAGTACTAAAGTCTATATTTGCATTTCCTGGCTGGAGTGATTTTTGCTCTCAGGAAAGCAGGAACTCCCTGGGCAGAAGGAGGAAGCAGCTGAGCAAGGTTGCTTTCCTTATTTCTGCGGGTGAGACCTCGCTGGCTCTTTGATGTCTGCCCTCACATCAGGATTTCTTTTGGCCCGAGGTTACTTTGAGCAAAAGGTGTAAGGAGTTGCACTAGCCACGCTGGAATGACACAAACGGAGAACAGTATCAAGAAGCAACTGTTGCTTCATTCATGGTTCTAGGAATTTGTTCAGAAGCCCCTTAACGGGGAGCATGAAGATGGCATGAGGATTCTGCAGTTCAACAGGGAGTCAGAAGGACAGAAGTGGATCCAGAGAAACCTTAAAGTGGGGGGAGCTTTCTCACATCACCTGGGACTTATTTTTTAAGATCTTTCCTGAATCTGCCCATTGCCTGATGGTGATTTAGAGGAACTTCTTAAGTAGAATATAAAATGAGATGATGCTAAATGAACATCAAAGTCATACTAAAATCATGTCATTATTGAAAAATCCAGGGGGCTTGGGTGGCTCAGTCGTTTGAGCATCCAACTCTTTGTTTTGGCTCAGGTCATGATCTCAGGGTCCCGGGATCGAGCGCTGCACCAGGCTCCGCGCTCAGCAAGGAGTTGTCTTGAGATTCTCTTCTCCCTCTGCCCCTCTCCCCCACCCTGTCTCTCTCAAGTAAGTATATAAAACCTTTAAAAAAGGGAAAAGAGGAAAAAAAAAAAAAAGAAAAGTCCACATATTATCATGTGAGAAAGTTTAAGAGGATCCTTTGGTCAGTTCCATAATCAAAGTCTAAGTCAAATTCAGTTCCTATCTAGCAAAAGACACTCAGCTAAATGCACAATGGTGATATTTGGAGAACATTCCTTGCCCCTTCACGGTTTGCAATATCCACCCCTGCGGGCTTCCACAGCCTGCTTGGTAGTGCTACCAACAGAGTTAGCACTTGGAACTCCCTTAGGGGCAATTTATATACTCTCATTTTAGAAGGATATCTCTTTCTATCACCTCTGTGTTCTCTGAGGGGGAGCCACAGATCTGGTGTGCTGGCCAGAAGTCATGGAGAGGTCCTTCTGAGTCTGTATCTTGAGGTGGAAGAGAAATAAACATTGCCAGATACCGTCCCCGCTCACAGACTCATAAATACACTTAAAAGCACCTTGACAATAGAGACATAACGTTTTGTTGAGACACAAGTTGGCTGGAAAACACTTGATATGTCTGAAACACCTCTTTAGACTTATCTATCCAAAAGGGAAAAAAATCCAGAAAAACACAAATTTTCACAGTAGTTACATCCTTGAAGCCACACACAGTATAATTATCCTCATCTGGTCATATGACACCCTCTCACTCACTCACTCCTCAATAAACTTCCGGGTATGTGTGTATATACGGATCTATGTGTATATGTGTTTATGTGTGTATGTATTTTCTTTAGCAGAGGTCTCAATAAACATCTTCTATTCTGGAGAGGGCCAGATTTTTTTTTTATTTTTTGTTGGAATTCATTTGTAAATTAAGCTTTGGGATTTTCAGAACCAATGAGTATGTACCAAATAGTACCGGATACTTGACGAAAGCTTAACGGATATTTGTTGAATAAGTGAATAACTCATGGAAAATGTATTTGTTTTTGTTGAAAAGCTTTGGGTACAGACCTGACCATTACCCCTATCACTGTAGCTCTGGTGATCAGGGAAGATTCCTATTACTCATGGCATTTTCAGGAAGCTTCCTCAAGTCAGAGTCCTGGGGTTAGAATGAGCACACTCCTAAGTTCTTGTCACTTCAGTTTGGCCTTTAACATATATTCCAGTCCCCTGGAGTCTGCTTAGGGAGGTACTGTCACTGCACAGTTAGGTACTTTTGCATGAGGACTGGAGAACTTGCTGGATAATTGTGGAAGCAGCTAAATTATGATAAGGACAAATATCCAGGACCATATCCATAGTCTGTAATGTGTTGAGCCGTTTGCAGATAATTGAAATCAGGACTCTGTATGCAGGTCTCATCCTGGCCATGATCTCATGTTTTGACGTCTGAGATAGCTGAAATTGTTTCCTTTTCCTGAACAAATGGAATTACCAATTACCAAAGCCTCATGTGTAGGAAGGCAACATTTTGACTGAAGATGTGAAGAAAAATTCAAAATCTGCTTTATTTTATTTTAGACAACATGTTACATCAATTTGTAGAACAAATATAAAATAAAGGCAACAAACACCTTTCCTTAAATGCTAAAGAACAGATTGATAGTTGTCCAAGGTATTTTAAAAGATTCTGAAGGAATCACAAAAACTGATGAAAACTTGTCTTATTAAATTTGCCTTGACCTATGATCACCTGGATAGGCCTTTCCCTGAACCCCACCCCACCCCGACTCAAGGTGCTGACAAAACCAGAGCAATACACTCGGAGCAGGAGGAGAAGCTAATAAGCATATTGACCACTGTTTCCTGACAGAGTTTGGGTGTGTGCCTCAGATCACTGATTGAAGTTTCTTACCCCAATGCAAGACAACATCTTCCCTGAAATCTCAGGGAAACACGCTCATTCTTCCCGAATCGCATTAAATTGCATGAGGAATTTTTTCCCCTTCCACAGATTAACTTCTAGGAGAAACGGCAACTATCAGGAAGTTTCACGTCAAGCAGCACAGTTACTGGTGCTCAGAATAAAGGCAAACAACTGACAAGGTGAAATCAGCTTCACTGCAGCTGAGCAGGGAGGGTACAATTTAAGAGAAACCAGGCTGGTTTCGCTCATTTGAGTAAGCCCAGCCTGATGAAAAGAAGAAGATGCTCGTCCTCTGGGAGACTGAGGGACAGGAGACTTGTTAGTTGCATTAAATCTTCTTGACCTGACAAATGGTTAAATAAATTGCTACAGGTACTGGTGTGCCTTTCAGTCAAATCGATATGCCCCTTCTAGTTCATTTGGTACTAATAAGGTGGGATTCACTCTTATCGGAGCTCTGAATGTAATATTCAAATGGAACCGAGGCTTGTGATTAGGATCAGAAATCTTTTGGTGAAAATTCAACTTTTGTTGAATCAGTCAAGATATTTAAGGCAGTGAATTAAGTCTGCCATTATATGACTGATCGACTCTCTTCCCCACTTCAATCCGTTTGTGTGACCAGAAGGTTAATTTCCAACGCATACATTTCTAACATTTAAGTTCACTGTACAATCTCTGTGCAGCCTGTCTGAGAAGCAATAAGAGGGAAGTAACTCCATCCGTTTAGTGGGTATCTCCAAGCGTAGGAAATTAGGGATATAGATATTTTAACATATCTTCTCCTTTTAAACAATACTGTTGGTGTCTTTTGAATTGATACACTCTTGCATTAATATACTTTTCTATTCTTACAGTAATAGTAACAATCACTCATTTTCCTGAAAAACAATTTCCCAGTAAAAGTTTTCAACACCCCCTTCCCAACTAATGACAGTAAAATATATTTTATGAAATCCTTATAAAGAGTTTTCTAATTCTGAACTGGGTACTGCGATGATATATTGTGTTAACGCCATATGATAATTATAAAATGAGGAGGAGAGAACTGTGTCTAGTTTTCTTGAAAGAGAAGGCTACAGCCTTCTGTGAATACTACTTATTAGAAAAGCAAATGACTAATTCTGAGAAATCTGCTTTCAGGTTCTTTCTTTGCAGTTGTGCTAAGAATGTAGAAAAGACCAGAAGGCAGACCTTTACAGAAGCATTCTACTTTGCATGAAGACAGCCA
Organism: Ursus americanus; assembly: GCF_024610735.1. Classification (NCBI taxonomy): domain Eukaryota; kingdom Metazoa; phylum Chordata; class Mammalia; order Carnivora; family Ursidae; genus Ursus; species Ursus americanus. Next base: position 18,773,139 of record NC_142157.1, read on the forward strand.
AAGAAAATTACAAACACAGAAAGAAGACATTTGGATTAGAAAGAATTCATGCAAAATTGATTTATATAAATACAAATCAAAATATTACATGTGATTACATGAGCAGAGCCTGCGTGAGTGAAATCCAGATGTGAGGTCAATTATCTCTGAGTTTCCATGGAATCTCGTCAGAAGGAGGGAAGAGAGGAAGCAGGTAGGAGGAGACGTCTCCAGGCCTCTGCCCCTTCTTTTGTGAATATTGGGTGTTACCTAATTTAGTATTAAAAATAATCCCTCTATTTAAAAAAAAGTTTAAAAACTACTGGCTTTACATGTGGATTCTGAAGCAAGTGGTTTTACCACTTAAACATTTTTTGTTCTTGGGCAGGTTACTCAACCTTATTTAAGCCTCAGTTTCTCCATCTATAAAATGGGAATAATAGTTGTTCCTGTCCTTTTAGTGTTGCTGTGAGAATTCATTGAATAAATATAGACAAAACTCTTAGAATAATGCTGCAGTAGGATTTAATTAGTATTAGCATTATTATCTAATACAGTAGAAAAATAAATCATCATTCTTCATTAAAGGAAAAAGAAAACAACCCATTGGTTTTAGAAAAATCAGCAATAGCCCATTTATTAGGAGATTTGTTGCTTAAAGTATATGGCAAAATGAAATGAATAAATGGTAAATTCCCAGTTAGTTGCAGCCAAGGAAGAAATTTGAAGAGTACATGAGTATCATAAAGGACAAGGACCTCTGTAGTTGGTAGCATGTAGAATTTAGACCCAAACTGAAAGGCCTTCCCTTGTTTCACAAATCATATTTCTCTGCTTCTGGTCACACTGAAACTTTTCAAGAGCGTTGACAACTCATTTTGCCTCCACCTCTCCTTCACAACTTATCCCTTTATAATATTAATTCTGCTGCTTTCACTCCACCAACATTGTTCTTATCAATGTCACTAATTAATTTTATGTCATCCAACCAGTTCATTTGATTTCTCCATATTGCCCTTGAACTCATGGCAGAATGTAACACAGCTGAGGATTTCCTTGTTTCTAGAACATTGCTCTGGTCTTCCATGAGACGACACACTCATGGTTTCCCTTGCCCCTGATTGCTCTTCTACCCAACCTCCAAATGTTGAAGCTTATCAGGGCTGGTTTCTAGGCTCTCTTCTATTCTTTATCTTTATTGTATCCATTCCCCTTGGCTTTAAATATAGCCTATATGCCGAAAACTCCCAAATTTATTCCCAGTTAGGACTTCTTTTCTGTTGCCGCTACCTACCTGATATCTTCCTGTAGAGGCATAATAGGATTCTTACGTGTAATGTGCCCAAAATGAAATCCTTGATTTTTCCCTTTTACCAAAGCTATTTTTATTATCGTCTTAGCTATCATAGAAAAATGCATTATTATCTAGAAATTGCTCAAGTCAGAGGTTTAGATAATATCCTTGATTATTTTTTCTACTTCACCCACGCATCAGTGAGCTCTACAGTTACCTCATCAAAAAAGAAAATTGGCAAATTTTTATTTCTTTACTTTACCATCACCCTTGGCCAAACCACCTCTTGTTTCGTGCAGATTACATACTGATCTTCCAATGCTGCTTCCCTTATATCTATTCTCCACTCGGTGGCCAGAACGATCTTTTTTTTAAAATTTAAGATATATTTATTTATTTGAGAGAGAGAGTGCAAGTGGGGGCAGAGCAGAGGGAGAGGGACAAGCAAACTCCGTGAAGAGCACAGAGCCCAGTGTGGGGCTTGATCTTATGACCCAGAGTTCATGACGCGAGTCAAAAATCAGGAGTTTGATACTCAACTGACTGAGCCGTCTGGGAGCCCCCAGAATGATTTTTTTAAACTATAAGTACTTAAAGTCTGAATCATGAATAAAGAAAAGGAAAAATATCTGTGGTTTGTATTATACACCCCAAACATGGAAGCAGCAAGTTCATCTTACACTAGACTGGATTGAGAAGACTATATACCAACAAGAGAAGGCTTAGCAAACTAGTGCTTCAAAACCAGAAAGAATGACATAATGACATTCATATTAGACCAAAGAGAAACTATTCCTTATGAGAAGATGTGGAAGTCAATAACAGAAGTCATTATATGATATTGAAGTTAATATTAGATTTGTTAACTATATTCTCATTCTATAATGGGCATTCAGATTCTCTAATGCCTCAGTGACTGCTGCCATAATATGATTTATTCTGTCTTGTTGTGTGTTATATTACAGTTGCCCCCCATTAATAAAGGAACAGTGTAATGGTCCAAACAAATCACGGGGACACCCATTGGTAAACTATGTGGGGTAGCTTAGCCTACATCCATTGCTTGCTTCTATCTAAAAGGTCAAAGCAAGAGTCTTCCAATCACTAAAAATCTGTTATTAAAACAATAACCACAAAAGGTTTGGGAGGTACCACACTGAATCATGGTTCCTATCCCATTCTTGAAGGTCAAAATTAACTGAAGAAAGAAAATCATCTTGTAAGGTGAGAATAGTTCCAAATTATACTAAACTCCTGTTAACATCTCTCTCTTCTCCTCTTTGGGACTGTTTCAAGTACTCAATGAAACCCCAGTTCGGAAGCGAACTAGCGATTTCACTTGCCTTCAGATCTCTGGATCTCAATTTTTATCATCTATGGACTGAGGAGACAACTAGATAAATGTAAAAAAATTTTTCTGACTCAGATATATCTGGAAATGGTTCCGTCTTTCTCTTTTAAAGTAAGTTATTACAAAAGGTCAAGAGATAGTTCCCCTGGGAGAATTTTGTATGTTACAATAAAAGTGTATCATGGTTGTGACATGACAGAGACATCCAGTTCTCTAGTTAAGAAAATCAGTTTTTACATCATTTTTTTCTCTCCAAAGTGGAATTTCTAACTTAAACAGATGCTTTCATAGCTGTGTCCATAATGAAGGAATAACTAAATGGCAGCATTAAAAAAAAATCTGCTTAGGTTGACCATTTAAAGTTTTTTTACATTGCTTTGTATTCAGACAATTGAGTATCTAAAATGCTCAGTATATGAAATCATATATATATATGTATGATTTCTCTATATATACACACATATATATGTATATATATACACATATATATGATTTCTATATATATATACATATGTATGGTTTCTATATATGTATGATTTCTATATATATGATAGATATATCATATATATGATATATATGATATATCATATATATATGATTTCATATATATATTCCTTTCTATGTTATTATGTAATATGTGTATATCCCTTTTGTTTGTGATGATGATACACAAAAATGTGGTTTGTAAAGGAAATAAATATGGTTCAAATCCCAGCTCTGCCACCTACTAGCTCTGACCCTTGGTCATCAGCTATAAAAATAAGAATATTAATGCCTATCTCATGGAGTTGTAAATATGTAACATATATGTTCATATAATAACATATGTAAAATAGCTCAGAGTGTCATACAAAATAGACATTCCTAAATATTATAGTCTGCCAATGAGTTATAATGTAAATTTAACACATAGCAGAGCAGGGTAAAAAAGAGGGCTTTTGAATTAAAAAATTCAAACTATAAGAAAATTTTCCATAATTTAAAGAAGACTTGAATCTGAATATTTAAAAAGGCATATTACTTTTTTTTCAGGAAAAATTGAGCCAGTAGAGCCAAAACTGTGGTATATGAATAATTGTATTTTAAACCCAATGGGCAAAAGGACCAGATCTTTCTGAAATGGAAGAAAATCCACTTCAAACAAACTTTATAGGCTTTAAACAATATGGTGTTTTCAGTTAACAAGAGGGTTACAAAGCTCTGTTCTTAATTTTTAAACTTTGTAGAGTTTATTAACTTAAATACCTAATTTTTTATATAAATATGACATGGGCAGGAAAATATAGATCTTGGTTAAGTTAATCATGTGATGAATATCAGATCTAGAGAAAGAAGGAAAGCTGAAATTTAAATGAATTGGAATCTAATGTATCGTGATTTCTAAAACCCTGGAGGCATTTATTATATATTATTATTTGAAATATCCCTAGGTTGTAATCAAATGACTTAATTAGATTTTTTCACCATATTTCCCCCTCAAACAAAAGGACAGATCTAAAATTTAAAAGGTAATTTGGTACCTAAGTTAAAATAACTTGCTTCATTTATTCATGTATCTCTGTATCTATAATTACAAAATATTAAATTATTAAAAACAAGGTAGCTGAAAATAACCCACTAGTGTTGGGAATATTGGTATAAATTTTTATTCTCTCTTTCTCTGTTTTTTCAGAAGTAAATTAGAAAGCTCGGGAACAAAGGCTCCGATCTATAAACCATCCCATAATCTCTCTGATGCTTCTGCTCCAAACATCTTGATTATTCACCCAGTTCCACTAAAAACTGCTCAAGGACGCTGAATTGCAAAAGATATGATTTGGCACAACCTAATAAAGTATCCTGGCCCCCCACACTGAAAATGAGTCTGTCTTACAGACACAATTTTCATGCTGAATAATCTTAATTTTAAACAATGAGAACGAGGTAAGACAATATAACAGAGTACTGATGCTAAATACGTGCTTCCAGGATTTTTTTCTATGAAAAGTTTTGTGACATTTTTCCTGATGGATATGACTTGAGAGAGGCCCAGACCGAGAAACAATTAGGTTGGATAGGTCAGAATGAGACAATCTTTAGGGGCTATCAAGGTCTTCTGGTACCAAGCTGCCATTCTCCTGAGATCGTTAAGGTGTGATCGTGCGTTGGGAGGGGAGATGGACTAGAACATTTTTTGGGTTCATCCACCCTTAATTTTCATGCTACTGAAAGTGCCGATTGTCTTTGGTTAAGAAGGAGCAAAACAGGAACTGGAGGAGAAAATGTTTCCCTCTGACATTCTGGACTGGGAGGACATTGTTTACAGATGAAAATGTAGGAAGGAACGATCAGAAAGAAGCTTGGGACCTCTCAGGCCCAGCTGTGGGATCATCATTTTATTCTGGAACACATGACCTTAAAGTCTTTTGAATCCCAGGGTCAGCAAAGGCCATCATCTCCAGTGGTTAAAAAATGCTGGAATTGTTTAGTGCCCACAGTAAAAAGGGTGAGACCAGGCAAAGCAACGATCGTCAGGAGATAACTGTGGGGCCAGGGAAGTCATTGGATATAGGTGAAGAACCAGAAAATTTTTTCCAAAGAATGATTGTGCAGCTTCTCTAGTTCAGGCTTAAGATTTTCTGGTTGTGTCTGGGGCGCCTGGGTGGCACAGCGGTTAAGTGTCTGCCTTCGGCTCAGGGCGTGATCCTGGCGTTATGGGATCGAGCCCCACATCAGGCTCCTCCCCTATGAGCCTGCTTCTTCCTCTCCCACTCCCCCTGCTTGTGTTCCCTCTCTTGCTGGCTGTCTCTATCTCTGTCGAATAAATAAATAAAATCTTAAAAAAAAAAAAAAAGATTTTCTGGTTGTGGCCTCCCTTAAAATCAAACAGAAAACCTACAACCTCATTCCAAGAACGCACACGGGGAGCTAACAAGAACTAAATAAACAATGCTCTGTTTGCTTAAATATTTAGCAAATAGCTCAGGGATTACTGCTTACACCATCGTTGAGATTTTAGCCAATTCTCAAAGATGTTTCTATGCTCTACTAATAAAACCACTCATGTATGTATAATGGCACATTGTAATTATTTCCACATGGTTAGCACTTAGACAAAACCTGAGGGAAGCAAGTCAACATTTGATGAAACTTTATCAGAAATCAACACTTATTACAACACAGCCAAAACCTTAATCCAAAACAAGATAAAACCAACGGTAGCCATCATTTGATATGTCAGTACATACTTTTTCTCATTTTTTTTCTCCTTATCACTATTTTTTCTGGTTATGACTTAGGTAGATGGATGATAAATTTACAGGAAATAACATATTGGAGTTTTATAGATAAAAATCTTACTAAGTGTTTAGGGGTGTGTCTGTCTACTTTGGCCATAAGTACTCAGCAAAGCATTGACTATAATGTAAAAATTTGTAGTGGGAGAACCCTCAAAGAGAATTCTTTTTGGTTTGAGCATCTGGATGATGGGACTGTATCCAAGTGATTATGATTTGTGACTCTAATCTCAAGCAAAAGCCTTGTTCTGGGATTATTCATTCTTGCTTCAGCAATTAACTTACGAAGTTGAATTTCTGCATGAGGTAATAGTTGAATAGACGGGAATAGAAACCTTTGCAATTTTACAAAGCAGAGTCATTCCGTTTAGAAAGGAGTCACAGATTTTCATAAAAAGACTTAGCCATCTTTATGCCTAAAACTTAAATTGTGTTTGTCTACAATTTGGAAACCAAGTAATGGTATGGATTGTTTCAAGTAACCTCCTGTTTTATACTGGTGACCAAAACTCAATCTATTGAATGAAGTTTAGTACTTACTAACATTAAAAATGAATGGATTGGAACATATTTCCATTTGTTACTTCATTCAGCTTAAAAGTTAAATCTCTTGATCATTCGTTTATTTAGTAAATATTTGTTGCGTACGTACTACGCGCAGGAAGTATTCTAGGCACCGGAGATAGAACAGTGGGCAGAACAAAATCCTTGATTCATGGGGATTGTATTTTGGAGGAAAGAGTCAATAAACAAATATATAGTCTATGAAATAGAATAATGTTGCTAGATGTACTGCACATTATGAAGAAAAACAAAGCGGAATAGAAAGGAATTATTGAAAGTGAGTGAATAGATTGTTTTATGCAGGGTGGTCAGGAAAGATTTTGAGGCTTTAACACCATTCAAGGGGAGACACCAATGAAGGGAGAAAATGAGGCATGAGAAAATTTGAAATCTGGAAGAAGGAAGAAGTACAAAGGTTTTAACACAGGACTAAATTTGCCTTTTGGGGGAATGTATAGAAAGCCAATTTTTTGTCAAAGTGGAGTGAGCAAGTGGAAAGCAATAAATTTTGAGCATAGATAGAATCCAACATAAGAGTTTTACTAACTCAGATTAGGATTTAAATTTTATTCTAAGTGTGATGGGAACCATTTAAAGATTTTGAGAAAAGCAGCATTAAATGGTTGAGGATTTTACAAGTCTCTCTGGCTGTTCTGTGAAGATAGACCATAGGAAAGAACAAGGGTGGAAGTGGGGAAGCCAAGTGGACGGTTATTGTGCTGGTACTGACTGTAGACAATGGGTCCCCAGACCAGAGTGATAGGGGTAGAGTGAGAAGTGGTTAAATCCTAGATATATTTCAAAGCCAGGAATGATAAGATCTTTCTGATGGATTGGGTGGATCTTAGGAAAAGCGAGGGATTGGACATGATTCCAAACTACTCTCTCTGAGCCACTGGAAAATAGTTGAATTACTCATTCTTTTCTCAAGTATCAATGAAATGCGGACTGTGCTAGGCACCGTATTGGGTGTTAAGGTATGTCACTGAACAAAAGAGACAAAGATCCCTGGGAAAAAAGACAATGAGAATGAACATTAATAAATGCATTTTCAAGTATGTTTGAAGATAACAAATATTGTGGGAAAAAAAGAAAACAACAGGAAAGTTTAAGGGGATTGGGTGGCAAATAGTTTCCTTTTTTAAATAGGGTGGTCAGGGTAGGTGTACTTGAGATGGTGAAATCTGAGCAGGGGTCAAGAGGCCAGTGTATCTCCAGCCCAGTGAGGTGGGAAGAGAATGGTGGGTGATGAAGCAAGACAAGTAACTGGGTGACCTGATGTGTAGACTCTGGAAGGCCATTGGGATTTGGCCTTTATTCTGAATGAAATGTGGAGGCATTTCAGGGTCATGTGAGTAGAGGAGTGACATGATCTGACTTATGTATGTTGCACTCTGGCTACTCCTCTGAGAATATATGACAAGGCAGCAAAGATAAATTGCAACAATCCAGATGAGAGCTGGTGGTGGCTTGATAGAGAGCGGTAGCTGTGAAAGTGGCAACAAGTGGCCAGATTCTAGATGGATCTGAAGTAGGCTTTAGAAGTAGCACCTCTTGATTTCCCGACAGATTAGGGAATAGTGGTATTTGGCCTGAAAAGCTAGAAAGATGGGATTGCCATTGACTGAAATGATAGACTTTTTTTGTTTTTTAAAGATTTTATTTATTTATTTGACAGAGAGAGAGAGATAGCCAGTGAGAGAGGGAACACAAGCAGGGGGAGTGGGAGAGGAAGAAGCAGGCTCCCAGTGGAGCAGGGAGCCCGATGTGGGGCTCGATCCCAGGATCCTGGGATCACACCCTGAGCCGAAGGCAGACGCTTAACGACTGAACCACCCAGGCGCCCCTGAAATGATAGACTCTGATTTGAGTAGGAGGTGGGGAAGACCAGGAGTTTTGTTTTGGAGATTTTAGGTTTGATGCCTCATACACATCAAAAAGAAGGAATCAGGTAGGCGGTTGGATATTCAAGTCTAGAGTTCAGGAGAATGTTTTGGACTGGAGATAGATACTCTCAGATGGAGGTATAAGGATGGTGTTTAGAACCACAGGCAATGGAGGAGGTCATGTAGGGAGGGAATGGCGATAAGAAGGAAGTCAAAAACTGAGCCCTTGGGTAATCCAACATTCAGAAGTAGGGAAAAGAGGAGAAACTAGCAAAGAGAGCACGTACCTAGGGGAGGAACCAAGTGGCTGTGTTATCTGTGTTATCCACCGACACGAGTGCATTAAAGAGGAAGGTGTGATTAACTGAGATAAAGGCTGCTCTGAGGCCAAGTACGATGCCTGAGAATTGATCATTGGAGGTAGCAACGTGGAGGTCATTAATGATTTTTGAAAGCAGTTTTGAAGAAGCCCTGGGTAGAAAGTTTTGAAGCCAATGGGAATGCTGGCAGGGAGGAAGAGGCATCACAAAAGTAGAAAAATCTGTGAGAAAAGCAGACAGGGGCTGAGAATGAAGGGATCAAACCCATGTGATTATATGTGTTGTAACTAATTTTCCTTGTTGGCCACATACAGTCAAGTTCTTAGGCAAATCTGAAGGAATGCTGAATCATTTATTTTCTCAGTGATTAGCACTTAATCACTTCATTAAAATATGTGTTGCTTTTATTCGAAATCAATTTTGTACTTCCCTATTAAGCCTTCTGAAAATTCATCTTGCCAAAAGAAATACAAATCCCTTGTAGGGTTTTTATGACTCAGAGACAAAGGATTTCTTTCCTTTTATTGAATTATTTGTGTTACCGAGTCTGGCTACGTTCTGAGTCTCATATTGTAATAAGTTAATATTTATTGTAGTGCAAGTACAATAATGTAGTGCTTGGCATTGAGTTAACAATAAAAATAATTCGATTTTATATATACCTTTCCAAAAGAAAGGCAAAGATTGTCATAATGCACTTTGTAAATAACAATACGTTGCTTTGTGATGTCTCTTGGACAGATTTTTTGGTAATATTTAATTCTTATATTATTGAACTTATTTTTTCCTCTTTAGATCATAAGCTTTAGGAAGGCAGAGACAATATGCCATGCATATGCCTCATAGCAAAGAGACAGCAGTGTATTAAATCTTATATTCCTTCTATTGAATGATTAAATTAATGCTCTCTTGCTTAAAAGCTCGGTAATAGCAAAGGCAGAATACCTGTCCTTTCTGATACAACACAACTAGAATGTCTTAGAATTTGTGGCTTCATTTTCCACAGTACAAATCCTTACTGAAACTAGATCAATATTTTTAGGGGCTCTTTTGTCCTGCTTATACTTTCTTATTCTCCATTAAACATTTGATCATTGAAATAATATTGACCCTTCAGGGAATGGTATGTTGTCTATCTCTTTCATTCTAACTTGAATCCAGAGTTTAGAGCAACTGGTTTTATTCAGTCGTTTCTTTTATAAATAAAGGCATTTGATGGCCCTTCTAAGTCTTACAATTGATAAATGAGAATGGACATATATTCAGATTCCCAGTTTATTGATTTTATTACAAATTTCTTGGATATGATAATTTTTCAGTTGAGTTTTGCTCTTTCCAAAATATTTATCAACACATTTCTCCAAATGTATGCAGTTTTATTTTGTTATCTTGTAATTTCATACAGGCTTTATCATGGAAAAAGTGGCCATTTACTATTTTGAAATCTAACTTATTTTCACGTAAAAATTGTGCTGACTCCAATAATTTTCCCATTGGCAATATCTTTAAAAACAAACAGAGGAGACTGAGCAAATATTGCTAACTACAGGGCATTACAGCTTAGTTACCAAACTAAATAGGTGTTTTTTGAAGGAAACATCTGCATGTGCAATTTCTAGTTAGTGCTTCAGATGAAGAACACCACAGAACATTCTTTCCAGCAAATCTCCTTGGCTTAGCTAGTTTGCTTTCTCTTCCAGCTTAGAAGCAGCCACATACTTCTCAAATCCTTGCAAAGCAGCTAAATAGCTCTGTGATTCTTAAGGATTTGAAAAAGATTTGGGACTCAAGTCAGTACAAGCTAGAACTTAATTTTTTTTGCAAATTTTCATGGTAGAAAATTTAGGCCATAAATTCCTGCCGCAGAAAAAGTATTAAAGGGCCTTCTAGGCCTGATATTTTAGTCTGTCACTTATATAGTACACTTTCTTAAGCCTTGCCATATGTCTTTAGGATTGTATGTTCCTCCCTCTTTTTATCTTATTTTATTTTATTTTATATTTTATTTAATTATTATTATTATTATTATTATTATTATTATTATTTCCAATATAGTTAACATACAATGTTGTATTAGTTTCCGGTGTACCATATAGTGATTCAGCAATCATATATTACTCAGTGATCATCACAATAAGTGTGCTCTTAACCTCCTCCACTTATTTCACCCATTCCCCCATCCTCCTTCCCTCTGGTAACCATCACTTTGTTCTCTATAGCTGAGAGTCTGTTTTTTGGTTTGTCTTTTTTTTTTTTAATCTCCTTTGTTTTTTTGTGTCTTGAATTCCACACAAGAGTGAAATTATATGGCATTTGTCTTTCTTTGATTTATTTCACTTAGTATTATACTCTCTAGTTCCATCCATGTGGATGCAAATGGCAAATCTCATTCTTTTTTTACGGTTGAGTAATATTCCAGTGTGTGTGTGTGTGTGTGTGTGTGTGTGTGTGTGTGTGTGTATGTGTGTCTTCTCTATCCATTCATCAGTCGAGGGACACTTTCATCTTACAAAATAGCAGAATATATTCCTGTGCATGAAAGTTTATAATGTATAGAGTTAGGTGTTTCTAGTGTTAAGACGTTACTACCAACTCTCCTTTTATCAGTTTATTCCTTTCAAAGCTAGTTTTTCTATTATAGAATCCCAAACAGAATGGTAGGGATATTAGAGGCTACGATATAGCTGTTATTCTAGTGGAATGCACACTCCTATAATCTCCAGACATCGCTGGAAATTTACAGGTGTCAAGCCCTGTACAATTTAGTGGAGATAGAGAAAAGACACAGCTCTCTCCTCATGCAATTAGAAGCTAGTTGGTTCATTTCACTTAAAAAATGTGACCAGATGACAATTATTAAATGATGGTGTGTGGCCTTTTCTCTGCTCTTGCACTCTGCGAAGTTCTGACGTCTCCGCCATCTCTCACCAGATTTAAAGAAGAGGATTCAGCGACAGCCAGATGAGTCGTAAGCTTGTGGGCAGAATCACAGGTGACGGGAAGTCTCGGGACTCGGATGAGCTTCAAGTGCATGGGCTGCAGATGAGTCAGTTCTGTTCTAAGAGCTGTTCCAAAAACATGAACTTGTTCCAGCGTGATGGGTGGAACGTGATATCAGGGAACAACTGGAACACGAGAATTCTGCGTTTGCTTGTGCAGAGTTTCGTCCATAAGAAACAATGGGTAAAAGTAGAAAATTGGACCAGCCAAACACAGCTGATTGTGAATACATAACACACACACCTCAAACATCTACAGGGACATCAGTTCACCATGGAGCCTAAGTCACACTCACTGACACCTGCTGTTACAGCCTCTCTCCCATGTCAACTGTTCCTGCTCCACCTTTACAATAGCTCACAGGCTGCCACACTGGCCATATCCACTTCCTCAAGCAAACTGCAGGTCTTTCAAAGATAAAGCACCATATTTATTGTAGCACTGGTGCATTTCTTGCCACTGCCCAGTGTGTAGTATTGTAGTATTTTTAATGTGTCACTGACAAAGTTTCTGAGTGTTGTTCCCCCAGCCCTTTTCCCCATAAACCCTGTAGTGTTAGCTGCACAATTTTTGGGTAGCATTGGTGGTTTTAAGAAACATGTCACATTAGAGCAAAACTGATTGTATTTTCCATTATTACCATGTATCCCATATTTCGTATTTTGTAAGAGGAGTAAAATTGGGAGCCTCAATGATTGAGAAAAAACCCAGAATGTTTAGCCCTATTTTTATAGACTATGTCTGACTTTAATAATATTTGGAAGACACAAGGAAAGAACTTGAATGATATTGAAATCACTGATCTGTGGAAAAACAGAAAAGTCAGAAAATGGGAGGCTCGAGCTAAAGTCTGTGTGACTGTGGAATGTGAAGTCTTGAGTGATCCTGTTGGTGTCCTGGGCTTGGGCTTGGGCCACCCTGGTATGATCTAGGTAAGTCAGTTGAGTTATTTCTTTGCAATTCAGTCGTTAGCTGCTAAAGGTCAACTTTCTCATGTGCTTTCATGGTTCCCCGAAACCTCAACTGAAACTACACGTGTGGACTGGAGAACAGACTCAGCCCCACAGCCCGTATAGTTTGTTCATGCTGAGAGCAATGAGACATTTCCTATCTGATCAAAAAGCTCATTCTCTAGGCTTGCGAACAAGACTATGTGCTACAGTGTCCAATGAAGTTGATTATAAAAGGAGTAGGTGGTAGCTAAGAATAGCTCTTGAAGATGGGAACAATGAGCCTGATTTAAACTTGATCATCCTCTCACTTTTCCTAATTAACAGATGGGAAAGTTTAGTAAGTGTAGGATAGAGATGACTGTCCCTGATGCATGCTAAAGTAAATATTAATTGAACTATTTCCATTGTTACCTAGATACTATTATTTGCTAGCTAGTACTGCTCTTGTGAAAGATATTTTCAAATGCCGGAACAGGTATTTGCAGAAACTTGCTTTGTTCAGATTGTCAGTTGGTAGGTATGAAAAGGGTAAGTGAATCCAAATATCTTTCCCAGAAAACTTTCCGGACCCACACGCTGACCCTGGGAAGCTGAAGTTTAGTTTTAATTTAGTCTTCCTTGGTTTTCCAATCAAATCACAGCGTTGAAAAATAATGGCAGGGAATTATCTGGCAGGTTTTTTCCTTGCGTGTAGCACAGCTCATCTCAGAAACAGATATTCATCCTTTCCCGTTGCTTAGCCCCAAATGCATTATTTATTTTGTTGTGCTGGTTGTTGCATGGGGGTCTCTTGACTTGCAATTTTCCCCTTGGTCGTGAGACATATTCACATTCACGCTACTGGCCTTTGGTGATACCGTACCTGACCAGATCGTCCAAGTGCTTTCCGGAGGAGCTAGAAACAGTCATAACTAAGCGTCCTCAGTTGGTTACAACTCCTAAAATAATAGTAAAGAACAGTTTTGGTGTTTTTTTAAAATTCTCTTTATTTCCAGGTAATAATGAGCTACTCATAGGATACAGATCAGAAAGTTCAGAGTTGGTTTTTTGAAAACTAATCTATGGCATTTTTTTGGTCATTTTCTCAAGCCTGGCTAGATTGGGACTTATAATTCCAATGATTTCTCATTTCATTCTCACAAATTAATCATTGTGACATAAATGTTGGTCCATATGGATTTTTCTTTTCCATGGCTACCTTCTTGCCTCAGAATAAAGTCTGAATTCCTCAGACTAGCAACTTCTGTGGCCCACTGTCTTCTCCTTCTAGTTAATATCAATCACCACTAATCTCTCTACTGCCACTTTTCTTTTCAAATTCCTTCAAAAGAATCTATCTCATTGCCTCCACTTCTGCCCTGCCCATTAATTTCCTCTCTTCACTGTAATATGGCCTCCTTTTCTCTTCTCCCTACCAACACATCCAATCATTTCCTGAAACTGTTTTTGCTAAAGCTACCACTAACTTCCCAATTGCCAAATTCAGGGAATGTTTTAAAATTTCCTAAAAGCTGTTTTAAAATGTGGAAGATTGAACACATCTGTTAACCACTGATCCTTTCTCAAGTCTCAGTAAATGACAGTTACAGGCTTTTTAAAAAAAAAAGAGTTCAAAGAAGAAGAGATGGATGAGGAGACATAATCATCAAATTGCAGAATGTTAAAGACAAGATAGTGGCATTTTATCTGACAGGTCTGAGAAAGCTGATTCCTAAGGTAAACCCCTGAAAGGCTCTGGGACTAGCGGTACCAGGCACATCTTGAAGTAAGGTTAAAGGTGGCAGAAGAGTGACATCAGCAAGATGGTGTGATAGGAGGTCCCTGTCTCCTATCCAAATCAGAAAGGAAGAAGTTACATTGTCTCTGTTTGCAGAGAACATGATCTTATATATAGAAAACCCTAAGTTCCACTAAAAAACCTTTTAGAATAAATGAATTCAGTAAAGTTGCAGAACACAGAATCAACATGTAAAACTCAATTGCATTTCTACATACTAACAATGAACTATCCAAAAAAAGAAATTAAGAAAACAGTCCCAGTCAGAAGATCATCAAAAAGAATAAAATACTTAGGAGTAAACTTGATCAAGGGGTAAAAGACTTGCACTCTGAAAATTATAACACATAAATGAAAGAAATTAAAGAAAACAGACAAATGGAAAGATATACTGTGTTCATGGACTGGAAGAATTAATATTGCTAAAATATCCATACTACCCAAAGTGATCTACAGATTTAGTGCAATCCCTGTTAAAATTCCAATGCCATTTTCCACAGAAAGAGAAAAAAGATCATAAAATTCATATGAAACCGTCAAAGACAATGGATTGACAAAGCAGTCTTGAGAAAGATGAGCAAAACTGGAGGCATTACATTTCCTGTAGTCATCAAAACAGTATGGTACTAGCATAAAAACAGACACATAAAACAACATAGCAGAACTGGAAAGCAATAATAAAACAGACACACAAGCCAGTATAACAGAGCCCAGAGATAAGCCTACACATATATAGTCAACTAGTAATTGAGAAGGAGCCAAGAACACAAAATGGAGAATGGATAATCTCTTTAATAAATGGTTTTGGGAAAACTGAATATCTATGTGTAAAAAAATGAAATTGTGTCTTTTTCTTGCACCATATGCAAAAAATTAACTTGAAATGAATTAAAGACTTAAATGTAAGATCTGAAACCATAAAATGCCCAGAAGAAAACATGGGGAAAGAACCCCTTGACACTTATCTTGGCAATGAGTTTTTGGATATGATAGCATAGGCAACAAAAGGAAAAATAAATAAGTGGGGCTATATTAAAACTATAAAGTTACTGCACAGCATAAGAAGCCATTAACATAATGAAAAGAAAACCTATGAAATGGAAGAAAATATTTGCACATCACATGTCTGATAAGGGGTTAAAATCCAAAATTATATAGAACCCATACTACTCAACAAAAAAATAACAAATAACCCAATTAAAAAATGGGCCAAGAAGCAATACGTATTTTTCCAGAGAAGACATACATGTGGTCAATAGGTATATGAAAATGTGCTCAACATCACTAATCATCAGAGAATGCAAACCAAAACCAGAATGCGATATCATCTCATAACTTTTAGAATGTCTATTATGAAAAATTCAAGAGATAGCAAGTGTTGGTGAGGGTGTGGAGAAAAGGGAACCCTTATGCACTGTTGATTGGAATGGAAATTGGTGCAGCAACTATGGAAAGCAGTAAGAACGTTTCTCAAAAATTAAAACAAGGACTACCACATGATCCAGCAATCTTACTTCTAAATATATTCCAAAGTAAATGAAATCAGGAGCTCAAAGAGATAGCTGCACCCCCATGTTCACTGCAGTATTATTTACAATAGCCAAGATATTGAAACCACCTAAATGTCCATCAGTAAAAAAATGGATAAAAAAATTTGGTATATGTGAATGGTGGATTATTATTTGGCCATACAAAGTAAAGAAACACTGTCATTTCTGACAACATGAATGAACCTGAAGGACGTTATGCTTAACAAAATAAGCCAGACAAAGACAAATATTGTATGATCTCATTTATATGTGGAATCTAAAAATGTCAAACTCATAGAAGCAGAGAGCAGAAGGGTGGTTTCCCAGGGGTTGGGATGTAGGGGGAAATGGGAGATGTTGGTGAAAGGTTACAAACTTTCAATTATAAGGTGAAAAAGTTCTAGGGAAGTTATGTGAGCATAATGACTATACAGATGACCCTTGAATGATGTCAACAGTTAACAATGATTAGGGGTGCTGAGCCCTGCATCTGAAAATCCATGTAAAACTTTGGACTCCCCCAAAACTTAACTAATAGTCTGCTATTGACCAGAAGCCTTACTGATAACATAAATGGTCAATTAACATATATGTTGATGTTATTTGTATTATATATTGTATTCTCACAATAAAGTAAGCTAGAGAAAAGAAGATGTTACTAAGAAAATCATAAGGAAGAGAACATATTTTTATAGTACTGTATTGTAAAAATCCACACATAAAGGCACCCATGTAGTTCAAACTCATGTTGTTCAAGGGTTTACCGTAGTTAATAACACTGTATTATATACTTGAACTTGCTAAGAGATTGGGTCTTAAGTGTTCTTACCATACACACAAAACTATGTGTGGAGTGATGGATGTGCTAATTAACTTGACTGTGGTCATCATTTCATAATGTCAACATATATCACATCATCATATGTATACTACAAATATATATAATTTTTATTTGCCAATTATGCCTCAACAAAGCTAGAAAAAAATGTGACCCAAAGTAGAGGTGTTGGTGGGAAGTCAGTTTAAGAACAGTTAGACTCTCGGGGGGCCTGGGTGGCACAGCGGTTAAGCGTCTGCCTTCGGCTCAGGGCGTGATCCCGGTGTTATGGGATCGCGCCCCACATCAGGCTCCTCTGCTATGAGCCTGCTTCTTCCTCTCCCACTCCCCCTGCTTGTGTTCCCTCTCTCGCTGGCTGTCTCTATCTCTGTCAAATAAATAAATAAAATCTTAAAAAAAAAAAAAAAACGAACAGTTAGACTCTCAGAATTTCCCTCCTCCTCCACAAAACCTGATGGCATGTATGTCTCACTCCAGCATAATATTGAGGTTATTTCTTAGAAACGGGCTGGATATCTCTCAAGTGCCCC
Organism: Ursus americanus; assembly: GCF_024610735.1. NCBI lineage: Eukaryota > Metazoa > Chordata > Mammalia > Carnivora > Ursidae > Ursus > Ursus americanus. The sequence goes on from NC_142157.1 coordinate 18,790,435, forward strand.
TCAAGATGCATTCTCCAGTCCTTTCCACTTTTCCTTAGACCTAGAAGGCTAATCTATATGGATTAAGTTAATGGACCCCCTTGTTCTTTGGTTTCCTATTGGGTTTGGCCAATAGAGAGCCCCGACAGGAGATGCGAGGTTGTTAAGAAAGTAAGGGCATTTATTCTCCAAGTTCCCACCTCTGTGGTTCCCTTGGGATGACTTCCTTTCTTCAGCGAAGGTCACATTTCCTCAGAAGCTGGCCTCATTATAGGACTTTTTCCTTCTAGGCTCTAACAACCTTCCCCTTCTCCCATCCCTTGGGCCTACAGGTAGTACCGACCAGAGGTTTAGCACTCCCTGGGAGTTTCTTTACACACTTTACACACTGCCTGTACCATTGTAATGAGTCCCTTTATTAAAGCCATTTTAAAGTTATCCTAATTTGAATTACTACCAGTTTTATGCTAGGACCCTGGGTGAAACAGATAGCTTTGGGTTGGAAATCTTTCCAAAAGAATTGAGGGTGGAGATACCATTCTATAAACAAGAGGATTAAGTGATATTTTGCAAACTGAGTTTTGAGACACCTAAACTCCTCCCCACTTTGATCCCCAAACAGAGGGTCAGGCTTTTAACCTCAAGGCAAGAGGCTGAAAGAGTCTTCACTGGGCAATCTGACTAAGCCAGTGGGAAAAAACCCTCTGCTCTCAGGGTTTCCAAACAAAAAGGTCCAGCAAATCTCCATTCAATAAAGCTCACGGTTCACAGTTGAAAAACCTCATCAGCATGCAATCGTAATCAATTTTTGTTTTTTAAATGTGAATGCTTCAAGATCACTAGTCACCTGAGAAAAGCTTCTAATAAGAAAGTGAACAAAACAAACTAGAAGAGAAACCAAGATTTTGCCTGGAGGAAAAGAAAAATATGCTCTTATTTTAACAGAAAGATGAGAGCAGATATCTATCTGTGCACTAAAAACAGATTTTGTATAAATAGAATAATCAGCAAACAACAATAAAAAGAAAGCTCCAGGAAATAAGGGTATGATAGAAATAAAATATTCGACAGGAGATAGAGGAGAATGAGAGAGAAAGGGAAAAGACAAAAATTAAAGATTTGGTCTGTAAATTCTAACATCTGAATAACAGACCAAAAAAAAAAAGGGGGGGGGGGGGAAGGAGGAGAAGAACTTCTCAGAGCAGGAAAACTGAGAAATCACCCAGAATGATGGAAGATGAATTTGTAGATGAGAAGAGCCCAGTGAGTGAACAGCATAATCTATAAAAATAGAAATACGGCCAACATTTAATTGTGAATTTCAGATACGAGGACAAAAGAAAGTACCCAGAAGCTTCCAGATGGGGAGTTCATACAAAGGACCAGGAATCACAGTGGCTTTGGACTTTTCAAAAACAATATTGGAAGCGAGAAGTCAGTGGTAATACCTATATTCCCCGAGGGAAAATGATTTACGATCAAGAAGAAAGATACTTTCGGACCAAGGCTTTGTAAAATCTACTTCCCACACACATGCTTTTTTAAGATGCTATTGAGAATATGCTCCACCAAAAAAAAATGAGCTAAACCAACAATGAAGAAGATATAGGATCCAAGCACAGGATTCTAATATTAAATTAGGGGTTAAGAAACAGGCAGCTGGAGAGATGCCCCAGGAGGTAATCTGTCCAGACCAGAAGAGGTCAGAAGGTGATATCTCCCCTGAGATGAACTTAGCAAGAGTGCTGCATGTGCTTGAAACTTCTGAGATGAAGCTTAAACACTAGAGCCCTGGGGTGCCTGGGTGGCTCAGTCAGTTAAGCATCTGCTTTCAGCTCAGGTCGTGATCTCAAGGTCCTGGGATCGAGCCCTGCATCGGGCTCTCCGCTCAGTGGGGAGTCTGCTTCTCCTTCTCCCTCTGCCCCTCCCCACCATTCATGCTCTCTCTTTCAAATAAAAATAAAATCTTTAAACACTGGAACATAAATGTGCAGTTTAATTAGTGAAAAGTATGTACAAAACTAAGCAAACAAAAATGTGCAATTATTAACTCCAGGTAAAACAAAAATATTATCCAACAGGCACGGAAAAGTTATTATGGATTAATGTACATTCCAGCAGTGACATAAGTATAATAAGGTAAGTATTTAATAGTAATCTAACCAAACTTCATGAGATGATATTGGTGGTTGGCTGGGCTGACAGAGAGTAAAAGAGACCTGAATCTTCATCTTCCATAGAGGGAAGCCTAGAGATTATTTGTAAAGCAGAAATATCAAAAGAAACATTAGAAGCTACTTAGAGTTATGGAGGGTAGTATGAACGACAGCAACAGGAAAGGTGTAAATTGAAAATGGCTGCCACCAGAGGGTGGGAAATACACATTCGTGTTGGACAATGGTGCCAGAGCTCCATTGTTCTTCCTATTGTGTTTAAAAGAACTATTTGACTCAACTATGTGCGTTTATAATTTTGATGAAAACAAAAACCAAACTGAAAAAATAAAAAGCAGAATAAAACAACCAAATGAGACAGAGAGAGAGAGAGAGAGAGAGAAGCACATGCTGTTCAGTCAGAATTCTGCCCAAGTAATTTTCTTTTTTAAGAAGTCTGACATTAATCTTTTAGCTAAATCTGCCAAGATTGTGGATTTATTTTTAATGGATTTCTGTAGAAAAGAAGAACATTAAAGTGAACGCACTACCTAGAAGTCGAGTAAATTGTTTCCCAACAAAAGAGATTTATAATGAAAAAATGATTTGCTGATCTGTGATGTGAAAATTGTAATAGTTATTTTCAAAATTGAGTCTTTGGGAAGCCTGGTGATCCCGGAGCATCTCCAGGTCGTGAGTCCTGCCATGAAACTCAGTGTTCAGCATCTGTGTCTGGTATCTGGGGCTCTGGAACACCAACACCTGCATACTTATCAAGTGAAATGATTTTCTGTTCCTAAATATAAATTCATTATCTGATGATTCACAAATAGAAATGTGCTCAGTTAACAGCAACTGAGGCAGAAAAAAAAATGTCATAAAACTCAGATGTAACTTTGTATGTGAGTCGTTTATACGGCTAAGAAAAAAAACCTTTAATAAGTGTATTAGCTGATTTGTGTGTATCATGCCGAAGTGTATCAAGGCACCAGGAGGGAAGCGACAGGTTTGGCATCTACCAGCCTGTCCTCTCAGATATTCGATGTGAGCTCATGCAATGAAGTAGTTTTTCCCATATAATTTTTTTTTTAAAGATTTCATTTATTTACCCGACAGAGACAGAGACAGCCAGCGAGAGAGGGAACACAAGCAGGGGGAGTAGGAGAGGAAGAAGCAGGCTCATAGCAGAGGAGCCCGATGCAGGGCTCGATCCCACAACGCCGGGATCACGCCCTGAGCCGAAGGCAGACGTTCAACCGCTGTGTCACCCAGGCGCCCCCCCATATAATTTTTTGTAAGATTGTATTTGTTTATTTAGAGAGGGGCAGAGGGAGAGGGAGAGAATCTCAAGCAGACTCTGTGCTGAGCATGGAGCCCAATGCGGGGCTCGATCCCACAACCCTGAGATCATGACCTGAGCTGAAATCAAGAGTCGGGTACTTAAACAGCTGAGACACCCAGATGTCCCTTTCCATATAATTTTAAACCAGTCCTGAGCTGGGCGGGGCAAGGCAAAAGAAGGGCAGATGGATGGGGGATCAGGGCTGGTATCAGGTGCTGGGAGAACTTATAGACAGTGAAGGAGATGAGAGAAACATGAAGAGGGAGACAGAAATTGTGCTAACTAGTATGTTGGGCTTCTCGAGGGTTCCTATTTAGCTGCTAGTTTGTATACTAACAGTATTGCCTCCACTCCATATTTCACCACTGCAGTAAATACTGACGTGGGTTCAGAGATTTGGAGATTGGGCTTGAGTAGAATGTGGCTCAAAACTACTGGTGGGGTGGCCTTGAGCGAGTCTCTTTCCTCCTCTGTCCAGTGGTGTTAATACCGGCGCACTGTGAGGATCCAGTGTGACGATGCGTGGACAGTGCTTAGCGTGGTGACTGGCATGTAGTAAACATCTGCCAGACCCTAGAAAAATGGGGAATGGGAATAGAAGAAATGGCCAATGGAATGAGGAAGGAGAAACCAGGTAAATTGGGGGAAAATCGGTGTTCAGTACATTCAAGTCCTTCATTTCCTTTCTGGCTTGTTTCCTGAGTTTTGTTTTCTCACATCTGACTGAAATAAAGGTATATTTGAATGGAGCTATGTGCTTTGGCAATGAGCTTACACTTCCCTCTAAATGCAGTTCGGTGGTATTTCCAGCCCTGGTAAAACCAGGGTAGATGATAGAGAGAGGAAGAGATTGCTGGTAGTAAAATCCAACGGCCACGCGCTCAGAGTCTTAAATGGGTTGGTCATTGTGCTAAGTCCTCTGGGAGGAAGGTAAGTGAGGTTAGGTGCTCTGTCTTTAAGGCATCAAGTGACTGGAAATCACATCATTTCCCTTCAGTTCAGTTCAGTTCCATTCAATTCAGTTTCTTTTAGTTCATTTCATGCTTCAGCCAGTTGCAGAATGAAACTGGGCCCTAAAGTAGCAGCATAAATTATCAGAGGGTTCTAATCTTGGGTCGTTGTGGTTTGAGAGGGGGGAAAAGTCTGCTAACCAGCCTAAGTCTCCTCTGTTCTTGCCTGATTGTAAAAAAAAAAAAAAAAAAAGGAAGTTATCTAGTGAATAAAGGGGCCGAGATGCATCACTCATAATCATAAAGGAGCAGTAAAATTATTTTTACGAAGGGGATCAAAAATTCTCAGGAAAAAAAAAAGTGTTCTCTGAAAATGAATTCTCCAAGAGGGCTTCACAAACCCACCGCCGGAATTCTTTATTTCTTCTGCTATAAATATATCCATTCTTACATAAAAGTTAGTAAAAATCATTGAATAATTAAACTAGAAAGTTAAAATCTCAATCTGTGCTTTCAAGGTACCTTAATTGCAAAAAGAATTTGCCTTCAAACTGAAGAAACAATTCTTTCTATCTCTAGCTCTCTGTCTGTCTGTCTGCCTGCCTGCTTGTCATATTTTTTTCCAGCCCACCAGGAACCAACCTGTAGTCTGACAGAGTCAGAGTTATAACCCCTAAATCCTGGGAGGCCAATAAGAAACCTGACAGGGGGCCAAGGAGGTCATCAGATCCTTGGTTCAGTGACAAACTCCTGCAGTTGTGGTCAGAGCGGACGGGACAAGGCGTGATTCAACGTGTCTCAAACGTGCTTATTATCACAGTCTTGGTGCCTTGAGGGGCTCAGGCGGCTCCCTGTAAAAACTTCCAATTTGTGAAAATCGAATTGAATTATAGATCACTAGGGACAAGCCTGTAGTCGGAGAAGATCTGATATATTGATTTGCGGGGGGGTGGGGGGACAGGTGCAGAGGGGGCTTCAGAAGCACCCAGCCACGCACCCTGACAAGAGGAAGTGCCTTTTACAAAGTTTGGGTTCTCTCCATAGAGATCTGAGGTGGGTCCCACAGACGCACCCGTGGGGATCAGCTCTAAATTCCCTGCTGTTTCTCAGCAAGTGAGTGAAGACTAAGGATTATGGGTTGTCATGAGGCAAGGGAGGTTTAGCCACTGGATCCCCCCTGTAATAGATGAGTTATGGCGCAGTAGGCCCGTGAGCGTCACTGGTGACAAAGCAGTGTTCACTCAAGAAGAGTCGTTGTGGCATTTTATAGCTGCTGCCTGGCCTTGGGAGGGACAGCGTTTCCTGTTGATTACACAGCTGGCTTTATGTGTGTCCTTCCCGCCTGATGACCCGCAAGGCTCCTCGTCGCCTTTGCAATCTGAGTTGACTCTCACTCTTCCAGTTCTAGACAGGTTTTCTCTCTCATATACATATTTAAAATATATATATAAATATGTGAAAAATATAATGTAAAATTTGAGAACCGGATCCCAATTCATTTATTCAAATATTCAAATTCGATGCTAATGGATGCCTCCAGGTTTCAGGTTAGAGAAAATTCTATTTTTAAGCTGCAGAGACCCAGTGAGTTGGAACTGAATCTGAATGATTTTAAATCTGAATCTGAATTATTTTAAAATAGCAGGAAGCACATTTCGGGGGGGGGGCATGTTAGTGGGGAAAGGGTTGTGATAGCCTGTAGAAAGGCCCAGATTAAACATTCTCTCAGGCTCTGCTGCCTTTCCTGGCACCATGGGGTTACAAACATTCCACACTTATTCAGGAGAGAATGTAGAGGCTGTTAATGGGAAAAAAAAAAAAAAATCTACCCACACCACAGGTGTTGTCCACACACTGAGGGCTGCATTTACGCATTGTTTCACTTCCTGACATATCAAAAGATTGCATGACATGGTAGAGGTGTGGTAATTATTTCCCTGTCATTGGATGGAATCTTGGTGATGGATGGAGAAACTCTATTGGCAATTTATAAGTTGTGTGACCAATATATTTCTCTGGGAATAGATAAAAGTCTTGTTTTGTCAAAATCTTATTATTCTGATTTATTTGGTTGACTTTTATGTTGTCAAAGAAGTTGTGTGATAGATTGGGATAAATTCAATTTTATTTATTATTTATTTATATTCATGTTCAGGAATTAATGCGTTGCGTAAAAGCCACCTGGAGTGAATACATTAGTACCTCTTCCTTTTGTCTGTACTTTTACAATGATTTGGGGCCTTTCTGATAAGTGCCCACGGTTCCTGTGAGTTAATAATGCGTTACCTCAGCGACAGTGTGTTTTACCCTTGTGGGATGGATTTTCTGGAGCCTTTTCTGAAAAGCAGCGGCAAGGTTATCATAGCCATCAGCTTTATAATTACAATCAAGTGATATCACTTCGAGTACGACAGATTCAAATTAAACATATACGGCTTTTGCCTTTGGGACAACTAAAACATAAAAAAAAGAAGACCACCATCATAAAACAGATACTTTAAGACCATAATTCAATAAATGCATGTAAAGATTAAATTTATGTTCATTTAGTGTTAATGTCTTGCAAAATGACGCAAGAAAGAAATTGGAGGCATATACGTTTTGCCTTCTAAAAATGTTTCACTTTTCAGTATTTAAATTAGCCTCTGTATAATCTCTCCCCTACCTCCTCTTACTGTGTTTGGATTGTTTACATCTTAATGTATAGACTTGATTTCCCCTGAGCATCAGTAGGCACAGAAATTATTCCCAGTCTCTTAGAATAAAGGCCAAATCAGAGGTAATGCATCTTAAGGTTAATCTCCGCTTCAATTAACAACGATATAACAATATTTATACTTACATATGAATACATCCCATTGACACCTGCTACATATTTTATTTTATGAATTAATGTGAAATATGTATTATGGGGAATTGTTACTACACACCCGCTCCTTTAGTGTCTGAGGCCCCTAAAGAGAAGCCTTCCCACCTGGATGAATTCAAACCAGGTGTCTAATCTGTATATTCTGAATTTGAAAATCATTTGATCCAAATTAGTTGAGATATAAACTGGGTTCTGGAGTTCACACCGCTTACATCCAATGGACTTCTCTGATTTGTGTTGACAAAGATTCTCTCCTTGACCAAACTCTATTCAGTTTCCCTTGAATTTCTCAACCAGACCTTGACTTTTGGACTTCCGTGTTTGTCTCTGCATTGTCCAATTTTAGCAAGAATCCTGCTAAATTGGTTCAGCTGGAATCCCTCATGCTCCATGTCTGATCACCCTGGATATGTAACAGGGGTTCTTTCTCTCCCATTGTCCACCAGGTAAGTGATGCCTGCTCACTCTGGACTGCCTCCAGCCAGAATCCTGTTACATCAGTTTAGTCAGAATCCCACTACCCCTGATGTCTCCCCTTTGTAAGTTTCCATCCACTGACCCCTCCCCTGCTCCTTGGCTATCTCACTCACCCCTGCTGTATTCAGAGTTGAGTCTGGTCTTGCACTCACTGCAAGATGCTGTTGCAGTGGTCCCTACAACCATCATGATGTCCCTCTTGAATAAAGTCTTCCTTATCATTTTAACAAGTGTCACTGAATAATTTTTTCTTTCACAGCATTAAAACTTATTTAGGCCTATGAAAAAGGATGGCTAACCCTATTCAAGTTAGAGTTCTGTGGAAACAATCATAAGGCATATTTACCTATAAGTGAAGTGTTGGTTATCAGGTGCAAAGCTGAACATCAAACTACAGCAACATTGGAAAGGCAAACGAGATTCAACCTCCATAGTACTGCTTGCAACATAATTCTAATATTTGAATGATTTTTTAAATTTCTGGTCCATCCAAAAACTATCATTTTTCTCAATGTAAAGTAACACATGCTTATTATAATAAATAATAAAAATAAAGCAAAAATAAATTACAAATTCTGTCATTTGGAGAGACATTTTCTTTTTGACTTTTAAAACTGTTACTAATATGAAATATATGTTTCTTTGTAAGATTTTTCAAACCATATTGCTTTTGTACACTTTTCACTTAATATTTGTCAGGAGCATTTTCCTATATCATTAAACAATCTTTAAAGTCTGGTTTTTAAGGACTTCTTATAATTCCATTGTATGGAAGTGACATCTTTTCCCCCCATTTATTTCCTATTGTATATCGAGTTTGTGATTCCTTTTAGGGTTTCTCTTTTAGTTACGTGTATGGCATAACTGTGAAGATAGCTGTGTGGGGGCATATCGAATAACCTAAGATAGAGGCTGAGTATAAAAGAAAACCCTCTGATTTTTATATAAATGTTCTACCCGGTGTAGGAATTGCTTTAAAACACACTGTCTTTTAGGCATTTCTTCTAAAATATGCTTCGTAAAAGGTAGGAGTTTAAAAAGAATTAATACATGTGGTTGCAGGTGTTCTAAATTTTTTGACATTATGATTTAATTTACTTGACTAACTCTAAATTCCTCTGTCATCTTCTCCCTATGACCTCAGGAAACCTTGGTATTAAAGCTTGGGGAAGAGCTAGGGTACAGAATTATAATGTGATGATCCAACTTGTCCTGATGACTCAATATGAATCCTGCATAGTTTAGCATTGCCTTTGGGCATCATATCTAATTCTGTGTTTACAGTGTTCGATGAAATGAAAGATGGCACAGTTTATATTGTACAAGTCAGAACTTATAGAAGAAAAGCACTTGTTAAATCTTGGAGAAAACTGCACACAGAAACTGACAGTGGAATTTCTGGAATCCTGGATTCACAGCCACAGTTCATTGAACACAAGTCTATTGATCAATTGGATTATCCCTGGTAGTGTTGATGTCCAGAAAATCAAAAGGTGAAAAGAGGAGAAAACTCTTTTCAGTATGAATATAAGAGTAATAAATGGCATATGAATTCTGAAAGGCATTTGGGTAGACCAAAATTGAGTTCTCAAAACTGTATTTCTCTCTCTGCATGGATATATGTATGTATGTGTGTGCTTATATATAGAGAGAAAATAGATTACAATAAAAATACTCTAGCCATCTGTCATTGTAGAATGCAATAAATAAATAGCAAAATAGGAGAATCAACTTTTGAAACATGAAGGAAACTTCGAGAGTATCCAACCACTAGATTTTGGAAATGAGGAAAGAAGACTCTGGAGAGGGAGTGATTGGATGCCAACCATCCCATCTAGAGTGGCTTCCGTCACAGTACATAGAAGACAAGACGGACTTTGATTATTAAATTATTACAGGGCCATTTCTGTTCCACAGTCACTGTCCTTTACAAAGACATGCGTCTTCCTAATGACTCCTGGGTTTCTAAGATTGTAGTCATTTCTTTGAGAATTACTTTTAAAGGTATTTGCATGGGAGACACAGAAAAAAAAAAAGTCTTATTCTCTGTCTGTAAGGCTGATGCTATCCCTCTCACTACTCCTTCCCTGGATGACCACATACAGACTCATGGCTTTGAATTCTGCAATATGTGGATGTGTCCAAATTATACATATCTCAATCTGCTCCTTCAACAGCTCGCTTATGAATCAAAGTGACTGCTTGATCCCATTCAGCTGTCCAATCAAATAACCAAGTGTGACAAGTCCCAAACTGAAGTCTCGCTTCCCTAACACACAAACTTGTTTCCTGCCCACATTCTGCTTTTTAGTAAGGTCAACTCCATTTTTCTAACTGTTCTTGTCCAAAAATTGGAGTCATCCTTGACTCTTATCATGACCTTTGGCCCAGTTTCCTCTCTAACCACCTTCATTGCTGTCATCACTGTGTCCCAGCCATCGGCATCTACTACAGACAACATTGAAAAAGGCTCCACCTGGCTCCCCAGCTTCCCTCTGGCTCTCCCATGGTCTGTTCTCCACACAATGTCAAGATCACCTTTTTAAATTCAAAATCAGAACAAGACACTGCCTCTTTGAACTCCTGCAAGGCTTTCCATCTTAATCAGAGTAAAACCAGAACTCTTTACCACAGATCATAATATCTTCCTCTTGTTCACTCTTCTTCTTGTTCACTTTAGCTAAGCTACACTGGCCTTTCAGGTGGTTGTAGGATACCCCACGCACGTTCCTACAACAGCACATCAGTCCTCGGCCTGGAATTCTCCTCCCTCCTATATGCATATGGCTCACTCCTTCACTTGTTCAGTCTTCTTGCAAAGATCTCTTGCGCAAGAGCGTTCTCTGTCACCTTACCTAAAATAATACATTCCATCACTTTTTATCCATTCCCCTTCTTTATCTGTCTTCTTAGAATTTTCCATTCCTTGAAACATGTTTTATACTTATGTGTTAATTTTTTTCTCCAGGTTACATTAGAATGTAAGCCCCCTGAAGACAGAGACATTTTCTGTTTTGTTCACTGTTGCATCCTCAGTACCTTCAGTAATGTTGGTATATAATTGGTGCTCGATTATCATTTACTTATTGAATGATAAATGTTTATTTTTCATGTGTCAATGTTGGAGCAAGGATTGAATTCTAACAAGAGTTAGGAAACAAAGCAAACATCTTCTCTGGCATGAACCCTTATGTACTTGCAGTTTTTCTCTCTCTCTCTCTCAGTGACCACGGCGACCAGACGCCACATTTGAACTAAGGAAGGGAAGCATTGGTTTAGTGGCTTGATGGTGATATCTCTCATCTAGTTGTACTATGTCTTTAATTCTCATTTCCATTGGTAATAGTTTTTAGTTAAGATCAATTAAAGTTAGAAAAACAAGAATGACCACAAGAAAAATCCAAAATAATTGATTTAGCTATGCCAATGGGCAAACTCGTGATAGGCTAATTTGTTGATAGTATTTGCCCATATACAGAAAGATGTTTGATTTGGGGCTGTCAGATAGTAAGAAGTATATGTGCTGGTCTCTGCCCCCAATTCCTGGCACAGAGCTCCTGAAACCCTATAATTTTTTAAGTGATAAGAGTACTAGGGGCATCTTTTGTTCTAATATTTGGTCTTTGACCCTGGTTCCTGCCAGAGCTCCTAAATCCCTTGGAATTTCCTAGGTGATAGCAGTGTCTTTTGCTCTAATGAGGTGACTCTCCGTGGTCTCCTGGATGGGGGCTGCTCACCAGAAAGACCAAGCCATGACCACACAGTTGGAATTTTGAGTCCCAAACCCCATTCTCCAGAGAGGGGAGAGCTAGACATGAGTTACTAATTGGTCTTGCTTACATGAGGAAACCTCCATATCTCCCAACAACAAGGGGTTTGGAGAGCTTCCAAGTTGGTGAACACAGACGAGTGATGCACCCAACTCCACAGGGATAGACGCTCCTACACTTGGGACCCTTCCAGACCTCATTCTATGTATCTCTTCACCTGGCTGTTCATCTGAGTCCTTAATCATATCCTTTAATAAACTGGAAAATGTAAATGTTTCCCTGAGTTCTGTGAGCTGTTCTGGCAAATAATCAAATCCAAGGAGGGTGGAGGTCATGGAAATCTCTGATTTGTAGACAAGTCAGACAGAAGTTGTGGGGAACCTGGGGAGTGATCACTTAGAATGGAAAGTAAAATGGGGGCAGTCTCATGGGCCGAATCCCTTAACCTGTGGGATCAGACGCTATCTCCAGGTAGTTAGTGTCAGAATTGAGTTAAATTGGAGGAACCCAATCTGGGCCACCATATTGCTAGTGGGGACAACTCCCACACATCTGGTGTCAGAAGTGTGGTGAGTGTGGTAGCGGCATGGGAGTTAAAGAGAACCACAAGGGAGAGACCGAGGTTTTCCTACACAGGGGCTCATAAATAACACATTAATGACAAACAATAACATGAAAGCTAAATTAAAAACAGAGAGCTTAAAGCAGGCTTTGATTAAGTCAGGATAATTGTGAAAAATGCATTTTACTGTGTTTGAACTCTTCAACTAATGCATAGTAAATATTTTCCTCCTGTCTTTTCTTGTTGATTTTACGTAAAGCTTTCTCTGCTACGTGAAGAAAAAGTTTTGGTTGATCTAAAGGTTCTCCGGGGTTTCCTGATCTTTTTTCTAAACTTTATTGCAGATGTGGGAGATAAAGTCAGCAGCAATTCCCATGAGGAGAAAGGGGCTGAAAAACAATAAAAAACGGGCGCCAAGCTCATGCCCACGCTTACCTGTCCCTTGGAGAGATTTCTTTGCCATGTCGCCCATGTCACTGCAGGGCTGCCTCTGTGTGTCAGTAAGGTCAAGCTCCTTCCTTCCAGCAGGGCCAGCTGGCTAAAAAGAAACTTTGCTACTTGCTTTCTCTTTCTCCAAAAGGATAATCATCTATATTCTCAATCCTCTGTCTTGTTGACTTAGAAAAACTTACTGTACTCATGCTATCATCATTTTTTTTTAAAAAAGGCCATTCTTGAAAAGAAGTTCAACAGATAATTTAAGTTTGTGATGTGAAACTCATTTCTGCTAATGGGAGACAAATCGTTATTTCTCTCCAGACTGTCTATTCATAGTAATAGAATAATTCAAGCAAATTAAAAATGTGAAGACATTTTTCATCAAGCCACAATTAACAATCAGCCAACACAAAGAGTACTGTGCTAGGAAACAGATAATACAATGATGAAGCTTTTCTATAGAAAAGAAAGGACTTCAATTAAAAAATGTAAACTTACTTAATAGGCTACATGGTATAAAAAGAAAGAGTGGTTAAAATTTTTGTCCTTACCCACTGGGAGTTAAATCCTCCATGAAGTTGACCTAACTTAATTACCAAAATGATTATTTTCTTCATTTTCTAGGTGAAAAAATTTGGAGGCCCTGAGGTTTAGTAAGTCAGGCAAGGACACACAGCTACCGAGTGGGGCTGGATTTGAATTTAGCTCCGCTTCTAAATGTCATGTTTTTCTGCTACACTGCACTGTCTCTCCTCCATGCTGTTAATTTTGCATCGATCTCCAAAGCTTGTGTTTTATTGATCTTCCCCAACCCAAGTATTTCAGCACACTTTTCTTCCTACGTTTTCCTGGAAGCAGGATGCTCAAAATTCAAGACACAGAGTGATTCAGGCTTGAGTAATTTGGGGATCTCTCCGTGCACTTTGAACTGCTGATCTGTCCTTCTGTTCTCTTTAGGCCTACATCTCTTCCAACAAACCAGCTCAGGGCCTGAATACGATTGTAGCCGATGAGTGGAACTGAAGCCTCCTTACAAAGAAAGTAATCTTGAACTTGCTTTGGGAGGAAACTCACTCTCCTTCAAGACAACTTGGCGAAAAGAAACCAGACTTTGGTTTGTAACTTAACCTTGCCTTAATGATGGCTTTGCCTCTTTTCCTGTCTTCTGTTCTGTGTTTCTGTGAATTTAGCATGCTGAGAATTCTTCACTGGGTACTGTACTTCATCATGTTTGCCCTTGTCTGAACTTGGGTATGAAGACTAGATATATATAATCACCTTCTCACTTGCTAGTCATAATTTTTGAAATTCTGTCTTGGCAAGATAGAAGCAGAAACTGGCAATTCGACCATCCACAGAGCGAGCGTCTGATTACTGTGGGCCAGCCAGCCCTCTGCAAGAGATGTTAAAACGCCTCCCAGGTCATGGAACATCATTGAAGATGTGATGAGGTGGGTAACCTTTGTAAGCGATACTTGGATAAACTACTTCAAAAGGAAAAGGGAGGGCCATTCATTTTCAGGAAAGTGAAACCATTCTGTATGATACTGTAATGATAGATACATGACATTACGTATTTGTCAAAACCTACAGAACTATGCGATGCAAGGGGGAACCCTAATGTAAACTATGAACCTTGGTTAATAATAATTTTTCAGCATTGGTTCATCAGTTATATTGAATGTGTGACACCAATGCAAGCAGAAACTGAGGGCTTCAGAGGGGAGGGGGTGGGGGAATGGAATAGGCTGCTGATGGGTAGTAAGGAGGGCACATATTGCATGGTGCACTGGGTGTTATATGCAACTAATGAATAATCGAACTTTACATCAAAAACCAGGGATGTACTATATGGGGACTAACATAATATAATAAAAAATATTATTATAATAAAAGAAGATAATATTAGGAGAAACTGTGAGGGGCGGAGGTGGGGGCAACAGAGAGGGGGTATACGGAAATGCGTTGTAACTTCTGCTCAATTTTTCAATAAACCCAAAACCTCATAAATACAGTCTACTAATTAAAAGCAAAAGGAAATGGGAGGGGTATGCTTTAGTCACGACAGAGGCATGCGTTAGTCACAATAGGTAACTATTATTCCTAAAAAACCTTCTCAAGGATGGGGTTATACTTTTAAGGCTTCTATTTTGTAGGATGGGGTGTTAACTCTGTAGCCAGTTAAATTGCTTTGGGCAATTAAGAAGCAAGAGATGGTTTGTATCTTGTGTAAACAAAAGCTGAATACATATAAAAGAGCCCTGGTTCAAAGAGAGAAGAGCAGCACCAAAGGCTACCCCCAGCCAGCCACGTGTTTGGGTCTCTGTGGCTCCTATGTTCTTTTTTTTTTTTTTTTTTAAGATTTTATTTATTTATTTGACAGAGATAGTGATAGCCAGCGAGAGAGGGAACACAAGCAGGGGGAGTGGGGGAGGAAGAAGCAGGCTCATAGCGGAGGAGCCTGATGTGGGGCTCGATCCCATAACGCCGGGATCACGCCCTGAGCTGAAGGCAGACGCTTAACGACTGCACCACCCAGGCGCTCCTATGTTCTGACGCTGATGGGCAAATGAATTCCAGCCCATCACCCTAGCTCTGGGCTCTGTTTCCTCAAGGGCTCCTTTCGCTGGAGCCTGGAGGGGATTCTAGTCCTGTGAGCCGCTGTCTGCTGGTGGGATGGCAGCTGAGAGGCAAGAGCACATAGAGGCCAGAGGGGCAGCCTCCTTGCCAGCCTTCCTGCTCATTCTCCTTAGATGCACAGGAGACCCACCTTAGAAAGATTTCATCCTGCATCTACATTTTGGCATGGCTTTCAAGAATTTGAAGGTTCTACGAAGGGTTCCCATGGATTTTATCACTGAACGAGGGACATAAAAGCTAACATTTGTGACATGTCTTCATCTGAGATCATCTCTATTTGATACTCATGCCTCAGTCACAGTGAAAAATTTCAGTCGACCTTGGAACAAATTAAAGACATAGCTAGTTCTTTGTTTATTAATTTTTAACAGATTTCCTGAGGCACTCAAGTTATGAATATAAAATATTTCAGTAGATGATATTAAAGCACTCCTACAAAATAGGCAAGTGTTTGCTTAAAAAAATACTATCTGTTTCCAAATCGGAAAAAAAATATAAGCAAAGATAGCAATGTCAAATAATGTTAAATGGAAGGAGGGGGGCATGTGTTTTATGATATTCTAGAAAACAGCCTGAACAGAAATTACATGATTGTTTCCATTTTAAAAGTTTAAAATTTTCCATTTCCCATGTAACTCTTTGGGTTAATAATATTAACTCCTATTTCCTGATGGACTTACTAATGGTAGGTGTTCTTCTACTTGGCTGCTGAAAAAGAGAGACCAAAAATGAAAAAAGAAGAAGAAAAGAAAGTCAACTTCGGAAACGTGTATTTAACTAAGGAGGGGCTATAGAGTAGAAAAATGTTCTGATGGAAGATAAAGATCATATGGTTTAGCATTTTGATTTTAAACGTTTGGCCCCAAATCACAAAGGTAAAGGCAGTGCCATATGGAGACTCGTCATCATGCTAATTATCAGTCCCACCGCTCATGGGAATCCCACTGCTCACAGGAAGCCACTTCCGGCTTCCCACCACCCGTTGTCTCCAGCACTGTTTTGAAGTACCTCTTTGTCAATGTCCCCAAGGATTCCCATGCCGCCAGGGCCAGCTGTCATTTTGTTGTCATCCTGCCTACCTATGAACAGAACTTGGCGCAGGTAATCACACTCCTTTTTACACTAATTGAAGCTTTGGTGTGCCCCTTGCTCATCCCTGGCCCTTTTCCATCTCCTTAGCCAGTTCATCCTCACTAGGTCTCGAGATGTGGGCGTGCCTTCCAGCTCATGTTACCTCTCCTCCACTTCTCTCGTCATCTCACCTGGTAATCACCCGCCTGCTCCAGTCCTGCTCTCAGAGGAAACACGTGTTCATGCGCTGTGACCTTAACAGGTCAGAAGCCGCACTTTCAATGCCTCTGCTCCTTAAACTTGCTCTCCTGTCAGCCCATGGCAACTCTCTTCCTCTTCGATTGAACCCAACTCTTGGTCCTCTCACCAAAATAAAAAAACCCAGGGAGACTATAAAAAGCAAAACCATATTGTTGCATAAGGCTTCACTCGCTGCTCATTCTCCAGTGTTGTTCCAAATAGTTCGGCTCTTTCTTGTCTATTCCCAGATTGAGTGGTTCTCGCCTGTAGAACCAGAGCAGAGGCCAGGAATGTGGATGGAATTTGGATGGTTGCTAGGTTACTTGGTACACTCTACCCCTGTTTACTGTTTACGGTGTAGAATCCTAGAAGTGTGAGGTTTTCAAAAAGGAAAACAAACTCATTTGATGCTTACTTATGAAAAATCGAATAGTAAGTGGAAAGAACAAATTAAAAAAATCTCTGACGTTCTTCCTCTTTACTTCTAGAAAATCTATTTTTAAGTATATAAAATAGGATTGGAATTGGAAAAAGAAAATGAATGCTTTCAGAATCTTAACGTCAAAGCACACGGTATTGGCTGTAGACTGAGCCTGAGTGAAAATATTGCACTGAACATAGACCCCGAGGTATGGTAGATTTCATTTAGATAGAAACTCATTTATAAGAAAGGGCTGCTATTTTAATTTTATGATTTTTTGATACTGTCATTTACCATTCAAATAAATGAAAGAGAATGGTTATATTACATTCAGAGCATTTAGAATAGTGTTTTTTTACTTTACGAAATAATGAACGTAGTGTGCTTGGATATCAGAATGCATTATTGTAAGGTATTTCTCTGGGCAATCATGAATCACTGGACCCCTTTCAGACAATTGCTCACTGAAGTTCAAAGTTCTCAGAAGCCCTTCATGTGATGTACTGTTTTCAGGGGGTCTGCTGGCTCAGGCCCCTCATCTCTAGACCTGGATGATAGCATTGTAGTGAGCCTCTGGCTGTATTTTTTCCTATGTCAGGTAACCTCTTAGTTATCTATCAGTCAAATATGTCTTTAAAAAAAAAAGATTTTATTTATTTATTTGGGAGAGAGAGAGATTGAGAGAACGAGTGGGAGGAGAGGCAGAGCGAGAGCAGGCTCCTTGTGGAGCAGGGAGCCTGATGTGGGGCTCGATTCTAGGACCCTGGAATCATGACCTGAGCCGAAGGCAGACGCTTTACCGACTGACCCACCCAGATACCCAAATATGTCTTTTCTTAATATACTACTCCATCGTGATGTAGAGAAATAAAAAGGGGAAAATAATTTTAACAAAAAATATGGTCTATAAAAATATTATATAGAGAAATAATAACTCGTTAAACAATACATTGAAAGGATACTTCATAAGATCCAATTATGACAGCTTGCTATATTGCTTATGGTCATTGATAAGGCTAGTAGATATAACCAAAATGATAAAATAATATATTTAAAATATACTAGAATAAAATAATGTGTTTTCACATAAATTAAATCACATTAAAAAGGAATATATATTTTCACATATATATCACATATTTAGAAGAAAAGAAATGTCATTTAAATACTCCATCTTAAATATCTTAAAGTAAGTCTAAGGATCAACAGATGACACACAAACCTAAACAAATGATCTATAAAATCTCTTCAAGTGGTATATGTTTATTATTTCTAAGGAAAATGGGGTTTTTCGAAACGGATAAACTATTTTTTTCCACACATTTTCTACATGGACACACCCCCAAATTAAATGTGATTGAAGTGAAAAGATATTGCCATATTGGGTGTGTGTTTCATCCTCTCTCAGTGTCTTTCTTAGTAATATTTAATAGCTGTGGAAAAGAATATCATTTTGAGAGATCATCTTTGTGATTATTTCAAACAAAATGTGGGTATTGGGAGGGTGTATGAAGGTGATATTTCATGATGGTGAAGAGCGAAGGAATACTGTTCTTTAAGAACTCTAGCCAGTTGGGGGCCTGGGTGGCTCAGTCAGTTAAGCATCCGACTCTCGGTTTTGGCTAAGGTCATGATCTCCCAGCTGTGGGATCGAGCCCCACCTCCAGCTCTGCACTCAGTGCAGAGTCTGCTTCAGATTCTCGTTTCCTCTCCCTCTGCTCCTCCCCCTGCTCCCTCGTGTGCTCTCTCTCTCTCTAAAATAAATAAAATCTTAAAAAAAAAAAAAAGAAATAAAAGAACTGTAGTCAGTTCCACCACCAGGCTGGTAGCAATGGTGAGAGGAGAAGTGGTAAGATTTGGATCTGTTTGAAGGAAGGGCCATGAAGTTTCCATAAGGGAGTCAAGGATGTGTTGAAGCCTTTTGATCTGAGGAACAGAATGAAATAAAATTGCTAGTTATTGAAATAAAGAGGAGTGGAGAGTGGAGCAAGTTGGCCAAGCTGTGGACATCGAGAGTTTGCTCTGGGGCATCTGAAGTTGAGATGCCACTGGGATGTCACAGTGGAGAGCACGGGTAGGTGGATGGGCTCTGGTCTAGTTAGAAACACAGAAAGGAACAGAAGTGAGGTGAGCTTGCAGCCCACATGCACATGGGGCACGTCTTCATTTTCCCCAATCCTGGAGTGCTGTGGGGTGTGCAACAGTTAGCGACACATTTGGTGGAGGTGGGGTCTTGCCGGGAGAGAAACAGCCCAGGTTTTGTGACATCCCTGCCATTCCAGATTTAGGTTTAGATTTACATTGCCACTAGGAGCAACGGATATTAATGCATCCGGGAAACTTGAGAGACTTTGAATTCTCCCCATTTTTGCGGCAAATATACCCATGCTCAAGTCGCTCCAGCTCCACAGTGTTCTAGAAAACCTCCCGGCAACAGGACACCCAGGGCCTACAAAAGAAAGAACAGATGCATTAAACCATATAAATATAAAAGCTTTTTACAATAGCAAATCTATCAACTGCACTAACGATATAAATATATCTATAAATACCACAAATATAAAAACTTTGATATAGCAAGACTACGACAACTATTTGCAAAGCAGTTGACAAAAGGGATTCGCATCAGTACCGTACATACACATAGTGCTTACAACCTGGTAAGAAAAAGACGATGAAAGCGGTCAAAGGTTAGGCATAAATAATTCACAGAAGGATAAATCCTAATGGTCCACAAACACATGACTCCAGTGGTGTTGATTTAAATTAGGGTGGTAGGAATTCAGGCCGGTTCTGTTTTGGTTCCAAATACTTGTATGGAAGGTGCGAGTACTGTATAATGAGTATGTAATATTTAAATAGTCAGAGGGAAAAAAAGCTATTTTCCTGTGAACAAGAAAAAATATTTTGAGGAGATAGAAATATGAAAGGGCGCGTGGGGAGATGCGGAAAACCGCAACAAAGAACACTAGCAGACCTCACAGTATGCGAGTCAGATAGGCGTCCTGGTGGTTCTGGAAACTTGTCAGCAGTCGGCAAAGCTCAGGCTGATGTCTTCTATTGCTCCTAGAATTTTCTATTCCTGTAATAATTTATCCCCTCATCACACATGCTGTTTGCCTGCCTCTACACGTTTCCAAATATTTCCCCCACATAGTTCAAAGGTACCTTGGAAATCTTAATTTATTATCTTCTCTTGATCTATCCTTAAAATATGCTCCTCAAATTATTCCGGCCGTTCCCAGCATGTGTGTTTCACATCAGACGGCGGGGAGGGAGAGGACGGCTGTGTGGTGGCATTGGTGTCTCAGCCAAGGATTTCCGGATATATGCATAGAATGTTCTCAGTCAATGAATTCTCAAAGTAAAGTTGCAAGCATGACACTGAAAGTGGGGTCCGGGAAGGGTGGGCAATGGTAGAGAGGGGAAATCTGTAGGGTTTTTCTCTGGGTTAAAATGATAGCTTTCCAAGTCTGCTGGTGTTTAACAATAACAGTAAATTGAGTTTAATTCAACAAGTATTTATTAAGTAGCTATCGTGTCAATTAGGGTTGTGTTAAGTATAAACAGGGCCTTATAAGAGGTAGGGGATGTAGACCCAATACTCATAAAACTTGAACTTATTTCAGAGATGAGATTTGTACTCATGTGACAATTCAAGACAACGTGTAACGGTCCATGACAATTTTTCATACCAAGAACTGTGGGCGATCATTTTATAACTTAATTTTATAAATCAAGCTGCCCAAGACAGATTTATTTCCTCTTGTTTCCTGCCTTAGGGATATATTGCTACCAAGGGTCATAGTATTTCCTAACTAAAAAAAAAAAAAGATTTTAAAATTCCAGTCTGAGACTCTATCCTTAAGTCTTTTCTCCTTTATCTCTTCTCTCGAGTTCTTAATTGTGTGTGTGTGTGTGTGACAGTATAGTTTTCTCTAACAAATATTATATGTGCAATAAGGACATGTTTTATAAAACTTATTGGACATTTGAGTTCAGAGCAAATTTGGAAAGTAAACAGTTTTAGAGTATAATGAGATCTCTTCCATGTTTCATAAATATCGTCATCCTCATTTCCTTGATTTTTCTTTTCTCATTAATTTTGACTTGAAAGATACCAGGTTCCTTCCGGTCCATTAATTATCTTTGAGATAGAAACTTTTCTGTTAGTTTACTCTCAACTCAGGTTCAAATGTGCCTGCATCACATGCCGAAAGCTTCCATAGACTTCCTTCAGGGCCCTGGTGACTCATTTGATCCTTTCCCAAGCTGTCCTGTAAGTTTATACAACAATTTCTCTGGGTCTTAGTTTCCTCGTCTACAGGTGCCTGCGTTAGATGATCTGAGATTCTTAGTTCTGTTCTTCGAGAATTCTTTCTGCAACCCCCCTCTCTCAGCATGAAGAAAAGTCTTGTAGGGAAGAAAATAATCTTTACTCTCCCATTACAGAAACTTTCCAGCCACATTTTTTCCCCAATTAAGAAAAAAAGTGTCTGTCCTAGAAAATGCAAAATCGCTGAAATTCTTGTGAGCTCCTGCATACAGAGCTTTCCTGCTTTATTTTACATCTGCTCTTTACGAAGGAAGTTCATTTCGCTTCTAAATGTCTTCAGGCCAGGAGTCCGTGGCTTGATTTACATGCAATTCAGAGATTCCTCAGCTTTTTAGCAAATGTCCCTTGGAAAGCAGCCTAATAACTGAATTCTTCAAAAATCGACACACAAAAAAAGGCAGTATGGTTTATGATGGAATACACTTGAAATAAAACTTTAAAGAAAAGATTTGTGTGAATCATATGAGATTAGAAATGGCCCATAAATGGTTGGTAAGCTTTGGCTAGGCAAGCAGTGGCGGGCGGAGCATTTTGGAAAGGTCTGGAGACAAGGTTTTTCTTAGCCGCACTGATTGATTTCAGTGGATAATTGATCGCTTTCTCTCTTTAGTCTGTTAGTGTTGACATAGCTTTGGTGAATCTGCACTTGTAACTTATATCACATGAGTAGTTCAGTGAGTTTAAAGATCTTTTAAAAATGACAGTAGTATCTAAATACTTTTAGTATTCTTAGTAAGAGAATTAGAACACAGCCAGTCATTATAAAATGATAGATTTTTTTTTTCACCTTTGGAAGACTTTATTTAAATGCACCAGCACCACCAGACTCCACTGCCAAGAGAGAAAGAGTATTCTAAATAGAAGACAGAATTAAATTGCCCTCTGAGAGTCCAGTTACTGGAATCCTGTGTTCTTGGGGACTTGAGAGGATGGGTAGAAAAGCTAAATCGTGTTTAAGAATCTGACCTTGATCAGCAACTGGGAAGTTGCTGTAAGAGAATTTTCTATGAAAACACTGGGCGGTAGTCAGTAACTGTTTGATGGGTAAGCACAACTCTTAAAATTACTATGCTCAGAATGGCTAAAGCCCAAACTATAAACTAGTTCCGTCTGGTGTTTCTAAGCAACTGAATGAATAAGCAGCTAATAACATCCTAAAGTGTAGGATGTACTATTGTACTATGGCAAGTGTACAGTGATTTAATATTTACCAGATTAGTGTATTATAGGAAAATCTGTTGGTAGTTGTGTGTGTATTTATTTTAGATTGCAGATTTAACCAGTGAAGCATCTCCTCACTTCTCCCGGAGAGTGAATATTCTTTACATGCATTGCTATTTTCCAAAGACCAGTAGATGTTTGCCTTTTCAAAAGCGAACCTATATTTGGATCTAATTCATAATGGGGTAGCTAGTTCATGGCATAGGAGTTCAACCTTTGTACAATAATTTGGTTCTTAACTACAGATGTTACCAAATTATCCAGAATCTTCTTCATTGGCTCATCTCAAGACTTCTTCCATGAATCTTTTCTCCACCTCCTCAATCCACGGTACGCTCACTTTCCGCCACCCTTTCTTTGTTTCATGGTACTGTGGGATAAAGTTTTGAAGGTATACTTTGCCCTTTTGAGAAGATTTATATTATTATGAATCTGTTTGCATTTGCATCTGTTAAGGGAATTAAATTGAAAAAGAGAGGTAAGGGAAATATTCCTCAATTTTATAGAAGGGAAGATCTTAAAGTTGCAAAGAATGATGCAAAAGTCGGTGGGTTAGTGGATTTTTATTCCCTGAAGGAAATGATACCGTACTTGTGAAAATAGCTAACTTTATGCAGACAGGTAGATGGGGACAGTGTGGAAATCACAGAACTCCGAGAAAGGCTAAGAATGCAGGAACTAAAAAATGACCAATCCATCTGAATTGCTACTTACATGCCTTTAAAATCTGTCTCCATGGGGATGTTCTGGGAGCTCCAAAACCCTCGGGCAAATTTCCTTCCATAGGCTTGAATCTCTCCGATCTCTTCAGATGATTTCTTTCTCTTTCTTAGTGGAAACAAATACTATCAGCAAATTGTGACCCTTGCTTGTCCTCTATACTGAGGGGAGTCTTTCCCAGAATAGAGTTATATATGTATTGCAACCAGTGAAACATATAATACTTACAAAATTCCTTCAGAAAATCCTTCTGTCCGGGATTATTTATATTGCTATGGTTTAAGGGTGTTGCCCATTGAAACAATGTAATTATGATTGACTATTACCCGTACCCAATCTTTCTGTCCCAGGGAAATAATAAAAGCGGCCTCTGTTTTGGTAAGCACCTGTTGTATTCCTACCTTTTGGCTAAGGGATTCGAAGGACCTGCAGTGGGTTTGCTCCCCAAGACAAGCAAGCCATGCCAGCTCTAAAGTTCTACTCTTCAGGCTTTTGGAAAGAAGACGCCTTTGGCCATGGCCCATGAAGCAGACTGAACATTATTTGTGTGTTGCATAGCATTGCCTTGGGTGAAGAGTAAAGAG
Source organism: Ursus americanus (assembly GCF_024610735.1). NCBI lineage: Eukaryota > Metazoa > Chordata > Mammalia > Carnivora > Ursidae > Ursus > Ursus americanus. Next base: position 18,814,208 of record NC_142157.1, read on the forward strand.
GAGTGGGGAGGACCACTGTGACTCTCCGTGTCTTGTAGCTGAAATGTCCATCTCAAAACCATCCCTAGCTCAGATAAGGTAGTCACCCTTGATTTTGACAAGGAGCTAAAATGGTGCTCTTCCCAGGTAACAAGTGAGTTAAAATAATTCCCTCCCTTCTTACAACACAAGCTTAGTAGTTGCATGCTGATGAAAAATACATGTGCACATTTTTTGACACAGAACAGTCATCCTGTTGGACAACTATAGAGATGTCACAAAGCCCGAAAGGAGGAAATTTTTCTAGCATTGTCCTGAGATCTTAATTTCTTCTACAAATACTGCCATCACCAATCAATGTCATACTTTAAATTAAATATTATTTTGCATTGCTCTTTGTTTTAAATGTGCTAAGGATTTTTTTCCAAATTTTTTTCAAGACCATGTGATTATAAAATGTAACAATTTTCCTAATTGGAACATATCATGAATATATATTACCCATTCAAGTCACCTTGAAAAGTAACATCCTTATTTTGATTATGCACCTACAAAAGTTTAAGACAACAGAAAAGATATGATAGAGGCAGGCAGGACTTTAGAGTGTTACCCTATGATAAGGCTTGTTCCTTAGAAATTTTATTTTAGGGGCGCCTGGGTGGCTCAGTCATTAAGCGTCTGCCTTCGGCTCAGGGCGTGATCCCGGCATTCTGGGATCCAGCCCCACATCAGGCTCCTCCGCTGGGAGCCTGCTTCTTCCTCTCCCACTCCCCCTGCTTGTGTTCCCTCTCTCACTGGCTATCTCTCTCTCTCTGTTAAATAAATAAAATATTTTAAAAAATTTATTTTATTTTATATGAAAATATGTAGGTTTCTTGTCCTTGTTCATTCATAGAAATGAAAGATGATCCCTATGGAAAATTGGAAAATATGAAGATTAGGAAAAGAACTATAAACGCAAGAGTGGATGCATTGCCCAGATACAGTCACCCCGGCTCTTCCTGCCACCAGTGTGACTTCACGGAATGAGCTTCAGTCCACCCACACCACCCCCGACCGCTGGCCAGCCTCAGCTAATCCATTCCCAGCCCTGCTTCTCCCAATTCGGGGCTAACTGCAGTCACGTGTGTGGTCAAGATGTGGGAGGGTTACCTACCTGTGTGTTCAATTTAATCAAATAATCAGAAGTAACACATTCAAGAGTATTCATTTAACATGAACTGAGGGCTTCCTGTTTCTGAGGCAGTGCTAGGCGTGGAGACGCAACGGGGAGCAGGACCATCCTCAAGGTGTTCATGGTCTAACTGGGAAGTTGGGCATTTAGTCCTATAAACTGGTTACAGTGAAATAGGTGTGATTCAATAGGTGAATATGCAAAGTACTAATGGAGTCAAAAGACAGGTGTTTTGTAGGTGGAGTGATATTTGGTCTGGATCTTGAGAAAGCAGAGCAAAAAATTTCCCATGGTCTATCACCAATTCCAATCTCAACGTTAACATAGGGATAAAGATAATGAGATCCTTCCCCAAAGTCAGAGCCAGAATTATTCACAAATCTGTAAAGGGACAAACACAACCTTGTAATAATGCTAGCAATAAAAATTTATGGTCATTTAATTTAAAAAATTAAGTAATAAAGCAAAAGCTCTGGGTCCCATCAAAGACTTCGGTGTGGGGACATTTCTCCAGTAGTAAAATAGCCTAAGATTTCTATAACAGATTCTGCCAAGCAGTTCCCTGAATCAATTTACCTAGCACACAAATGAAAATGAATTTATAAGAACTGTGAACACCTCCAACACAGGCCCAACTTTGTAGATAAAACCACAAGACTTCTGAATTCTGTAATGAGTTATGTGGCTGGCCAGCAGTCAGGGAAACAAATATAGTGCCCCTGTCACCTGCTTCATGGACCTGAATGCAATGGATGTTTCCATCACACATCTGACTCTCCCGCCATACACAGACCTGGACTCAATTACGGGACTGACATATCCAGTTTGCCTGAAGTTCTTTGAGAACATAAAGAATAATAAATGCTGGATTACTTCTCACCTTTACCCATTGGAATGCTCTTGCATTCTTGGTTACTCTTCTAGAAGCTAGCGGTCAGACTTGGAAGAACACTGGAAGATGATTTAGTGTTACTGATCGCTTCCAGATTGAAGCAATAAACCTTTCCTCTGAATTCTTATGACTATTACTCTCTGGGCGATTCATTTAATTAATGCAATCCCGTGTATGTTTCAATATTTTTTTTTCAGTTCTTTTACCTCTTAGTTAGGTTCTATTGCTTAAGGTTCTTTATATTTATTTACACCCCGTTGTAGCTGACAAAATTATGGTTACCTTGATGCCCAAGATCTCAGTCTTAGACTTTCTAAAACACTCCTTTCTTGGAGCCCGGCAGTTTAAAACATCTTTGATGTTATTTTAATTTTTTTCCTACAGGGAGAGTTCTGTCTCACAGACTTTTTAAAACCATATTACTAAAAATCTTAACTCCAAATATAATTTGAGTTGCTGGTCCGCGTAGGGGTTTAAAGCGAGGGAACCCCAAGTAATATGATAGCAGTAAGCATCTTGGTTTTGTCACTGAAAATAAAGTCGAAAGGCACAAGAGCTCATTTGTCCTCCTCATTATGGTACCCAGGACGAGTTCTGCCCATGGAGTAGAGGTTGGAAACTCTAACCCTGTGTAGAGCTCTCTTCAGGATAATTGGGGTTGAGCAGAATACACAACCTAAGTGCCTTTGCTTACCATTCCGCAGTAGTGTGATCCCAGGATGGAGCTGTGCCTGGTGAGGCTGAGAGGGAGGCTCAGAGGGAGGCAGTGAGAGCAGGCAGCACACATCTGAGGATTTTTCGAGAGCAGGATTTTTTCAGGTCAGTGGGGGTTTGCAAAGCACAGGTTTGACTTCCAGTTTCAGCTTGGACAAGAGCTTAGAAGGTCTCACTCCCATCCTTGCAATAAGAAAGAAGCTGAACCATCTGAAAAACCAATCGCTTTTTTTGGTCCTATTAGAGAACTGAGTTTTTTTGGTGGAGGCTTTAGGATTATCTATGCATAAAATTGCATAATCTGCAAATAATGACAATTTTACTTCTTCCTTTTCACAACGTTTGGAAGACTTTTATTTCATTTTCTTGTCTAATTACTCTAGCTACGACTTCCAGTAAATGTGGAATAAGAGTACTGAGGCTGGACACCCTTGTCTTATTCCTGAACTTAGAGGAAAGGTTTCCAATCTCTCCCCATTGAGTATGATGGTTGTATGTTTGTTGTATGTGGCCTTTATTATGTTGACATATATTTCTTCTATACCCAATTTGTTGAGGGGTTTTCTCATAAAAGAATGTTGTATTTTGTCAAGTGTTTTTTTCTTATCTATTGAGAGGTTTATATGATTTTTATAATTATATAAGGAACCATCCTTGCTTCCCAAGTCCAGCTTGATCATGGTGTATAATCCTTTTAATGTGCTTTTGAATTCAACTGGATGCGTTGTTGAGGGTTTTTACGTCTACGTTTATCAGGGATATTGGCTTGTAATTTTCCATTCTTTTTTTTTTTTTTAAGATTTTATTTATTTATTTGACAGAGATAGAGACAGCCAGTGAGAGAGGGAACACAAGCAGGGGGAGTGGGAGAGGAAGAAGCAGGCTCATAGTGGAGGAGCCTGATGTGGGGCTCGATCCCATAACGCCTGGATCACGCCCTGAGCTGAAGGCAGACGCTTAACCGCTGTGCCATCCAGGCGCCCCGTAATTTTCCATTCTTGTAGTGTTCTTATCTGGCTTTAGTATCTGGATAGTGCTTGCGTCATAAAATTAGTTTGGAAGTGTTTCCTCCTCTTCAATGTTTTGGAAAAGTTTGAGAAGTATCAGTATTAATTCATCTTTAAATGTATGGTGGAATTCACCAGTGAAGCCATCTGGTCCTGGACTTTTCTGTGTTGGGAGGTTTTTGATCAATGATTCAATCTCATTACTCATTATTTCAGAGTTTCTATTTCTTCTTGATTCAGTCTTGGTAGATTCTATGTTTTTGGAACTTATCCATTTCTTTTATGTTATCCAGTTTGTTGGCATATAATTGTTTAGAGTTTATAGTCTTATGATCCTATGTATTTCTGTAGTAAAAGTTGTAATGTCTCCTTTTTTGTTTCTGATTTTATTTATTTGAGTCTTATCTCTTTCATAATCTAGGTAAAGTTTTGTCAATTTCGTTTATCTTTTAAAAAAAACAAATTTTAGTTTTGTTGACCTTTTCTATTGTTTTTCTGGTCTCTATTTAATTTATTTCTGCTCTGATCTTTATTTCCTTCCTTCTGCTAACGTCGGAGTTAGTTTGTTATTTTTTTAGTTCCTTGAGGTGTTCATGAAGGTTGTTTATTTGAGATGGTTTTATTTTCTTAATCTCTATTTATTGCTATAACCATTCCTCTTAGAACTACTTTTGCGACATCCCATAGATTTCAGTATTTTGTGTTTCTATTTTCATTTGTTTCAAGATATCTTTATTTCCCTTTTAGTATCATTTTTTCCCCTTCTCTGCCCCCCACCCCCGCCTTTGGTATTTTTGACCCATTGGTTGTTCAGGGTTGTGTTGCTTAGTTTTCACATTCTTACAAATTTTCTGGCTTTCCTCTTGCCAATTTCTAGTTTCATACCATTGTGGTTGGAAAAGATATTTGGTATGATTTCAATCTTTTTAAATTTGCTAAGACATTTTTTTGTGTCCTATCATATGATGTATCCCGAAAAATATTCCATGTACACTTGGGGAAAATGTGTATTCTGCTGCTGTTGGATGGAAAGTTCTATAAATGTGAGTTACGTCCATTTGGTCTAATCTATGGTTGAAGTGCAAGTTTCTTTGTTGATTTTCCATCTGTGTGACCTCTCCATTGTTGAAAGAGGCATATTGATGTTCCCTACTATTACTGTACTATTGTCTACTTCTGCTTCAGATCTATTAGTATTTGTTTGATATTTAGGTGCTCTGACGTTGGCTGCATGCGTTTTTATGACTGTTATATTTTCTTTCTGAACTGACCCCTTTGTCATTATATAATGACCTTCTTTTCTCTTGTACCATTTTTGGCTTAAAGTCTATTTTTTTTTCTGATGTAAGTGTAGCTACCCTACTTTCTTTCGGTTTCCACTGGCATGGAATATCTTTTTCTATCCCGTCACTTTGCATCTCTGCGTGTCCTTAAAACTGAAGTGCAGTGTAGGCAGCATGTATTGGGTCTTGTTTTTTCTTTCCTTTCCTTTTTCTTTCTTTCTTTCTTTCTTTCTTTCTTTCTTTCTTTCTTTCTTTCTTTCTTTCTTTCTTTCTTTCTCTTTCCATCCATCCATCTGGTTACTCTGTGCCTTTACACTAAAAGTAACTATTGATATGTAAGGACTTACTAATGCCATCTTATTTTTTGCTTGTATTTCTGGTTGCTTGAAGTTCAATTGTTTCTTTTTCCCTTTATGTCTGCCTACCTTTATAAATTGGTGATTTTCTGTGGCAGTATGCTCTGTTTCCTCTATCTTTGTCTTTTGTGAATCTGCTGTAGATTTTTGCTTTGTGGCAACTATGAAGCTTACGTAAAACATCTTATAGATATAACTGTATTTTAAGCTGATAACGACTTCAATTACATACAGAAACTCTACCCTTTTACTCCTCCCACCACATTTTATGTGGTGGGAGGAGTAAATTTACCTCTTTTTTTTTTATTGTGTATCCATTAACAAAGCATAGTAGCCACAGTTATTTTTAGTACTATGTATAGTTAAGTAGTTAACATCCCATCCTATGACAGAATTAGAGTTTTCTAAATCTGACTATATATTCGCCTCACCAATGTGTTGTATACTTTCTTATGTTTTCACGTCACTGAAGAGTGTCCTTTTATTTCAGCTTGGAGAACTCCTTTCAACATTTCTTGTAGGGTGAGTTTAGTGATTTTAAACTCTTAGCTTTTTTTTTCTAGGAAAGTCTTCATTTCTCCTTGCTATCTAAAGAATAGTTTTGCTGAGTAGAAATTTGCTGTGTGATGATTTTTTTCTTTCAACCGTTTGCACAGGTCATTCCATTCTCTTCCAGCTTATAGGATTTCTGCTGAGAAATCTACTGATGGCCTAAAGGGAGTTCCTTTTAAAGTTACAATCCTTTTTCCTCTGGCTCCTTTTAGGATTCTTTCTTTGTTTTTGATTTTTGACGGTTTCACTATAGTATGTCTTGGAGGAGGTCTTTTTGTATTGAGGTGGTAGGGTGACTCTATTAGCTTTGTAAACTTAGAGGTCTGAGTTCCCCAGGTATGGGATGTTCTCAGCCATTATTTAAATAAACTTTCTGCCTCCTTTTGTTTCTCTTCTTCTGGAATCCTGATTATTCTAATATTTGTATGTTTGAAGGAATCTCATAGATCATGTAGGCATTCTTTGCTCTTTTTCATTCTTTCTTCTTTGTTCTTAATTTGTTTCAAAGTTCTTGTCCTCCAGATCACTCTCGGTCTTCCATTTAATCTACTCTGCTGCAGATGCTCTCTGTTGCATTTTTTGTTTCAATCTTTGAATTCTTCAGGTCCAGAATTTCTGGTTGTTGTTGTTGTTGTTGTTTTTAAAATTTCTTTTAAAATTTCTCATTTGTTTATAAAGTTTTTCTTGATTTCACTACATCATCTTTCTGAGTTTTCTTGTAGCTCACTGAATTTCCTCCAAACAGCTATGTTGAATTCTTTATCAGCTACGTCACAAAATTTTGTGTCTTTGGACTCCGTTATTAGAGGATTATTGTTATCTTTTGGTATTGATACGTTTTCTTGATTCTTCCTGTTCCTTGTGTTCCTTTGTGTTGCTGCTTCCTCATTTGAAGTAGCAGACACCTCCTCAAATCTGTACTAGTTGCCCTCAGCTGGGGTATACTGTCATCGGTTCTGTTATATCCGGGGTTTTCTCTGACCTTGTATGGATACACCTGCTCACACGTCTTGTTTCCTTTTTTGGCAGAATTCTTAAGCTTTAATGTCTTCCCTGGTCCTTAAACTCAGCAGGCTGGCTGCCGGAAACCTCTTTTTTGTTTTCCAGAAGGTGGCACTATCTTTCAAGTTTGTGGTTACTTCCTTGCCTGCCGATTCTCACCTGGTTTTCTGCTAGCACTGAGTTTAGTGGACAGGCTCTCACCACTGTGCTCCTGAGTGTGCACAAAGAGCTGGCTGCAGAATGGGGGGGGAGTATGGATTGAGTGCTCAGGGCTTTGGGGGTGCCTTCAGATCTGGAAGGGAGATCCTTGGGGTGAAGTTCTCCCACAGGCTTCTGAGCAAGCTTCCTGCTGATACCCTGACTGTAGGCAGCATGAATTGCATCCCTATCATTCCCTTTATATTCTTATCTGTCTCTTTCCCAATATCCCCCCCCCCCAAGTCATAGAGGTCCCACCTCAGGACTCTGGGTGCTGCTGGAGAGCAATGGGTTTCCTCAGCTGCTTCCTGCACAGAAAGGGTAGCCAGGCAGTCACTCACCACTCCTTTTTCCTGTAGGGGATCTTGCCTCCAGATTCTTCAGCTGCTTTCTGTGTCATCTTGGGCAGGAAGGTTGGGGGATGGGGGTGGGTGCCTCGCAAAATCCTTTTTACCCTTTCTACTGCATCAAATTATTATTATTATTATTTCTTCCAATGGCATGCTGGAATCTCTCCTCATGAAGGCTGGACTTCTGTGGCTATCTGCCCAAGTCAGCACTCTTCAGGTTTCCCCTGACCATGGCAGAGAAGAGCAGGGCAGGTTCACTGGCCCAGTTGGTTTTGCAGCCTGGACCCGGGAGTCTGCCCATCTGTTACAGGAAGTGACAGTGAGCGAGACTCCTCCCGGGTCCCTTAGCTGAATTCCACAACTCCCACCGAGACACTCCTGTTGGAGGATGGATATCTAAGTAGTTGTTATGAAAGGGAGAAAAAAAGGAAGGCGTCCTTCACAGCCGTGATGCTGTGGAGTGCTTTAGTTCTTCAGAAACAATTCATTCTGCAATTAAATTAAAGGAGGGTTTTTTAAAAGATTTTATTTATTTATTTGAGAGAGAGAGGGAGCGAGCACAAGCAGGGGGGAGGGGCAGGAGAAGGAAAAGCAGATTCCCAGCTGAACATGAGCCCAATGCCAGGCTGGATGCCAGGACCGTTGGATCATGACCTGAGCTGAAGGCAGACACTAAATTGACTGAACCACCCAGGCATCCTGAACAGAGATATTTAAATACATGCCTTAAAGTAGACCTTCAGAACTTTGAAAAGTTTCTCTCTCTCACTAATTTTGGGGGAGTCACTGGTTTTTTGAAAATCATATTAAAGCCTGCTAAAATGCATAAATATTCAGCCATATGAAATTTTTAAATGTGATTTCAGGGGCTGACACTCCTCCAGAATTCCATCCATGGATCCTCCAGGGATTCATGAACTCCACGTCAAGGAAGTTTGTACTATATTTTGTGCTTTTTAAAGTAGAATGGCTATATTTATTCTTTCAATGGATCTGAAACAGGGGAGAACATATAGATGATCTGTACCCTCAGAAGGTTTCATCAGTAAAACACTTTAGTGTGTCCCCAATAAATACGTATTTAGACATATTTGACATATACTTAGATATTCTGTCAATTTGTATAATATATATTAAAGTCTAATTTTTATCTTACTTTTTGATAAAAACAAAAACAGGAGAAGTTCTAATACGTTTTTCCACCCAGCTTAGTGGATTGTCTTGTGGACCCCCTAAAGTACACGGATTCCGTCTTGGTGACTAAGGCCTTAGGTCAAAATGAGAGCCAAGTATATGTAGATACATTAGTTAAACAGAGCTGTAGCGATGTGAAGATATCCTACAAGATATCCACAGGGAGGAATCATGTTTCCTTTAATTTCCAAAGAGAGAAGGCTATCCCTACAGATTTATTTCACTGATTTACTTACACTATTTAGCAAGCACGTTAGCACTTACTCCAGACCAGCCACCATTTCAAGCACTTTACAAATATGGGCTCCTTTTGTGCTTTTAATAACCCTGTAAAGTAAATACTATTATTATCCCATAACATAGCGACAATTTAAAACGATGTTCTCGCGTTTATACAGTTGCCGTCTTGTTTTTTGGGGCTTGACTATTTGCCAGGAGAAAGGGAGCTAGAAGTAACAGCTGCGGGTTAGTGGACACTCAGGGGCCACGTAGAAAGCATGTAGAAACCGGGTAGAAACCGAACAAGGAAGCCAGCTTGCCCAGGGGGATGCTTCCGTGCACCTCGCAGTACTTTTGTGCTTGCTTTATGGCCTAATCTGCTTTACAGCTCGGTGACCCGGTCTTGTGCAGATCAACGACCTTCGGAGTTGCTTTTTGAAGAATAGGAAAGCGGTACCAGCTATCCCTTCTTGGGAGGACTCTGTGCCAATCTTGTTCTTCAGTGGAAAGTGTTTAAGTGTTTAAGCTTTACCTTAGACCAGGCACCTGGAGCACAAGCTTCATTTCGTCCTAGCTTCTCTTTGTTTCACGTAAGAGTCACTGGAAAAATCGCTTTCTTTTTCTTTCCTTGTTTCCTCTTTTTTTTTTTTTTTTTGGTGCAGGAGGCTTGTTTTTAATATTAAAAAAAAGGTCAAAGGAGGAGAAGATGAGAGTAATGAAACAGAGCCAACAACTCTCATTTTCAAAAACTCTCCCATTGTTGCCTCACACGTGCGTCTGCATCGCGGCCGTACGTCGTGACTCTGCCTCTGTTTCCAAAATGCCTTGAAGTATTTGCTTCTCACTTCAGTTGATAGAATCAGTGGCACTGGAAAACTGATGTCGGTGGAAGGGGTTTTGCATATTTTTGTGTCCTGGGAGCTTTTTTTTCTCTTTGGCGTTTACTCATTTAGCGAAATCTGCTCTGTTTATACATTGAGTTGTTAGCGTCCCAGGTTAAATGACATGCGGAGAGAATTAGCAAAATTCTGAAATTTTTTGAGCCCTTCAGAGGAAAAATCATCTATTTCCCTTATTTTGTTCTTCTCCGTAGCACTTATTCTTTCCTGATATATTTATTGTACGCATATTTTTGTCCGTTCAGGAGAGCAGGGAGCTTGTTTTGGTCACTGCTCTATCCCCAAAGCCTAAAATGGTGCCTGGCGCATAACTGTCCTTAATAACTATTTGTCATATGAACGGATGGATAAATAAATCTAATAACTCTCAGCGTGTTGATCGTCGAAAACACTGTCTCCCAGATGTCCTTGTGGAAAGGCAGACCCTTGACCCTCAAAGGACTTGGCCAAGGTTAGCCAAGGAAAATGCTGTCGCCTTCAGTGTGATGGATGGGATAGGGAACAGGAAATGTGAGGCATGGTTATGGTGATTTGTTTTCACTGCAAAAAAATACAGGCCCATTGAAAAATCTCTCAGAAAAACTTAAGAAAAGACATAAATATGGCCTCTATTAAGTAGCAATATCTAGATCCTGGAGCAAGAATGGAAAGCTTTGCAAAGTTAAATGTAAATGAGGACTGAAGCAGGCTAGTGTGATTCAATGCTTTTCAATTCTTCAGAAATGAATTTTAAAGAAATCACTTGAATGGTTTACATATGATTGTATATTAATAATGTATATATATTTTTTAGTCTCTGATGAAAAGCTGTTGTTTTCAATTTGTATCAGTAGCCTCAACATGCAGAGACATTTTCTCTCTGGCACTCTTCAAATAAATTTTCTTTGATTTCTTACATGCTTATTTTGGACTCTTAATTACATTGATAGAAGATGGGTTGCCTCAATGCTTTTACTCTATAAATCTCTTGTTTTGAAGGAAAAAAATTGATTTTTAAAAAATTTACAATGAGCTATTGATGAAAAGTCACTATACAACGAGCTCCTGTGGATTCGTTGAAAGCAAAGTAATACTAGCTGTGTAACTTCATGAGAAAGCAGTACTTGTAACTTTCAAAATCAAAATTAATAATATAATCCTTTTTTCCATCAAATGTAATGCCATTTACCTATTCTTTTTTTTTATACTTTCTACATTCAGATTATAAGATCCTGAACAATGTAGCTGTTTTATCAGCAATGAAGAAATTTTTAATGTTTAAATGAGAATAACAAACTTATAAAGTATGTCCAAGTATTAACAGATTTATTTCTGTTTTTATCAAAGCCTGTGATTTGGAGGATTTCTATATCCTACAAGTCAATGTCACTAGATTTCAGATCTTGAAATAATAGTTGCACAAATAATTTATTTCCTAAGTTTTTACAAAATCATAAGCCCTATGGTCCCTTGAGGCAGAACAGGGATGAAATTGAATTATTGAAATGTTCTCTGCCCCAGATGCCGGTTAGCAAAGATAGGATCAAATAAAAGCTGATTTTTATTTATTGATCAGTTAATTTAGCTTAGTAGTAAAAAGCAGCAGGCTTAGTGTCTAACGATCGTGTGTTAAGTATTCTTCACCCTGTGTAACAAACTACCCTGCAACTCAATGGTTTCAACAACTATCTGTGAGAACTTACACATCCATGGGTTGACTAGTGGTCAACTGATCTACCTGTGCTTGACTCATCTCAGCCAGGTATGGCCGATCATGGCTGGGCTCCTTTGTGTATCTATGGGTCGGTTAAATGTTCTGCTTTGGTCCGGGCTTGGTAGGCAGCTCAGCTGGGGCAGCTCTGCCTCATTTGTCTTTCATCCTCCTCCCGGGGCCAGTTGGCCAGCTCAGGCTTGTCTTTCCCACGATGTTGTAAGCAGGACAATGCAAGATCTCCTGAGGCCTAGTCTGGGACCTGAAACCCTGTCACCTCTGCCTCATTTCATAGCCACAGCAACTCAGAAGCCCAGCCCAGAATTGAGGAGTAAGGAAAATCTCTTCTGCCTCTTTTTAGGGAAAATTGTAAAGTGTGTGGATACTGGGACGTGTGAGGAATTGGAGGTATTAATGCAGTTTATTATAGGTAGAAGGGAGATGCTTATTAAAAACAGGAGGAAGTAAGTTAGGAAATAATTTTTGAAATGGAGAAGCATCCTGGCATGATACATTATGGATCATCTGCAATCACAAAAAGAGTTATTTGGTAAAGATACCTGCATAAAAGATATCCGTATGTGCCAGTTTCCACATCGATCCTCTAGGTTGGACATTTTCAGAATGTGGTTGCCAGACCAGCAGTCATCTGGGAACTTGATAGAAATGCAAATTCTCAGGTCTTACCCCAGACCTACTGAATCAGAAACGCTGGGGCAGGGCCCCAGCAGGGCCCAGCTTGGGGGGAACCGCTATGGAAGGTCAGTCTTTGGCTTATTCCCTCAGTTTGTAACAAGCTGCAATACAATCTTTTAGTGACTTGCATAGATAACTCACATCGATATGATCACATCTTTGGGTTTTGTTGTTGGCAATGTCAAGTGGGAAGATCTCATAGCCTTCCTAAATTTTCGGCAGATGATTCATACATTTTTTTCTGCATGAGCCATCATTGGATAGCAGAGAGGAAAACTGAGTTGTTCTATTCTCTCCATATTGGTGTTTTCCATTGCTCCACAATTCCTAGGTGTTTGCCCCATGTGTTAAATGGCGTTCACCCTTCTTTTCATATCAGGTGTTGAAATAAAGGTGCATAATGTGTAACGACCACCTTATATCGTCCCCCTTTCTTAAAGACTTTGCCACTTGACTCTTTTGTCACAAATAAGATCTGAGACATTTGGGGTAAAAACTGACAAACAAAATATGTTTAAAGGGTCAGTTCCTTCACAATTATATTCCTTATTTGTCTAACAGAATTTGTTTGCTTTCTAACCTTGACCATTCTCCCTCCCTCCCCCCCGTCCCCGTATAGAAGCCTATGTGACTACTTTTTCCTTTGAATAACTTTTCCCTTGACAAATTTTTCATGATGGCATTTGCTGCTCAGGACTTCTGAAGGCTAACTCAGAATAATTGAGAAGTGGTGTGAGCTGTGTTTCATTTAATTCCTTCTCTCAAAGTAAAAGGGGAATACACCCAAATCATCGATCATATTCCTACCATTAGCATTTGGACTTCTAAGACTGACAGGGGAACTCTTGATGTTGGCAACTACATAATCTTGAGTGAAGGTTTTCTTCTTCAAGCCATTAGGTCTCTGTTGATATAATATCATGTTGTAATTTTTGTTTCCATTTATTTTACTAGGAAAAACTCTATCCAAAAAAGTCAATATTTCTATCAAAGCGTCAGTGATAGGATAATGTATAAAATTAACCAGCATTAAGTGAATTATGTAGTAAGTTATTTATTCAGTTTTGTGAAAAGCAGATCTTTGCCTTTCACATGGGAAATCATTTCTAAGGTCACTGCACAGCTGAGAAGAAAAAAACACTTTTAAAAAAAATCTCAGGTCCATTAGTGTAATTATAAAATACCACGTTTTAAGTATATCAATAATGGTAATTTGATAAGCATAATTTCTGTGGCAAAAAGAAAACAGAGAGGAAATTGTATTAATTGATGTTGAAGATAATTCTTCTAAACTCGCCCCAAGGCTTGGATGTTCTCTCAAGACCCGTGCTTTATTGCTTCAAATTGCTCGTATTATCACCTAGTTAATTCTCCTAAGACACATCCTTAGTTACTTTCTGGATGCATGACACCTTCAATTTCTTTTTTCCCTCCAGTTATATATTTTGAATTGTGATGACTATTAGCTTCTCATTAGTTTTTGTGGTTCAAAATGTATACTATTTAGTTTTCATTGAATGATAACCCCAATGAGGCTTGTTCTGCGGTGGAATCTTTTTCTTTCTTTCTTTTTTTTTTTTTTTTTTTGTAGATATAGCTGGACTGTCTGGTGTCAGAACTTCTTGATCAGATCGTCTATGTGGCCTGATTAAACCACATAAAGTGTGTACTGAGTGCTTCCCTTTCTCCTGGATCACAGTGCTTGGTATTTTATCTGTTGTTATCGGTTACTTCCTTTGGCACAGAACCTGGATTGTCACCTTCAACTTACTATGAAGGAGTAACATATCACGTCAGTGTGGCTGCCTGTTAACCACTTTCAGATAACTTTTCTTCACCTCACTGGCGGAACTAGGGGAGGGCCGAGGGTCCAAGAGAATTTCTGGGTAACCGGGAGGTAAGATGAGGAAGAAGTTTTTGCAGAGCATAAACACGTGGGGCAAAACTAGTTTACTTGACAGATTCACCTGCAGTTCAAATTGCCTGTGACAGAGATTCGCCGATTCCCTGTTTACCCATAGAAACCATGCCGCAAAGCACTGAGGAAGAGCCTGGGAGACCCTTGCTCAGCCTCAAGGTCACCTATGATGAAGTCTCTGTGTCAGCTCTGTGTCAGCAAAGCTGGTCAGATGTAAAGATGTAATTGGCAAGAGCACTGTCTTTATTCCTGAAGCTGTATTTGGTGAAATGTATTGTTCTCACTCCAGATGAATTGTGGACCAAGAGACAAAATGGTTTGTTTTTGATTTGGGAAGCCCAGATGGTTACATGGACACTAGTGGCTTAAAAACTTGTTTAATGTAATTCATAAAATATTTGTTTCATTTGTTGTGTGTGTTCATTTTATGTGTTTATGAGTCTGTTTTCCATACTGGCGGCAAGCTTCTCAGAGGACAGAGGCAATGTTCCTGGTCTTCTTTATAACCCTGCCTGGCTCATGACAGATGCTCAAAATATGGTTACTGAATAAAGGATGAAGGTTTGAATTAATGATGGTAGAAGGCTCTGGAGGGCATCTCAAGATGCCACCTGACATTACCTGTATTAGTTCTCTATTGCTCCTGTAACTTATTACTACAAATTTAGTGGCTGAAAATAACTCAAACTTATTATCTTACAGTTCTGGAGGTCAAAAGTCTGAATTGGGTCTCAATGGGCTAAAATCAAGGGGTCAACAGGATTGCATTCTTTCTGGAGACTCTAGAGAAGAATCTACTCCCTTACCTTTTCCAGCTTCTAGAAGGCCTCCTGCATCCGTGGCTCCAATTTCAAAACCAGCAGCATAGCGTCTTCAAAATTCTGATTCTTCTGCCTCCCTCTTTCCCAAGGAGCCTTGTGATGACGCTGAATCCATCAAGATGATACCCCCCCATCTTGAGGTCAGCAGATTAGCAATCTTAATTCCATCTGTGACCTTAATTCCCTTTTGCTGTGGAACCAAACACATTCACAGGTTCCAGGGATTAGAACACAGACATCTTGGGGGGCCAGTGTTCCACCTACCACATTGTCCCAACAACACTTTTTTAAAAAAAAGAATTTTCAACCTGGACTAAATAGCTGTTTTCCCCCCATTTCTATGAACTATGAAGAAGTATCCAAATGGCATATAATTATTTTGAGAACAAGAGCCTAAATATATAAATTAATCCCATTCAACTTTCTTTCAGGCAAATCGCTTCCATCTGCTTTGTATCTGTATGAATCATAAGGACGGCTGGAAGGACTCAGGAATCTGGTATCAATGAGAAAACCCCAATCAAAGCAAGTGTGAGCTTTGAAAATAAACCACCATTGTGTTTGGATAATAGCCCATTAACAAAGGTTAATTTTCCTTAAATCGCAGCGCATTTTGATTTTCTAGAATGAACTTCAAGCAATTAGAGTCTGTTGGGTAAACTTTTGAAACAAAATCTGAATGCATTGTTCTGAGCAATCGTGTAAAAATACATTTTTTCAATTAACATTCATTTTTAAAATTTAAAAAAAGATCAGCAAGAAACTCGTTTAAGCAAATAAGAAGCAAGCTGATGAACTTCAGCATTCCCCAGAAACTCAGAACATTCGTTTTTAGCTTATAGACTAATGAATCCTAAATGGAGACTGTTTCAGAGAGAAAGAACTTTGTTTTCCTTCTGTGGGAAATGGAAAGGGTGCTAATTAGGAATATGAAGCATTATGACATAATGAAGCTACTGCATTGCTCCAAATTTGTCCTGAATTTTGTTAGCTCCAGGGCTATGGCAGTAATTTCACTCTCTATCTTGTGTCCAAGAATCGGCTACCATCTGCCTCAGAGTAAGTTTACCTATGTTGGCATTTTTACCACCAAGCTAATTGTTTATTTATTTAACTAATGGATTCTGTCCTCATTAGAGCCTGTTATTATGTTCAAATGTGATTTGAGTCCGGAAAGGAATATACTATATTTTTAAAATTTGAAGCTATCTGTTGGGTCTTTTCAGATTTTTGTTTTCGACATTCATATAAATAAAATTAAACAGAACTGCAAGCGAAGAGGTAAAATCCCCCATATAAATCCGTTCTGATTTTTAAAAAAAAGAAGAAGAGAAAAAGAAGATTAGCCCATGTCCTCCTGGCCAAATCTGGGCTCTACAAATATTCTCATAAAATAATTCTTCATCCCTATTCACATTTTCCCCTGTACAACTATGGAAATATAAAAGGTCTGTCTGTTCAATTTCTTCCCTGAGGGTCAAAGGCAAGATATCAGCTGTATCTCTCCATTAGGGGTGTAGAGGTACAGAGTCCTCTGCTTCCAAATGGCCTGTGTCATGTCAGACCTCCTTCCAGAAAGAAGGATGCATACAGTTGCATCCTTTCCTTCTGGATTTTATATATAATCATATAATATAATGCAATATAATATATATTACACACACATATGCATAATTTAGTTAATATCTTCTGACTGTGCTCTTGACTTGGTTCTGACATTATTTCCAATTTTTTCCTAGAGCTGGGTTGATTAGAGCACAGATTCTCCATCCAAGTCCTGCTACCTTCTTTTCTAAGGGACTCCAATCTCAAAACTCTTTTGCTGGTCCTTCCAGATTGTGATCTCTCCTCTGGAAACTTGAGGAGTCACCCCTGAGGCTGAACACCAGGCTTGCCCAGAAACTCCTATTCCCATTTTTAGCTTCCTTCCCAGGTCAGGTGCACGAGGATTCATTTCTCCTGGTGGGGAAAGAGGTGATAGGGTATAAGAGTGAGAGAAGACATCCCTGGGCGTAATTGAGGTTCACTTCAAACCACTTTCTTAACCAACTGACCTGCTGCCAAAATGCATTGAGTCACTGACTAAATCTTCTCCAGTGTGCCCTGCAGGGGCAGCAGGGAGGAGCTGTGCCAAATTCCAGCTCCCAGCCCCAGCTACACCCTCCATGGCCAACCAGTCCCTTGTGCCGTTAAACGGGTCAGACACTTGGAGTCCGTGAGGTGTAGGGCTTAAATCATCTGAGACGCTGGAGGATTCTCAGATCCCAAGCAGTGACTCTTTATATCAACCCTGATTAGTACAATAGGGTCATCTGATAGTTAATTTTTTGCATTTTGCTGATATTAAGACTTGTTCTCTCTCTCTCTCTCTCTCTCTCTCTCTCGTTTTTAGGATTTGCTTTCTCTTTAAATAAAATGTTGCTAATCCTGTTTAATTACTCCCATTTGTGTGGGTTGCAGGAAAATGCTGCAGAGAAAGACATGGCTCTGTTTCCCATTGTGTGAGCCAGTTGTGTTTTGTAACACACGTGATTTGATTTCTTATTTTGACATTTTTGCATTATTTCAATTGTTATTTTTATTTTCTTAAATACAATTTAAGCACCAAGTATAGAAGTTGCACAAATATATCTTAATTCTTTTTCTCTCATTATTGAGGTATATGGGACATTAATAACCTGCAAATATTTAAAGTGTACGACTTAATACGTTTTGAGGCATATACCCTTAAAACCATGTCCTCAGTCAAGATAATCAACATTGATCACTCCTAAAAGTTTCTTCATGCTCTTTCGTTTCCTCATGCGCTCTGCTTACTACCTTCACCTCTATTCCCAGGAAACTAGCATGCTGTTTTCTGTCATTGAGATTAGTTTGCATGTTCTAGAACTTTATATAAATGGAATCAAGCATTATGTACTTTTTTGAGGAGACTGGAGATCTGACTTCTTTCAGTGAACATAATTAGGTTGAGATTAATCCATATTGTGTGTATCAGTGATCTTCTCCTTTTTATTATATAAAATACTGTATTTTATTTATCCATTTGCTTATTGATGGACTTGGGGGTTTTCCAGTTTGGGGCCATTACAAACAAAGCTGCTATGAACATTCAAGTATTTCTGTGAACAGAGACTTTTCTTCCTCTTGGGTAAGTACCTAAAGTTAAAATAACTGGATCATTAAGTAGTTATATGTTTAACTTTTTTTTTTAAGATTTATTTATTTATTTTTGAGAGAGAGAGAAGGAGAGTGTGCAAGGGGTGGGGAGGCACAGAGGGAGAAGAAGAGAGAATCTCAAGCAGACTCCTGGCTGAGTATGGACCCCAGTGCAGGGTCTGGATTCTATGACCCTGAGATCATGACCTGAGCCGAAATGAAGAGTCAGGTGCTTAACTGACTGATCCACCCAGGCGCCCCTATAGGTTTAACTTCTTAAGAAACTGCCAAACTTGCTTCACTTAACATAATCCCCTCCAGTTCCATCCATGTTGATGCAAATGGTGGGTATTCATTGTTTCTCATGGCTGAATAATATTCCATTGTCTACATGGACCACATCTTCTTTATCCATTCATCTGTCGATTAATGAATCATGGAACACTACATCAAAAACTAATTAAGTACTATGCTGGAGCTAACTGAATATATTAAAAAAAAGAAAAGAAAGAAAGAAAGAAAGAAAGAAAGAAAGAAAGAAAGAAAGAAAGAAAGAAACTGCCAGTCTCTTTCCAGAGTGGCTGTCCCTCTTTATGTCCCCACCAGTAAAGTACAAGACTTTCAGTCCCTCCACAACCTAACCAACGCTTGATGTGGCCACAGTCTTTTTAATTTTAGACGTTCTTGTAGCTATGTAGTGGTATCTCGTTGTGATTTTAATTTATATTTGCATGACAACTAATGGCGCTGAGAATTTTTTCACGTGCTTATTTGCCTCCGTATGTCTTCATTCTAAAATTCCCGTTCAAAAATGAAAAAAAAAATGTGAGAAGCTCTTACGTGATCAATCACTACCAGTGGGAGTCAGGGCTGGCACTCTGGTAACGAACAAATCAGTCTCTCTCGATGTTCTGTCCTCCAGTCACGTAAATGAAGTTTCTCCTGTGGTTTCACATGGGTTCGTCTTCATTGCTTCAATACAGAAGAGCATAAGTAAGCTTCAAGTATCTTTGTATGTCATCAAACTAATAATTCCCCTTCGAAAGTCAGTGCTGAGAATAGCACTGCAGTTCAGAGCATGTCACGGGGAACTTTCCATATTTGTGGAATGCCTCCTAGAGGACAGACACTGGCCTGTGCCTTGCAGTGCTGATGGATGAGACACTGTCCTCAAGGAGCTCACAGTATTGTAGGAGAACCTTACTGGAATATCCCAAGTTCTGAAGTAGCATATCTCTTTAAGGAAATAAATGAATACATGAATATGTAAATAAATATCGCAATAATCAAAACACTTAAATCCCGGGGCTATGATCAGGCAAACCAGAATTTAGCAAACTGGCTTCCTATTCTGAAACCTTTAAAATGTATGCATTTGGTGCCACTGCAGTGTGGGTCACAGAAAAACTCCGGTTCAACTGTGCTTAAACTATGTTGATAAAATCATGTGTGAGTCATACTGGCTCAAGCACCAAGCAAGATATTTTATATATGTATCATCTTTTATCTTTACTACGACCCACCAAGTCTGAGCTTATAAACCTATTTTATAGACGAAGGGACTCAGTGTTGAAATAACTCCTCTAAAATTAATCAATCACCAATTTCCAGAAGTAAAATTAAACCCAGATCCATCAGACTCCGTGACACTTGGCACCCATCTTTTGTTGGTGCCTAGAAAAATCCACGTCTCATGTGACCTCTCCCTAGAAAAAAATCACCTTGTACTCTGCTCTAACTTTGCTTCTTTCAATCAATAACGCCTTAGAAATAAGAATAAGCTGGTTAGAACGTCAAAAAAGGTCTACACAACAAAAACAAATATTCTGGTGGCCCATTTTCAGATATGTATGTTTAAAACTCCTCTAGAAAAAAAAAAGTGGCATCTTAATGCCAAGTCCTGTTTCGATCATTCATTTCCAGATTGGAAGCAGACACACACCCTGGGCTCGATTACACTGTGAGGTGTTGACAGAATTTACTCCTCCAGAGAACTCAGCAAAGCTTTGAGGTCAAGAGCTTCATTTGAGGCTTTTTGCGATTCTCTGCTGGGGCTGCTGACCTAGCTGAATACATATGGAGACTCTTCCAGGCTCTCAGCTCTGTGCAGAATGTTCAGAGAATAGCAGCGAGGAAAATGCTAGAGACCTGGGCTCAAGGCTTCCTAGTTCTGGTAGAGTTCAGGCTACAGCAGAAAGCATTGGCCCATGGGGACGGTGTGCACTTTCTGTGTTTTTGGAGGAAGCAGCTGTGACCTGTTGTTATTGGCCACTCCAGCGTGGTCCGTGTGCCCGGGGACTTTCTTGTAAGGTAAAGATAAACAGCAAAGGGAATAGGGAGATCTGTCCCCTGTAGCATCACGATTGAATGGGGACCACGTGAACTCAGAGAACTAACCTGAAAAATAAACAGAAACCCACTTTTCATTCTCTGCTTCAGCTGATGCATTTGGGAGCCTCTGCTTGGGCCCAGAACTGGGTGAGGCCTGGAAACAGATCCAAAGAAAGTATGGTCCGAGTGGGAAGCCTCTGAGGTAGGTTGGACTTTACAGCTAGTGCGTCATTTTACAAATTGAAGGTTTGTGGTGGGGAGAGGTCTAGCAGAACCATTTTCCAATTGCATGTGTTCTCTTATGTCTGGGTGTCACATTTTGGTAATTCTTGAAATATTTCAAATGTTTCCACAATTTTTATATTTGATCTGTGATCAGTGATCACAACTCACTGAAAGCTCAGCTGATGGTCAGTAGTTTTTAGCACTAACGTGTTTTTTAAAGTATGTACACTGTTTTTGTAGACATAATTCCGTTATACACTTAATAGACTACGGTGTAAATATAACTTTTATATGCACTGGGAAACCAAAACCTTCATTTGACTCCCTTTGTTGAGATATTTGCCTTATTGCAGTGGTCTGGACCTGGCCCACGATATTTCCAGGGTATGCTTGTGCGTACTTGTGGAATTCTGTGGTCCCCACCCTTTCCCAGCCACACCCCCCCACGCAGGCTTCACGAAGACTAGGCCAGTTTTGCTCACCATCGTGTAATTGTCAGTTAGGACAGCGTCTGACTCACAGTAGGGACTCACTGATCTTAGTTTGCCCCTTACCATCATTCGCCACCACGCAGCAGAATTGGCCTCCAACGTATGCTGCTGACCTGTCATTTGCCCACTCGAGAGCTTGGGATGCCTTCTAACTGTCCTTAGGGTAAAATTGGACTTACGTAGTAGCAGGGCGTACAAGACTCTTGACAGCCTGACCTGACCCTATTGTTAAGTGTATTTATTAAGCACCTACTACATACCAGGCACTGTGTGGTCGCTAGGAATTTATCAGCAGACAAAACAAAGATTTTGCCCTTTGGTGGGTGGAGATGTACAACAAAGAAGTAATTTTTTTTTAAGATTTATTTAGTTGAGAGAGAACACGAGCGGGAGGGGCAGAGGGAGCGGGGGAGAGAACCTCAAGCAGACTCTGCACTGAGGGCAGAGGGTGGAGCCCGACTTGGAGCTCAATCCCACAACCCTGAGATCTCGACCTGAGCCGAAGCCAAGAGTTAGAAGCTTAAGTGACTGCACCACCCAGGTGCCCCAAGAAGTAATTTTTAGAGTGTGGTAGATGGCAATACATGCTGTGATAAGAAAGAAAAGTTGAGCAGGGTGCCAGGGAAAGGCAATGTCAGGGGGCTCATGGGAGTTTGCAATTTTCAATAGGATGGTCAGCGTGGGCCTGATTGAGGAGACGTTTGGGCAAACGTTGATTTCTGGGGATGGCTTCCAGCAGAAGGAATGGCCGGTGCAAAGCCATAAGGGCAGGAGCATGTCCGTGTGTTTGAGGAACACCAGGAAGGTCAGTGTGGCTGAAGCAGCGTGAAGGTCCAGGTCACGTACAGGCAGTAAGACAGAGAGACACAATGGGAGTTCAGGTCATACTGTTGGTTGTTGTAATGACTTAGACTTCTTTCCCCTCTAATTTTGAGAGTTTATTTGAGCAAAAATCTATTCAAATTGGACAGCGCCAAACTGGAAGTTGTTAGGCGTGCTCCCAACTTAGACTTTAACTTTGAATAGCATGGCAAACCACTTCAGAACATTGAGGAGAGAAAAGATGTATTCTGACCTAAGTCACTACATACATTCTGCTCACTACTCTGCTGAGCATAGATGGTCAGGGAACGAGGTCAGCGGGGGAGCACTGCGGTAATCTAGGTGATTTGAATCATGGTGGTAGGCGAGGAGGTGTGCCCAGGGCCTGCCCCTTCCTCAGTTTGCCATGTACCTGGGTAGAGCAGACTTTCAGTTGGAGAAAGCCCTCAGGCAAAAGAATGCATATTCCAGCAGATGGAAGGTGGCATCAGAGGTCAGGCCTGAGGAAAATGAACAGGGCACCAAAGCAGGGTCACCCACAGTGAGGACTGTGACATCAAGAAAAGGAAGCATACTCTGGGAAAATAGCCTAGTGGGTGGACAGGGCAGTCTAGAAGGGCTGCTGGACAGCACTGAGGGCTCCAGTGAGGCTCAGGGACGTGAAGGTAAGGCCTGATAATGTGGCTACGGGCTGTGCCACGGCCAAGTTCAGCTGTATGGGTGTGGCATGATAGAGTGTGCAAAGAAAGGAGTGATTGCGATGAATGATTGGGGAATTTAACCTGAGTAAGACAGGGAGAGGTGGTGTCAGAAAGGTGAGGGAGAATGGAAGGTGACAGGACCAGTGGGTAAGAAAGCCCTCGAAAGTTGCAGAGTTAAGGCACCAGAAAGAGTGAGCTAGGGAGATAGTGAGTGAGTGTTGGTCAGGGTGGGATGTGTGAAATTGAGGCGAGGGAAGAGTACAGATTACTGATGAAGTTCTAGGGTATAGCCGTGAGAATGAGGAACTGAGGCAAGGGGGTGGACCAGATCACAGGCAGAGAGAAGCTTCTCGAACAGAGAAGCCTGTCAGAAGGATCATATTTGGGAACATTGGAATTTCCAGAAATGAAGATATTCTTGTGATGGAGAGAGTGGCAATGAGTCGGTGCCAAATCACCAAGAAACAAGAGGGAAATTCCTGGGGATTAGCAGTAGAGTAGAATGTGATAGAACTTGTAGACGTTAGAGCCAGAGCTAGCATATCTGTTGGCTTAATTTCTTACCATTCTTCTCCATCCAAACTCCTACTACCAACAAAAACAAACATCTTTTGAGAGCTTACTGTGGACCACTACTGAACAGAGAACTTTACTGAATTAACTCAATCCTCCTAACAATCCCAGGGAACACAGATTATGGTCATTTTTTCACACCCTTAAGGAAAATGGATAAGGGAGAAGTTAGGGAACCTCCCAGTGATAAACCACTGGTAAGTAAGAGAGGGAGATGAAAATTCAGGCAGGGTTTCCACTGAGGCTTACACTGTAGCCATACCACTTTAATGTTTTTCTCGATCAGGACTGAGATCTTGGCAAGCAGCACCCTCAGAACACGTCTTCGCCTGGATAATACATGCCAAATCAAAGTTGATCCTTTGGGGCAGTCCTACTCAAAGCAGAGTCCATGGCTGCGCGTCACCAGGAGCTCCTTAGAAATGCAAATTCTCACACTCCACGCCAGACCCCAAGATTTAGAATCTCAGGGATGGGACTCAGGAATCTGTTTTAACAAAGCCCTCCAGGTGATTTTTATGCATTCTAAAATTTCAAAAGCCCTGTGTGAACCCTCCCAAGTCCAGTATCTTGAGTATGGATTTGAAATATAATATTAAATTCAAAGAATTGCAACATGACCTCCTCTGTCATTTTAACTCTATTTTATGGTCTAATCTGATCCACACTTTTTACAATTCAAGCCATCCATCCTTCTGTATACAGTTAGAGTTCTTAATCCACTTTGTGGTATTGACAGGGGCTGAAGATAGGGAAGAAGAAGAGAGTGTGTAAGACAGATGATGAACTCAAGCTCAGATCTGTTAAATGGGAGACATGCTCAGAGCTCTTGGGTGGTTAGTTAGCAATCTGTTGGTGGTAGAGGGCCCCAAGCTGGGGTGTAGTCAGCTCTGGGGAGATAGATCTGGGAGGCATCAGCCCACATTAGTTGAAGCTGTGATTGCAGACACAGTCATCTGTG